>NC_136068.1:1933781657-1934426157 GCF_964261635.1 Lissotriton helveticus | reverse complement strand
ATTTTGTAACCATTGTTACACCATTACACAAGGCTGTGTCATTTTGTAACCATTGTAACACAATTACAGCATGTGGCTGTGTCATTTTGTAACCATTGTAACACCATTAAAGCATGAGGCTGCGTCATTTTGTAACCATTGTTACACCATTACACACCGTGGCTGTGTCATTTTGTAATCATTGTAACACCATTACAGCATGAGGCTGCGTCATTTTGTAACCATTGTTACACCATTACACAAGGAGGCTGTGTCATTTTGTAACCATTGTTACACCATTACACACCGTGGCTGCGTCATTTTGTAACCATTGTTACATCATTACACAACGAGGCTGTGTCATTTTGTAACCATTGTTACACCATTACACAACGAGGCTGTGTCATTTTGTAACCAGTGTAACACCATTACAGCATGAGGCTGTGTCGTTGTGTAACCATTGTTACACCATTACACCACCAGGCTGTGTCGTTGTGTAACCATTGTTACACCATTACACAACGAGGCTGTGTCATTTTGTTACCATTGTTACACCATTACACAACGAGGCTGTGTCATTTTGTAACCATTGTTACACCATTACACACCGTGGCTGTGTCATTGTGTAACCATTGTTACACCATTACACAACGAGGCTGTGTCATTTTGTAACCATTGTTACACCGTTACACACCGTGGCTGTGTCATTTTGTAACCATTGTTACACCGTTACACAACGAGGCTGTGTCATTTTGTAACCATTGTTACACCATTACACACCGTGGCTGTGTCATTTTGTAACCATTGTAACACCATTACAGCATGTGGCTGTGTCATTTTGTAACCATTGTAACACCATTACAGCATGAGGCTGCCTCATTTTGTAACCATTGTTACACCATTACACACCGTGGCTGTGTCATTTTGTAACCATTGTAACACCATTACAGCATGAGGCTGCGTCATTTTGTAACCATTGTTACACCATTACACAACGAGGCTGTGTCATTTTGTAACCATTGTTACAACATTACACGAGGCTGTGTCATTTTGTAACCATTGTTACACCATTACACAACGTTGCAGTGTCATTTTGTAACCATTGTTACACCATTACACACCATGGCCGTGTCATTTTGTAACCATTGTAACACCATTACAGCATGAGGCTGCATCATTTTGTAACCATTGTTACACCATTACACAACGTGGCTGTGTCATTTTGTAACCATTGTCACACCATTACATAACGAGGCTGTGTCATTTTGTAACCATTGTTACACCATTACACAACGAGGCTGTGTCATTTTGTAACCATTGTTACATCATTACACAATGAGGCTGTGTCATTTTGTAACCATTGTTACACCATTACACCACCAGGCTGTGTCGTTGTGTAACCATTGTTACACCATTACACAATGAGGCTGTGTCATTTTGTTACCATTGTTACACCATTACACAACGAGGCTGTGTCATTTTGTAACCATTGTTACACCATTACACACCGTGGCTGTGTCACAACGAGGCTGTGTCATTTTGTAACCATTGTTACACCGTTACACAACGAGGCTGTGTCATTTTGTAACCATTGTTACACCATTACACACCGTGGCTGTGTCATTTTGTAACCATTGTAACACCATTACAGCATGTGGCTGTGTCATTTTGTAACCATTGTAACACCATTACAGCTGTGGCTGTGTTATTTTGTAACCATTGTTACACCGTTACACAACGAGGCTGTGTCATTTTGTAACCATTATTACACCATTACACACCGTGGCTGTGTCATTTTGTAACCATTGTAACACCATTACAGCATGTGGCTGTGTCATTTTGTAACCATTGTAACACCATTACAGCATGAGGCTGCGTCATTTTGTAACCATTGTTACAGCATTACACACCGTGGCTGTGTCATTTTGTAACCATTGTAACACCATTACAGCATGAGGCTGCGTCATTTTGTAACCATTGTTACACCATTACACAATGAAGCTGTGTCATTTTGTAACCATTGTTACACCATTACACACCGTGGCTGTGTCATTTTGTAACCATTGTTACATCATTACACAACGAGGCTGTGTCATTTTGTAACCATTGTTACACCATTACACACCGTGGCTGTGTCATTTTGTAACCATTGTAACACCATTACAGCATGTGGCTGTGTCATTTTGTAACCATTGTAACACCATTACAGCATGAGGCTGCGTCATTTTGTAACCATTGTTACAGCATTACACACCGTGGCTGTGTCATTTTGTAACCATTGTAACACCATTACAGCATGTGGCTGTGGCATTTTGTAACCATTGTAACACCATTACAGCATGAGGCTGCGTCATTTTGTAACCATTGTTACACCATTACACACCGTGGCTGTGTCATTTTGTAACCATTGTAACACCATTACAGCATCATGCTGCGTCATTTTGTAACCATTGTTACACCATTACACACCGTGGCTGCGTCATTTTGTAACCATTGTTACATCATTACACAAAGAGGCTGTGTCATTTTGTAACCATTGTTACACCATTACACAACGAGGCTGTGTCAATTTTGTAACCATTGTAACACCATTACACAACGAGGCTGTGTCATTTTGTAACCATTGTTACATCATTACACAACGAGGCTGTGTCATTTTGTAACCATTGTTAGACCATTACACAACGAGGCTGTGTCATTTTGTAACCATTGTAACACCATTACAGCATGAGGCTGCGTCATTTTGTAACCATTGTTACACCATTACACACCGTGGCTGTGTCATTTTGTAACCATTGTAACACCATTACAGCATGAGGCTGCGTCATTTTGTAACCATTGTAACACCATTACAGCATGTGGCTGTGTCATTTTGTAACCATTGTAACACCATTAAAGCATGAGGCTGCGTCATTTTGTAACCATTGTTACACCATTACACACCGTGGCTGTGTCATTTTGTAATCATTGTAACACCATTACAGCATGAGGCTGCGTCATTTTGTAACCATTGTTACACCATTACACAAGGAGGCTGTGTCATTTTGTAACCATTGTTACACCATTACACACCGTGGCTGCGTCATTTTGTAACCATTGTTACATCATTACACAACGAGGCTGTGTCATTTTGTAACCATTGTTACACCATTACACAACGAGGCTGTGTCATTTTGTAACTAGTGTAACACCATTACAGCATGAGGCTGTGTCGTTGTGTAACCATTGTTACACCATTACACCACCAGGCTGTGTCGTTGTGTAACCATTGTTACACCATTACACAACGAGGCTGTGTCATTTTGTTACCATTGTTACACCATTACACAACGAGGCTGTGTCATTTTGTAACCATTGTTACACCATTACACACCGTGGCTGTGTCATTGTGTAACCATTGTTACACCATTACACAACGAGGCTGTGTCATTTTGTAACCATTGTTACACCGTTACACACCGTGGCTGTGTCATTTTGTAACCATTGTTACACCGTTACACAACGAGGCTGTGTCATTTTGTAACCATTGTTACACCATTACACACCGTGGCTGTGTCATTTTGTAACCATTGTAACACCATTACAGCATGTGGCTGTGTCATTTTGTAACCATTGTAACACCATTACAGCATGAGGCTGCCTCATTTTGTAACCATTGTTACACCATTACACACCGTGGCTGTGTCATTTTGTAACCATTGTAACACCATTACAGCATGAGGCTGCGTCATTTTGTAACCATTGTTACACCATTACACAACGAGGCTGTGTCATTTTGTAACCATTGTTACAACATTACACGAGGCTGTGTCATTTTGTAACCATTGTTACACCATTACACAACGTTGCAGTGTCATTTTGTAACCATTGTTACACCATTACACACCATGGCCGTGTCATTTTGTAACCATTGTAACACCATTACAGCATGAGGCTGCATCATTTTGTAACCATTGTTACACCATTACACAACGTGGCTGTGTCATTTTGTAACCATTGTCACACCATTACATAACGAGGCTGTGTCATTTTGTAACCATTGTTACACCATTACACAACGAGGCTGTGTCATTTTGTAACCATTGTTACATCATTACACAATGAGGCTGTGTCATTTTGTAACCATTGTTACACCATTACACCACCAGGCTGTGTCGTTGTGTAACCATTGTTACACCATTACACAATGAGGCTGTGTCATTTTGTTACCATTGTTACACCATTACACAACGAGGCTGTGTCATTTTGTAACCATTGTTACACCATTACACACCGTGGCTGTGTCATTGTGTAACCATTGTTACACCATTACACAACGAGGCTGTGTCATTTTGTAACCATTGTTACACCGTTACACAACGAGGCTGTGTCATTTTGTAACCATTGTTACACCATTACACACCGTGGCTGTGTCATTTTGTAACCATTGTAACACCATTACAGCATGTGGCTGTGTCATATTGTAACACCATTACAGCTGTGGCTGTGTTATTTTGTAACCATTGTTACACCGTTACACAACGAGGCTGTGTCATTTTGTAACCATTGTTACACCATTACACACCGTGGCTGTGTCATTTTGTAACCATTGTAACACCATTACAGCATGTGGCTGTGTCATTTTGTAACCATTGTAACACCATTACAGCATGAGGCTGCGTCATTTTGTAACCATTGTTACAGCATTACACACCGTGGCTGTGTCATTTTGTAACCATTGTAACACCATTACAGCATGAGGCTGCGTCATTTTGTAACCATTGTTACACCATTACACAATGAAGCTGTGTCATTTTGTAACCATTGTTACACCATTACACACCGTGGCTGTGTCATTTTGTAACCATTGTAACACCATTACAGCATGTGGCTGTGTCATTTTGTAACCATTGTAACACCATTACAGCATGAGGCTGCGTCATTTTGTAACCATTGTTACACCATTACACACCGTGGCTGTGTCATTTTGTAACCATTGTAACACCATTACAGCATCAGGCTGCGTCATTTTGTAACCATTGTTACACCATTACACACCGTGGCTGTGTCATTTTGTAACCATTGTTACACCATTACAGCATGAGGCTGCATCATTTTGTAACCATTGTTACACCATTACACAACGTGGCTGTGTCATTTTGTAACCATTGTAACACCATTACATAACGAGGCTGTGTCATTTTGTAACCATTGTTACACCATTACACAACGAGGCTGTGTCATTTTGTAACCATTGTTACATCATTACACAATGAGGCTGTGTCATTTTGTAACCATTGTTACACCATTACACCACCAGGCTGTGTCGTTGTGTAACCATTGTTACACCATTACACAATGAGGCTGTGTCATTTTGTTACCATTGTTACACCATTACACAACGAGGCTGTGTCATTTTGTAACCATTGTTACACCATTACACACCGTGGCTGTGTCATTGTGTAACCATTGTTACACCATTACACAACGAGGCTGTGTCATTTTGTAACCATTGTTACACCGTTACACACCGTGGCTGTGTCATTTTGTAACTATTGTTACACCGTTACACAACGAGGCTGTGTCATTTTGTAACCATTGTTACACCATTACACACCGT
This sequence comes from Lissotriton helveticus, assembly GCF_964261635.1. Classification (NCBI taxonomy): domain Eukaryota; kingdom Metazoa; phylum Chordata; class Amphibia; order Caudata; family Salamandridae; genus Lissotriton; species Lissotriton helveticus. The sequence goes on along the minus strand of NC_136068.1, from coordinate 1,934,420,579 downwards.
GGCTGTGTCATTTTGTAACCATTGTAACACCATTACAGCATGTGGCTGTGTCATTTTGTAACCATTGTAACACCATTACAGCATGAGGCTGCGTCATTTTGTAACCATTGTTACACCATTACACACCGTGGCTGTGTCATTTTGTAACCATTGTAACACCATTACAGCATGAGGCAGCGTCATTTTGTAACCATTGTTACACCATTACACAACGAGGCTGTGTCATTTTGTAACCATTGTTACACCATTACACAACGAGGCTGTGTCATTTTGTAACCATTGTTACACCATTACACAACGTTGCTGTCAATTTGTAACCATTGTTACACCATTACACACCGTGGCTGTGTCATTTTGTAACCATTGTAACACCATTACAGCATGAGGCTGCGTCATTTTGTAACCATTGTTACACCATTACACAACGAGGCTGTGTCATTTTGTAACCATTGTTACACCATTACACAACGAGGCTGTGTCATTTTGTAACCATTGTTACACCATTACACACTGTGGCTGTGTCATTTTGTAACCATTGTTACACCATTACACACCGTGGCTGTGTCATTTTGTAACCATTGTTACATTATTACACAACGAGGCTGTCATTTTGTAACCATTGTTACACCATTACACAACAAGGCTGTGTCATTTTGTAACCATTGTAACACCAATACAGCATGAGGCTGCGTCATTTAGTAGCCATTGTTACATCATTACACAACGCGGCTGTGTCATTGTGTAACCATTGTTACACCATTACACAACGAGGCTGTGTCATTTTGTAACCATTGTTACATCATTACACAACGTGGCTGTGTCATTGTGTAACCATTGTTACATCATGACACCACGAGGCTGTGTCGTTGTGTAACCATTGTTACACAATTACACCACGAGGCTGTGTCGTTGTGTAACCATTGTTACACCATTACACAACGAGGCTGTGTCATTTTGTAACCATTGTTACACCATTACACACCGTGGCTGTGTCATTGTGTAACCATTGTAACACCATTACACAACGAGGCTGTGTCATTTTGTAACCATTGTTACACCATTACACACCGTGGCTGTGTCATTTTGTAACCATTGTTACACCATTACACAACGAGGCTGTGTCATTTTGTAACCATTGTTACACCATTACACACCGTGGCTGTGTCATTTTGTAACCATTGTAACACCATTACAGCATGTGGCTGTGGCATTTTGTAACCATTGTAACACCATTACAGCATGAGGCTGCGTCATTTTGTAACCATTGTTACACCATTACACACCGTGGCTGTGTCATTTTGTAACCATTGTAACACCATTACAGCATCATGCTGCGTCATTTTGTAACCATTGTTACACCATTACACACCGTGGCTGCGTCATTTTGTAACCATTGTTACATCATTACACAAAGAGGCTGTGTCATTTTGTAACCATTGTTACACCATTACACAACGAGGCTGTGTCAATTTTGTAACCATTGTAACACCATTACACAACGAGGCTGTGTCATTTTGTAACCATTGTTACACCATTACACAACGAGGCTGTGTCATTTTGTAACCATTGTTACATCATTACACAACGAGGCTGTGTCATTTTGTAACCATTGTTAGACCATTACACAACGAGGCTGTGTCATTTTGTAACCATTGTAACACCATTACAGCATGAGGCTGCGTCATTTTGTAACCATTGTTACACCATTACACACCGTGGCTGTGTCATTTTGTAACCATTGTAACACCATTACAGCATGAGGCTGCGTCATTTTGTAACCATTGTAACACCATTACAGCATGTGGCTGTGTCATTTTGTAACCATTGTAACACCATTACAGCATGAGGCTGCGTCATTTTGTAACCATTGTTACACCATTACACAACAAGGCTGTGTCATTTTGTAACCATTGTTACACCATTACACACCGTGGCTGTGTCATTTTGTAACCATTATAACACCATTACAGCATGAGGCTGCGTCATTTTGTAACCATTGTTACACCATTACACACCGTGGCTGTGTCATTTTGTAACCATTGTAACACCATTACAGCATGTGGCTGTGTCATTTTGTAACCATTGTAACACCATTACAGCATGAGGCTGCGTCATTTTGTAACCATTGTTACACCATTACACACCGTGGCTGTGTCATTTTGTAACCATTGTAACACCATTACAGCATCAGGCTGTGTCATTTTGTAACCATTGTTACACCATTACACACGATGGCTGCGTCATAATGTAACCATTGTTACATCATTACACAAAGAGGCTGTGTCATTTTGTAACCATTGTTACACCATTACACAACGAGGCTGTGTCAATTTTGTAACCATTGTAACACCATTACACAACGAGGCTGTGTCATTTTGTAACCATTGTTACACCATTACACAACGAGGCTGTGTCATTTTGTAACCATTGTTACATCATTACACAACGAGGCTGTGTCATTTTGTAACCATTGTTAGACCATTACACAACGAGGCTGTGTCATTTTGTAACCATTGTAACACCATTACAGCATGAGGCTGCGTCATTTTGTAACCATTGTTACACCATTACACACCGTGGCCGTGTCATTTTGTAACCATTGTAACACCATTACAGCATGAAGCTGCGTCATTTTGTAACCATTGTTACACCATTACACAACGAGGCTGTGTCATTTTGTAACCATTGTTACACCATTACACACCGTGGCTGTGTCATTTTGTAACCATTGTAACACCATTACAGCATCAGGCTGCGTCATTTTGTCACCATTTTTACACCATTACACACCATGGCTGTGTCATTTTGTAACCATTGTAACACCATTACAGCATGAGGCTGCGTCATTTTGTAACCATTGTTACACCATTACACAACGAGGCTGTGTCATGTGTTAACCATTTTTACACCATTACACAACGAGGCTGTGTCATTTTGTAACCATTGTTACACCATTACACACCGTGGCTGTGTCATTTTGTAACCATTGTTACACCATTACACACCGTGGCTGCGTCATTTTGTAACCATTGTTACATCATTACACAACGAGGCTGTGTCATTTTGTAACCATTGTTACACCATTACACAACGAGGCTGTGTCATTTTGTAACCATTGTTACATCATTACACAACGTGGCTGCGTCATTTTGTAACCATTGTAACACTATTACAGCATGAGGCTGCGTCATTTTGTAACCATTGTTACACCATTATACAACGAGGCTGTGTCATTTTGTAAGCATTGTTACACCATTACACACCGTGGCTGTGTCATTTTGTAACCATTGTTACACCATAACACACCGTGGCTGCGTCATTTTGTAACCATTGTTACATCATTACACAACGATGCTGTGTCATTTTGTTACCATTGTTACACCATTACACAACGAGGCTGTCATTTTGTAACCATTGTTACATCATTACACAACGTGGCTGCGTCATTTTGTAACCATTGTAACACCATTACAGCATGAGGCTGCGTCATTTTGTAACCATTGTTACACCATTACAGCATGAGGCTGTGTCATTGTGTAACCATTGTTACATCATTACACAACGTGGCTGTGTCATTTTGTAACCATTGTTACACCATTACACAACGAGGCTGTGTCATTTTGTAAACATTGTTACACCATTACACACCGTGGCTGCGTCATTTTGTAACCATTGTTACATCATTACACAACGATGCTGTGTCATTTTGTTACCATTGTTACACCATTACACAACGAGGCTGTCATTTTGTAACCATTGTTACATCATTACACAACGTGGCTGCGTCATTTTGTAACCATTGTTACACCATTACACAAGGCTGTGTCATTTTGTAACCATTGTTACACCATTACACAATGTGGCTGTGTCATTGTGTAACCATTGTTACACCAATACACAACGTGGCTGTGTTATTTTGTAACCATTGTTACACCATTACACAAGGCTGTGTCATTTTGTAACCATTGTAACACCATTACAGCATGTGGCTGTGTCATTTTGTAACCATTGTAACACCATTACATCATGAGGCTGCGTCATTTTGTAACCATTGTTACACCATTACACACCGTGGCTGTGTCATTTTGTAATCATTGTAACACCATTACAGCATGAGGCTGCGTCATTTTGTAACCATTGTTACCCCATTACACAAGGAGGCTGTGTCATTTTGTAACCATTGTTACACCATTACACACTGTGGCTGTGTCATTTTGTAACCATTGTTACATCATTACACAACGAGGCTGTGTCATTTTGTAACCATTGTTACACCATTACACAACGAGGCTGTGTCATTTTGTAACCAGTGTAACACCATTACAGCATGAGGCTGCATCATTTTGTAACCATTGTTACACCATTACACAACGTGGCTGTGTCATTTTGTAACCATTGTAACACCATTACACAACGAGGCTGTGTCATTTTGTAACCATTGTTACACCATTACACAACGAGGCTGTGTCATTTTGTAACCATTGTTACATCATTACACAATGAGGCTGTGTCATTTTGTAACAATTGTTACACCATTACACCACCAGGCTGTGTCGTTGTGTAACCATTGTTACACCATTACACAACGAGGCTGTGTCATTTTGTTACCATTGTTACACCATTACACAACGAGGCTTTGTCATTTTGTAACCATTGTTACACCATTACACACCGTGGCTGTGTCATTTTGTAACCATTGTTACACCATTACACAACGAGGCTGTGTCATTTTGTAACCATTGTTACACCGTTACACACCGTGGCTGTCATTTTGTAACCATTGTTACACCGTTACACAACGAGGCTGTGTCATTTTGTAACCATTGTTACACCATTACACACCGTGGCTGTGTCATTTTGTAACCATTGTAACACCATTACAGCATGTGGCTGTGTCATTTTGTAACCATTGTAACACCATTACAGCATGAGGCTGCCTCATTTTGTAACCATTGTTACACCATTACACACTGTGACTGTGTCATTTTGTAACCATTGTAACACCATTACAGCATGAGGCTGCGTCCTTTTGTAACCATTGTTACACCATTACACAACGAGGCTGTGTCATTTTGTAACCATTGTTACACTATTACACGAGGCTGTGTCATTTTGTAACCATTGTTACACCATTACACAACGTTGCAGTGTCATTTTGTAACCATTGTTACACCATTACACACCGTGGCTGTGTCATTTTGTAACCATTGTTACACCATTACAGCATGAGGCTGCATCATTTTGTAACCATTGTTACACCATTACACAACATGGCTGTGTCATTTTGTAACCATTGTAACACCATTACATAACGAGGCTGTGTCATTTTGTAACCATTGTTGCACCATTACACAACGAGGCTGTGTCATTTTGTAACCATTGTTACATCAATACACAATGAGGCTGTGTCATTTTGTAACCATTGTTACACCATTACACCACCAGGCTGTGTCGTTGTGTAACCATTGTTACACCATTACACAACGAGGCTGTGTCATTTTGTTACCATTGTTACACCATTACACAACGAGGCTGTTACACCATTACACAACGAGGCTGTGTCATTTTGTTACCATTGTTACACCATTACACAACGAGGCTGTGTCATTTTGCAACCATTGTTACACCATTACACACCGTGGCTGTGTCATTGTGTAACCATTGTTACACCATTACACAACGAGGCTGTGTCATTTTGTAACCATTGTTACACCGTTACACACCGTGGCTGTGTCATTTTGTAACTATTGTTACACCGTTACACAACGAGGCTGTGTCATTTTGTAACCATTGTTACAACATTACACACCGTGGCTGTGTCATTTTGTAACCATTGTAACACCATTACAGCATGTGGCTGTGTCATTTTGTAACCATTGTAACACCATTACAGCATGAGGCTGCGTCATTTTGTAACCATTGTTACACCATTACACACCGTGGCTGTGTCATTTTGTAACCATTGTAACACCATTACACACCGTGGCTGTGTCATTTTGTAACCATTGTAACACCATTACAGCATGAGGCTGCATCATTTTGTAACCATTGTTACACCATTACACAACGAGGCTGTGTCATTTTGTAACCATTGTTACACCATTACACAACGAGGCTGTGTCATTTTGTAACCATTGTTACACCATTACACACCGTGGCTGTGTCATTTTGTAACCATTGTAACACCATTACAGCATGTGGCTGTGTCATTTTGTAACCATTGTAACACCATTACAGCATGAGGCTGCCTCGTTTTGTAACCATTGTTACACCATTACACACTGTGACTGTGTCATTTTGTAACCATTGTAACACCATTACAGCATGAGGCTGCGTCTTTTTGTAACCATTGTTACACCATTACACAACGAGGCTGTGTCATTTTGTAACCATTGTTACACTATTACACGAGGCTGTGTCATTTTGTAACCATTGTTACACCATTACACAACGTTGCAGTGTCATTTTGTAACCATTGTTACACCATTACACACCGTGGCTGTGTCATTTTGTAACCATTGTTACACCATTACAGCATGAGGCTGCATCATTTTGTAACCATTGTTACACCATTACACAACATGGCTGTGTCATTTTGTAACCATTGTAACACCATTACATAACGAGGCTGTGTCATTTTGTAACCATTGTTGCACCATTACACAACGAGGCTGTGTCATTTTGTAACCATTGTTACATCAATACACAATGAGGCTGTGTCATTTTGTAACCATTGTTACACCATTACACCACCAGGCTGTGTCGTTGTGTAACCATTGTTACACCATTACACAACGAGGCTGTGTCATTTTGTTACCATTGTTACACCATTACACAACGAGGCTGTGTCATTTTGTAACCATTGTTACACCATTACACACCGTGGCTGTGTCATTGTGTAACCATTGTTACACCATTACACAACGATGCTGTGTCATTTTGTAACCATTGTTACACCGTTACACACCGTGGCTGTGTCATTTTGTAACTATTGTTACACCGTTACACAACGAGGCTGTGTCATTTTGTAACCATTGTTACACCATTACACACCGTGGCTGTGTCATTTTGTAACCATTGTAACACCATTACAGCATGTGGCTGTGTCATTTTGTAACCATTGTAACACCATTACAGCATGAGGCTGCGTCATTTTGTAACCATTGTTACACCATTACACACCGTGGCTGTGTCATTTTGTAACCATTGTAACACCATTACACAACGTTGCTGTGTCATTTTGTAACCATTGTTACACTATTACACACCGTGGCTGTGTCATTTTGTAACCATTGTAACACCATTACAGCATGAGGCTGCGTCATTTTGTAACCATTGTTACACCATTACACAACGAGGCTGTGTCATTTTGTAACCATTGTTACACCATTACACAACGAGGCTGTGTCATTTTGTAACCATTGTTACACCATTACACACTGTGGCTGTGTCATTTTTTGTAACCATTGTTACACCATTACACACCGTGGCTGTGTCATTTTGTAACCATTGTTACATTATTACACAACGAGGCTGTGTCATTTTGTAACCATTGTTACACCATTACACAACAAGGCTGTGTCATTTTGTAACCATTGTAACACCATTACAGCATGAGGCTGCGTCATTTTGTAGCCATTGTTACATCATTACACAACGCGGCTGTGTCATTGTGTAACCATTGTTACACCATTACACAACGAGGCTGTGTCATTTTGTAACCATTGTTACATCATTACACAACGTGGCTGTGTCATTGTGTAACCATTGTTACATCATGACACCACGAGGCTGTGTCGTTGTGTAACCATTGTTACACAATTACACCACGAGGCTGTGTCGTTGTGTAACCATTGTTACACCATTACACAACGAGGCTGTGTCATTTTGTAACCATTACACACCGTGGCTGTGTCATTGTGTAACCATTGTAACACCATTACAGCATGTGGCTGTGTCATTTTGTAACCATTGTAACACCATTACAGCATGAGGCTGCGTCATTTTGTAACCATTGTTACACCATTACACACCGTGGCTGTGTCATTTTGTAACCATTGTAACACCATTACAGCATGAGGCTGCGTCATTTTGTAACCATTGTTACACCATTACACAACGAGGCTGTGTCATTTTGTAACCATTGTTACACCATTACACAACAAGGCTGTGTCATTTTGTAACCCATGTTACACCATTACACAACGTTGCTGTGTCATTTTGTAACCATTGTTACACCATTACACACCGTGGCTGTGTCATTTTGTAACCATTGTAACACCATTACAGCATGAGGCTGCGTCATTTTGTAACCATTGTTACACCATTACACAACGAGGCTGTGTCATTTTGTAACCATTGCTACACCATTACACAACGAGGCTGTGTCATTTTGTAACCATTGTTACACCATTACACACTGTGGCTGTGTCATTTTGTAACCATTGTTACACCATTACACACCGTGGCTGTGTCATTTTGTAACCATTGTTACATTATTACACAACGAGGCTGTGTCATTTTGTAACCATTGTTACACCATTACACAACAAGGCTGTGTCATTTTGTAACCATTGTAACACCATTACAGCATGAGGCTGCGTCATTTTGTAGCCATTGTTACATCATTACACAACGCGGCTGTGTCATTGTGTAACCATTGTTACACCATTACACAACGAGGCTGTGTCATTTTGTAACCATTGTTACATCATTACACAACGTGGCTGTGTCATTGTGTAACCATTGTTACATCATGACACCACGAGGCTGTGTCGTTGTGTAACCATTGTTACACAATTACACCACGAGGCTGTGTCGTTGTGTAACCATTGTTACCCCATTACACAACGAGGCTGTGTCATTTTGTAACCATTGTTACACTATTACACACCGTGGCTGTGTCATTGTGTAACCATTGTAACACCATTACACAACGAGGCTGTGTCATTTTGTAACCATTGTTACACCATTACACACCGTGGCTGTGTCATTTTGTAACCATTGTTACACCATTACACAACGAGGCTGTGTCATTTTGTAACCATTGTTACACCATTACACACCGTGGCTGTGTCATTTTGTAACCATTGTCACACCATTACAGCATGTGGCTGTGTCATTTTGTAACCATTGTAACACCATTACAGCATGAGGCTGCGTCATTTTGTAACCATTGTTACACCATTACACACCGTGGCTGTGTCATCTTTTTAACCATTGTAACACCATTACAGCATCATGCTGCGTCATTTTGTAACCATTGTTACACCATTACACACCGTGGCTGCGTCATTTTGTAACCATTGTTACATCATTACACAAAGAGGCTGTGTCATTTTGTAACCAATGTTACACCATTACACAACGAGGCTGTGTCAATTTTGTAACCATTGTAACACCATTACACAACGAGGCTGTGTCATTTTGTAACCATTGTTACACCATTACACAACGAGGCTGTGTCATTTTGTAACCATTGTTACATCATTACACAACGAGGCTGTGTCATTTTGTAACCATTGTTAGACCATTACACAACGAGGCTGTGTCATTTTGTAACCATTGTAACACCATTACAGCATGAGGCTGCGTCATTTTGTAACCATTGTTACACCATTACACACCGTGGCTGTGTCATTTTGTAACCATTGTAACACCATTACAGCATGAGGCTGCGTCATTTTGTAACTATTGTTACACCATTACACACCGTGGCTGTGTCATTTTGTAACCATTGTAACACCATTACAGCATGAGGCTGCGTCATTTTGTAACCATTGTTACACCATTACACAACGAGGCTGTGTCATTTTGTAACCATTGTTACACCATTACACACCGTGGCTGTGTCATTTTGTAACCATTATAACACCATTACAGCATGAGGCTGCATCATTTTGTAACCATTGTTACACCATTACACACCGTGGCTGTGTCATTTTGTAACCATTGTAACACCATTACAGCATCAGGCTGCATCATTTTGTAACCATTGTTACACCATTACACACCGTGGCTGTGTCATTTTGTAACCATAGTAACACCATTACAGCATGAGGCTGCGTCATTTTGTAACCATTGTTACACCATTACACACCGTGGCTGTGTCATTTTGTAACCATTGTAACACCATTACAGCATGTGGCTGTGTCATTTTGTAACCATTGTAACACCATTACAGCATGAGGCTGCATCATTTTGTAACCATTGTTACACCATTACACACCGTGGCTGTGTCATTTTGTAACCATTGTAACACCATTACAGCATCAGGCTGCATCATTTTGTAACCATTGTTACACCATTACACACCGTGGCTGTGTCATTTTGTAACCATTGTAACACCATTACAGCATGAGGCTGCGTCATTTTGTAGCCATTGTTACATCATTACACAACGCGGCTGTGTCATTGTGTAACCATTGTTACACCATTACACAACGAGGCTGTGTCATTTTGTAACCATTGTTACATCATTACACAAAGTGGCTGTGTCATTGTGTAACCATTGTTACATCATGACACCACGAGGCTGTGTCGTTGTGTAACCATTGTTACACAATTACACCACGAGGCTGTGTCATTTTGTAACCATTGTTACACCGTTACACACCGTGGCTGTGTCATTTTGTAACCATTGTTACACCATTACACAACGAGGCTGTGTCATTTTGTAACCATTGTTACACCATTACACACCGTGGCTGTGTCATTGTGTAACCATTGTAACACCATTACACAACGAGGCTGTGTCATTTTGTAACCATTGTTACACCATTACACACCGTGGCTGTGTCATTTTGTAACCATTGTTACACCATTACACAACGAGGCTGTGTCATTTTGTAACCATTGTTACACCATTACACACCGTGGCTGTGTCATTTTGTAACCATTGTAACACCATTACAGCATGTGGCTGTGGCATTTTGTAACCATTGTAACACCATTACAGCATGAGGCTGCGTCATTTTGTAACCATTGTTACACCATTACACACCGTGGCTGTGTCATTTTGTAACCATTGTAACACCATTACAGCATCATGCTGCGTCATTTTGTAACCATTGTTACACCATTACACACCGTGGCTGCGTCATTTTGTAACCATTGTTACATCATTACACAAAGAGGCTGTGTCATTTTGTAACCATTGTTACACCATTACACAACGAGGCTGTGTCAATTTTGTAACCATTGTAACACCATTACACAACAAGGCTGTGTCATTTTGTAACCATTGTTACACCATTACACAACGAGGCTGTGTCATTTTGTAACCATTGTTACATCATTACACAACAAGGCTGTGTCATTTTGTAACCATTGTTAGACCATTACACAACGAGGCTGTGTCATTTTGTAACCATTGTAACACCATTACAGCATGAGGCTGCGTCATTTTGTAACCATTGTTACACCATTACACACCGTGGCTGTGTCATTTTGTAACCATTGTAACACCATTACAGCATGAGGCTGCGTCATTTTGTAACCATTGTTACACCATTACACACCGTTGCTGTGTCATTTTGTAACCATTGTAACACCATTACAGCATGAGGCTGCGTCATTTTGTAACCATTGTTACACCATTACACAACGAGGCTGTGTCATTTTGTAACCATTGTTACACCATTACACACCGTGGCTGTGTCATTTTGTAACCATTATAACACCATTACAGCATGAGGCTGCGTCATTGTGTAACCATTGTTACATCATTACACAACGTGGCTGTGTCATTTTGTCATTTTTTAACCATTGTTACACCATTACACCACAAGGTTGTGTCATTTTGTAACCATTGTTACACCATTACACAACGTGGCTGTGTCATTTTGTAACCATTGTTACACCATTACACAAGGCTGTGTCATTTTGTAACCATTGTTACACCATTACACAATGTGGCTGTGTCATTGTGTAACCATTGTTACACCATTACACAACGTGGCTGTGTCATTTTGTAACCATTGTTACACCATTACACAAGGCTGTGTCATTTTGTAACCATTGTAACACCATTACAGCATGTGGCTGTGTCATTTTGTAACCATTGTAACACCATTACAGCATGAGGCTGCGTCATTTTGTAACCATTGTTACACCATTACACACCGTGGCTGTGTCATTTTGTAATCATTGTAACACCATTACAGCATGAGGCTGCGTCATTTTGTAACCATTGTTACACCATTACACAAGGAGGCTGTGTCATTTTGTAACCATTGTTACACCATTACACACCGTGGCTGCGTCATTTTGTAACCATTGTTACATCATTACACAACGAGGCTGTGTCATTTTGTAACCATTGTTACACCATTACACAACGAGGCTGTGTCATTTTGTAACCAGTGTAACACCATTACAGCATGAGGCTGTGTCGTTGTGTAACCATTGTTACACCATTATACCACCAGGCTGTGTCGTTATGTAACCATTGTTACACCATTACACAACGAGGCTGTGTCATTTTGTTACCATTGTTACACCATTACACAACGAGGCTGTGTCATTTTGTAACCATTGTTACACCATTACACACCGTGGCTGTGTCATTGTGTAACCATTGTTACACCATTACACAACGAGGCTGTGTCATTTTGTAACCATTGTTACACCGTTACACACCGTGGCTGTGTCATTTTGTAACCATTGTTACACCGTTACACAACGAGGCTGTGTCATTTTGTAACCATTGTTACACCATTACACACCGTGGCTGTGTCATTTTGTAACCATTGTAACACCATTACAGCATGTGGCTGTGTCATTTTGTAACCATTGTAACACCATTACAGCATGAGGCTGCCTCATTTTGTAACCATTGTTACACCATTACACACCGTGGCTGTGTCATTTTGTAACCATTGTAACACCATTACAGCATGAGGCTGCGTCATTTTGTAACCATTGTTACACCATTACACAACGAGGCTGTGTCATTTTGTAACCATTGTTACAACATTACACGAGGCTCTGTCATTTTGTAACCATTGTTACACCATTACACAACGTTGCAGTGTCATTTTGTAACCATTGTTACACCATTACACACCATGGCCGTGTCATTTTGTAACCATTGTAACACCATTACAGCATGAGGCTGCATCATTTTGTAACCATTGTTACACCATTACACAACGTGGCTGTGTCATTTTGTAACCATTGTCACACCATTACATAACGAGGCTGTGTCATTTTGTAACCATTGTTACACCATTACACAACGAGGCTGTCATTTTGTAACCATTGTTACATCATTACACAATGAGGCTGTGTCATTTTGTAACCATTGTTACACCATTACACCACCAGGCTGTGTCGTTGTGTAACCATTGTTACACCATTACACAATGAGGCTGTGTCATTTTGTTACCATTGTTACACCATTACACAACGAGGCTGTGTCATTTTGTAACCATTGTTACACCATTACACACCGTGGCTGTGTCATTGTGTAACCATTGTTACACCATTACACAACGAGGCTGTGTCATTTTGTAACCATTGTTACACCGTTACACAACGAGGCTGTGTCATTTTGTAACCATTGTTACACCATTACACACCGTGGCTGTGTCATTTTGTAACCATTGTAACACCATTACAGCATGTGGCTGTGTCATTTTGTAACCATTGTAACACCATTACAGCATGAGGCTGCGTCATTTTGTAACCATTGTTACAGCATTACACACCGTGGCTGTGTCATTTTGTAACCATTGTAACACCATTACAGCATGAGGCTGCGTCATTTTGTAACCATTGTTACACCATTACACAACGAAGCTGTGTCATTTTGTAACCATTGTTACACCATTACACACCGTGGCTGTGTCATTTTGTAACCATTGTAACACCATTACAGCATGTGGCTGTGTCATTTTGTAACCATTGTAACACCATTACAGCATGAGGCTGCGTCATTTTGTAACCATTGTTACACCATTACACACCGTGGCTGTGTCATTTTGTAACCATTGTAACACCATTACAGCATCAGGCTGCGTCATTTTGTAACCATTGTTACACCATTACACACCGTGGCTGTGTCATTTTGTAACCATTGTTACACCATTACAGCATGAGGCTGCATCATTTTGTAACCATTGTTACACCATTACACAACGTGGCTGTGTCATTTTGTAACCATTGTAACACCATTACATAACGAGGCTGTGTCATTTTGTAACCATTGTTACACCATTACACAACGAGGCTGTGTCATTTTGTAACCATTGTTACATCATTACACAATGAGGCTGTGTCATTTTGTAACCATTGTTACACCATTACACCACCAGGCTGTGTCGTTGTGTAACCATTGTTACACCATTACACAATGAGGCTGTGTCATTTTGTTACCATTGTTACACCATTACACAACGAGGCTGTGTCATTTTGTAACCATTGTTACACCATTACACACCGTGGCTGTGTCATTGTGTAACCTTTGTTACACCATTACACAACGAGGCTGTGTCATTTTGTAACCATTGTTACACCGTTACACACCGTGGCTGTGTCATTTTGTAACTATTGTTACACCGTTACACAACGAGGCTGTGTCATTTTGTAACCATTGTTACACCATTACACACCGTGGCTGTGTCATTTTGTAACCATTGTAACACCATTACAGCATGTGGCTGTGTCATTTTGTAACCATTGTAACACCATTACAGCATGAGGCTGCGTCATTTTGTAACCATTGTTACACCATTACACACCGTGGCTGTGTCATTTTGTAACCATTGTAACACCATTACAGCATGAGGCAGCGTCATTTTGTAACCATTGTTACACCATTACACAACGAGGCTGTGTCATTTTGTAACCATTGTTACACCATTACACAACGAGGCTGTGTCATTTTGTAACCATTGTTACACCATTACACAACGTTGCTGTCAATTTGTAACCATTGTTACACCATTACACACCGTGGCTGTGTCATTTTGTAACCATTGTAACACCATTACAGCATGAGGCTGCGTCATTTTGTAACCATTGTTACACCATTACACAACGAGGCTGTGTCATTTTGTAACCATTGTTACACCATTACACAACGAGGCTGTGTCATTTTGTAACCATTGTTACACCATTACACACTGTGGCTGTGTCATTTTGTAACCATTGTTACACCATTACACACCGTGGCTGTGTCATTTTGTAACCATTGTTACATTATTACACAACGAGGCTGTCATTTTGTAACCATTGTTACACCATTACACAACAAGGCTGTGTCATTTTGTAACCATTGTAACACCAATACAGCATGAGGCTGCGTCATTTAGTAGCCATTGTTACATCATTACACAACGCGGCTGTGTCATTGTGTAACCATTGTTACACCATTACACAACGAGGCTGTGTCATTTTGTAACCATTGTTACATCATTACACAACGTGGCTGTGTCATTGTGTAACCATTGTTACATCATGACACCACGAGGCTGTGTCGTTGTGTAACCATTGTTACACAATTACACCACGAGGCTGTGTCGTTGTGTAACCATTGTTACACCATTACACAACGAGGCTGTGTCATTTTGTAACCATTGTTACACCATTACACACCGTGGCTGTGTCATTTTGTAACCATTATAACACCATTACAGCATGAGGCTGCGTCATTGTGTAACCATTGTTACATCATTACACAACGTGGCTGTGTCATTTTGTCATTTTTTAACCATTGTTACACCATTACACCACAAGGTTGTGTCATTTTGTAACCATTGTTACACCATTACACAACGTGGCTGTGTCATTTTGTAACCATTGTTACACCATTACACAAGGCTGTGTCATTTTGTAACCATTGTTACACCATTACACAATGTGGCTGTGTCATTGTGTAACCATTGTTACACCATTACACAACGTGGCTGTGTCATTTTGTAACCATTGTTACACCATTACACAAGGCTGTGTCATTTTGTAACCATTGTAACACCATTACAGCATGTGGCTGTGTCATTTTGTAACCATTGTAACACCATTACAGCATGAGGCTGCGTCATTTTGTAACCATTGTTACACCATTACACACCGTGGCTGTGTCATTTTGTAATCATTGTAACACCATTACAGCATGAGGCTGCGTCATTTTGTAACCATTGTTACACCATTACACAAGGAGGCTGTGTCATTTTGTAACCATTGTTACACCATTACACACCGTGGCTGCGTCATTTTGTAACCATTGTTACATCATTACACAACGAGGCTGTGTCATTTTGTAACCATTGTTACACCATTACACAACGAGGCTGTGTCATTTTGTAACCAGTGTAACACCATTACAGCATGAGGCTGTGTCGTTGTGTAACCATTGTTACACCATTACACCACCAGGCTGTGTCGTTGTGTAACCATTGTTACACCATTACACAACGAGGCTGTGTCATTTTGTTACCATTGTTACACCATTACACAACGAGGCTGTGTCATTTTGTAACCATTGTTACACCATTACACACCGTGGCTGTGTCATTGTGTAACCATTGTTACACCATTACACAACGAGGCTGTGTCATTTTGTAACCATTGTTACACCGTTACACACCGTGGCTGTGTCATTTTGTAACCATTGTTACACCGTTACACAACGAGGCTGTGTCATTTTGTAACCATTGTTACACCATTACACACCGTGGCTGTGTCATTTTGTAACCATTGTAACACCATTACAGCATGTGGCTGTGTCATTTTGTAACCATTGTAACACCATTACAGCATGAGGCTGCCTCATTTTGTAACCATTGTTACACCATTACACACCGTGGCTGTGTCATTTTGTAACCATTGTAACACCATTACAGCATGAGGCTGCGTCATTTTGTAACCATTGTTACACCATTACACAACGAGGCTGTGTAATTTTGTAACCATTGTTACAACATTACACGAGGCTGTGTCATTTTGTAACCATTGTTACACCATTACACAACGTTGCAGTGTCATTTTGTAACCATTGTTACACCATTACACACCATGGCCGTGTCATTTTGTAACCATTGTAACACCATTACAGCATGAGGCTGCATCATTTTTTAACCATTGTTACACCATTACACAACGTGGCTGTGTCATTTTGTAACCATTGTCACACCATTACATAACGAGGCTGTGTCATTTTGTAACCATTGTTACACCATTACACAACGAGGCTGTGTCATTTTGTAACCATTGTTACATCATTACACAATGAGGCTGTGTCATTTTGTAACCATTGTTACACCATTACACCACCAGGCTGTGTCGTTGTGTAACCATTGTTACACCATTACACAATGAGGCTGTGTCATTTTGTTACCATTGTTACACCATTACACAACGAGGCTGTGTCATTTTGTAACCATTGTTACACCATTACACACCGTGGCTGTGTCATTGTGTAACCATTGTTACACCATTACACAACGAGGCTGTGTCATTTTGTAACCATTGTTACACCGTTACACAACGAGGCTGTGTCATTTTGTAACCATTGTTACACCATTACACACCGTGGCTGTGTCATTTTGTAACCATTGTAACACCATTACAGCATGTGGCTGTGTCATTTTGTAACCATTGTAACACCATTACAGCTGTGGCTGTGTTATTTTGTAACCATTGTTACACCGTTACACAACGAGGCTGTGTCATTTTGTAACCATTGTTACACCATTACACACCGTGGCTGTGTCATTTTGTAACCATTGTAACACCATTACAGCATGTGGCTGTGTCATTTTGTAACCATTGTAACACCATTACAGCATGAGGCTGCGTCATTTTGTAACCATTGTTACAGCATTACACACCGTGGCTGTGTCATTTTGTAACCATTGTAACACCATTACAGCATGAGGCTGCGTCATTTTGTAACCATTGTTACACCATTACACAACGAAGCTGTGTCATTTTGTAACCATTGTTACACCATTACACACCGTGGCTGTGTCATTTTGTAACCATTGTAACACCATTACAGCATGTGGCTGTGTCATTTTGTAACCATTGTAACACCATTACAGCATGAGGCTGCGTCATTTTGTAACCATTGTTGCACCATTACACACCGTGGCTGTGTCATTTTGTAACCATTGTAACACCATTACAGCATCAGGCTGCGTCATTTTGTAACCATTGTTACACCATTACACACCGTGGCTGTGTCATTTTGTAACCATTGTTACACCATTACAGCATGAGGCTGCATCATTTTGTAACCATTGTTACACCATTACACAACGTGGCTGTGTCATTTTGTAACCATTGTAACACCATTACATAACGAGGCTGTGTCATTTTGTAACCATTGTTACACCATTACACAACGAGGCTGTGTCATTTTGTAACCATTGTTACATCATTACACAATGAGGCTGTGTCATTTTGTAACCATTGTTACACCATTACACCACCAGGCTGTGTCGTTGTGTAACCATTGTTACACCATTACACAATGAGGCTGTGTCATTTTGTTACCATTGTTACACCAATACACAACGAGGCTGTGTCATTTTGTAACCATTGTTACACCATTACACACCGTGGCTGTGTCATTGTGTAACCATTGTTACACCATTACACAACGAGGCTGTGTCATTTTGTAACCATTGCTACACCGTTACACACCGTGGCTGTGTCATTTTGTAACTATTGTTACACCGTTACACAACGAGGCTGTGTCATTTTGTAACCATTGTTACACCATTACACACCGTGGCTGTGTCATTTTGTAACCATTGTAACACCATTACAGCATGTGGCTGTGTCATTTTGTAACCATTGTAACACCATTACAGCATGAGGCTGCGTCATTTTGTAACCATTGTTACACCATTACACACCGTGGCTGTGTCATTTTGTAACCATTGTAACACCATTACAGCATGAGGCAGCGTCATTTTGTAACCATTGTTACACCATTACACAACGAGGCTGTGTCATTTTGTAACCATTGTTACACCATTACACAACGAGGCTGTGTCATTTTGTAACCATTGTTACACCATTACACAACGTTGCTGTCAATTTGTAACCATTGTTACACCATTACACACCGTGGCTGTGTCATTTTGTAACCATTGTAACACCATTACAGCATGAGGCTGCGTCATTTTGTAACCATTGTTACACCATTACACAACGAGGCTGTGTCATTTTGTAACCATTGTTACACCATTACACAACGAGGCTGTGTCATTTTGTAACCATTGTTACACCATTACACACTGTGGCTGTGTCATTTTGTAACCATTGTTACACCATTACACACCGTGGCTGTGTCATTTTGTAACCATTGTTACATTATTACACAACGAGGCTGTCATTTTGTAACCATTGTTACACCATTACACAACAAGGCTGTGTCATTTTGTAACCATTGTAACACCAATACAGCATGAGGCTGCGTCATTTAGTAGCCATTGTTACATCATTACACAACGCGGCTGTGTCATTGTGTAACCATTGTTACACCATTACACAACGAGGCTGTGTCATTTTGTAACCATTGTTACATCATTACACAACGTGGCTGTGTCATTGTGTAACCATTGTTACATCATGACACCACGAGGCTGTGTCGTTGTGTAACCATTGTTACACAATTACACCACGAGGCTGTGTCGTTGTGTAACCATTGTTACACCATTACACAACGAGGCTGTGTCATTTTGTAACCATTGTTACACCATTACACACCGTGGCTGTGTCATTGTGTAACCATTGTAACACCATTACACAACGAGGCTGTGTCATTTTGTAACCATTGTTACACCATTACACACCGTGGCTGTGTCATTTTGTAACCATTGTTACACCATTACACAACGAGGCTGTGTCATTTTGTAACCATTGTTACACCATTACACACCGTGGCTGTGTCATTTTGTAACCATTGTAACACCATTACAGCATGTGGCTGTGGCATTTTGTAACCATTGTAACACCATTACAGCATGAGGCTGCGTAATTTTGTAACAATTGTTACACCATTACACACCGTGGCTGTGTCATTTTGTAACCATTGTAACACCATTACAGCATCATGCTGCGTCATTTTGTAACCATTGTTACACCATTACACACCGTGGCTGCGTCATTTTGTAACCATTGTTACATCATTACACAAAGAGGCTGTGTCATTTTGTAACCATTGTTACACCATTACACAACGAGGCTGTGTCAATTTTGTAACCATTGTAACACCATTACACAACGAGGCTGTGTCATTTTGTAACCATTGTTACACCATTACACAACGAGGCTGTGTCATTTTGTAACCATTGTTACATCATTACACAACGAGGCTGTGTCATTTTGTAACCATTGTTAGACCATTACACAACGAGGCTGTGTCATTTTGTAACCATTGTAACACCATTACAGCATGAGGCTGCGTCATTTTGTAACCATTGTTACACCATTACACACGGTGGCTGTGTCATTTTGTAACCATTGTAACACCATTACAGCATGAGGCTGCGTCATTTTGTAACCATTGTTACACCATTACACACCGTTGCTGTGTCATTTTGTAACCATTGTAACACCATTACAGCATGAGGCTGCGTCATTTTGTAACCATTGTTACACCATTACACAACAAGGCTGTGTCATTTTGTAACCATTGTTACACCATTACACACCGTGGCTGTGTCATTTTGTAACCATTATAACACCATTACAGCATGAGGCTGCGTCATTTTGTAACCATTCTTACACCATTACACACCGTGGCTGTGTCATTTTGTAACCATTGTAACACCATTACAGCATGTGGCTGTGTCATTTTGTAACCATTGTAACACCATTACAGCATGAGGCTGAGTCATTTTGTAACCATTGTTACACCATTACACACCGTGGCTGTGTCATTTTGTAACCATTGTAACACCATTACAGCATCAGGCTGTGTCATTTTGTAACCATTGTTACACCATTACACACGATGGCTGCGTCATAATGTAACCATTGTTACATCATTACACAAAGAGGCTGTGTCATTTTGTAACCATTGTTACACCATTACACAACGAGGCTGTGTCAATTTTGTAACCATTGTAACACCATTACACAACGAGGCTGTGTCATTTTGTAACCATTGTTACACCATTACACAACGAGGCTGTGTCATTTTGTAACCATTGTTACATCATTACACAACGAGGCTGTGTCATTTTGTAACCATTGTTAGACCATTACACAACGAGGCTGTGTCATTTTGTAACCATTGTAACACCATTACAGCATGAGGCTGCGTCATTTTGTAACCATTGTTACACCATTACACACCGTGGCCGTGTCATTTTGTAACCATTGTAACACCATTACAGCATGAAGCTGCATCATTTTGTAACCATTGTTACACCATTACACAACGAGGCTGTGTCATTTTGTAACCATTGTTACACCATTACACACCGTGGCTGTGTCATTTTGTAACCATTGTAACACCATTACAGCATCAGGCTGCGTCATTTTGTCACCATTTTTACACCATTACACACCATGGCTGTGTCATTTTGTAACCATTGTAACACCATTACAGCATGAGGCTGCGTCATTTTGTAACCATTGTTACACCATTACACAACGAGGCTGTGTCATGTGTTAACCATTTTTACACCATTACACAACGAGGCTGTGTCATTTTGTAACCATTGTTACACCATTACACACCGTGGCTGTGTCATTTTGTAACCATTGTTACACCATTACACACCGTGGCTGCGTCATTTTGTAACCATTGTTACATCATTACACAACGAGGCTGTGTCATTTTGTAACCATTGTTACACCATTACACAACGAGGCTGTGTCATTTTGTAACCATTGTTACATCATTACACAACGTGGCTGCGTCATTTTGTAACCATTGTAACACCATTACAGCATGAGGCTGCGTCATTTTGTAACCATTGTTACACCATTATACAACGAGGCTGTGTCATTTTGTAAGCATTGTTACACCATTACACACCGTGGCTGTGTCATTTTGTAACCATTGTTACACCATAACACACCGTGGCTGCGTCATTTTGTAACCATTGTTACATCATTACACAACGATGCTGTGTCATTTTGTTACCATTGTTACACCATTACACAACGAGGCTGTCATTTTGTAACCATTGTTACATCATTACACAACGTGGCTGCGTCATTTTGTAACCATTGTAACACCATTACAGCATGAGGCTGCGTCATTTTGTAACCATTGTTACACCATTACAGCATGAGGCTGTGTCATTGTGTAACCATTGTTACATCATTACACAACGTGGCTGTGTCATTTTGTAACCATTGTTACACCATTACACAACGAGGCTGTGTCATTTTGTAAACATTGTTACACCATTACACAAAGTGGTTGTGTCATTGTGTAAACATTGTTACACCATTACACCACGAGGATGTGTCATTTTGTAACCATTGTTACACCATTACACCACAAGGTTGTGTCATTTTGTAACCATTGTTACACCATTACACAACGTGGCTGTGTCATTTTGTAACCATTGTTACACCATTACACAAGGCTGTGTCATTTTGTAACCATTGTTACACCATTACACAATGTGGCTGTGTCATTGTGTAACCATTGTTACACCAATACACAACGTGGCTGTGTTATTTTGTAACCATTGTTACACCATTACACAAGGCTGTGTCATTTTGTAACCATTGTAACACCATTACAGCATGTGGCTGTGTCATTTTGTAACCATTGTAACACCATTACATCATGAGGCTGCGTCATTTTGTAACCATTGTTACACCATTACACACCGTGGCTGTGTCATTTTGTAATCATTGTAACACCATTACAGCATGAGGCTGCGTCATTTTGTAACCATTGTTACCCCATTACACAAGGAGGCTGTGTCATTTTGTAACCATTGTTACACCATTACACACTGTGGCTGTGTCATTTTGTAACCATTGTTACATCATTACACAACGAGGCTGTGTCATTTTGTAACCATTGTTACACCATTACACAACGAGGCTGTGTCATTTTGTAACCAGTGTAACACCATTACAGCATGAGGCTGCATCATTTTGTAACCATTGTTACACCATTACACAACGTGGCTGTGTCATTTTGTAACCATTGTAACACCATTACACAACGAGGCTGTGTCATTTTGTAACCATTGTTACACCATTACACAACGAGGCTGTGTCATTTTGTAACCATTGTTACATCATTACACAATGAGGCTGTGTCATTTTGTAACCATTGTTACACCGTTACACACCGTGGCTGTCATTTTGTAACCATTGTTACACCGTTACACAACGAGGCTGTGTCATTTTGTAACCATTGTTACACCATTACACACCGTGGCTGTGTCATTTTGTAACCATTGTAACACCATTACAGCATGTGGCTGTGTCATTTTGTAACCATTGTAACACCATTACAGCATGAGGCTGCCTCATTTTGTAACCATTGTTACACCATTACACACTGTGACTGTGTCATTTTGTAACCATTGTAACACCATTACAGCATGAGGCTGCGTCCTTTTGTAACCATTGTTACACCATTACACAACGAGGCTGTGTCATTTTGTAACCATTGTTACACTATTACACGAGGCTGTGTCATTTTGTAACCATTGTTACACCATTACACAACGTTGCAGTGTCATTTTGTAACCATTGTTACACCATTACACACCGTGGCTGTGTCATTTTGTAACCATTGTTACACCATTACAGCATGAGGCTGCATCATTTTGTAACTATTGTTACACCATTACACAACATGGCTGTGTCATTTTGTAACCATTGTAACACCATTACATAACGAGGCTGTGTCATTTTGTAACCATTGTTGCACCATTACACAACGAGGCTGTGTCATTTTGTATCCATTGTTACATCAATACACAATGAGGCTGTGTCATTTTGTAACCATTGTTACACCATTACACCACCAGGCTGTGTCGTTGTGTAACCATTGTTACACCATTACACAACGAGGCTGTGTCATTTTGTTACCATTGTTACACCATTACACAACGAGGCTGTTACACCATTACACAACGAGGCTGTGTCATTTTGTTACCATTGTTACACCATTACACAACGAGGCTGTGTCATTTTGCAACCATTGTTACACCATTACACACCGTGGCTGTGTCATTGTGTAACCATTGTTACACCATTACACAACGAGGCTGTGTCATTTTGTAACCATTGTTACACCGTTACACACCGTGGCTGTGTCATTTTGTAACTATTGTTACACCGTTACACAACGAGGCTGTGTCATTTTGTAACCATTGTTACACCATTACACACCGTGGCTGTGTCATTTTGTAACCATTGTAACACCATTACAGCATGTGGCTGTGTCATTTTGTAACCATTGTAACACCATTACAGCATGAGGCTGCGTCATTTTGTAACCAT
Source organism: Lissotriton helveticus (assembly GCF_964261635.1). Taxonomy (NCBI): domain Eukaryota; kingdom Metazoa; phylum Chordata; class Amphibia; order Caudata; family Salamandridae; genus Lissotriton; species Lissotriton helveticus. The sequence goes on along the minus strand of NC_136068.1, from coordinate 1,934,396,135 downwards.
TGTTACACCATTACACACCGTGGCTGTGTCATTTTGTAACCATTGTAACACCATTACACACCGTGGCTGTGTCATTTTGTAACCATTGTAACACCATTACAGCATGAGGCTGCGTCATTTTGTAACTATTGTTACACCATTACACAACGAGGCTGTGTCATTTTGTAACCATTGTTACACCATTACACAACGAGGCTGTGTCATTTTGTTACCATTGTTACACCATTACACACCGTGGCTGTGTCATTTTGTAACCATTGTAACACCATTACAGCATGTGGCTGTGTCATTTTGTAACCATTGTAACACCATTACAGCATGAGGCTGCCTCATTTTGTAACCATTGTTACACCATTACACACTGTGACTGTGTCATTTTGTAACCATTGTAACACCATTACAGCATGAGGCTGCGTCCTTTTGTAACCATTGTTACACCATTACACAACGAGGCTGTGTCATTTTGTAACCATTGTTACACTATTACACGAGGCTGTGTCATTTTGTAACCATTGTTACACCATTACACAACGTTGCAGTGTCATTTTGTAACCATTGTTACACCATTACACACCGTGGCTGTGTCATTTTGTAACCATTGTTACACCATTACAGCATGAGGCTGCATCATTTTGTAACCATTGTTACACCATTACACAACATGGCTGTGTCATTTTGTAACCATTGTAACACCATTACATAACGAGGCTGTGTCATTTTGTTACCATTGTTGCACCATTACACAACGAGGCTGTGTCATTTTGTAACCATTGTTACATCAATACACAATGAGGCTGTGTCATTTTGTAACCATTGTTACACCATTACACCACCAGGCTGTGTCGTTGTGTAACCATTGTTACACCATTACACAACGAGGCTGTGTCATTTTGTTACCATTGTTACACCATTACACAACGAGGCTGTGTCATTTTGTAACCATTGTTACACCATTACACACCGTGGCTGTGTCATTGTGTAACCATTGTTACACCATTACACAACGATGCTGTGTCATTTTGTAACCATTGTTACACCGTTACACACCGTGGCTGTGTCATTTTGTAACTATTGTTACACCGTTACACAACGAGGCTGTGTCATTTTGTAACCATTGTTACACCATTACACACCGTGGCTGTGTCATTTTGTAACCATTGTAACACCATTACAGCATGTGGCTGTGTCATTTTGTAACCATTGTAACACCATTACAGCATGAGGCTGCGTCATTTTGTAACCATTGTTACACCATTACACACCGTGGCTGTGTCATTTTGTAACCATTGTAACACCATTACACAACGTTGCTGTGTCATTTTGTAACCATTGTTACACTATTACACACCGTGGCTGTGTCATTTTGTAACCATTGTAACACCATTACACACCGTGGCTGTGTCATTTTGTAACCATTGTAACACCATTACAGCATGAGGCTGCGTCATTTTGTAACCATTGTTACACCATTACACAACGAGGCTGTGTCATTTTGTAACCATTGTTACACCATTACACAACGAGGCTGTGTCATTTTGTAACCATTGTTACACCATTACACACCGTGGCTGTGTCATTTTGTAACCATTGTAACACCATTACAGCATGTGGCTGTGTCATTTTGTAACCATTGTAACACCATTACAGCATGAGGCTGCCTCATTTTGTAACCATTGTTACACCATTACACACTGTGACTGTGTCATTTTGTAACCATTGTAACACCATTACAGCATGAGGCTGCGTCCTTTTGTAACCATTGTTACACCATTACACAACGAGGCTGTGTCATTTTGTAACCATTGTTACACTATTACACGAGGCTGTGTCATTTTGTAACCATTGTTACACCATTACACAACGTTGCAGTGTCATTTTGTAACCATTGTTACACCATTACACACCGTGGCTGTGTCATTTTGTAACCATTGTTACACCATTACAGCATGAGGCTGCATCATTTTGTAACCATTGTTACACCATTACACAACATGGCTGTGTCATTTTGTAACCATTGTAACACCATTACATAACGAGGCTGTGTCATTTTGTTACCATTGTTGCACCATTACACAACGAGGCTGTGTCATTTTGTAACCATTGTTACATCAATACACAATGAGGCTGTGTCATTTTGTAACCATTGTTACACCATTACACCACCAGGCTGTGTCGTTGTGTAACCATTGTTACACCATTACACAACGAGGCTGTGTCATTTTGTTACCATTGTTACACCATTACACAACGAGGCTGTGTCATTTTGTAACCATTGTTACACCATTACACACCGTGGCTGTGTCATTGTGTAACCATTGTTACACCATTACACAACGATGCTGTGTCATTTTGTAACCATTGTTACACCGTTACACACCGTGGCTGTGTCATTTTGTAACTATTGTTACACCGTTACACAACGAGGCTGTGTCATTTTGTAACCATTGTTACACCATTACACACCGTGGCTGTGTCATTTTGTAACCATTGTAACACCATTACAGCATGTGGCTGTGTCATTTTGTAACCATTGTAACACCATTACAGCATGAGGCTGCGTCATTTTGTAACCATTGTTACACCATTACACACCGTGGCTGTGTCATTTTGTAACCATTGTAACACCATTACACAACGTTGCTGTGTCATTTTGTAACCATTGTTACACTATTACACACCGTGGCTGTGTCATTTTGTAACCATTGTAACACCATTACAGCATGAGGCTGCGTCATTTTGTAACCATTGTTACACCATTACACAACGAGGCTGTGTCATTTTGTAACCATTGTTACACCATTACACAACGAGGCTGTGTCATTTTGTAACCATTGTTACACCATTACACACTGTGGCTGTGTCATTTTGTAACCATTGTTACACCATTACACACCGTGGCTGTGTCATTTTGTAACCATTGTTACATTATTACACAACGAGGCTGTGTCATTTTGTAACCATTGTTACACCATTACACAACAAGGCTGTGTCATTTTGTAACCATTGTAACACCATTACAGCATGAGGCTGCGTCATTTTGTAGCCATTGTTACATCATTACACAACGCGGCTGTGTCATTGTGTAACCATTGTTACACCATTACACAACGAGGCTGTGTCATTTTGTAACCATTGTTACATCATTACACAACGTGGCTGTGTCATTGTGTAACCATTGTTACATCATGACACCACGAGGCTGTGTCGTTGTGTAACCATTGTTACACAATTACACCACGAGGCTGTGTCGTTGTGTAACCATTGTTACACCATTACACAACGAGGCTGTGTCATTTTGTAACCATTACACACCGTGGCTGTGTCATTGTGTAACCATTGTAACACCATTACAGCATGTGGCTGTGTCATTTTGTAACCATTGTAACACCATTACAGCATGAGGCTGCGTCATTTTGTAACCATTGTTACACCATTACACACCGTGGCTGTGTCATTTTGTAACCATTGTAACACCATTACAGCATGAGGCTGCGTCATTTTGTAACCATTGTTACACCATTACACAACGAGGCTGTGTCATTTTGTAACCATTGTTACACCATTACACAACAAGGCTGTGTCATTTTGTAACCCATGTTACACCATTACACAACGTTGCTGTGTCATTTTGTAACCATTGTTACACCATTACACACCGTGGCTGTGTCATTTTGTAACCATTGTAACACCATTACAGCATGAGGCTGCGTCATTTTGTAACCATTGTTACACCATTACACAACGAGGCTGTGTCATTTTGTAACCATTGTTACACCATTACACAACGAGGCTGTGTCATTTTGTAACCATTGTTACACCATTACACACTGTGGCTGTGTCATTTTGTAACCATTGTTACACCATTACACACCGTGGCTGTGTCATTTTGTAACCATTGTTACATTATTACACAACGAGGCTGTGTCATTTTGTAACCATTGTTACACCATTACACAACAAGGCTGTGTCATTTTGTAACCATTGTAACACCATTACAGCATGAGGCTGCGTCATTTTGTAGCCATTGTTACATCATTACACAACGCGGCTGTGTCATTGTGTAACCATTGTTACACCATTACACAACGAGGCTGTGTCATTTTGTAACCATTGTTACATCATTACACAACGTGGCTGTGTCATTGTGTAACCATTGTTACATCATGACACCACGAGGCTGTGTCGTTGTGTAACCATTGTTACACAATTACACCACGAGGCTGTGTCGTTGTGTAACCATTGTTACCCCATTACACAACGAGGCTGTGTCATTTTGTAACCATTGTTACACCATTACACACCGTGGCTGTGTCATTGTGTAACCATTGTAACACCATTACACAACGAGGCTGTGTCATTTTGTAACCATTGTTACACCATTACACACCGTGGCTGTGTCATTTTGTAACCATTGTTACACCATTACACAACGAGGCTGTGTCATTTTGTAACCATTGTTACACCATTACACACCGTGGCTGTGTCATTTTGTAACCATTGTCACACCATTACAGCATGTGGCTGTGTCATTTTGTAACCATTGTAACACCATTACAGCATGAGGCTGCGTCATTTTGTAACCATTGTTACACCATTACACACCGTGGCTGTGTCATTTTTTAACCATTGTAACACCATTACAGCATCATGCTGCGTCATTTTGTAACCATTGTTACACCATTACACACCGTGGCTGCGTCATTTTGTAACCATTGTTACATCATTACACAAAGAGGCTGTGTCATTTTGTAACCAATGTTACACCATTACACAACGAGGCTGTGTCAATTTTGTAACCATTGTAACACCATTACACAACGAGGCTGTGTCATTTTGTAACCATTGTTACACCATTACACAACGAGGCTGTGTCATTTTGTAACCATTGTTACATCATTACACAACGAGGCTGTGTCATTTTGTAACCATTGTTAGACCATTACACAACGAGGCTGTGTCATTTTGTAACCATTGTAACACCATTACAGCATGAGGCTGCGTCATTTTGTAACCATTGTTACACCATTACACACCGTGGCTGTGTCATTTTGTAACCATTGTAACACCATTACAGCATGAGGCTGCGTCATTTTGTAACTATTGTTACACCATTACACACCGTGGCTGTGTCATTTTGTAACCATTGTAACACCATTACAGCATGAGGCTGCGTCATTTTGTAACCATTATTACACCATTACACAACGAGGCTGTGTCATTTTGTAACCATTGTTACACCATTACACACCGTGGCTGTGTCATTTTGTAACCATTATAACACCATTACAGCATGAGGATGCATCATTTTGTAACCATTGTTACACCATTACACACCGTGGCTGTGTCATTTTGTAACCATTGTAACACCATTACAGCATCAGGCTGCATCATTTTGTAACCATTGTTACACCATTACACACCGTGGCTGTGTCATTTTGTAACCATTGTAACACCATTACAGCATGAGGCGGCGTCATTTTGTAACCATTGTTACACCATTACACACCGTGGCTGTGTCATTTTGTAACCATTGTAACACCATTACAGCATGTGGCTGTGTCATTTTGTAACCATTGTAACACCATTACAGCATGAGGCTGCGTCATTTTGTAACCATTGTTACACCATTACACAACGAGGCTGTGTCATTTTGTAACCATTGTTACACCATTACACACTGTGGCTGTGTCATTTTGTAACCATTGTTAAACCATTACACACCGTGGCTGTGTCATTTTGTAACCATTGTTACATTATTACACAACGAGGCTGTGTCATTTTGTAACCATTGTTACACCATTACACAACAAGGCTGTGTCATTTTGTAACCATTGTAACACCATTACAGCATGAGGCTGCGTCATTTTGTAGCCATTGTTACATCATTACACAACGCGGCTGTGTCATTGTGTAACCATTGTTACACCATTACACAACGAGGCTGTGTCATTTTGTAACCATTGTTACATCATTACACAACGTGGCTGTGTCATTGTGTAACCATTGTTACATCATGACACCACGAGGCTGTGTCGTTGTGTAACCATTGTTACACAATTACACCACGAGGCTGTGTTGTTGTGTAACCATTGTTACACCATTACACAACGAGGCTGTGTCATTTTGTAACCATTACACACCGTGGCTGTGTCATTGTGTAACCATTGTAACACCATTACAGCATGTGGCTGTGTCATTTTGTAACCATTGTAACACCATTACAGCATGAGGCTGCGTCATTTTGTAACCATTGTTACACCATTACACACCGTGGCTGTGTCATTTTGTAACCATTGTAACACCATTACAGCATGAGGCTGCGTCATTTTGTAACCATTGTTACACCATTACACAACGTTGTTACACCATTACACAACAAGGCTGTGTCATTTTGTAACCCATGTTACACCATTACACAACGTTGCTGTGTCATTTTGTAACCATTGTTACACCATTACACACCGTGGCTGTGTCATTTTGTAACCATTGTAACACCATTACAGCATGAGGCTGCGTCATTTTGTAACCATTGTTACACCATTACACAACGAGGCTGTGTCATTTTGTAACCATTGTTACACCATTACACAACGAGGCTGTGTCATTTTGTAACCATTGTTACACCATTACACACTGTGGCTGTGTCATTTTGTAACCATTGTTACACCATTACACACCGTGGCTGTGTCATTTTGTAACCATTGTTACATTATTACACAACGAGGCTGTGTCATTTTGTAACCATTCATTACACAACGCGGCTGTGTCATTGTGTAACCATTGTTACACCATTACACAACGAGGCTGTGTCATTTTGTAACCATTGTTACATCATTACACAACGTGGCTGTGTCATTGTGTAACCATTGTTACATCATGACACCACGAGGCTGTGTCGTTGTGTAACCATTGTTACACAATTACACCACGAGGCTGTGTCGTTGTGTAACCATTGTTACCCCATTACACAACGAGGCTGTGTCATTTTGTAACCATTGTTACACCATTACACACCGTGGCTGTGTCATTGTGTAACCATTGTAACACCATTACACAACGAGGCTGTGTCATTTTGTAACCATTGTTACACCATTACACACCGTGGCTGTGTCATTTTGTAACCATTGTTACACCATTACACAACGAGGCTGTGTCATTTTGTAACCATTGTTACACCATTACACACCGTGGCTGTGTCATTTTGTAACCATTGTCACACCATTACAGCATGTGGCTGTGTCATTTTGTAACCATTGTAACACCATTACAGCATGAGGCTGCGTCATTTTGTAACCATTGTTACACCATTACACACCGTGGCTGTGTCATTTTTTAACCATTGTAACACCATTACAGCATCATGCTGCGTCATTTTGTAACCATTGTTACACCATTACACACCGTGGCTGCGTCATTTTGTAACCATTGTTACATCATTACACAAAGAGGCTGTGTCATTTTGTAACCAATGTTACACCATTACACAACGAGGCTGTGTCAATTTTGTAACCATTGTAACACCATTACACAACGAGGCTGTGTCATTTTGTAACCATTGTTACACCATTACACAACGAGGCTGTGTCATTTTGTAACCATTGTTACATCATTACACAACGAGGCTGTGTCATTTTGTAACCATTGTTAGACCATTACACAACGAGGCTGTGTCATTTTGTAACCATTGTAACACCATTACAGCATGAGGCTGCGTCATTTTGTAACCATTGTTACACCATTACACACCGTGGCTGTGTCATTTTGTAACCATTGTAACACCATTACAGCATGAGGCTGCGTCATTTTGTAACTATTGTTACACCATTACACACCGTGGCTGTGTCATTTTGTAACCATTGTAACACCATTACAGCATGAGGCTGCGTCATTTTGTAACCATTATTACACCATTACACAACGAGGCTGTGTCATTTTGTAACCATTGTTACACCATTACACACCGTGGCTGTGTCATTTTGTAACCATTATAACACCATTACAGCATGAGGATGCATCATTTTGTAACCATTGTTACACCATTACACACAGTGGCTGTGTCATTTTGTAACCATTGTAACACCATTACAGCATCAGGCTGCATCATTTTGTAACCATTGTTACACCATTACACACCGTGGCTGTGTCATTTTGTAACCATTGTAACACCATTACAGCATGAGGCTGCGTCATTTTGTAACCATTGTTACACCATTACACACCGTGGCTGTGTCATTTTGTAACCATTGTAACACCATTACAGCATGTGGCTGTGTCATTTTGTAACCATTGTAACACCATTACAGCATGAGGCTGCGTCATTTTGTAACCATTGTTACACCATTACACACCGTGGCTGGGTCATTTTGTAACCATTGTAACACCATTACAGCATCAGGCTGTGTCATTTTGTAACCATTGTTACACCATTACACACCGTGGCTGCGTCATAATGTAACCATTGTTACATCATTACACAAAGAGGCTGTGTCATTTTGTAACCATTGTTACACCATTACACAACGAGGCTGTGTCAATTTTGTAACCATTGTAACACCATTACACAACGAGGCTGTGTCATTTTGTAACCATTGTTACACCATTACACAACGAGGCTGTGTCATTTTGTAACCATTGTTACATCATTACACAACGAGGCTGTGTCATTTTGTAACCATTGTTAGACCATTACACAACGAGGCTGTGTCATTTTGTAACCATTGTAACACCATTACAGCATGAGGCTGCGTCATTTTGTAACCATTGTTACACCATTACACACCGTGGCCGTGTCATTTTGTAACCATAGTAACACCATTACAGCATGAAGCTGCGTCATTTTGTAACCATTGTTACACCATTACACAACGAGGCTGTGTCATTTTGTAACCATTGTTACACCATTACACACCGTGGCTGTGTCATTTTGTAACCATTGTAACACCATTACAGCATCAGGCTGCGTCATTTTGTAACCATTGTTACACCATTACACACCGTGGCTGTGTCATTTTGTAACCATTGTAACACCATTACAGCATGAGGCTGCGTCATTTTGTAACCATTGTTACACCATTACACAACGAGGCTGTGACATGTGTTAACCATTTTTACACCATTACACAACGAGGCTGTGTCATTTTGTAACCATTGTTACACCATTACACACCGTGGCTGTGTCATTTTGTAACCATTGTTACACCATTACACACCGTGGCTGCGTCATTTTGTAACCATTGTTACATCATTACACAACGAGGCTGTGTCATTTTGTAACCATTGTTACACCATTACACAACGAGGCTGTGTCATTTTGTAACCATTGTTACATCATTACACAACGTGGCTGCGTCATTTTGTAACCATTGTAACACCATTACAGCATGAGGCTGCGTCATTTTGTAACCATTGTTACACCATTATACAACGAGGCTGTGTCATTTTGTAACCATTGTTACACCATTACACACCGTGGCTGTGTCATTTTGTAACCATTGTTACACCATAACACACCGTGGCTGCGTCATTTTGTAACCATTGTTACATCATTACACAACGAGGCTGTGTCATTTTGTTACCATTGTTACACCATTACACAACGAGGCTGTCATTTTGTAACCATTGTTACATCATTACACAACGTGGCTGCGTCATTTTGTAACCATTGTAACACCATTACAGCATGAGGCTGCGTCATTTTGTAACCATTGTTACACCATTACAGCATGAGGCTGTGTCATTGTGTAACCATTGTTACATCATTACACAAATGGCTGTGTCATTTTGTAACCATTGTTACACCATTACACAACGAGGCTGTGTCATTTTGTAAACATTGTTACACCATTACACAAAGTGGCTGTGTCATTGTGTAAACATTGTTACACCATTACACCACGAGGATGTGTCATTTTGTAACCATTGTTACACCATTACACCACAAGGTTGTGTCATTTTGTAACCATTGTTACACCATTACACAACGTGGCTGTGTCATTTTGTAACCATTGTTACACCATTACAGAAGGCTGTGTCATTTTGTAACCATTATTACACCATTACACACCGTGGCTGTGTCATTTTGTAACCATTGTAACACCATTACAGCATGTGGCTGTGTCATTTTGTAACCATTGTAACACCATTACAGCATGAGGCTGCGTCATTTTGTAACCATTGTTACACCATTACACACCGTGGCTGGGTCATTTTGTAACCATTGTAACACCATTACAGCATCAGGCTGCATCATTTTGTAACCATTGTTACACCATTACACACCGTGGCTGTGTCATTTTGTAACCATTGTAACACCATTACAGCATGAGGCTGCGTCATTTTGTAACCATTGTTACACCATTACACACCGTGGCTGTGTCATTTTGTAACCATTGTAACACCATTACAGCATGTGGCTGTGTCATTTTGTAACCATTGTAACACCATTACAGCATGAGGCTGCGTCATTTTGTAACCATTGTTACACCATTACACACCGTGGCTGGGTCATTTTGTAACCATTGTAACACCATTACAGCATCAGGCTGTGTCATTTTGTAACCATTGTTACACCATTACACACCGTGGCTGCGTCATAATGTAACCATTGTTACATCATTACACAAAGAGGCTGTGTCATTGTGTAACCATTGTTACACCATTACACAACGTGGCTGTGTTATTTTGTAACCATTGTTACACCATTACACAAGGCTGTGTCATTTTGTAACCATTGTAACACCATTACAGCATGTGGCTGTGTCATTTTGTAACCATTGTAACACCATTACATCATGAGGCTGCGTCATTTTGTAACCATTGTTACACCATTACACACCGTGGCTGTGTCATTTTGTAATCATTGTAACACCATTACAGCATGAGGCTGTGTCATTTTGTAACCATTGTTACACCATTACACAAGGAGGCTGTGTCATTTTGTAACCATTGTTACACAATTAGACACCGTGGCTGCGTCATTTTGTAACCATTGTTACATCATTACACAACGAGGCTGTGTCATTTTGTAACCATTGTTACACCATTACACAACGAGGCTGTGTCATTTTGTAACCAGTGTAACACCATTACAGCATGAGGCTGCATCATTTTGTAACCATTGTTACACCATTACACAACGTGGCTGTGTCATTTTGTAACCATTGTAACACCATTACACAACGAGGCTGTGTCATTTTGTAACCATTGTTACACCATTACACAACGAGGCTGTGTCATTTTGTAACCATTGTTACATCATTACACAATGAGGCTGTGTCATTTTGTAACCATTGTTACACCATTACACCACCAGGCTGTGTCGTTGTGTAACCATTGTTACACCATTACACAACGAGGCTGTGTCATTTTGTTACCATTGTTACACCATTACACAACGAGGCTGTGTCATTTTGTAACCATTGTTACACCATTACACACCGTGGCTGTGTCATTGTGTAACCATTGTTACACCATTACACAACGAGGCTGTGTCATTTTGTAACCATTGTTACACCGTTACACACCGTGGCTGTCATTTTGTAACCATTGTTACACCGTTACACAACGAGGCTGTGTCATTTTGTAACCATTGTTACACCATTACACACCGTGGCTGTGTCATTTTGTAACCATTGTAACACCATTACACAAAGTGGCTGTGTCATTGTGTAAACATTGTTACACCATTACACCACGAGGATGTGTCATTTTGTAACCATTGTTACACCATTACACCACAAGGTTGTGTCATTTTGTAACCATTGTTACACCATTACACAACGTGGCTGTGTCATTTTGTAACCATTGTTACACCATTACAGAAGGCTGTGTCATTTTGTAACCATTATTACACCATTACACAATGTGGCTGTGTCATTGTGTAACCATTGTTACACCATTACACAACGTGGCTGTGTTATTTTGTAACCATTGTTACACCATTACACAAGGCTGTGTCATTTTGTAACCATTGTAACACCATTACAGCATGTGGCTGTGTCATTTTGTAACCATTGTAACACCATTACATCATGAGGCTGCGTCATTTTGTAACCATTGTTACACCATTACACACCGTGGCTGTGTCATTTTGTAATCATTGTAACACCATTACAGCATGAGGCTGTGTCATTTTGTAACCATTGTTACACCATTACACAAGGAGGCTGTGTCATTTTGTAACCATTGTTACACAATTAGACACCGTGGCTGCGTCATTTTGTAACCATTGTTACATCATTACACAACGAGGCTGTGTCATTTTGTAACCATTGTTACACCATTACACAACGAGGCTGTGTCATTTTGTAACCAGTGTAACACCATTACAGCATGAGGCTGCATCATTTTGTAACCATTGTTACACCATTACACAACGTGGCTGTGTCATTTTGTAACCATTGTAACACCATTACACAACGAGGCTGTGTCATTTTGTAACCATTGTTACACCATTACACAACGAGGCTGTGTCATTTTGTAACCATTGTTACATCATTACACAATGAGGCTGTGTCATTTTGTAACCATTGTTACACCATTACACCACCAGGCTGTGTCGTTGTGTAACCATTGTTACACCATTACACAACGAGGCTGTGTCATTTTGTTACCATTGTTACACCATTACACAACGAGGCTGTGTCATTTTGTAACCATTGTTACACCATTACACACCGTGGCTGTGTCATTGTGTAACCATTGTTACACCATTACACAACGAGGCTGTGTCATTTTGTAACCATTGTTACACCGTTACACACCGTGGCTGTCATTTTGTAACCATTGTTACACCGTTACACAACGAGGCTGTGTCATTTTGTAACCATTGTTACACCATTACACACCGTGGCTGTGTCATTTTGTAACCATTGTAACACCATTACAGCATGTGGCTGTGTCATTTTGTAACCATTGTAACACCATTACAGCATGAGGCTGCCTCATTTTGTAACCATTGTTACACCATTACACACTGTGGCTGTGTCATTTTGTAACCATTGTAACACCATTACAGCATGAGGCTGCGTCCTTTTGTAACCATTGTTACACCATTACACAACGAGGCTGTGTCATTTTGTAACCATTGTTACACTATTACACAAGGCTGTGTCATTTTGTAACATTTGTTACACCATTACACAACGTTGCAGTGTCATTTTGTAACCATTGTTACACCATTACACACCGTGGCTGTGTCATTTTGTAACCATTGTTACACCATTACAGCATGAGGCTGCATCATTTTGTAACCATTATTACACCATTACACAACGTGGCTGTGTCATTTTGTAACCATTGTAACACCATTACATAATGAGGCTGTGTCATTTTGTAACCATTGTTACACCATTACACAACAAGGCTGTGTCATTTTGTAACCATTGTTACATCATTACACAATGAGGCTGTGTCATGTTGTAACCATTGTTACACCATTACACCACCAGGCTGTGTCGTTGTGTAACCATTGTTACACCATTACACAACGAGGCTGTGTCATTTTGTTACCATTGTTACACCATTACACAACGAGGCTGTGTCATTTTGTAATCATTGTTACACCATTACACACCGTGGCTGTGTCATTGTGTAACCATTGTTACACCATTACACAATGAGGCTGTGTCATTTTGTAACCATTGTTACACCGTTACACATCGTGGCTGTGTCATTTTGTAACTATTGTTACACCGTTACACAACGAGGCTGTGTCATTTTGTAACCATTGTTACACCATTACACACCGTGGCTGTGTCATTTTGTAACCATTGTAACACCATTACAGCATCAGGCTGCGTCATTTTGTAACCATTGTTACACCATTACACACCGTGGCTGTGTCATTTTGTAACCATTGTAACACCATTACAGCATGAGGCTGCATCATTTTGTAGCCATTGTTACATCATTACACAACGCGGCTGTGTCATTGTGTAACCATTGTTACACCATTACACAACGAGGCTGTGTCATTTTGTAACCATTGTTACATCATTACACAACGTGGCTGTGTCATTGTGTAACCATTGTTACATCATGACACCACGAGGCTGTGTCGTTGTGTAACCATTGTTACACAATTACACCACGAGGCTGTGTCGTTGTGTAACCATTGTTACCCCATTACACAACGAGGCTGTGTCATTTTGTAACCATTGTTACACCATTACACACCGTGGCTGTGTCATTGTGTAACCATTGTAACACCATTACACAACGAGGCTGTGTCATTTTGTAACCATTGTCACACCATTACAGCATGTGGCTGTGTCATTTTGTAACCATTGTAACACCATTACAGCATGAGGCTGCGTCATTTTGTAACCATTGTTACACCATTACACACAATGGCTGTGTCATTTTTTAACCATTGTAACACCATTACAGCATCATGCTGCGTCATTTTGTAACCATTGTTACACCATTACACACCGTGGCTGCGTCATTTTGTAACCATTGTTACATCATTACACAAAGAGGCTGTGTCATTTTGTAACCATTGTTACACCATTACACAACGAGGCTGTGTCAATTTTGTAACCATTGTAACACCATTACACAACGAGGCTGTGTCATTTTGTAACCATTGTTACACCATTACACAACGAGGCTGTGTCATTTTGTAACCATTGTTACATCATTACACAACGAGGCTGTGTCATTTTGTAACCATTGTTAGACCATTACACAACGAGGCTGTGTCATTTTGTAACCATTGTAACACCATTACAGCATGAGGCTGCGTCATTTTGTAACCATTGTTACACCATTACACACCGTGGCTGTGTCATTTTGTAACCATTGTAACACCATTACAGCATGAGGCTGCGTCATTTTGTAACTATTGTTACACCATTACACACCGTGGCTGTGTCATTTTGTAACCATTGTAACACCATTACAGCATGAGGCTGCGTCATTTTGTAACCATTGTTACACCATTACACAACGAGGCTGTGTCATTTTGTAACCATTGTTACACCATTACACACCGTGGCTGTGTCATTTTGTAACCATTATAACATCATTACAGCATGCGGCTGCGTCATTTTGTAACCATTGTTACACCATTACACACCGTGGCTGTGTCATTTTGTAACAATTGTAACACCATTACAGCATCAGGCTGCGTCATTTTGTAACCATTGTTACACCATTACACACCGTGGCTGTGTCATTTTGTAACCATTGTAACACCATTACAGCATGAGGCTGCGTCATTTTGTAACCATTGTTACACCATTACACACCGTGGCTGTGTCATTTTGTAACCATTGTAACACCATTACAGCATGTGGCTGTGTCATTTTGTAACCATTGTAACACCATTACAGCATGAGGCTGCGTCATTTTGTAACCATTGTTACACCATTACACACCGTGGCTGCGTCATAATGTAACCATTGTTACATCATTACACAAAGAGGCTGTGTCATTTTGTAACCATTGTTACACCATTACACAACGAGGCTGTGTCAATTTTGTAACCATTGTAACACCATTACACAACGAGGCTGTGTCATTTTGTAACCATTGTTACACCATTACACAACGAGGCTGCGTCATTTTGTAACCATTGTTACATCATTACACAACGAGGCTGTGTCATTTTGTAACCATTGTTAGACCATTACACAACGAGGCTGTGTCATTTTGTAACCATTGTAACACCATTACAGCATGAGGCTGCGTCATTTTGTAACCATTGTTATACCATTACACACCGTGGCCGTGTCATTTTGTAACCATTGTAACACCATTACAGCATGAAGCTGCGTCATTTTGTAACCATTGTTACACCATTACACAACGAGGCTGTGTCATTTTGTAACCATTGTTACACCGTTACACAACGAGGCTGTGTCATTTTGTAACCATTGTTACACCATTACACACCGTGGCTGTGTCATTTTGTAACCATTGTAACACCATTACAGCATGTGGCTGTGTCATTTTGTAACCATTGTAACACCATTACAGCATGAGGCTGCATCATTTTGTAGCCATTGTTACATCATTACACAACGCGGCTGTGTCATTGTGTAACCATTGTTACACCATTACACAACGAGGCTGTGTCATTTTGTAACCATTGTTACATCATTACACAACGTGGCTGTGTCATTGTGTAACCATTGTTACATCATGACACCACGAGGCTGTGTCGTTGTGTAACCATTGTTACACAATTACACCACGAGGCTGTGTCGTTGTGTAACCATTGTTACCCCATTACACAACGAGGCTGTGTCATTTTGTAACCATTGTTACACCATTACACACCGTGGCTGTGTCATTGTGTAACCATTGTAACACCATTACACAACGAGGCTGTGTCATTTTGTAACCATTGTTACACCATTACACACCGTGGCTGTGTCATTTTGTAACCATTGTTACACCATTACACAACGAGGCTGTGTCATTTTGTAACCATTGTTACACCATTACACACGGTGGCTGTGTCATTTTGTAACCATTGTCAAACCATTACAGCATGTGGCTGTGTCATTTTGTAACCATTGTAACACCATTACAGCATGAGGCTGCGTCATTTTGTAACCATTGTTACACCATTACACACCGTGGCTGTGTCATTTTTTAACCATTGTAACACCATTACAGCATCATGCTGCGTCATTTTGTAACCATTGTTACACCATTACACACCGTGGCTGCGTCATTTTGTAACCATTGTTACATCATTACACAAAGAGGCTGTGTCATTTTGTAACCATTGTTACACCATTACACAACGAGGCTGTGTCAATTTTGTAACCATTGTAACACCATTACACAACGAGGCTGTGTCATTTTGTAACCATTGTTACACCATTACACAACGAGGCTGTGTCATTTTGTAACCATTGTTACATCATTACACAACGAGGCTGTGTCATTTTGTAACCATTGTTAGACCATTACACAACGAGGCTGTGTCATTTTGTAACCATTGTAACACCATTACAGCATGAGGCTGCGTCATTTTGTAACCATTGTTACACCATTACACACCGTGGCTGTGTCATTTTGTAACCATTGTAACACCATTACAGCATGAGGCTGCATCATTTTGTAACTATTGTTACACCATTACACACCGTGGCTGTGTCATTTTGTAACCATTGTAACACCATTACAGCATGAGGCTGCGACATTTTGTAACCATTGTTACACCATTACACAACGAGGCTGTGTCATTTTGTAACCATTGTTACACCATTACACACCGTGGCTGTGTCATTTTGTAACCATTATAACACCATTACAGCATGCGGCTGCGTCATTTTGTAACCATTGTTACACCATTACACACCGTGGCTGTGTCATTTTGTAACCATTGTAACACCATTACAGCATGAGGCTGCGTCATTTTGTAACCATTGTTACACCATTACACACCGTGGCTGTGTCATTTTGTAACCATTGTAACACCATTACAGCATGTGGCTGTGTCATTTTGTAACCATTGTAACACCATTACAGCATGAGGCTGCGTCATTTTGTAACCATTGTTACACCATTACACACCGTGGCTGGGTCATTTTGTAACCATTGTAACACCATTACAGCATCAGGCTGTGTCATTTTGTAACCATTGTTACACCATTACACACCGTGGCTGCGTCATAATGTAACCATTGTTACATCATTACACAAAGAGGCTGTGTCATTTTGTAACCATTGTTACACCATTACACAACGAGGCTGTGTCAATTTTGTAACCATTGTAACACCATTACACAACGAGGCTGTGTCATTTTGTAACCATTGTTACACCATTACACAACGAGGCTGTGTCATTTTGTAACCATTGTTACATCATTACACAACGAGGCTGTGTCATTTTGTAACCATTGTTAGACCATTACACAACGAGGCTGTGTCATTTTGTAACCATTGTAACAGCATTACAGCATGAGGCTGCATCATTTTGTAACCATTGTTACACCATTACACACCGTGGCCGTGTCATTTTGTAACCATTGTAACACCATTACAGCATGAAGCTGCGTCATTTTGTAACCATTGTTACACCATTACACAACGAGGCTGTGTCATTTTGTAACCATTGTTACACCATTACACACCGTGGCTGTGTCATTTTGTAACCATTGTAACACCATTACAGCATCAGGCTGCGTCATTTTGTAACCATTGTTACACCATTACACACCGTGGCTGTGTCATTTTGTAACCATTGTAACACCATTACAGCAAGAGGCTGCGTCATTTTGTAACCATTGTTACACCATTACACACCGTGGCTGTGTCATTTTGTAACCATTGTTACACCATTACACACCGTGGCTGCGTCATTTTGTAACCATTGTTACATCATTACACAACAAGACTGTGTCATTTTGTAACCATTGTTACACCATTACACAACGAGGCTGTGTCATTTTGTAACCATTGTTACATCATTACACAACGTGGCTGCGTCATTTTGTAACCATTGTAACACCATTACAGCATGAGGCTGCGTCATTTTGTAACCATTGTTACACCATTATACAACGAGGCTGTGTCATTTTGTAACCATTGTTACACCATAACAAACCGTGGCTGCGTCATTTTTTAACCATTGTTACATCATTACACAACGAGGCTGTGTCATTTTGTTACCATTGTTACACCATTACACAATGAGGCTGTCATTTTGTAACCATTGTTACATCATTACACAACGTGGCTGCGTCATTTTGTAACCATTGTAACACCATTACAGCATGAGGCTGCGTCATTTTGTAACCATTGTTACACCATTACAGCACGAGGCTGTGTCATTGTGTAACCATTGTTACATCATTACACAACGTGGCTGTGTCATTTTGTAACCATTGTTACACCATTACACAACGAGGCTGTGTCATTTTGTAAACATTGTTACACCATTACACAAAGTGGCTGTGTCATTGTGTAAACATTGTTACACCATTACACCACGAGGATGTGTCATTTTGTAACCATTGTTACACCATTACACCACAAGGTTGTGTCATTTTGTAACCATTGTTACACCATTACACAACGTGGCTGTGTCATTTTGTAACCATTGTTACACCATTACACAAGGCTGTGTCATTTTGTAACCATTGTTACACCATTACACAATGTGGCTGTGTCATTGTGTGAGAAGTTGGCCTGGTAGGGGATGTTTCCAATTCTGGAACCACCTACTACCTGACCAAACAATCCCTTATGGTGTCTGGTTGTAAGTCAACCTTATTAGACAAGCTATCCTAGGGGTAGCATGGACTAAGCAGCCTAAAGGCTTAACTTAAGAGGTCGTGTTAAGCGAGCTGTTTTACCACATACAATCCTGTAATACCAAATGAAAGGACACCACACAAGTATATATTATAAAAATATATGTGTTTATTACTAAAAACAATCCCCAGTATTCTTTATGAATAAAGGGGCACTAGCGTTAAATCAAAAGCACTGTTTAAACATACAAGTTGCACAATTATGGATGAGGGCGGGTGGCCACTCAAACCATATACTAAACAAGTGGTATAAGAAAGGCCACTCGAGCAGTGGTTAGGCCTAGGGCCTAGGGAATCGCTGGGAGCAGTCAGGACAAGCAATGCTGAAGTCGGGAATGGCCCTCGGGATTCGGGAGATGTGCGGAAAGCGCACGCATGCACCAATGTTAACCAATGGTGCGTAAAAGTCATAGAGTTAAAGTTTAAGGACACTTCCGCTGAACCTAGAGGAACAAAACTTAACACACAGACCCTAGAGGTGTGCACCAGTGTGGGAACACCGGCGGAGCAAAGTTACCTCACCCACAGGAAGTGGGTGCACAGGGTCGAAGTGGCGTCGGGTTTTGACACGCAGGCTCTTGGTGCTTGGAGCTGAAAGGGCTGCAGGCAGGGTGAAGACGAAGTGTCCGGTGGAGTCCAAGGGTGGACTCAAGTTGTAGAGTACCTGAAAGCAGAGGGGACAGAGTCTGGGTCACTCAGCAGTGACCAGGGTGGAACCAGGACGGAACCAGGCAATGTCGGGCGCAATCAGGTGGTCGTCGAGGAGCTTCTCTCCGCTGTCACGTGGGCTCTGGGGCATCTGCGACGTCCAGGAGCAGGTCACGATCTGTCCCACGCAGGCTCTCACCGTCGGTGCAGTCGGCTTCAAGTTTGGAGCAAACAAGCCTTGGTAAGAGCAATCCACGCAGGATCGGAAGATTGCTTCTCACTCGGACCAGGAAGGTCAGAGTCGGGGCTCCTTTTCAGGGGAGCTGGTGTGGATCTGGAGCAACCAGATTCACGAGTCTTCTTTGTAGTTTCGTCGGCACAGGGACCACTAGCCAGCTGGCAAGTGACCGGGCCAACGCGTTGAGCCAAATAGAGCCAAAGGGCCCCACGCAGCACTCGTCGAGTGTGGAGGGCTGAACTTCGGCTCAGGAGCAGCTCAGGGTGGGGGCTTCTCAAACCCCGGTGCACAGCTTCGAGGGTCACTCGTGGGCTGCACGGTCAGCGTCTCGTGGTCAATTCAAGATGGCGTGCCCCACGCTTCCGGTCGCCTCCACGGGTCTCAGCTCTGCAGGGACTGTGGATCGGGCTGTTGGAAGGCAGGCAAGCTTGATCTTGTCGATCTCAGTCGCTCGAGTTCCGGCGGGAACTGCAACTAAGTAGACGTCGAGGGCTGGATGGTGCCTGCTGCTGCAGGGTGGTCACTCCTTGACCACAAGGGAGATTCTTCGGGCTTCCACGATGAGATGGAGGGCGAAGGGTCCAGAATTGCGTTTCAAATGTTTCTTCCAGGAAATCTGATGTGCATTGGCACTGCTCCCACTCTTATTCCAATCTGGGGGGCGTGATTACCTGCTAGGTCCACCCCTATGGGTGGAACCCAGGAAGTGGGTGGATACACCCCCTTCCTTTTATCCAGGCCGCCCTGGCACGAGGGCTGGAGTGCCCCAGAACCGGTTTGGCCGGATTATGCAAGGGGCAGCCTTGTGCGCCCCAGGCAGTGTCTGGTTTCTTTCAAACCTCCCTGCTACAATCCACTATCTCCTGTCTGGAGGGTGGTGACACCCTCCTGTGACAGGAAACCCTTTGTCCAGGCCCCATCTGCTGAGTTTCGGTCAACTGCAGGGGTCCAGACATTTGTCTGTGGCAGAGGCATCCATTTTGTGGATCTTAAGGTCTTTGGAGAAATTAACCGCATTTAGTAAAGGAACATGTCTTACCCCTCTAGAGGGGTGGAATGCCATCCCCGTCGCCAGAACTGGCGAGGGGATGGTATTCCAAATCGTATGACACCTTACACGACATGTTTTGATAAAGCCAAACCAAAGTTGCTATTTAACCGCGAGGATTATAAGGCACTTAAGAGTATATGGTATGGCATTATCCTGAAACAGCTTAGGGAGTTGTTCCCGACAGCTGCAGACAGGCTCAGCTCATGCTAGAGCTCCATCTCACATAAAACCACGCACCCTGCCTCCAGGATTGATGAGGCCTTCCATAGGAGTGGCTCACAGGTTTACATGTGTCCAGATATAGGTTTAGATATAGGTATACTATACCTAAGCAAGGGGTGTTTACACCACCTTACCCCAGCTGAGTGATCAGCCAGTTGTGTCAATTTAAGAACCAGCCAGGGGTGGCAAAAGATATGCTGCAGCCCCTGGTAGGCCTTGGTGGCCCCTATGCCCTGTGCACCTATAGTGCATTCTACAGGGGCTGACAAGGAGTCCATTTCCAATTGGTATGTGCCTATAGCACATGTGTCATTAATTTAGTGAGAGAACAGCAGGCTGGGGGTCTGATTAGCAGGCCCACAGCCTCAGTAGTCGAAAACCAGTGAAGCAAAAAGCAATAATTTGGGGTGACCATAGGATAGCAGACCCTACTCTCCTACACAACCCCCCCCCAAACGCAGGGACATTAAACTAACCTTGACCAGATAAGTCTTCATGTTCTAAGTGGAAGTACCTGGAGAGACCATCTGCATTACCATGGTCAGTCCCTGGGCGGTGCTCCACTGTAAAGTCCATCCCCTGTAGGGAAATGGACCACCTGAGCAGTTTGGGATTTTCACCCTTCATCTGATTAAGCCATAAGAGGGGCTTATGGTCTGTATGCACCAGGAAGTGAGTTCCAAACAAGTAGGACCTCAACTTCTTTAATGCCCAAACCACAGCAAAGGCCTCCCTCTCAATGGCTGACCAACGTTTCTCTCTGGGAGTCAGCCTCCTGCTAATGAAAGCAATAGGCTGGTCTTGACCATCTTGATTAAGTTGTGAGAGCACAGCTCCCACCCCCAACTCAGAAGCATCTGTCTGAACAATGAACTGTTTGGAGTAGTCAGGACTCTTTAGGATAGGTGCAGAGCACATGGCCTTCTTCAGGTCATCAAATGCCTTCTGACAGCTAACTGTCCACTGAACCTTTTTTGGCATCTTCTTGGATGTCAAGTCATTTAATGGTGTCACTATAGACCCATAGTTTTTCACAAACTTCCTGTAATACCCAGTCAGGCCCAAGAAGGCTCTGACTTGTGTCTGGGTAACTGGAGGAGCCCAGTCCTGTATGGCCTGGATTTTGCTTTCCAGTGGCTGAACCTGGCCTCCACCTACTAGGTGGCCCAGGTATACAACCTTACTCTGCCCTATCTGGCACTTAGTGGCCTTGAAAGTTAGGCCTGCCTTTTGCAGGGCCTCCAAAACTTTCTTCAGGTGGATCAGGTGATCCTCCCAGGTGGAGCTAAAGACAGCAATATCATCTAGATAAGCTGCACAAAAGTCATCCAACCCAGTAAGGACTTGGTTCACCTTTGGAAAGTGGCAGGTGCATTCTTCAAACCAAAGGGCATTACCACAAACTGATAATGTCCACTAGGGGTAGAGAATGCTGTTTTGGCCTTTGACTCCTCAGCTAGTCTGATTTGCCAGTAGCCAGCTGTCAGATCAAATGTGCTCAGAAACTTGGCAGAAGCCAATCTGTCAATGAGCTCATCTGCTCTTGGAATGGGGTGAGCATCTGTCCTAGTGACAGCATTGAGACCCCTGTAATCCACGCAAAACCTCATTTCTCTCTTTCCATCTTGGGTATGAGGTTTTGGCACCAGGACTACTGGGCTGGCCCATGGGCTCTCTGATGGCTCAATCACTCCAAGCTCCAACATCTTTTGCACCTCAGCCTTGATGCAATCCCTGACATGATCAGGCTGCCTGTAGATCTTATTCTTGACAGGCAAACTGTCACCAGTGTCCACAACATGGGTACACCAGTCAGTCTGGCTGGGTGTGAGTGAAAACATTTGCCTGTGAGCCTGCAAAACTTGTCTGCAGTCCATCTGTTGCTGGTCAGTGAGGCTGCCTGCCAAGGCTACTCCATCAACTGAACCATCATCAGGGTTCTGAGAAAGCAGGTCTGGGAGAGGGTCACTCTCTTCCTCCTGTTCCCCATCTGTGGCCATGAGCAAGCTCATGTCCTCCCTGTCCACAAATGCTTTCAAGCGATTCACATGGATTACCCTGTGAGGGCTCCTGGGTGTTCCAAAGTCTACCAAGTAGGTGACTTCCCCCTTCTTCTCAATAATAGGATAGGGTCCACTCCATTTGTCTTGGAGTGCTGCTGGAGCCACTGGCTCCAGTACCCATACCTTCTGTCCTGGTTGGAACTCTACCAGCACAACCTTTTGGTCATGCCAAGCTTTCTGCAATTCTTGGCTGGCCTCCAGGTTTTTGGATGCTCTTTCCATGTACTCAGCCATCCTGGAGCGGAGACCAAGTACATAGTCCACTATGTCTAGTTTGGGCTTTTTGAGAGGTAACTCCCATCCTTCCTTCACCAAACACAATGGACCTCTCACAGGGTGGCCAAACAAAAGTTCAAAAGGGCTGTAGCCAACCCCCTTCTGTGGGACCTCTCTGTAAGCAAAGAGCAGGCAGGGTAAAAGAATGTCCCATTTCCGCCTGAGCTTCTCTGGTAATCCTTTTATCATGCCTTTAAGGGTCTTGTTAAATCTCTCCACAAGCCCATTGCATTGTGGATGATATGGGGTGGTAAACTTATAGTTTACTCCACATTCCTTCCACATTGCTTTCAGATAGCTGGACATAAAATTGGTGCCCCTATCTGATAACACCTCCTTTGGAAAGCCCACTCTTGAGAAAACTGCAATGAGGGCTTTTGCCACCACAGGTGCTGTGGTGGTCCTCAGGGGAATAGCCTCTGGATACCTGGTGGCATGATCCACTACCACCAGTATGAATCTGTTCCCAGATGCTGTTTGGGGGTCCATTGGACCCACAATATCAATTCCAACTCTTTCAAAGGGGACCCCCACCACAGGTAGTGGTATTAGGGGGGCCTTTGTTGTGCCACCTGACTTACCACTGGCTTGGCAAGTGACACAGGAGCGACAAAACTCCTTGACATCCTCTGACATGTGAGGCCAGTGAAAGTGTGAAACAAGCCTGTCCCACGTCTTGTTCTGGCCTAAGTGTCCTGCAAGGGGAATATCATGGGCCAAGGTAAGAAGGAACCCCCTAAACTGCAGAGGTATGACCAACCTCCTGGTCATGCCAGGCTTGGGGTCTCTAGCCTCTGAGTAAAGGAGTCCATCATCCCAGTACACAGTATGGGTACCTTTGGCATCCCCAGCAGCCTCAGCAGCAGCCTGCTGTCTGAGGGGTTCAAGGGAAGGGCAATCTAATTGAGCCTGCCTCAGGTCTGCCCTTGAGGGTCCCCCTGTCCCCAGAAACTCAACCTGGTCAGGTTCAAGCTCCTCAGAGACAGTCTCCTCTTGGACTGCAGAATCAGTTTCCTCTGAAACTTGATCCTCAACCTGGGGCAAGGTGGAAGGCTGGGCCTTTCCTCTCTTGCTCCTTCTCTTGGGTTGTGGCTGGTCTATTGTTTCAAGATCCACCACTGGTTCAGGAAGGCACTTCTTAGCCTGAGCCCTTGTCATGGCAAGGACATGCTCTGAAATCCCTAGCATTTCTGCATGAGTCCTGTACTCCACTTCTGACCATGCTGAGCTTTCAAGGTCATTGCCTAACAGACAGTCTACTGGTAGGTCTGCACTCACCACAACTTTCTTTAGGCCATCAACCCCTCCCCAGGAGAAGTTCACAACTGCCACACTATGGGAGGTAGTGGAGTTGCTGGCGTTGGTTACTAGGTAGCTCTCTCCTAGTACAATCTGTCCAGGGTCCACAAAGTCAGGTGTCACCATGGTGAAACTGGCACATGTGTCCCTGTATGCTTGAGCCAGTTTCTCATTAATTAAGGGAGTCTGCCTGTATTTGCCCAGGTTAGTGGGGCTTACTGCAGTGGGCAACTCAATGTCCACATCATACAGGAGAACTGCCTGTGTAGGGATTCTGACTAGGCCAGATCCTACTTCAATACCCAGGGTCAACCCAGCTACACCCTTGGACTGTGTTCCACCACTGCTTACTGTACTTGGGGTTGCAGTTGCTTTAGGAGCTGTAGTGGTGGGAACTGGATTTGCCTTGGTGCACTCACTGCCCCAGTGTGAAACTGATTTGCAGGTATTGCACCAAGGTGTCTTTGGACCTTTGTTCTTCTTCTTCTTGTTACCATTTTGGGAACCACCCTCCTTACTATTAGTTTGGGGGCCTGAAGACTTCTGGTCTTTTTCTTTATCTTTCTGATTCTGGTTACCACCCTTCTGGTCTGTTTTCTTCTGGTCACCACCTTGGTTCTGGGGTTTCTGCTTAATCCTTGTTCTGACCCATTTGTCTGCCTTCTTTCCCAATTCTTGGGGAGAGGTCAGATCAGAGTCAATAAGGTATTGATGCAACAGCTGGTTTGTACAGTTATTAAGGATCTGTTCTCTCATCATAAGATTGTACAATCCTGTATAGTCTGAAACTTTACTTCCCTGCAACCAACCCTCCAAAGCCTTAGTGGCACACTCCACAAAATCAGTCCAGTCTTGAGTCTGTGCTTTTTGGGTGTCTCTGAACAACAACCTGTATTGCTCAGTGGTTAGGCCATACCCTTCAATAAGAGCACTCTTCAAAACAGAGTAGTTTTTGGCATCCTCAGGTCTAACTGTGAGGAGCCTGTCTCTCCCTTTCTCAGAAAAGGAGTACCACAAAATTGCAGCCCACTGATTCTCAGGAACCTGCTGTACCATGCAGGCTCTCTCAAGAGCAGTCATCCATTTGTGGATGTCATCCCCTTCTTTAAAGGGGGGCACAATTTTGGTCAGGTTTCTATTATCATAGGCCCTGTCTTTTTCTCTTGGAAAATTGCTGCCACCAGTGACATCTAAGCCACTTAATTTCTGCTCTCTTGCCAAGGCAAGTCTAGCTTGAGCCAAGGCTACCTCCTCCCTCTCTATCTGGAGTTTGACAGCCCTCATTCTGGCCCTATGCTCTAACTTTTGAGAAGCATTCATGCCTCTCTGTGATTCTCTGGAGGCACTAGAAACATGAGAGTCCCCTGAGGGAGATCTCACTCTTCTGTTGCCTGGGAGAATAACATGTTGGGTTCTGGGGAGGTGCTGGCCCTCTCCATTCCCCAGTAGGTCCAAGTTGGCCTGGCTAAGCCTGGCAACTGGAACCTGGCTACCCTGATCCTGAACTCCTAAGTCCTCAACATCTGAGTCCTCATCTAAGTCATCATCATCCTCCTCCTCTTGAGGGGGATCAGTTTCAGGGGGGTTCCCTCCACTTCCTGTGTCTAGGGAAGCTGCCTTTGCCTTCTCTAAGTCATCCTGTTCTAGGATTTCTACCAGGATTAGGCAGGTGGGGCTTCTGCCCCTTTTTAACCCTCTTGCTTTGCACAAGGCAATCAAGTCTCTGCGGGTTAGTTTGTCATATCCAAAAGTTGCCTGGGTAGGGTCAACTGTCACAGGAGCAGACCCTGAGGCTTTTCCTGTGTCAGACATGGTTACTAGTGAGGTGTAAGTGGTGCACTTACCTACACTAAGTGTTTTCCTACTGTACCTTGCTAGTGAGTTGTAGCCGGGGTGTGCTAATCCCTTTTATCTACAACTACTAAGTTCAGTAGAACTTAATATGCTAAGCTTTTGATTTATATGTACCAGAGGTACTTGATGTGATCTTTCAATTTGATATAAAGATTGCAATGGTAAAACAACAGCAAGCTCAAATCCGCACCGCTGCTCACCAATGTGAGAAGTTGGCCTGGTAGGGGATGTTTCCAATTCTGGAACCACCTACTACCTGACCAAACAATCCCTTATGGTGTCTGGTTGTAAGTCAACCTTATTAGACAAGCTATCCTAGGGGTAGCATGGACTAAGCAGCCTAAAGGCTTAACTTAAGAGGTCGTGTTAAGCGAGCTGTTTTACCACATACAATCCTGTAATACCAAATGAAAGGACACCACACAAGTATATATTATAAAAATATATGTGTTTATTACTAAAAACAATCCCCAGTATTCTTTATGAATAAAGGGGCACAAGCGTTAAATCAAAAGCACTGTTTAAACATACAAGTTGCACAATTATGGATGAGGGCGGGTGGCCACTCAAACCATATACTAAACAAGTGGTATAAGAAAGGCCACTCGAGCAGTGGTTAGGCCTAGGGCCTAGGGAATCGCTGGGAGCAGTCAGGACAAGCAATGCTGAAGTCGGGAATGGCCCTCGGGATTCGGGAGATGTGCGGAAAGCGCACGCATGCACCAATGTTAACCAATGGTGCGTAAAAGTCATAGAGTTAAAGTTTAAGGACACTTCCGCTGAACCTAGAGGAACAAAACTTAACACACAGACCCTAGAGGTGTGCACCAGTGTGGGAACACCGGCGGAGCAAAGTTACCTCACCCACAGGAAGTGGGTGCACAGGGTCGAAGTGGCGTCGGGTTTTGACACGCAGGCTCTTGGTGCTTGGAGCTGAAAGGGCTGCAGGCAGGGTGAAGACGAAGTGTCCGGTGGAGTCCAAGGGTGGACTCAAGTTGTAGAGTACCTGAAAGCAGAGGGGACAGAGTCTGGGTCACTCAGCAGTGACCAGGGTGGAACCAGGACGGAACCAGGCAATGTCGGGCGCAATCAGGTGGTCGTCGAGGAGCTTCTCTCCGCTGTCACGTGGGCTCTGGGGCATCTGCGACGTCCAGGAGCAGGTCACGATCTGTCCCACGCAGGCTCTCACCGTCGGTGCAGTCGGCTTCAAGTTTGGAGCAAACAAGCCTTGGTAAGAGCAATCCACGCAGGATCGGAAGATTGCTTCTCACTCGGACCAGGAAGGTCAGAGTCGGGGCTCCTTTTCAGGGGAGCTGGTGTGGATCTGGAGCAACCAGATTCACGAGTCTTCTTTGTAGTTTCGTCGGCACAGGGACCACTAGCCAGCTGGCAAGTGACCGGGCCAACGCGTTGAGCCAAATAGAGCCAAAGGGCCCCACGCAGCACTCGTCGAGTGTGGAGGGCTGAACTTCGGCTCAGGAGCAGCTCAGGGTGGGGGCTTCTCAAACCCCGGTGCACAGCTTCGAGGGTCACTCGTGGGCTGCACGGTCAGCGTCTCGTGGTCAATTCAAGATGGCGTGCCCCACGCTTCCGGTCGCCTCCACGGGTCTCAGCTCTGCAGGGACTGTGGATCGGGCTGTTGGAAGGCAGGCAAGCTTGATCTCGTCGATCTCAGTCGCTCGAGTTCCGGCGGGAACTGCAACTAAGTAGACGTCGAGGGCTGGATGGTGCCTGCTGCTGCAGGGTGGTCACTCCTTGACCACAAGGGAGATTCTTCGGGCTTCCACGATGAGATGGAGGGCGAAGGGTCCAGAATTGTGTTTCAAATGTTTCTTCCAGGAAATCTGATGTGCATTGGCACTGCTCCCACTCTTATTCCAATCTGGGGGGCGTGATTACCTGCTAGGTCCACCCCTATGGGTGGAACCCAGGAAGTGGGTGGATACACCCCCTTCCTTTGATCCAGGCCGCCCTGGCACGAGGGCTGGAGTGCCCCAGAACCGGTTTGGCCGGATTATGCAAGGGGCAGCCTTGTGCGCCCCAGGCAGTGTCTGGTTTCTTTCAAATCTCCCTGCTACAATCCACTATCTCCTGTCTGGAGGGTGGTGACACCCTCCTGTGACAGGAAACCCTTTGTCCAGGCCCCATCTGCTGAGTTTCGGTCAACTGCAGGGGTCCAGACATTTGTCTGTGGCAGAGGCATCCATTTTGTGGATCTTAAGGTCTTTGGAGAAATTAACCGCATTACAGTAAAGGAACATGTCTTACCCCTCTAGAGGGGTGGAATGCCATCCCCGTCGCCAGAACTGGCGAGGGGATGGTATTCCAAATCGTATGACACCTTACACGACATGTTTTGATAAAGCCAAACCAAAGTTGCTATTTAACCGCGAGGATTATAAGGCACTTAAGAGTATATGGTATGGCATTATCCTGAAACAGCTTAGGGAGTTGTTCCCGACAGCTGCAGACAGGCTCAGCTCATGCTAGAGCTCCATCTCACATAAAACCACGCACCCTGCCTCCAGGATTGATGAGGCCTTCCATAGGAGTGGCTCACAGGTTTACATGTGTCCAGATATAGGTTTAGATATAGGTATACTATACCTAAGCAAGGGGTGTTTACACCACCTTACCCCAGCTGAGTGATCAGCCAGTTGTGTCAATTTAAGAACCAGCCAGGGGTGGCAAAAGATATGCTGCAGCCCCTGGTAGGCCTTGGTGGCCCCTATGCCCTGTGCACCTATAGTGCATTCTACAGGGGCTGACAAGGAGTCCATTTCCAATTGGTATGTGCCTATAGCACATGTGTCATTAATTTAGTGAGAGAACAGCAGGCTGGGGGTCTGATTAGCAGGCCCACAGCCTCAGTAGTCGAAAACCAGTGAAGCAAAAAGCAAAAATTTGGGGTGACCATAGGATAGCAGACCCTACTCTCCTACACATTGTGTAACCATTGTTACACCATTACACAACGTGGCTGTGTTATTTTGTAACCATTGTTACACCATTACACAAGGCTGTGTCATTTTGTAACCATTGTAATACCATTACAGCATGTGGCTGTGTCATTTTGTAACCATTGTAACACCATTACATCATGAGGCTGCGTCATTTTGTAACCATTGTTACACCATTACACACCGTGGCTGTGTCATTTTGTAATCATTGTAACACCATTACAGCATGAGGCTGCGTCATTTTGTAACCATTGTTACACCATTACACAAGGAGGCTGTGTCATTTTGTAACCATTGTTACACCATTAGACACCGTGGCTGCGTCATTTTGTAACCATTGTTACACCATTACACACCGTGGCTGTGTCATTGTGTAACCATTGTAACACCATTACACAACGAGGCTGTGTCATTTTGTAACCATTGTTACACCATTACACACCGTGGCTGTGTCATTTTTTAACCATTGTAACACCATTACAGCATCATGCTGCGTCATTTTGTAACCATTGTTACACCATTACACACCGTGGCTGCGTCATTTTGTAACCATTGTTACATCATTACACAAAGAGGCTGTGTCATTTTGTAACCATTGTTACACCATTACACAACGAGGCTGTGTCATTTTGTAACCATTGTTACACCATTACACACCGTGGCGGTGTCATTGTGTAACCATTGTAACACCATTACACAACGAGGCTGTGTCATTTTGTAACCATTGTTACACCATTACACACCGTGGCTGTGTCATTTTGTAACCATTGTTACACCATTACACAACGAGGCTGTGTCATTTTGTAACCATTGTTACACCATTACACACCGTGGCTGTGTCATTTTGTAACCATTGTCACACCATTACAGCATGTGGCTGTGTCATTTTGTAACCATTGTAACACCATTACAGCATGAGGCTGCGTCATTTTGTAACCATTGTTACACCATTACACACCGTGGCTGTGTCATTTTTTAACCATTGTAACACCATTACAGCATCATGCTGCGTCATTTTGTAACCATTGTTACACCATTACACACCGTGGCTGCGTCATTTTGTAACCATTGTTACATCATTACACAAAGAGGCTGTGTCATTTTGTAACCATTGTTACACCATTACACAACGAGGCTAAGTCAATTTTGTAACCATTGTAACACCATTACACGAGGCTGTGTCATTTCGTAACCATTGTTACACCATTACACAACGAGGCTGTGTCATTTTGTAACCATTGTTACATCATTACACAACGAGGCTGTGTCATTTTGTAACCATTGTTACACCATTACACAAGGCTGTGTCATTTTGTAACCATTGTAATACCATTACAGCATGTGGCTGTGTCATTTTGTAACCATTGTAACACCATTACATCATGAGGCTGCGTCATTTTGTAACCATTGTTACACCATTACACACCGTGGCTGTGTCATTTTGTAATCATTGTAACACCATTACAGCATGAGGCTGCGTCATTTTGTAACCATTGTTACACCATTACACAAGGAGGCTGTGTCATTTTGTAACCATTGTTACACCATTAGACACCGTGGCTGCGTCATTTTGTAACCATTGTTACACCATTACACACCGTGGCTGTGTCATTGTGTAACCATTGTAACACCATTACACAACGAGGCTGTGTCATTTTGTAACCATTGTTACACCATTACACACCGTGGCTGTGTCATTTTTTAACCATTGTAACACCATTACAGCATCATGCTGCGTCATTTTGTAACCATTGTTACACCATTACACACCGTGGCTGCGTCATTTTGTAACCATTGTTACATCATTACACAAAGAGGCTGTGTCATTTTGTAACCATTGTTACACCATTACACAACGAGGCTGTGTCATTTTGTAACCATTGTTACACCATTACACACCGTGGCGGTGTCATTGTGTAACCATTGTAACACCATTACACAACGAGGCTGTGTCATTTTGTAACCATTGTTACACCATTACACACCGTGGCTGTGTCATTTTGTAACCATTGTTACACCATTACACAACGAGGCTGTGTCATTTTGTAACCATTGTTACACCATTACACACCGTGGCTGTGTCATTTTGTAACCATTGTCACACCATTACAGCATGTGGCTGTGTCATTTTGTAACCATTGTAACACCATTACAGCATGAGGCTGCGTCATTTTGTAACCATTGTTACACCATTACACACCGTGGCTGTGTCATTTTTTAACCATTGTAACACCATTACAGCATCATGCTGCGTCATTTTGTAACCATTGTTACACCATTACACACCGTGGCTGCGTCATTTTGTAACCATTGTTACATCATTACACAAAGAGGCTGTGTCATTTTGTAACCATTGTTACACCATTACACAACGAGGCTAAGTCAATTTTGTAACCATTGTAACACCATTACACGAGGCTGTGTCATTTCGTAACCATTGTTACACCATTACACAACGAGGCTGTGTCATTTTGTAACCATTGTTACATCATTACACAACGAGGCTGTGTCATTTTGTAACCATTGTTAGACCATTACACAACGAGGCTGTGTCATTTTGTAACCATTGTAACACCGTTACAGCATGAGGCTGCGTCATTTTGTAACCATTGTTACACCATTACACACCGTGGCTGTGTCATTTTGTAACCATTGTAACACCATTACAGCATGAGGCTGCGTCATTTTGTAACTATTGTTACACCATTACACACCGTGGCTGTGTCATTTTGTAACCCCATTACAGCATGAGGCTGCGTCATTTTGTAACCATTGTTACACCATTACACAACGAGGCTGTGTCATTTTGTAACCATTGTTACACCATTACACACCGTGGCTGTGTCATTTTGTAACCATTATAACACCATTACAGCATGCGGCTGCGTCATTTTGTAACCATTGTTACACCATTACACACCGTGGCTGTGTCATTTTGTAACCATTGTAACACCATTACAGCATCAGGCTGCGTCATTTTGTAACCATTGTTACACCATTACACACCGTGGCTGTGTCATTTTGTAACCATTGTAACACCATTACAGCATGAGGCTGCGTCATTTTGTAACCATTGTTACACCATTACACACCGTGGCTGTGTCATTTTGTAACCATTGTAACACCATTACAGCATGTGGCTGTGTCATTTTGTAACCATTGTAACACCATTACAGCATGAGGCTGCGTCATTTTGTAACCATTGTTACACCATTACACACCGTGGCTGGGTCATTTTGTAACCATTGTAACACCATTACAGCATCAGGCTGTGTCATTTTGTAACCATTGTTACACCATTACACACCGTGGCTGCGTCATAATGTAACCATTGTTACATCATTACACAAAGAGGCTGTGTCATTTTGTAACCATTGTTACACCATTACACAACGAGGCTGTGTCAATTTTGTAACCATTGTAACACCATTACACAACGAGGCTGTGTCATTTTGTAACCATTGTTACACCATTACACAACGAGGCTGTGTCATTTTGTAACCATTGTTACATCATTACACAACGAGGCTGTGTCATTTTGTAACCATTGTTAGACCATTACACAACGAGGCTGTGTCATTTTGTAACCATTGTAACACCATTACAGCATGAGGCTGCGTCATTTTGTAACCATTGTTACACCATTACACACCGTGGCCGTGTCATTTTGTAACCATTGTAACACCATTACAGCATGAAGCTGCCCATTTTGTAACCATTGTTACACCATTACACAACGAGGCTGTGTCATTTTGTAACCATTGTTACACCATTACACACCGTGGCTGTGTCATTTTGTAACCATTGTAACACCATTACAGCATCAGGCTGCGTCATTTTGTAACCATTGTTACACCATTACACACCAGGGCTGTGTCATTTTGTAACCATTGTAACACCATTACAGCATGAGGCTGCGTCATTTTGTAACCATTGTTACACCATTACACAACGAGGCTGTGTCATGTGTTAACCATTTTTACACCATTACACAACGAGGCTGTGTCATTTTGTAACCATTGTTACACCATTACACACCGTGGCTGTGTCATTTTGTAACCATTGTTACACCATTACACACCGTGGCTGCGTCATTTTGTAACCATTGTTACATCATTACACAACGAGACTGTGTCATTTTGTAACCATTGTTACACCATTACACAACGAGACTGTGTCATTTTGTAACCATTGTTACATCATTACACAACGTGGCTGCGTCATTTTGTAACCATTGTAACACCATTACAGCATGAGGCTGCGTCATTTTGTAACCATTGTTACACCATTATACAACGAGGCTGTGTCATTTTGTAACCATTGTTACACCATAACAAACCGTGGCTGCGTCATTTTGTAACCATTGTTACATCATTACACAACGAGGCTGTCATTTTGTAACCATTGTTACATCATTACACAACGTGGCTGCGTCATTTTGTAACCATTGTAACACCATTACAGCATGAGGCTGTGTCATTTTGTAACCAATGTTACACCAGTACAGCATGAGGCTGTGTCATTGTGTAACCATTGTTACATCATTACACAACGTGGCTGTGTCATTTTGTAACCATTGTTACACCATTACACAACGAGGCTGTGTCATTTTGTAAACATTGTTACACCATTACACAAAGTGGCTGTGTCATTGTGTAAACATTGTTACACCATTACACCACGAGGATGTGTCATTTTGTAACCATTGTTACACCATTACACCACAAGGTTGTGTCATTTTGTAACCATTGTTACACCATTACACAACGTGGCTGTGTCATTTTGTAACCATTGTTACACCATTACACAAGGCTGTGTCATTTTGTAACCATTGTTACACCATTACACAATGTGGCTGTGTCATTGTGTAACCATTGTTACACCATTACACAACGTGGCTGTGTTATTTTGTAACCATTGTTACACCATTACACAAGGCTGTGTCATTTTGTAACCATTGTAACACCATTACAGCATGTGGCTGTGTCATTTTGTAACCATTGTAACACCATTACATCATGAGGCTGCGTCATTTTGTAACCATTGTTACACCATTACACACCGTGGCTGTGTCATTTTGTAATCATTGTAACACCATTACAGCATGAGGCTGCGTCATTTTGTAACCATTGTTACACCATTACACAAGGAGGCTGTGTCATTTTGTAACCATTGTTACACCATTAGACACCGTGGCTGCGTCATTTTGTAACCATTGTTACATCATTACACAACGAGGCTGTGTCATTTTGTAACCATTGTTACACCATTACACAACGAGGCTGTGTCATTTTGTAACCAGTGTAACACCATTACAGCATGAGGCTGCATCATTTTGTAACCATTGTTACACCATTACACAACGTGGCTGTGTCATTTTGTAACCATTGTAACACCATTACACAACGAGGCTGTGTCATTTTGTAACCATTGTTACACCATTACACAACGAGGCTGTGTCATTTTGTAACCATTGTTACATCATTACACAATGAGGCTGTGTCATTTTGTAACCATTGTTACACCATTACACCACCAGGCTGTGTCGTTGTGTAACCATTGTTACACCATTACACAACGAGGCTGTGTCATTTTGTTACCATTGTTACACCATTACACAACGAGGCTGTGTCATTTTGTAACCATTGTTACACCATTACACAACGAGGCTGTGTCATTTTGTAACCATTGTTACACCGTTACACACCGTGGCTGTCATTTTGTAACCATTGTTACACCGTTACACAACGAGGCTGTGTCATTTTGTAACCATTGTTACACCATTACACACCGTGGCTGTGTCATTTTGTAACCATTGTAACACCATTACAGCATGTGGCTGTGTCATTTTGTAACCATTGTAACACCATTACAGCATGAGGCTGCCTCATTTTGTAACCATTGTTACACCATTACACACTGTGGCTGTGTCATTTTGTAACCATTGTAACACCATTACAGCATGAGGCTGCGTCCTTTTGTAACCATTGTTACACCATTACACAACGAGGCTGTGTCATTTTGTAACCATTGTTACACTATTACACGAGGCTGTGTCATTTTGTAACCATTGTTACACCATTACACAACGTTGCAGTGTCATTTTGTAACCATTGTTACACCATTACACACCGTGGCTGTGTCATTTTGTAACCATTGTAACACCATTACAGCATGTGGCTGTGTCATTTTGTAACCATTGTAACACCATTACAGCATGAGGCTGCGTCATTTTGTAACCATTGTTACACCATTACACACCGTGGCTGGGTCATTTTGTAACCATTGTAACACCATTACAGCATCAGGCTGTGTCATTTTGTAACCATTGTTACACCATTACACACCGTGGCTGCGTCATAATGTAACCATTGTTACATCATTACACAAAGAGGCTGCGTCATTTTGTAACCATTGTTACACCATTACACAACGAGGCTGTGTCAATTTTGTAACCATTGTAACACCATTACACAACGAGGCTGTGTCATTTTGTAACCATTGTTACACCATTACACAACGAGGCTGTGTCATTTTGTAACCATTGTTACATCATTACACAACGAGGCTGTGTCATTTTGTAACCATTGTTAGACCATTACACAACGAGGCTGTGTCATTTTGTAACCATTGTAACACCATTACAGCATGAGGCTGCGTCATTTTGTAACCATTGTTACACCATTACACACTGTGGCCGTGTCATTTTGTAACCATTGTAACACCATTACAGCATGAAGCTGCGTCATTTTGTAACCATTGTTACACCATTACACAACGAGGCTGTGTCATTTTGTAACCATTGTTACACGTTACACAACGAGGCTGTGTCGTTTTGTAACCATTGTTACACCATTACACACCGTGGCTGTGTCATTTTGTAACCATTGTAACACCATTACAGCATGTGGCTGTGTCATTTTGTAACCATTGTAACACCATTACAGCATGAGCCTGCATCATTTTGTAGCCATTGTTACATCATTACACAACGCGGCTGTGTCATTGTGTAACCATTGTTACACCATTACACAACGAGGCTGTGTCATTTTGTAACCATTGTTACATCATTACACAACGTGGCTGTGTCATTGTGTAACCATTGTTACATCATGACACCACGAGGCTGTGTCGTTGTGTAACCATTGTTACACAATTACACCACGAGGCTGTGTCATTGTGTAACCATTGTTACCCCATTACACAACGAGGCTGTGTCATTTTGTAACCATTGTTACACCATTACACACCGTGGCTGTGTCATTGTGTAACCATTGTAACACCATTACACAACGAGGCTGTGTCATTTTGTAACCATTGTTACACCATTACACACCGTGGCTGTGTCATTTTGTAACCATTGTTACACCGTTACACAACGAGGCTGTGTCATTTTGTAACCATTGTTACACCATTACACACCGTGGCTGTGTCATTTTGTAACCATTGTCACACCATTACAGCATGTGGCTGCATCATTTTGTAGCCATTGTTACATCATTACACAACGCGGCTGTGACATTGTGTAACCATTGTTACACCATTACACAACGAGGCTGTGTTATTTTGTAACCATTGTTACATCATTACACAACGTGGCTGTGTCATTGTGTAACCATTGTTACATCATGACACCACGAGGCTGTGTCGTTGTGTAACCATTGTTACACAATTACACCACGAGGCTGTGTCGTTGTGTAACCATTGTTACCCCATTACACAACGAGGCTGTGTCATTTTGTAACCATTGTTACACCATTACACACCGTGGCTGTGTCATTGTGTAACCATTGTAACACCATTACACAACGAGGCTGTGTCATTTTGTAACCATTGTTACACCATTACACACCGTGGCTGTGTCATTTTGTAACCATTGTTACATCATGACACCACGAGGCTGTGTCGTTGTGTAACCATTGTTACACAATTACACCACGAGGCTGTGTCGTTGTGTAACCATTGTTACCCCATTACACAACGAGGCTGTGTCATTTTGTAACCATTGTTACACCATTACACACCGTGGCTGTGTCATTGTGTAACCATTGTTACATCATTACACAACGTGGCTGCGTCATTTTGTAACCATTGTAACACCATTACAGCATGAGGCTGTGTCATTTTGTAACCAATGTTACACCAGTACAGCATGAGGCTGTGTCATTGTGTAACCATTGTTACATCATTACACAACGTGGCTGTGTCATTTTGTAACCATTGTTACACCATTACACAACGAGGCTGTGTCATTTTGTAAACATTGTTACACCATTACACAAAGTGGCTGTGTCATTGTGTAAACATTGTTACACCATTACACCACGAGGATGTGTCATTTTGTAACCATTGTTACACCATTACACCACAAGGTTGTGTCATTTTGTAACCATTGTTACACCATTACACAACGTGGCTGTGTCATTTTGTAACCATTGTTACACCATTACACAAGGCTGTGTCATTTTGTAACCATTGTTACACCATTACACAATGTGGCTGTGTCATTGTGTAACCATTGTTACACCATTACACAACGTGGCTGTGTTATTTTGTAACCATTGTTACACCATTACACAAGGCTGTGTCATTTTGTAACCATTGTAACACCATTACAGCATGTGGCTGTGTCATTTTGTAACCATTGTAACACCATTACATCATGAGGCTGCGTCATTTTGTAACCATTGTTACACCATTACACACCGTGGCTGTGTCATTTTGTAATCATTGTAACACCATTACAGCATGAGGCTGCGTCATTTTGTAACCATTGTTACACCATTACACAAGGAGGCTGTGTCATTTTGTAACCATTGTTACACCATTAGACACCGTGGCTGCGTCATTTTGTAACCATTGTTACATCATTACACAACGAGGCTGTGTCATTTTGTAACCATTGTTACACCATTACACAACGAGGCTGTGTCATTTTGTAACCAGTGTAACACCATTACAGCATGAGGCTGCATCATTTTGTAACCATTGTTACACCATTACACAACGTGGCTGTGTCATTTTGTAACCATTGTAACACCATTACACAACGAGGCTGTGTCATTTTGTAACCATTGTTACACCATTACACAACGAGGCTGTGTCATTTTGTAACCATTGTTACATCATTACACAATGAGGCTGTGTCATTTTGTAACCATTGTTACACCATTACACCACCAGGCTGTGTCGTTGTGTAACCATTGTTACACCATTACACAACGAGGCTGTGTCATTTTGTTACCATTGTTACACCATTACACAACGAGGCTGTGTCATTTTGTAACCATTGTTACACCATTACACAACGAGGCTGTGTCATTTTGTAACCATTGTTACACCGTTACACACCGTGGCTGTCATTTTGTAACCATTGTTACACCGTTACACAACGAGGCTGTGTCATTTTGTAACCATTGTTACACCATTACACACCGTGGCTGTGTCATTTTGTAACCATTGTAACACCATTACAGCATGTGGCTGTGTCATTTTGTAACCATTGTAACACCATTACAGCATGAGGCTGCCTCATTTTGTAACCATTGTTACACCATTACACACTGTGGCTGTGTCATTTTGTAACCATTGTAACACCATTACAGCATGAGGCTGCGTCCTTTTGTAACCATTGTTACACCATTACACAACGAGGCTGTGTCATTTTGTAACCATTGTTACACTATTACACGAGGCTGTGTCATTTTGTAACCATTGTTACACCATTACACAACGTTGCAGTGTCATTTTGTAACCATTGTTACACCATTACACACCGTGGCTGTGTCATTTTGTAACCATTGTAACACCATTACAGCATGTGGCTGTGTCATTTTGTAACCATTGTAACACCATTACAGCATGAGGCTGCGTCATTTTGTAACCATTGTTACACCATTACACACCGTGGCTGGGTCATTTTGTAACCATTGTAACACCATTACAGCATCAGGCTGTGTCATTTTGTAACCATTGTTACACCATTACACACCGTGGCTGCGTCATAATGTAACCATTGTTACATCATTACACAAAGAGGCTGCGTCATTTTGTAACCATTGTTACACCATTACACAACGAGGCTGTGTCAATTTTGTAACCATTGTAACACCATTACACAACGAGGCTGTGTCATTTTGTAACCATTGTTACACCATTACACAACGAGGCTGTGTCATTTTGTAACCATTGTTACATCATTACACAACGAGGCTGTGTCATTTTGTAACCATTGTTAGACCATTACACAACGAGGCTGTGTCATTTTGTAACCATTGTAACACCATTACAGCATGAGGCTGCGTCATTTTGTAACCATTGTTACACCATTACACACTGTGGCCGTGTCATTTTGTAACCATTGTAACACCATTACAGCATGAAGCTGCGTCATTTTGTAACCATTGTTACACCATTACACAACGAGGCTGTGTCATTTTGTAACCATTGTTACACGTTACACAACGAGGCTGTGTCGTTTTGTAACCATTGTTACACCATTACACACCGTGGCTGTGTCATTTTGTAACCATTGTAACACCATTACAGCATGTGGCTGTGTCATTTTGTAACCATTGTAACACCATTACAGCATGAGCCTGCATCATTTTGTAGCCATTGTTACATCATTACACAACGCGGCTGTGTCATTGTGTAACCATTGTTACACCATTACACAACGAGGCTGTGTCATTTTGTAACCATTGTTACATCATTACACAACGTGGCTGTGTCATTGTGTAACCATTGTTACATCATGACACCACGAGGCTGTGTCGTTGTGTAACCATTGTTACACAATTACACCACGAGGCTGTGTCATTGTGTAACCATTGTTACCCCATTACACAACGAGGCTGTGTCATTTTGTAACCATTGTTACACCATTACACACCGTGGCTGTGTCATTGTGTAACCATTGTAACACCATTACACAACGAGGCTGTGTCATTTTGTAACCATTGTTACACCATTACACACCGTGGCTGTGTCATTTTGTAACCATTGTTACACCGTTACACAACGAGGCTGTGTCATTTTGTAACCATTGTTACACCATTACACACCGTGGCTGTGTCATTTTGTAACCATTGTCACACCATTACAGCATGTGGCTGCATCATTTTGTAGCCATTGTTACATCATTACACAACGCGGCTGTGACATTGTGTAACCATTGTTACACCATTACACAACGAGGCTGTGTCATTTTGTAACCATTGTTACATCATTACACAACGTGGCTGTGTCATTGTGTAACCATTGTTACATCATGACACCACGAGGCTGTGTCGTTGTGTAACCATTGTTACACAATTACACCACGAGGCTGTGTCGTTGTGTAACCATTGTTACCCCATTACACAACGAGGCTGTGTCATTTTGTAACCATTGTTACACCATTACACACCGTGGCTGTGTCATTGTGTAACCATTGTAACACCATTACACAACGAGGCTGTGTCATTTTGTAACCATTGTTACACCATTACACACCGTGGCTGTGTCATTTTGTAACCATTGTTACACCATTACACAACGAGGCTGTGTCATTTTGTAACCATTGTTACACCATTACACACCGTGGCTGTGTCATTTTGTAACCATTGTCACACCATTACAGCATGTGGCTGTGTCATTTTGTAACCATTGTAACACCATTACAGCATGAGGCTGCGTCATTTTGTAACCATTGTTACACCATTACATACCGTGGCTGTGTCATTTTTTAACCATTGTAACACCATTACAGCATCATGCTGCGTCATTTTGTAACCATTGTTACACCATTACACACCGTGGCTGCGTCATTTTGTAACCATTGTTACATCATTACACAAAGAGGCTGTGTCATTTTGTAACCATTGTTACACCATTACACAACGAGGCTGTGTCAATTTTGTAACCATTGTAACACCATTACACAACGAGGCTGTGTCATTTTGTAACCATTGTTACACCATTACACAACGAGGCTGTGTCATTTTGTAACCATTGTTACATCATTACACAACGAGGCTGTGTCATTTTGTAACCATTGTTAGACCATTACACAACGAGGCTGTGTCATTTTGTAACCATTGTAACACCATTACAGCATGAGGTTGCGTCATTTTGTAACCATTGTTACACCATTACACACCGTGGCTGTGTCATTTTGTAACCATTGTAACACCATTACAGCATGAGGCTGCGTCATTTTGTAACTATTGTTACACCATTACACACCGTGGCTGTGTCATTTTGTAACCATTGTAACACCATTACAGCATGAGGCTGCGTCATTTTGTAACCATTGTTACACCATTACACAACGAGGCTGTGTCATTTTGTAACCATTGTTACACCATTACACACCGTGGCTGTGTCATTTTGTAACCATTATAACACCATTACAGCATGCGGCTGCGTCATTTTGTAACCATTGTTACACCATTACACACCGTGGCTGTGTCATTTTGTAACCATTGTAACACCATTACAGCATCAGGCTGCGTCATTTTGTAACCATTGTTACACCATTACACACCGTGGCTGTGTCATTTTGTAACCATTGTTACATCATTACACAACGTGGCTGTGTCATTGTGTAACCATTGTTACATCATGACACCACGAGGCTGTGTCGTTGTGTAACCATTGTTACACAATTACACCACGAGGCTGTGTCGTTGTGTAACCATTGTTACCCCATTACACAACGAGGCTGTGTCATTTTGTAACCATTGTTACACCATTACACACCGTGGCTGTGTCATTGTGTAACCATTGTAACACCATTACACAACGAGGCTGTGTCATTTTGTAACCATTGTTACACCATTACACACTGTGGCTGTGTCATTTTGTAACCATTGTTACACCGTTACACAACGAGGCTGTGTCATTTTGTAACCATTGTTACACCATTACACACCGTGGCTGTGTCATTTTGTAACCATTGTCACACCATTACAGCATGTGGCTGTGTCATTTTGTAACCATTGTAACACCATTACAGCATGAGGCTGCATCATTTTGTAGCCATTGTTACATCATTACACAACGCGGCTGTGTCATTGTGTAACCATTGTTACACCATTACACAACGAGGCTGTGTCATTTTGTAACCATTGTTACATCATTACACAACGTGGCTGTGTCATTGTGTAACCATTGTTACATCATGACACCACGAGGCTGTGTCGTTGTGTAACCATTGTTACACAATTACACCACGAGGCTGTGTCATTGTGTAACCATTGTTACCCCATTACACAACGAGGCTGTGTCATTTTGTAACCATTGTTACACCATTACACACCGTGGCTGTGTCATTGTGTAACCATTGTAACACCATTACACAACGAGGCTGTGTCATTTTGTAACCATTGTTACACCATTACACACCGTGGCTGTGTCATTTTGTAACCATTGTTACACCATTACACAACGAGGCTGTGTCATTTTGTAACCATTGTTACACCATTACACACCGTGGCTGTGTCATTTTGCAACCATTGTCACACCATTACAGCATGTGGCTGTGTCATTTTGTAACCATTGTAA
Source organism: Lissotriton helveticus (assembly GCF_964261635.1). Lineage (NCBI taxonomy): Eukaryota > Metazoa > Chordata > Amphibia > Caudata > Salamandridae > Lissotriton > Lissotriton helveticus. The sequence goes on along the minus strand of NC_136068.1, from coordinate 1,934,352,702 downwards.
CACCATTACAGCATGAGGCTGCGTCATTTTGTAACCATTGTTACACCATTACACACCGTGGCTGTGTCATTTTTTAACCATTGTAACACCATTACAGCATCATGCTGCGTCATTTTGTAACCATTGTTACACCATTACACACCGTGGCTGCGTCATTTTGTAACCATTGTTACATTATTACACAAAGAGGCTGTGTCATTTTGTAACCATTGTTACACCATTACACAACGAGGCTGTGTCAATTTTGTAACCATTGTAACACCATTACACAACGAGGCTGTGTCATTTTGTAACCATTGTTACACCATTACACAACGAGGCTGTGTCATTTTGTAACCATTGTTACATCATTACACAACGAGGCTGTGTCATTTTGTAACCATTGTTAGACCATTACACAACGAGGCTGTGTCATTTTGCAACAATTGTAACACCATTACAGCATGAGGTTACGTCATTTTGTAACCATTGTTACACCATTACACACCGTGGCTGTGTCATTTTGTAACCATTGTAACACCATTACAGCATGAGGCTGCGTCATTTTGTAACTATTGTTACACCATTACACACCGTGGCTGTGTCATTTTGTAACCATTGTAACACCATTACAGCATGAGGCTGCGTCATTTTGTAACCATTGTTACACCATTACACAACGAGGCTGTGTCATTTTGTAACCATTGTTACACCATTACACACCGTGGCTGTGTCATTTTGTAACCATTATAACACCATTACAGCATGCGGCTGCGTCATTTTGTAACCATTGTTACACCATTACACACCGTGGCTGTGTCATTTTGTAACCATTGTAACACCATTACAGCATCAGGCTGCGTCATTTTGTAACCATTGTTACACCATTACACACCGTGGCTGTGTCATTTTGTAACCATTGTAACACCATTACAGCATGAGGCTGCGTCATTTTGTAACCATTGTTACACCATTACACACCGTGGCTGTTTCATTTTGTAACCATTGTAACACCATTACAGCATGTGGCTGTGTCATTTTGTAACCATTGTAACACCATTACAGCATGAGGCTGCGTCATTTTGTAACCATTGTTACACCATTACACACCGTGGCTGGGTCATTTTGTAACCATTGTAACACCATTACAGCATCAGGCTGTGTCATTTTGTAACCATTGTTACACCATTACACACCGTGGCTGCGTCATAATGTAACCATTGTTACATCATTACACAAAGAGGCTGTGTCATTTTGTAACCATTGTTACACCATTACACAACGAGGCTGTGTCAATTTTGTAACCATTGTAACACCATTACACAACGAGGCTGTGTCATTTTGTAACCATTGTTACACCATTACACAACGAGGCTGTGTCATTTTGTAACCATTGTTACATCATTACACAACGAGGCTGTTTCATTTTGTAACCATTGTTAGACCATTACACAACGAGGCTGTGTCATTTTGTAACCATTGTAACACCATTACAGCATGAGGCTGCGTCATTTTGTAACCATTGTTACACCATTACACACCGTGGCCGTGTCATTTTGTAACCATTGTAACACCATTACAGCATGAAGCTGCATCATTTTGTAACCATTGTTACACCATTACACAACGAGGCTGTGTCATTTTGTAACCATTGTTACACCATTACACACCGTGGCTGTGTCATTTTGTAACCATTGTTACACCATTACACACCGTGGCTGTGTCATTTTGTAACCATTGTAACACCATTACAGCATGAGGCTGCGTCATTTTGTAACCATTGTTACACCATTACACAACGAGGCTGTGTCATGTGTTAACCATTTTTACACCATTACACAACGAGGCTGTGTCATTTTGTAACCATTGTTACACCATTACACACCGTGGCTGTGTCATTTTGTAACCATTGTTACACCATTACACACCGTGGCTGCGTCATTTTGTAACCATTGTAACACCATTACAGCATCAGGCTGTGTCATTTTGTAACCATTGTTACACCATTACACACCGTGGCTGCGTCATAATGTAACCATTGTTACATCATTACACAAAGAGGCTGCGTCATTTTGTAACCATTGTTACACCATTACACAACGAGGCTGTGTCAATTTTGTAACCATTGTAACACCATTACACAACGAGGCTGTGTCATTTTGTAACCATTGTTACACCATTACACAACGAGGCTGTGTCATTTTGTAACCATTGTTACATCATTACACAACGAGGCTGTGTCAATTTTGTAACCATTGTAACACCATTACACAACGAGGCTGTGTCATTTTGTAACCATTGTTACACCATTACTCAACGAGGCTGTGTCATTTTGTAACCATTGTTACATCATTACACAACGAGGCTGTGTCATTTTGTAACCATTGTTAGACCATTACACAACGAGGCTGTGTCATTTTGTAACCATTGTAACACCATTACAGCATGAGGCTGCGTCATTTTGTAACCATTGTTACACCATTACACACTGTGGCCGTGTCATTTTGTAACCATTGTAACACCATTACAGCATGAAGCTGCGTCATTTTGTAACCATTGTTACACCATTACACAACGAGGCTGTGTCATTTTGTAACCATTGTTACACGTTACACAACGAGGCTGTGTCGTTTTGTAACCATTGTTACACCATTACACACCGTGGCTGTGTCATTTTGTAACCATTGTAACACCATTACAGCATGTGGCTGTGTCATTTTGTAACCATTGTAACACCATTACAGCATGAGCCTGCATCATTTTGTAGCCATTGTTACATCATTACACAACGCGGCTGTGTCATTGTGTAACCATTGTTACACCATTACACAACGAGGCTGTGTCATTTTGTAACCATTGTTACATCATTACACAACGTGGCTGTGTCATTGTGTAACCATTGTTACATCATGACACCACGAGGCTGTGTCGTTGTGTAACCATTGTTACACAATTACACCACGAGGCTGTGTCATTGTGTAACCATTGTTACCCCATTACACAACGAGGCTGTGTCATTTTGTAACCATTGTTACACCATTACACACCGTGGCTGTGTCATTGTGTAACCATTGTAACACCATTACACAACGAGGCTGTGTCATTTTGTAACCATTGTTACACCATTACACACCGTGGCTGTGTCATTTTGTAACCATTGTTACACCGTTACACAACGAGGCTGTGTCATTTTGTAACCATTGTTACACCATTACACACCGTGGCTGTGTCATTTTGTAACCATTGTCACACCATTACAGCATGTGGCTGCATCATTTTGTAGCCATTGTTACATCATTACACAACGCGGCTGTGACATTGTGTAACCATTGTTACACCATTACACAACGAGGCTGTGTCATTTTGTAACCATTGTTACATCATTACACAACGTGGCTGTGTCATTGTGTAACCATTGTTACATCATGACACCACGAGGCTGTGTCGTTGTGTAACCATTGTTACACAATTACACCACGAGGCTGTGTCGTTGTGTAACCATTGTTACCCCATTACACAACGAGGCTGTGTCATTTTGTAACCATTGTTACACCATTACACACCGTGGCTGTGTCATTGTGTAACCATTGTAACACCATTACACAACGAGGCTGTGTCATTTTGTAACCATTGTTACACCATTACACACCGTGGCTGTGTCATTTTGTAACCATTGTTACACCATTACACAACGAGGCTGTGTCATTTTGTAACCATTGTTACACCATTACACACCGTGGCTGTGTCATTTTGTAACCATTGTCACACCATTACAGCATGTGGCTGTGTCATTTTGTAACCATTGTAACACCATTACAGCATGAGGCTGCGTCATTTTGTAACCATTGTTACACCATTACATACCGTGGCTGTGTCATTTTTTAACCATTGTAACACCATTACAGCATCATGCTGCGTCATTTTGTAACCATTGTTACACCATTACACACCGTGGCTGCGTCATTTTGTAACCATTGTTACATCATTACACAAAGAGGCTGTGTCATTTTGTAACCATTGTTACACCATTACACAACGAGGCTGTGTCAATTTTGTAACCATTGTAACACCATTACACAACGAGGCTGTGTCATTTTGTAACCATTGTTACACCATTACACAACGAGGCTGTGTCATTTTGTAACCATTGTTACATCATTACACAACGAGGCTGTGTCATTTTGTAACCATTGTTAGACCATTACACAACGAGGCTGTGTCATTTTGTAACCATTGTAACACCATTACAGCATGAGGTTGCGTCATTTTGTAACCATTGTTACACCATTACACACCGTGGCTGTGTCATTTTGTAACCATTGTAACACCATTACAGCATGAGGCTGCGTCATTTTGTAACTATTGTTACACCATTACACACCGTGGCTGTGTCATTTTGTAACCATTGTAACACCATTACAGCATGAGGCTGCGTCATTTTGTAACCATTGTTACACCATTACACAACGAGGCTGTGTCATTTTGTAACCATTGTTACACCATTACACACCGTGGCTGTGTCATTTTGTAACCATTATAACACCATTACAGCATGCGGCTGCGTCATTTTGTAACCATTGTTACACCATTACACACCGTGGCTGTGTCATTTTGTAACCATTGTAACACCATTACAGCATCAGGCTGCGTCATTTTGTAACCATTGTTACACCATTACACACCGTGGCTGTGTCATTTTGTAACCATTGTTACATCATTACACAACGTGGCTGTGTCATTGTGTAACCATTGTTACATCATGACACCACGAGGCTGTGTCATTGTGTAACCATTGTTACACAATTACACCACGAGGCTGTGTCGTTGTGTAACCATTGTTACCCCATTACACAACGAGGCTGTGTCATTTTGTAACCATTGTTACACCATTACACACCGTGGCTGTGTCATTGTGTAACCATTGTAACACCATTACACAACGAGGCTGTGTCATTTTGTAACCATTGTTACACCATTACACACTGTGGCTGTGTCATTTTGTAACCATTGTTACACCGTTACACAACGAGGCTGTGTCATTTTGTAACCATTGTTACACCATTACACACCGTGGCTGTGTCATTTTGTAACCATTGTCACACCATTACAGCATGTGGCTGTGTCATTTTGTAACCATTGTAACACCATTACAGCATGAGGCTGCATCATTTTGTAGCCATTGTTACATCATTACACAACGCGGCTGTGTCATTGTGTAACCATTGTTACACCATTACACAACGAGGCTGTGTCATTTTGTAACCATTGTTACATCATTACACAACGTGGCTGTGTCATTGTGTAACCATTGTTACATCATGACACCACGAGGCTGTGTCGTTGTGTAACCATTGTTACACAATTACACCACGAGGCTGTGTCATTGTGTAACCATTGTTACCCCATTACACAACGAGGCTGTGTCATTTTGTAACCATTGTTACACCATTACACACCGTGGCTGTGTCATTGTGTAACCATTGTAACACCATTACACAACGAGGCTGTGTCATTTTGTAACCATTGTTACACCATTACACACCGTGGCTGTGTCATTTTGTAACCATTGTTACACCATTACACAACGAGGCTGTGTCATTTTGTAACCATTGTTACACCATTACACACCGTGGCTGTGTCATTTTGCAACCATTGTCACACCATTACAGCATGTGGCTGTGTCATTTTGTAACCATTGTAACACCATTACAGCATGAGGCTGCGTCATTTTGTAACCATTGTTACACCATTACACACCGTGGCTGTGTCATTTTTTAACCATTGTAACACCATTACAGCATCATGCTGCGTCATTTTGTAACCATTGTTACACCATTACACACCGTGGCTGCGTCATTTTGTAACCATTGTTACATTATTACACAAAGAGGCTGTGTCATTTTGTAACCATTGTTACACCATTACACAACGAGGCTGTGTCAATTTTGTAACCATTGTAACACCATTACACAACGAGGCTGTGTCATTTTGTAACCATTGTTACACCATTACACAACGAGGCTGTGTCATTTTGTAACCATTGTTACATCATTACACAACGAGGCTGTGTCATTTTGTAACCATTGTTAGACCATTACACAACGAGGCTGTGTCATTTTGCAACAATTGTAACACCATTACAGCATGAGGTTACGTCATTTTGTAACCATTGTTACACCATTACACACCGTGGCTGTGTCATTTTGTAACCATTGTAACACCATTACAGCATGAGGCTGCGTCATTTTGTAACTATTGTTACACCATTACACACCGTGGCTGTGTCATTTTGTAACCATTGTAACACCATTACAGCATGAGGCTGCGTCATTTTGTAACCATTGTTACACCATTACACAACGAGGCTGTGTCATTTTGTAACCATTGTTACACCATTACACACCGTGGCTGTGTCATTTTGTAACCATTATAACACCATTACAGCATGCGGCTGCGTCATTTTGTAACCATTGTTACACCATTACACACCGTGGCTGTGTCATTTTGTAACCATTGTAACACCATTACAGCATCAGGCTGCGTCATTTTGTAACCATTGTTACACCATTACACACCGTGGCTGTGTCATTTTGTAACCATTGTAACACCATTACAGCATGAGGCTGCGTCATTTTGTAACCATTGTTACACCATTACACACCGTGGCTGTTTCATTTTGTAACCATTGTAACACCATTACAGCATGTGGCTGTGTCATTTTGTAACCATTGTAACACCATTACAGCATGAGGCTGCGTCATTTTGTAACCATTGTTACACCATTACACACCGTGGCTGGGTCATTTTGTAACCATTGTAACACCATTACAGCATCAGGCTGTGTCATTTTGTAACCATTGTTACACCATTACACACCGTGGCTGCGTCATAATGTAACCATTGTTACATCATTACACAAAGAGGCTGTGTCATTTTGTAACCATTGTTACACCATTACACAACGAGGCTGTGTCAATTTTGTAACCATTGTAACACCATTACACAACGAGGCTGTGTCATTTTGTAACCATTGTTACACCATTACACAACGAGGCTGTGTCATTTTGTAACCATTGTTACATCATTACACAACGAGGCTGTGTCATTTTGTAACCATTGTTAGACCATTACACAACGAGGCTGTGTCATTTTGTAACCATTGTAACACCATTACAGCATGAGGCTGCGTCATTTTGTAACCATTGTTACACCATTACACACCGTGGCCGTGTCATTTTGTAACCATTGTAACACCATTACAGCATGAAGCTGCATCATTTTGTAACCATTGTTACACCATTACACAACGAGGCTGTGTCATTTTGTAACCATTGTTACACCATTACACACCGTGGCTGTGTCATTTTGTAACCATTGTTACACCATTACACACCGTGGCTGTGTCATTTTGTAACCATTGTAACACCATTACAGCATGAGGCTGCGTCATTTTGTAACCATTGTTACACCATTACACAACGAGGCTGTGTCATGTGTTAACCATTTTTACACCATTACACAACGAGGCTGTGTCATTTTGTAACCATTGTTACACCATTACACACCGTGGCTGTGTCATTTTGTAACCATTGTTACACCATTACACACCGTGGCTGCGTCATTTTGTAACCATTGTTACATCATTACACAACGAGACTGTGTCATTTTGTAACCATTGTTACACCATTACACAACGAGGCTGTGTCATTTTAAACCATTGTTACATCATTACACAACGTGGCTGCGTCATTTTGTAACCATTGTAACACCATTACAGCATGAGGCTACGTCATTTTGTAACCATTGTTACACCATTATACAACGAGGCTGTGTCATTTTGTAACCATTGTTACACCATAACAAACCGTGGCTGCGTCATTTTGTAACCATTGTTACATCATTACACAACGAGGCTGTGTCATTTTGTTACCATTGTTACACCATTACACAACGAGGCTGTCATTTTGTAACCATTGTTACATCATTACACAACGTGGCTGCGTCATTTTGTAACCATTGTAACACCATTACAGCATGAGGCTGCGTCATTTTGTAACCATTGTTACACCATTACAGCATGAGGCTGTGTCATTGTGTAACCATTGTTACATCATTACACAACGTGGCTGTGTCATTTTGTAACCATTGTTACACCATTACACAACGAGGCTGTGTCATTTTGTAAACATTGTTACACCATTACACAAAGTGGCTGTGTCATTGTGTAAACATTGTTACACCATTACACCACGAGGATGTGTCATTTTGTAACCATTGTTACACCATTACACCACAAGGTTGTGTCATTTTGTAACCATTGTTACACCATTACACAACGTGGCTGTGTCATTTTGTAACCATTGTTACACCATTACACAAGGCTGTGTCATTTTGTAACCATTGTTACACCATTACACAATGTGGCTGTGTCATTGTGTAACCATTGTTACACCATTACACAACGTGGCTGTGTTATTTTGTAACCATTGTTACACCATTACACAAGGCGGTGTCATTTTGTAACCATTGTAACACCATTACAGCATGTGGCTGTGTCATTTTGTAACCATTGTAACACCATTACATCATGAGGCTGCGTCATTTTGTAACCATTGTTACACCATTACACACCGTGGCTGTGTCATTTTGTAATCATTGTAACACCATAACAGCATGAGGCTGCGTCATTTTGTAACCATTGTTACACCATTACACAAGGAGGCTGTGTCATTTTGTAACCATTGTTACACCATTAGACACCGTGGCTGCGTCATTTTGTAACCATTGTTACATCATTACACAACGAGGCTGTGTCATTTTGTAACCATTGTTACACCATTACACAACGAGGCTGTGTCATTTTGTAACCAGTGTAACACCATTACAGCATGAGGCTGCATCATTTTGTAACCATTGTTATACCATTACACAACGTGGCTGTGTCATTTTGTAACCATTGTAACACCATTACACAACGAGGCTGTGTCATTTTGTAACCATTGTTACACCATTACACAACGAGGCTGTGTCATTTTGTAACCATTGTTACATCATTACACAATGAGGCTGTGTCATTTTGTAACCATTGTTACACCATTACACCACCAGGCTGTGTCGTTGTGTAACCATTGTTACACCATTACACAACGAGGCTGTGTCATTTTGTTACCATTGTTACACCATTACACAATGAGGCTGTGTCATTTTGTAACCATTGTTACACCATTACACACCGTGGCTGTGTCATTGTGTAACCATTGTTACACCATTACACAACGAGGCTGTGTCATTTTGTAACCATTGTTACACCGTTACACACCGTGGCTGTCATTTTGTAACCATTGTTACACCGTTACACAACGAGGCTGTCATTTTGTAACCATTGTTACACCATTACACACCGTGGCTGTGTCATTTTGTAACCATTGTAACACCATTACAGCATGTGGCTGTGTCATTTTGTAACCATTGTAACACCATTACAGCATGAGGCTGCCTCATTTTGTAACCATTGTTACACCATTACACACTGTGGCTGTGTCATTTTCTAACCATTGTAACACCATTACGGCATGAGGCTGCGTCCTTTTGTAACCATTGTTACACCATTACACAACGAGGCTGTGTCATTTTGTAACCATTGTTACACTATTACACGAGGCTGTGTCATTTTGTAACCATTGTTACACCATTACACAACGTTGCAGTGTCATTTTGTAACCATTGTTACACCATTACACACCATGGCTGTGTCATTTTGTAACCATTGTTACACCATTACAGCATGAGGCTGCATCATTTTGTAACCATTGTTACACCATTACACAACGTGGCTGTGTCATTTTGTAACCATTGTAACACCATTACATAACGAGGCTGTGTCATTTTGTAACCATTGTTACACCATTACACAACGAGGCTGTGTCATTTTGTAAGCATTGTTACATCATTACACAATGAGGCTGTGTCATTTTGTAACCATTGTTACACCATTACACCACCAGGCTGTGTCGCTGTGTAACCATTGTTACACCATTACACAACGAGGCTGTGTCATTTTGTTACCATTGTTACACCATTACACAACGAGGCTGTGTCATTTTGTAACCATTGTTACACCATTACACACCGTGGCTGTGTCATTGTGTAACCATTGTTACACCATTACACAACGGGGCTGTGTCATTTTGTAACCATTGTTACACCGTTACACACCGTGGCTGTGTCATTTTGTAACTATTGTTACACCATTACACAACGAGGCTGTGTCATTTTGTAACCATTGTTACACCATTACACACCGTGGCTGTGTCATTTTGTAACCATTGTAACACCATAACAGCATGTGGCTGTGTCATTTTGTAACCATTGTAACACCATTACAGCATGAGGCTGCGTCATTTTGTAACCATTGTTACACCATTACACACCGTGGCTGTGTCATTTTGTAACCATTGTAACACCATTACAGCATGAGGCTGCGTCATTTTGTAACCATTGTTACACCATTACACAACGAGGCTGTGTCATTTTGTAACCATTGTTACACCATTACACAACGAGGCTGTGTCATTTTGTAACCATTGTTACACCATTACACAACGTTGCTGTGTCATTTTGTAACCATTGTTACACCATTACACACCGTGGCTGTGTCATTTTGTAACCATTGTTACATTATTACACAACGAGGCTGTGTCATTTTGTAACCATTGTTACACCATTACACAACAAGGCTGTGTCATTTTGTAACCATTGTAACACCATTACAGCATGAGGCTGCGTCATTTTGTAGCCATTGTTACATCATTACACAACGCGGCTGTGTCATTGTGTAACCATTGTTACACCATTACACAACGAGGCTGTGTCATTTTGTAACCATTGTTACATCATTACACAACGTGGCTGTCATTGTGTAACCATTGTTACATCATGACACCACGAGGCTGTGTCGTTGTGTAACCATTGTTACACAATTACACCACGAGGCTGTGTCGTTGTGTAACCATTGTTACACCATTACACAACGAGGCTGTGTCATTTTGTAACCATTGTTACACCATTACACACCGTGGCTGTGTCATTGTGTAACCATTGTAACACCATTACACAACGAGGCTGTGTCATTTTGTAACCATTGTTACACCATTACACACCGTGGCTGTGTCATTTTGTAACCATTGTTACACCATTACACAACGAGGCTGTGTCATTTTGTAACCATTGTTACACCATTACACACCGTGGCTGTGTCATTTTGTAACCATTGTAACACCATTACAGCATGTGGCTGTGTCATTTTGTAAACATTGTAACACCATTACAGCATGAGGCTGCGTCATTTTGTAACCATTGTTACACCATTACACACCGTGGCTGTGTCATTTTGTAACCATTGCAACACCATTACAGCATCATGCTGCGTCATTTTGTAACCATTGTTACACCATTACACACCGTGGCTGCGTCATTTTGTAACCATTGTTACATCATTACACAAAGAGGCTGTGTCATTTTGTAACCATTGTTACACCATTACACAACGAGGCTGTGTCAATTTTGTAACCATTGTAACACCATTACACAACGAGGCTGTGTCATTTTGTAACCATTGTTACACCATTACACAACGAGGCTGTGATTTTGTAACCATTGTTACATCATTACACAACGAGGCTGTGTCATTTTGTAACCATTGTTAGACCATTACACAACGAGGCTGTGTCATTTTGTAACCATTGTAACACCATTACAGCATGAGGCTACGTCATTTTGTAACCATTGTTACACCATTACACACCGTGGCTGTGTCATTTTGTAACCATTGTAACACCATTACAGCATGAGGCTGCGTCATTTTGTAACCATTGTTACACCATTACACACCGTGGCTGTGTCATTTTGTAACCATTGTAACACCATTACAGCATGAGGCTGCGTCATTTTGTAACCATTGTTACACCATTACACAACGAGGCTGTGTCATTTTGTAACCATTGTTACACCATTACACACCGTGGCTGTGTCATTTTGTAACCATTATAACACCATTACAGCATGAGGCTGCGTCATTTTGTAACCATTGTTACACCATTACACAACGAGGCTGTGTCATTTTGTAACCATTGTTACACCATTACACACCGTGGCTGTGTCATTTTGTAACCATTATAACACCATTACAGCATGAGGCTGCGTCATTTTGTAACCATTGTTACACCATTACACACCGTGGCTGTGTCATTTTGTAACCATTATAACACCATTACAGCATGAGGCTGCGTCATTTTGTAACCATTGTTACACCATTACACACCGTGGCTGTGTCATTTTGTAACCATTGTAACACCATTACAGCATGAGGCTGCGTCATTTTGTAACCATTGTTACACCATTACACAACGAGGCTGTGTCATGTTTTAACCATTGTTACACCATTACACAACGAGGCAGTGTCATTTTGTAACCATTGTTACACCATTACACACCGTGGCTGTGTCATTGTGTAACCATTGTTACACCATTACACAACGAGGCTGTGTCCTTTTGTAACCATTGTTACACCGTTACACACCGTGGCTGTCATTTTGTAACCATTGTTACACCGTTACACAACGAGGCTGTGTCATTTTGTAACCATTGTTACACCATTACACACCGTGGCTGTGTCATTTTGTAACCATTGTAACACCATTACAGCATGTGGCTGTGTCATTTTGTAACCATTGTAACACCATTACAGCATGAGGCTGCCTCATTTTGTAACCATTGTTACACCATTACACACTGTGGCTGTGTCATTTTGTAACCATTGTAACACCATTACAGCATGAGGCTGCGTCCTTTTGTAACCATTGTTACACCATTACACAACGAGGCTGTGTCATTTTGTAACCATTGTTACACTATTACACGAGGCTGTGTCATTTTGTAACCATTGTTACACCATTACACAACGTTGCAGTGTCATTTTGTAACCATTGTTACACCATTACACACCGTGGCTGTGTCATTTTGTAACCATTGTTACACCATTACAGCATGAGGCTGCATCATTTTGTAACCATTGTTACACCATTACACACCGTAGCTGTGTCATTTTGTAACCATTGTAACACCATTACAGCATGAGGCTGCGTCATTTTGTAACCATTGTTACACCATTACACAACGAGGCTGTGTCATTTTGTAACCATTGTTACACCATTACACAACGAGGCTGTGTCATTTTGTAACCATTGTTACACCATTACACAACGTTGCTGTGTCATTTTGTAACCATTGTTACACCATTACACACCGTGGCTGTGTCATTTTGTAACCATTGTTACATTATTACACAACGAGGCTGTGTCATTTTGTAACCATTGTTACACCATTACACAACAAGGCTTTGTCATTTTGTAACCATTGTAACACCATTACAGCATGAGGCTGCGTCATTTTGTAGCCATTGTTACATCATTACACAACGCGGCTGTGTCATTGTGTAACCATTGTTACACCATTACACAACGAGGCTGTGTCATTTTGTAACCATTGTTACATCATTACACAACGTGGCTGTCATTGTGTAACCATTGTTACATCATGACACCACGAGGCTGTGTCGTTGTGTAACCATTGTTACACAATTACACCACAAGGCTGTGTCATTGTGTAACCATTGTTACACCATTACACAACGAGGCTGTGTCATTTTGTAACCATTGTTACACCATTACACACCGTGGCTGTGTCATTGTGTAACCATTGTAACACCATTACACAACGAGGCTGTGTCATTTTGTAACCATTGTTACACCATTACACACCGTGGCTGTGTCATTTTGTAACCATTGTTACACCATTACACAACGAGGCTGTGTCATTTTGTAACCATTGTTACACCATTACACACCGTGGCTGTGTCATTTTGTAACCATTGTAACACCATTACAGCATGTGGCTGTGTCATTTTGTAAACATTGTAACACCATTACAGCATGAGGCTGCGTCATTTTGTAACCATTGTTACACCATTACACACCGTGGCTGTGTCATTTTGTAACCATTGTAACACCATTACAGCATCATGCTGCGTCATTTTGTAACCATTGTTACACCATTACACACCGTGGCTGCGTCATTTTGTAACCATTGTTACATCATTACACAAAGAGGCTGTGTCATTTTGTAACCATTGTTACACCATTACACAACGAGGCTGTGTCAATTTTGTAACCATTGTAACACCATTACACAACGAGGCTGTGTCATTTTGTAACCATTGTTACACCATTACACAACGAGGCTGTCATTTTGTAACCATTGTTACATCATTACACAACGAGGCTGTGTCATTTTGTAACCATTGTTAGACCATTACACAACGAGGCTGTGTCATTTTGTAACCATTGTAACACCATTACAGCATGAGGCTACGTCATTTTGTAACCATTGTTACACCATTACACACCGTGGCTGTGTCATTTTGTAACCATTGTAACACCATTACAGCATGAGGCTGCGTCATTTTGTAACCATTGTTACACCATTACACACCGTGGCTGTGTCATTTTGTAACCATTGTAACACCATTACAGCATGAGGCTGCGTCATTTTGTAACCATTGTTACACCATTACACAACGAGGCTGTGTCATTTTGTAACCATTGTTACACCATTACACACCGTGGCTGTGTCATTTTGTAACCATTATAACACCATTACAGCATGAGGCTGCGTCATTTTGTAACCATTGTTACACCATTACACAACGAGGCTGTGTCATTTTGTAACCATTGTTACACCATTACACACCGTGGCTGTGTCATTTTGTAACCATTATAACACCATTACAGCATGAGGCTGCGTCATTTTGTAACCATTGTTACACCATTACACACCGTGGCTGTGTCATTTTGTAACCATTATAACACCATTACAGCATGAGGCTGCGTCATTTTGTAACCATTGTTACACCATTACACACCGTGGCTGTGTCATTTTGTAACCATTGTAACACCATTACAGCATGAGGCTGCGTCATTTTGTAACCATTGTTACACCATTACACAACGAGGCTGTGTCATGTTTTAACCATTGTTACACCATTACACAACGAGGCAGTGTCATTTTGTAACCATTGTTACACCATTACACACCGTGGCTGTGTCATTGTGTAACCATTGTTACACCATTACACAACGAGGCTGTGTCCTTTTGTAACCATTGTTACACCGTTACACACCGTGGCTGTCATTTTGTAACCATTGTTACACCGTTACACAACGAGGCTGTGTCATTTTGTAACCATTGTTACACCATTACACACCGTGGCTGTGTCATTTTGTAACCATTGTAACACCATTACAGCATGTGGCTGTGTCATTTTGTAACCATTGTAACACCATTACAGCATGAGGCTGCCTCATTTTGTAACCATTGTTACACCATTACACACTGTGGCTGTGTCATTTTGTAACCATTGTAACACCATTACAGCATGAGGCTGCGTCCTTTTGTAACCATTGTTACACCATTACACAACGAGGCTGTGTCATTTTGTAACCATTGTTACACTATTACACGAGGCTGTGTCATTTTGTAACCATTGTTACACCATTACACAACGTTGCAGTGTCATTTTGTAACCATTGTTACACCATTACACACCGTGGCTGTGTCATTTTGTAACCATTGTTACACCATTACAGCATGAGGCTGCATCATTTTGTAACCATTGTTACACCATTACACAACGTGGCTGTGTCATTTTGTAACCATTGTAACACCATTACATAACGAGGCTGTGTCATTTTGTAACCATTGTTACACCATTACACAACGAGGCTGTGTCATTTTGTAACCATTGTTACATCATTACACAATGAGGCTGTGTCATTTTGTAACCATTGTTACACCATTACACCACCAGGCTGTGTCGTTGTGTAACCATTGTTACACCATTACACAACGAGGCTGTGTCATTTTGTTACCATTGTTACACCATTACACAACGAGGCTGTGTCATTTTGTAACCATTGTTACACCATTACACACCGTGGCTGTGTCATTGTGTAACCATTGTTACACCATTACACAACGAGGCTGTGTCATTTTGTAACCATTGTTACACCGTTACACACCGTGGCTGTGTCATTTTGTAACTATTGTTACACCATTACACAACGAGGCTGTGTCATTTTGTAACCATTGTTACACCATTACACACCGTGGCTGTGTCATTTTGTAACCATTGTAACACCATAACAGCATGTGGCTGTGTCATTTTGTAACCATTGTAACACCATTACAGCATGAGGCTGCGTCATTTTGTAACCATTGTTACACCATTACACACCGTGGCTGTGTCATTTTGTAACCATTGTAACACCATTACAGCATGAGGCTGCATCATTTTGTAACCATTGTTACACCATTACACAACGTTGCTGTGTCATTTTGTAACCATTGTTACACCATTACACACCGTGGCTGTGTCATTTTGTAACCATTGTTACATTATTACACAACGAGGCTGTGTCATTTTGTAACCATTGTTACACCATTACACAACAAGGCTGTGTCATTTTGTAACCATTGTAACACCATTACAGCATGAGGCTGCGTCATTTTGTAGCCATTGTTACATCATTACACAACGCGGCTGTGTCATTGTGTAACCATTGTTACACCATTACACAACGAGGCTGTGTCATTTTGTAACCATTGTTACATCATTATACAACGTGGCTGTCATTGTGTAACCATTGTTACATCATGACACAACAAGGCTGTGTCATTTTGTAACCATTGTTACACCATTACACAACAAGGCTGTGTCATTTTGTAACCATTGTAACACCATTACAGCATGAGGCTGCGTCATTTTGTAGCCATTGTTACATCATTACACAACGCGGCTGTGTCATTGTGTAACCATTGTTACACCATTACACAACGAGGCTGCATCATTTTGTAACCATTGTTACACCATTACACAACGTGGCTGTGTCATTTTGTAACCATTGTAACACCATTACACAACGAGGCTGTGTCATTTTGTAACCATTGTTACACCATTACACAACAAGGCTGTGTCATTTTGTAACCATTGTAACACCATTACAGCATGAGGCTGCGTCATTTTGTAGCCATTGTTACATCATTACACAACGCGGCTGTGTCATTGTGTAACCATTGTTACACCATTACACACCGTAGCTGTGTCATTTTGTAACCATTGTAACACCATTACAGCATCATGCTGCGTCATTTTGTAACCATTGTTACACCATTACACACCGTGGCTGCGTCATTTTGTAACCATTGTTACATCATTACACAAAGAGGCTGTGTCATTTTGTAACCATTGTTACACCATTACACAACGAGGCTGTGTCAATTTTGTAACCATTGTAACACCATTACACAACGAGGCTGTGTCATTTTGTAACCATTGTTACACCATTACACAACGAGGCTGTCATTTTGTAACCATTGTTACATCATTACACAACGAGGCTGTGTCATTTTGTAACCATTGTTAGACCATTACACAACGAGGCTGTGTCATTTTGTAACCATTGTAACACCATTACAGCATGAGGCTACGTCATTTTGTAACCATTGTTACACCATTACACACCGTGGCTGTGTCATTTTGTAACCATTGTAACACCATTACAGCATGAGGCTGCGTCATTTTGTAACCGTTGTTACACCATTACACAACAAGGCTGTGTCATTTTGTAACCATTGTAACACCATTACAGCATGAGGCTGCGTCATTTTGTAGCCATTGTTACATCATTACACAACGCGGCTGTGTCATTGTGTAACCATTGTTACACCATTACACAACGAGGCTGCATCATTTTGTAACCATTGTTACACCATTACACAACGTGGCTGTGTCATTTTGTAACCATTGTAACACCATTACACAACGAGGCTGTGTCATTTTGTAACCATTGTTACACCATTACACAACAAGGCTGTGTCATTTTGTAACCATTGTAACACCATTACAGCATGAGGCTGCGTCATTTTGTAGCCATTGTTACATCATTACACAACGCGGCTGTGTCATTGTGTAACCATTGTTACACCATTACACACCGTAGCTGTGTCATTTTGTAACCATTGTAACACCATTACAGCATCATGCTGCGTCATTTTGTAACCATTGTTACACCATTACACACCGTGGCAGCGTCATTTTGTAACCATTGTTACATCATTACACAAAGAGGCTGTGTCATTTTGTAACCATTGTTACACCATTACACAACGAGGCTGTGTCAATTTTGTAACCATTGTAACACCATTACACAACGAGGCTGTGTCATTTTGTAACCATTGTTACACCATTACACAACGAGGCTGTCATTTTGTAACCATTGTTACATCATTACACAACGAGGCTGTGTCATTTTGTAACCATTGTTAGACCATTACACAACGAGGCTGTGTCATTTTGTAACCATTGTAACACCATTACAGCATGAGGCTACGTCATTTTGTAACCATTGTTACACCATTACACACCGTGGCTGTGTCATTTTGTAACCATTGTAACACCATTACAGCATGAGGCTGCGTCATTTTGTAACCATTGTTACACCATTACACACCGTGGCTGTGTCATTTTGTAACCATTGTAACACCATTACAGCATGAGGCTGCGTCATTTTGTAACCATTGTTACACCATTACACAACGAGGCTGTGTCATTTTGTAACCATTGTTACACCATTACACACCGTGGCTGTGTCATTTTGTAACCATTATAACACCATTACAGCATGAGGCTGCGTCATTTTGTAACCATTGTTACACCATTACACAATGAGGCTGTGTCATTTTGTAACCATTGTTACACCATTACACACCGTGGCTGTGTCATTTTGTAACCATTATAACACCATTACAGCATGAGGCTGCGTCATTTTGTAACCATTGTTACACCATTACACACCGTGGCTGTGTCATTTTGTAACCATTATAACACCATTACAGCATGAGGCTGCGTCATTTTGTAACCATTGTTACACCATTACACACCGTGGCTGTGTCATTTTGTAACCATTGTAACACCATTACAGCATGAGGCTGCGTCATTTTGTAACCATTGTTACACCATTACACAACGAGGCTGTGTCATGTTTTAACCATTGTTACACCATTACACAACGAGGCAGTGTCATTTTGTAACCATTGTTACACCATTACACACCGTGGCTGTGTCATTGTGTAACCATTGTTACACCATTACACAACGAGGCTGTGTCATTTTGTAACCATTGTTACACCGTTACACACCGTGGCTGTCATTTTGTAACCATTGTTACACCGTTACACAACGAGGCTGTGTCATTTTGTAACCATTGTTACACCATTACACACCGTGGCTGTGTCATTTTGTAACCATTGTAACACCATTACAGCATGTGGCTGTGTCATTTTGTAACCATTGTAACACCATTACAGCATGAGGCTGCCTCATTTTGTAACCATTGTTACACCATTACACACTGTGGCTGTGTCATTTTGTAACCATTGTAACACCATTACAGCATGAGGCTGCGTCCTTTTGTAACCATTGTTACACCATTACACAACGAGGCTGTGTCATTTTGTAACCATTGTTACACTATTACACGAGGCTGTGTCATTTTGTAACCATTGTTACACCATTACACAACGTTGCAGTATCATTTTGTAACCATTGTTACACCATTACACACCGTGGCTGTGTCATTTTGTAACCATTGTTACACCATTACAGCATGAGGCTGCATCATTTTGTAACCATTGTTACACCATTACACAACGTGGCTGTGTCATTTTGTAACCATTGTAACACCATTACATAACGAGGCTGTGTCATTTTGTAACCATTGTTACACCATTACACAACGAGGCTGTGTCATTTTGTAACCATTGTTACATCATTACACAATGAGGCTGTGTCATTTTGTAACCATTGTTACACCATTACACCACCAGGCTGTGTCGTTGTGTAACCATTGTTACACCATTACACAACGAGGCTGTGTCATTTTGTTACCATTGTTACACCATTACACAACGAGGCTGTGTCATTTTGTAACCATTGTTACACCATTACACACCGTGGCTGTGTCATTGTGTAACCATTGTTACACCATTACACAACGAGGCTGTGTCATTTTGTAACCATTGTTACACCGTTACACACCGTGGCTGTGTCATTTTGTAACTATTGTTACACCATTACACAACGAGGCTGTGTCATTTTGTAACCATTGTTACACCATTACACACCGTGGCTGTGTCATTTTGTAACCATTGTAACACCATAACAGCATGTGGCTGTGTCATTTTGTAACCATTGTAACACCATTACAGCATGAGGCTGCGTCATTTTGTAACCATTGTTACACCATTACACACCGTGGCTGTGTCATTTTGTAACCATTGTAACACCATTACAGCATGAGGCTGCGTCATTTTGTAACCATTGTTACACCATTACACAACAAGGCTGTGTCATTTTGTAACCATTTTTACACCATTACACAACGAGGCTGTGTCAATTTTGTAACCATTGTAACACCATTACACAACGAGGCTGTGTCATTTTGTAACCATTGTTACACCATTACACAACGAGGCTGTCATTTTGTAACCATTGTTACATCATTACACAACGAGGCTGTGTCATTTTGTAACCATTGTTAGACCATTACACAACGAGGCTGTGTCATTTTGTAACCATTGTAACACCATTACAGCATGAGGCTACGTCATTTTGTAACCATTGTTACACCATTACACACCGTGGCTGTGTCATTTTGTAACCATTGTAACACCATTACAGCATGAGGCTGCGTCATTTTGTAACCATTGTTACACCATTACACACCGTGGCTGTGTCATTTTGTAACCATTGTAACACCATTACAGCATGAGGCTGCGTCATTTTGTAACCATTGTTACACCATTACACAACGAGGCTTTGTCATTTTGTAACCATTGTTACACCATTACACACCGTGGCTGTGTCATTTTGTAACCATTATAACACCATTACAGCATGAGGCTGCGTCATTTTGTAACCATTGTTACACCATTACACAACGAGGCTGTGTCATTTTGTAACCATTGTTACACCATTACACACCGTGGCTGTGTCATTTTGTAACCATTATAACACCATTACAGCATGAGGCTGCGTCATTTTGTAACCATTGTTACACCATTACACACCGTGGCTGTGTCATTTTGTAACCATTATAACACCATTACAGCATGAGGCTGCGTCATTTTGTAACCATTGTTACACCATTACACACCGTGGCTGTGTCATTTTGTAACCATTGTAACACCATTACAGCATGAGGCTGCGTCATTTTGTAACCATTGTTACACCATTACACAACGAGGCTGTGTCATGTTTTAACCATTGTTACACCATTACACAACGAGGCAGTGTCATTTTGTAACCATTGTTACACCATTACAGCATGAGGCTGCGTCATTTTGTAACCATTGTTACACCATTACACACCATGGCTGGGTCATTTTGTAGCCATTGTAACACCATTACAGCATCAGGCTGTGTCATTTTGTAACCATTGTTACACCATTACACACCGTGGCTGCGTCATAATGTAACCATTGTTACATCATTACACAAAGAGGCTGTGTCATTTTGTAACCATTGTTACACCATTACACAACGAGGCTGTGTCAATTTTGTAACCATTGTAACACCATTACACAACGAGGCTGTGTCATTTTGTAACCATTGTTACACCATTACACAACGAGGCTGTGTCATTTTGTAACCATTGTTACATCATTACACAACGAGGCTGTGTCATTTTGTAACCATTGTTAGACCATTACACAACGAGGCTGTGTCATTTTGTAACCATTGTAACACCATTACAGCATGAGGCTGCATCATTTTGTAACCATTGTTACACCATTACACACCGTGGCTGTGTCATTTTGTAACCATTGTAACACCATTACAGCATGAAGCTGCGTCATTTTGTAACCATTGTTACACCATTACACAACGAGGCTGTGTCATTTTGTAACCATTGTTACACCATTACACACCGTGGCTGTGTCATTTTGTAACCATTGTAACACCATTACAGCATGAGGCTGCGTCATTTTGTAACCATTGTTACACCATTACACACCGTGGCTGTGTCATTTTGTAACCATTGTAACACCATTACAGCATGAGGCTGCGTCATTTTGTAACCATTGTTACACCATTACACAACGAGGCTGTGTCATGTTTTAACCATTGTTACACCATTACACAACGAGGCTGTGTCATTTTGTAACCATTGTTACACCATTACACACCGTGGCTGTGTCATTTTGTAACCATTGTTACACCATTACACACCGTGGCTGCGTCATATTGTAACCATTGTTACATCATTACACAACGAGGCTGTGTCATTTTGTAACCATTGTTACACATTACACAACGAGGCGGTGTCATTTTGTAACCATTGTTACATCATTACACAATGTGGCTGCGTCATTTTGTAACCATTGTAACACCATTACAGCATGAGGCTGCGTCATTTTGTAACCATTGTTACACCATTATACAATGAGGCTGTGTCATTTTGTAACCATTGTTACACCATTACACACCGTGGCTGTGTCATTTTGTAACCATTGTTACACCATTACACACCGTGGCTGCGTCATTTTGTAACCATTGTTACATCATTACACAACGAGGCTGTGTCATTTTGTTACCATTGTTACACCATTACACACCGTGGCTGTGTCATTTTGTAACCATTGTTACACCATTACACACCGTGGCTGCGTCATTTTGTAACCATTGTTACATCATTACACAACGAGACTGTGTCATTTTGTAACCATTGTTACACCATTACACAACGAGGCTGTGTCATTTTAAACCATTGTTACATCATTACACAACGTGGCTGCGTCATTTTGTAACCATTGTAACACCATTACAGCATGAGGCTGCGTCATTTTGTAACCATTGTTACACCATTATACAACGAGGCTGTGTCATTTTGTAACCATTGTTACACCATAACAAACCGTGGCTGCGTCATTTTGTAACCATTGTTACATCATTACACAACGAGGCTGTGTCATTTTGTTACCATTGTTACACCATTACACAACGAGGCTGTCATTTTGTAACCATTGTTACATCATTACACAACGTGGCTGCGTCATTTTGTAACCATTGTAACACCATTACAGCATGAGGCTGCGTCATTTTGTAACCATTGTTACACCATTGCAGCATGAGGCTGTGTCATTGTGTAACCATTGTTACATCATTACACAACGTGGCTGTGTCATTTTGTAACCATTGTTACACCATTACACAACGAGGCTGTGTCATTTTGTAAACATTGTTACACCATTACACAAAGTGGCTGTGTCATTGTGTAAACATTGTTACACCATTACACCACGAGGATGTGTCATTTTGTAACCATTGTTACACCATTACACCACAAGGTTGTGTCATTTTGTAACCATTGTTACACCATTACACAACGTGGCTGTGTCATTTTGTAACCATTGTTACACCATTACACAAGGCTGTGTCATTTTGTAACCATTGTTACACCATTACACAAGGCTGTGTCATTTTGTAACCATTGTAACACCATTACAGCATGTGGCTGTGTCATTTTGTAACCATTGTAACACCATTACATCATGAGGCTGCGTCATTTTGTAACCATTGTTACACCATTACACACCGTGGCTGTGTCATTTTGTAATCATTGTAACACCATAACAGCATGAGGCTGCGTCATTTTGTAACCATTGTTACACCATTACACAAGGAGGCTGTGTCATTTTGTAACCATTGTTACACCATTAGACACCGTGGCTGCGTCATTTTGTAACCATTGTTACATCATTACACAACGAGGCTGTGTCATTTTGTAACCATTGTTACACCATTACACAACGAGGCTGTGTCATTTTGTAACCAGTGTAACACCATTACAGCATGAGGCTGCATCATTTTGTAACCATTGTTACACCATTACACAACGTGGCTGTGTCATTTTGTAACCATTGTAACACCATTACACAACGAGGCTGTGTCATTTTGTAACCATTGTTACACCATTACACAACGAGGCTGTGTCATTTTGTAACCATTGTTACATCATTACACAATGAGGCTGTGTCATTTTGTAACCATAGTTACACCATTACACCACCAGGCTGTGTCGTTGTGTAACCATTGTTACACCATTACACAACGAGGCTGTGTCATTTTGTTACCATTGTTACACCATTACACAATGAGGCTGTGTCATTTTGTAACCATTGTTACACCATTACACACCGTGGCTGTGTCATTGTGTAACCATTGTTACACCATTACACAACGAGGCTGTGTCATTTTGTAACCATTGTTACACCGTTACACACCGTGGCTGTCATTTTGTAACCATTGTTACACCGTTACACAACGAGGCTGTCATTTTGTAACCATTGTTACACCATTACACACCGTGGCTGTGTCATTTTGTAACCATTGTAACACCATTACAGCATGTGACTGTGTAATTTTGTAACCATTGTAACACCATTACAGCATGAGGCTGCCTCATTTTGTAACCATTGTTACACCATTACACACTGTGGCTGTGTCATTTTCTAACCATTGTAACACCATTACGGCATGAGGCTGCGTCCTTTTGTAACCATTGTTACACCATTACACAACGAGGCTGTGTCATTTTGTAACCATTGTTACACTATTACACGAGGCTGTGTCATTTTGTAACCATTGTTACACCATTACACAACGTTGCAGTGTCATTTTGTAACCATTGTTACACCATTACACACCGTGGCTGTGTCATTTTGTAACCATTGTTACACCATTACAGCATGAGGCTGCATCATTTTGTAACCATTGTTACACCATTACACAACGTGGCTGTGTCATTTTGTAACCATTGTAACACCATTACATAACGAGGCTGTGTCATTTTGTAACCATTGTTACACCATTACACAACGAGGCTGTGTCATTTTGTAACCATTGTTACATCATTACACAATGAGGCTGTGTCATTTTGTAACCATTGTTACACCATTACACCACCAGGCTGTGTCGTTGTGTAACCATTGTTACACCATTACACAACGAGGCTGTGTCATTTTGTTACCATTGTTACACCATTACACAACGAGGCTGTGTCATTTTGTAACCATTGTTACACCATTACACACCGTGGCTGTGTCATTGTGTAACCATTGTTACACCATTACACAACGAGGCTGTGTCATTTTGTAACCATTGTTACACCGTTACACACCGTGGCTGTGTCATTTTGTAACTATTGTTACACCATTACACAACGAGGCTGTGTCATTTTGTAACCATTGTTACACCATTACACACCGTGGCTGTGTCATTTTGTAACCATTGTAACACCATAACAGCATGTGGCTGTGTCATTTTGTAACCATTGTAACACCATTACAGCATGAGGCTGCGTCATTTTGTAACCATTGTTACACCATTACACACCGTGGCTGTGTCATTTTGTAACCATTGTAACACCATTACAGCATGAGGCTGCGTCATTTTGTAGCCATTGTTACATCATTACACAACGCGGCTGTGTCATTGTGTAACCATTGTTACACCATTACACAACGAGGCTGTGTCATTTTGTAACCATTGTTACATCATTACACAACGTGGCTGTCATTGTGTAACCATTGTTACATCATGACACCACGAGGCTGTGTCGTTGTGTAACCATTGTTACACAATTACACCACGAGGCTGTGTCATTGTGTAACCATTGTTACACCATTACACAACGAGGCTGTGTCATTTTGTAACCATTGTTACACCATTACACACCGTGGCTGTGTCATTGTGTAACCATTGTAACACCATTACACAACGAGGCTGTGTCATTTTGTAACCATTGTTACACCATTACACACCGTGGCTGTGTCATTTTGTAACCATTGTTACACCATTACACAACGAGGCTGTGTCATTTTGTAACCATTGTTACACCATTACACACCGTGGCTGTGTCATTTTGTAACCATTGTAACACCATTACAGCATGTGGCTGTGTCATTTTGTAAACATTGTAACACCATTACAGCATGAGGCTGCGTCATTTTGTAACCATTGTTACACCATTACACACCGTGGCTGTGTCATTTTGTAACCATTGTAACACCATTACAGCATCATGCTGCGTCATTTTGTAACCATTGTTACACCATTACACACCGTGGCTGCGTCATTTTGTAACCATTGTTACATCATTACACAAAGAGGCTGTGTCATTTTGTAACCATTGTTACACCATTACACAACGAGGCTGTGTCAATTTTGTAACCATTGTAACACCATTACACAACGAGGCTGTGTCATTTTGTAACCATTGTTACACCATTACACAACGAGGCTGTCATTTTGTAACCATTGTTACATCATTACACAACGAGGCTGTGTCATTTTGTAACCATTGTTAGACCATTACACAACGAGGCTGTGTCATTTTGTAACCATTGTAACACCATTACAGCATGAGGCTACGTCATTTTGTAACCATTGTTACACCATTACACACCGTGGCTGTGTCATTTTGTAACCATTGTAACACCATTACAGCATGAGGCTGCGTCATTTTGTAACCATTGTTACACCATTACACACCGTGGCTGTGTCATTTTGTAACCATTGTAACACCATTACAGCATGAGGCTGCGTCATTTTGTAACCATTGTTACACCATTACACAACGAGGCTGTGTCATTTTGTAACCATTGTTACACCATTACACACCGTGGCTGTGTCATTTTGTAACCATTATAACACCATTACAGCATGAGGCTGCGTCATTTTGTAACCATTGTTACACCATTACACAACGAGGCTGTGTCATTTTGTAACCATTGTTACACCATTACACACCGTGGCTGTGTCATTTTGTAACCATTATAACACCATTACAGCATGAGGCTGCGTCATTTTGTAACCATTGTTACACCATTACACACCGTGGCTGTGTCATTTTGTAACCATTATAACACCATTACAGCATGAGGCTGCGTCATTTTGTAACCATTGTTACACCATTACACACCGTGGCTGTGTCATTTTGTAACCATTGTAACACCATTACAGCATGAGGCTGCGTCATTTTGTAACCATTGTTACACCATTACACAACGAGGCTGTGTCATGTTTTAACCATTGTTACACCATTACACAACGAGGCAGTGTCATTTTGTAACCATTGTTACACCATTACACACCGTGGCTGTGTCATTGTGTAACCATTGTTACACCATTACACAACGAGGCTGTGTCCTTTTGTAACCATTGTTACACCGTTACACACCGTGGCTGTCATTTTGTAACCATTGTTACACCGTTACACAACGAGGCTGTGTCATTTTGTAACCATTGTTACACCATTACACACCGTGGCTGTGTCATTTTGTAACCATTGTAACACCATTACAGCATGTGGCTGTGTCATTTTGTAACCATTGTAACACCATTACAGCATGAGGCTGCCTCATTTTGTAACCATTGTTACACCATTACACACTGTGGATGTGTCATTTTGTAACCATTGTAACACCATTACAGCATGAGGCTGCGTCCTTTTGTAACCATTGTTACACCATTACACAACGAGGCTGTGTCATTTTGTAACCATTGTTACACTATTACACGAGGCTGTGTCATTTTGTAACCATTGTTACACCATTACACAACGTTGCAGTGTCATTTTGTAACCATTGTTACACCATTACACACAGTGGCTGTGTCATTTTGTAACCATTGTTACACCATTACAGCATGAGGCTGCATCATTTTGTAACCATTGTTACACCATAACACAACGTGGCTGTGTCATTTTGTAACCATTGTAACACCATTACATAACGAGGCTGTGTCATTTTGTAACCATTGTTACACCATTACACAACGAGGCTGTGTCATTTTGTAACCATTGTTACATCATTACACAATGAGGCTGTGTCATTTTGTAACCATTGTTACACCATTACACCACCAGGCTGTGTCATTGTGTAACCATTGTTACACCATTACACAACGAGGCTGTGTCATTTTGTTACCATTGTTACACCATTACACAACGAGGCTGTGTCATTTTGTAACCATTGTTACACCATTACACACCGTGGCTGTGTCATTGTGTAACCATTGTTACACCATTACACAACGAGGCTGTGTCATTTTGTAACCATTGTTACACCGTTACACACCGTGGCTGTGTCATTTTGTAACTATTGTTACACCATTACACAACGAGGCTGTGTCATTTTGTAACCATTGTTACACCATTACACACCGTGGCTGTGTCATTTTGTAACCATTGTAACACCATAACAGCATGTGGCTGTGTCATTTTGTAACCATTGTAACACCATTACAGCATGAGGCTGCGTCATTTTGTAACCATTGTTACACCATTACACACCGTGGCTGTGTCATTTTGTAACCATTGTAACACCATTACAGCATGAGGCTGCGTCATTTTGTAACCATTGTTACACCATTACACAACGAGGCTGTGTCATTTTGTAACCATTTTTACACCATTACACAACGAGGCTGTGTCATTTTGTAACCATTGTTACACCATTACACAACGTTGCTGTGTCATTTTGTAACCATTGTTACACCATTACACACCGTGGCTGTGTCATTTTGTAACCATTGTTACATTATTACACAACGAGGCTGTGTCATTTTGTAACCATTGTTACACCATTACACAACAAGGCTGTGTCATTTTGTAACCATTGTAACACCATTACAGCATGAGGCTGCGTCATTTTGTAGCCATTGTTACATCATTACACAACGCGGCTGTGTCATTGTGTAACCATTGTTACACCATTACACAACGAGGCTGTGTCATTTTGTAACCATTGTTACATCATTACACAACGTGGCTGTCATTGTGTAACCATTGTTACATCATGACACAACAAGGCTGTGTCATTTTGTAACCATTGTTACACCATTACACAACAAGGCTGTGTCATTTTGTAACCATTGTAACACCATTACAGCATGAGGCTGCGTCATTTTGTAGCCATTGTTACATCATTACACAACGCGGCTGTGTCATTGTGTAACCATTGTTACACCATTACACAACGAGGCTGCATCATTTTGTAACCATTGTTACACCATTACACAACGTGGCTGTGTCATTTTGTAACCATTGTAACACCATTACACAACGAGGCTGTGTCATTTTGTAACCATTGTTACACCATTACACAACAAGGCTGTGTCATTTTGTAACCATTGTAACACCATTACAGCATGAGGCTGCGTCATTTTGTAGCCATTGTTACATCATTACACAACGCGGCTGTGTCATTGTGTAACCATTGTTACACCATTACACACCGTAGCTGTGTCATTTTGTAACCATTGTAACACCATTACAGCATCATGCTGCGTCATTTTGTAACCATTGTTACACCATTACACACCGTGGCTGCGTCATTTTGTAACCATTGTTACATCATTACACAAAGAGGCTGTGTCATTTTGTAACCATTGTTACACCATTACACAACGAGGCTGTGTCAATTTTGTAACCATTGTAACACCATTACACAACGAGGCTGTGTCATTTTGTAACCATTGTTACACCATTACACAACGAGGCTGTCATTTTGTAACCATTGTTACATCATTACACAACGAGGCTGTGTCATTTTGTAACCATTGTTAGACCATTACACAACGAGGCTGTGTCATTTTGTAACCATTGTAACACCATTACAGCATGAGGCTACGTCATTTTGTAACCATTGTTACACCATTACACACCGTGGCTGTGTCATTTTGTAACCATTGTAACACCATTACAGCATGAGGCTGCGTCATTTTGTAACCATTGTTACACCATTACACACCGTGGCTGTGTCATTTTGTAACCATTGTAACACCATTACAGCATGAGGCTGCGTCATTTTGTAACCATTGTTACACCATTACACAACGAGGCTGTGTCATTTTGTAACCATTGTTACACCATTACACACCGTGGCTGTGTCATTTTGTAACCATTATAACACCATTACAGCATGAGGCTGCGTCATTTTGTAACCATTGTTACACCATTACACAATGAGGCTGTGTCATTTTGTAACCATTGTTACACCATTACACACCGTGGCTGTGTCATTTTGTAACCATTATAACACCATTACAGCATGAGGCTGCGTCATTTTGTAACCATTGTTACACCATTACACACCGTGGCTGTGTCATTTTGTAACCATTATAACACCATTACAGCATGAGGCTGCGTCATTTTGTAACCATTGTTACACCATTACACACCGTGGCTGTGTCATTTTGTAACCATTGTAACACCATTACAGCATGAGGCTGCGTCATTTTGTAACCATTGTTACACCATTACACAACGAGGCTGTGTCATGTTTTAACCATTGTTACACCATTACACACCGTGGCTGTGTCATTGTGTAACCATTGTTACACCATTACACAACGAGGCTGTGTCATTTTGTAACCATTGTTACACCGTTACACACCGTGGCTGTCATTTTGTAACCATTGTTACACCGTTACACAACGAGGCTGTGTCATTTTGTAACCATTGTTACACCATTACACACCGTGGCTGTGTCATTTTGCAACCATTGTAACACCATTACAGCATGTGGCTGTGTCATTTTGTAACCATTGTAACACCATTACAGCATGAGGCTGCCTCATTTTGTAACCATTGTTACACCATTACACACTGTGGCTGTGTCATTTTGTAACCATTGTAACACCATTACAGCATGAGGCTGCGTCCTTTTGTAACCATTGTTACACCATTACACAACGAGGCTGTGTCATTTTGTAACCATTGTTACACTATTACACGAGGCTGTGTCATTTTGTAACCATTGTTACACCATTACACAACGTTGCAGTATCATTTTGTAACCATTGTTACACCATTACACACCGTGGCTGTGTCATTTTGTAACCATTGTTACACCATTACAGCATGAGGCTGCATCATTTTGTAACCATTGTTACACCATTACACAACGTGGCTGTGTCATTTTGTAACCATTGTAACACCATTACATAACGAGGCTGTGTCATTTTGTAACCATTGTTACACCATTACACAACAAGGCTGTGTCATTTTGTAACCATTGTTACATCATTACACAATGAGGCTGTGTCATTTTGTAACCATTGTTACACCATTACACCACCAGGCTGTGTCGTTGTGTAACCATTGTTACACCATTACACAACGAGGCTGTGTCATTTTGTTACCATTGTTACACCATTACACAACGAGGCTGTGTCATTTTGTAACCATTGTTACACCATTACACACCGTGGCTGTGTCATTGTGTAACCATTGTTACACCATTACACAACGAGGCTGTGTCATTTTGTAACCATTGTTACACCGTTACACACCGTGGCTGTGTCATTTTGTAACTATTGTTACACCATTACACAACGAGGCTGTGTCATTTTGTAACCATTGTTACACCATTACACACCGTGGCTGTGTCATTTTGTAACCATTGTAACACCATAACAGCATGTGGCTGTGTCATTTTGTAACCATTGTAACACCATTACAGCATGAGGCTGCGTCATTTTGTAACCATTGTTACACCATTACACACCGTGGCTGTGTCATTTTGTAACCATTGTAACACCATTACAGCATGAGGCTGCGTCATTTTGTAACCATTGTTACACCATTACACAACGAGGCTGTGTCATTTTGTAACCATTTTTACACCATTACACGAGGCTGTGTCAATTTTGTAACCATTGTAACACCATTACACAACGAGGCTGTGTCATTTTGTAACCATTGTTACACCATTACACAACGAGGCTGTCATTTTGTAACCATTGTTACATCATTACACAACGAGGCTGTGTCATTTTGTAACCATTGTTAGACCATTACACAACGAGGCTGTGTCATTTTGTAACCATTGTAACACCATTACAGCATGAGGCTACGTCATTTTGTAACCATTGTTACACCATTACACACCGTGGCTGTGTCATTTTGTAACCATTGTAACACCATTACAGCATGAGGCTGCGTCATTTTGTAACCATTGTTACACCATTACACACCGTGGCTGTGTCATTTTGTAACCATTGTAACACCATTACAGCATGAGGCTGCGTCATTTTGTAACCATTGTTACACCATTACACAACGAGGCTGTGTCATTTTGTAACCATTGTTACACCATTACACACCGTGGCTGTGTCATTTTGTAACCATTATAACACCATTACAGCATGAGGCTGCGTCATTTTGTAACCATTGTTACACCATTACACAACTAGGCTGTGTCATTTTGTAACCATTGTTACACCATTACACACCGTGGCTGTGTCATTTTGTAACCATTATAACACCATTACAGCATGAGGCTGCGTCATTTTGTAACCATTGTTACACCATTACACACCGTGGCTGTGTCATTTTGTAACCATTATAACACCATTACAGCATGAGGCTGCGTCATTTTGTAACCATTGTTACACCATTACACACCGTGGCTGTGTCATTTTGTAACCATTGTAACACCATTACAGCATGAGGCTGCGTCATTTTGTAACCATTGTTACACCATTACACAACGAGGCTGTGTCATGTTTTAACCATTGTTACACCATTACACAACGAGGCAGTGTCATTTTGTAACCATTGTTACACCATTACAGCATGAGGCTGCGTCATTTTGTAACCATTGTTACACCATTACACACCATGGCTGGGTCATTTTGTAACCATTGTAACACCATTACAGCATCAGGCTGTGTCATTTTGTAACCATTGTTACACCATTACACACCGTGGCTGCGTCATAATGTAACCATTGTTACATCATTACACAAAGAGGCTGTGTCATTTTGTAACCATTGTTACACCATTACACAACGAGGCTGTGTCAATTTTGTAACCATTGTAACACCATTACACAACGAGGCTGTGTCATTTTGTAACCATTGTTACACCATTACACAACGAGGCTGTGTCATTTTGTAACCATTGTTACATCATTACACAACGAGGCTGTGTCATTTTGTAACCATTGTTAGACCATTACACAACGAGGCTGTGTCATTTTGTAACCATTGTAACACCATTACAGCATGAGGCTGCATCATTTTGTAACCATTGTTACACCATTACACACCGTGGCTGTGTCATTTTGCAACCATTGTAACACCATTACAGCATGAAGCTGCGTCATTTTGTAACCATTGTTACACCATTACACAACGAGGCTGTGTCATTTTGTAACCATTGTTACACCATTACACACCGTGGCTGTGTCATTTTGTAACCATTGTAACACCATTACAGCATGAGGCTGCGTCATTTTGTAACCATTGTTACACCATTACACACCGTGGCTGTGTCATTTTGTAACCATTGTAACACCATTACAGCATGAGGCTGCGTCATTTTGTAACCATTGTTACACCATTACACAACGAGGCTGTGTCATGTTTTAACCATTGTTACACCATTACACAACGAGGCTGTGTCATTTTGTAACCATTGTTACACCATTACACACCGTGGCTGTGTCATTTTGTAACCATTGTTACACCATTACACACCGTGGCTGCGTCATATTGTAACCATTGTTACATCATTACACA
The DNA here is from genome assembly GCF_964261635.1 of Lissotriton helveticus. Lineage (NCBI taxonomy): Eukaryota > Metazoa > Chordata > Amphibia > Caudata > Salamandridae > Lissotriton > Lissotriton helveticus. The sequence goes on along the minus strand of NC_136068.1, from coordinate 1,934,318,963 downwards.
ACGAGGCTGTGTCATTTTGTAACCATTGTTACACATTACACAACGAGGCGGTGTCATTTTGTAACCATTGTTACATCATTACACAATGTGGCTGCGTCATTTTGTAACCATTGTAACACCATTACAACATGAGGCTGCGTCATTTTGTAACCATTGTTACACCATTATACAATGAGGCTGTGTCATTTTGTAACCATTGTTACACCATTACACACCGTGGCTGTGTCATTTTGTAACCATTGTTACACCGTGGCTGTGTCATTTTGTAACCATTGTTACACCATTACACACCGTGGCTGCGTCATTTTGTAACCATTGTTACATCATTACACAACGAGGCTGTGTCATTTTGTTACCATTGTTACACCATTACACAACGAGGCTGTGTCATATTGTAACCATTGTTACATCATTACACAACATGGCTGCGTCATTTTGTAACCAATGTAACACCATTACAGCATGAGGCTGTGTCATTTTGTAACCATTGTAACACCATTACAGCATGTGGCTGTGTCATTTTGTAACCATTGTAACACCATTACAGCATGAGGCTGCGTCATTTTGTAACCATTGTTACACCATTACACACCGTGGCTGGGTCATTTTGTAACCATTGTAACACCATTACTGCATCAGGCTGTGTCATTTTGTAACCATTGTTACACCATTACACACCGTGGCTGCGTCATAATGTAACCATTGTTACATCATTACACAAAGAGGCTGTGTCATTTTGTAACCATTGTTACACCATTACACAACGAGGCTGTGTCAATTTTGTAACCATTGTAACACCATTACACAACGAGGCTGTGTCATTTTGTAACCATTGTTACACCATTACACAACGAGGCTGTGTCATTTTGTAACCATTGTTACATCATTACACAACGAGGCTGTGTCATTTTGTAACCATTGTTAGACCATTACACAACGAGGCTGTGTCATTTTGTAACCATTGTAACACCATTACAGCATGAGGCTGCGTCATTTTGTAACCATTGTTACACCATTACACACCGTGGCCGTGTCATTTTGTAACCATTGTAACACCATTACAGCATGAAGCTGCGTCATTTTGTAACCATTGTTACACCATTACACAACGAGGCTGTGTCATTTTGTAACCATTGTTACACCATTACACACCGTGGCTGTGTCATTTTGTAACCATTGTAACACCATTACAGCATCAGGCTGCGTCATTTTGTAACCATTGTTACACCATTACACACCGTGGCTGTGTCATTTTGTAACCATTGTAACACCATTACAGCATGAGGCTGCGTCATTTTGTAACCATTGTTACACCATTACACAACGAGGCTGTGTCATGTGTTAACCATTTTTACACCATTACACAACGAGGCTGTGTCATTTTGTAACCATTGTTACACCATTACACACCGTGGCTGTGTCATTTTGTAACCATTGTTACACCATTACACACCGTGGCTGCGTCATTTTGTAACCATTGTTACATCATTACACAACGAGGCTGTCATTTTGTAACCATTGTTACATCATTACACAATGTGGCTGTGTCATTTTGTAACCATTGTAACACCATTACAGCATGAGGCTGCGTCATTTTGTAACCAATGTTACACCATTACAGCATGAGGCTGTGTCATTGTGTAACCATTGTTACATCATTACACAACGTGGCTGTGTCATTTTGTAACCATTGTTACACCATTACACAACGAGGCTGTGTCATTTTGTAAACATTGTTACACCATTACACAAAGTGGCTGTGTCATTGTGTAAACATTGTTACACCATTACACCACGAGGATGTGTCATTTTGTAACCATTGTTACACCATTACACCACAAGGTTGTGTCATTTTGTAACCATTGTTACACCATTACACAACGTGGCTGTGTCATTTTGTAACCATTGTTACACCATTACACAAGGCTGTGTCATTTTGTAACCATTGTTACACCATTACACAATGTGGCTGTGTCATTGTGTAACCATTGTTACACCATTACACAACGTGGCTGTGTTATTTTGTAACCATTGTTACACCATTACACAAGGCTGTGTCATTTTGTAACCATTGTAACACCATTACAGCATGTGGCTGTGTCATTTTGTAACCATTGTAACACCATTACATCATGAGGCTGCGTCATTTTGTAACCATTGTTACACCATTACACACCGTGGCTGTGTCATTTTGTAATCATTGTAACACCATTACAGCATGAGGCTGCGTCATTTTGTAACCATTGTTACACCATTACACAAGGAGGCTGTGTCATTTTGTAACCATTGTTACACCATTAGACACCGTGGCTGCGTCATTTTGTAACCATTGTTACATCATTACACAACGAGGCTGTGTCATTTTGTAACCATTGTTACACCATTACACAACGAGGCTGTGTCATTTTGTAACCAGTGTAACACCATTACAGCATGAGGCTGCATCATTTTGTAACCATTGTTACACCATTACACAACGTGGCTGTGTCATTTTGTAACCATTGTAACACCATTACACAACGAGGCTGTGTCATTTTGTAACCATTGTTACACCATTACACAACGAGGCTGTGTCATTTTGTAACCATTGTTACATCATTACACAATGAGGCTGTGTCATTTTGTAACCATTGTTACACCATTACACCACCAGGCTGTGTCGTTGTGTAACCATTGTTACACCATTACACAACGAGGCTGTGTCATTTTGTTACCATTGTTACACCATTACACAACGAGGCTGTGTCATTTTGTAACCATTGTTACACCATTACACAACGAGGCTGTGTCATTTTGTAACCATTGTTACACCGTTACACACCGTGGCTGTCATTTTGTAACCATTGTTACACCGTTACATTTTGTAACCATTGTTACACCATTACACACCGTGGCTGTGTCATTTTGTAACCATTGTAACACCATTACAGCATGTGGCTGTGTCATTTTGTAACCATTGTAACACCATTACAGCATGAGGCTGCCTCATTTTGTAACCATTGTTACACCATTACACACTGTGGCTGTGTCATTTTGTAACCATTGTAACACCATTACAGCATGAGGCTGCGTCCTTTTGTAACCATTGTTACACCATTACACAACGAGGCTGTGTCATTTTGTAACCATTGTTACACTATTACACGAGGCTGTGTCATTTTGTAACCATTGTTACACCATTACACAACGTTGCAGTGTCATTTTGTAACCATTGTTACACCATTACACACCGTGGCTGTGTCATTTTGTAACCATTGTAACACCATTACAGCATGTGGCTGTGTCATTTTGTAACCATTGTAACACCATTACAGCATGAGGCTGCGTCATTTTGTAACCATTGTTACACCATTACACACCGTGGCTGGGTCATTTTGTAACCATTGTAACACCATTACAGCATCAGGCTGTGTCATTTTGTAACCATTGTTACACCATTACACACCGTGGCTGCGTCATAATGTAACCATTGTTACATCATTACACAAAGAGGCTGTGTCATTTTGTAACCATTGTTACACCATTACACAACGAGGCTGTGTCAATTTTGTAACCATTGTAACACCATTACACAACGAGGCTGTGTCACTTTTGTAACCATTGTTACACCATTACACAACGAGGCTGTGTCATTTTGTAACCATTGTTACATCATTACACAACGAGGCTGTGTCATTTTGTAACCATTGTTAGACCATTACACAACGAGGCTGTGTCATTTTGTAACCATTGTAACACCATTACAGCATGAGGCTGCGTCATTTTGTAACCATTGTTACACCATTACACACTGTGGCCGTGTCATTTTGTAACCATTGTAACACCATTACAGCATGAAGCTGCGTCATTTTGTAACCATTGTTACACCATTACACAACGAGGCTGTGTCATTTTGTAACCATTGTTACACCGTTACACAACGAGGCTGTGTCGTTTTGTAACCATTGTTACACCATTACACACCGTGGCTGTGTCATTTTGTAACCATTGTAACACCATTACAGCATGTGGCTGTGTCATTTTGTAACCGTTGTAACACCATTACAGCATGAGGCTGCATCATTTTGTAGCCATTGTTACATCATTACACAACGCGGCTGTGTCATTGTGTAACCATTGTTACAACATTACACAACGAGGCTGTGTCATTTTGTAACCATTGTTACATCATTACACAACGTGGCTGTGTCATTGTGTAACCATTGTTACATCATGACACCACGAGGCTGTGTCGTTGTGTAACCATTGTTACACAATTACACCACGAGGCTGTGTCGTTGTGTAACCATTGTTACCCCATTACACAACGAGGCTGTGTCATTTTGTAACAATTGTTACACCATTACACACCGTGGCTGTGTCATTGTGTAACCATTGTAACACCATTACACAACGAGGCTGTGTCATTTTGTAACCATTGTTACACCATTACACACCGTGGCTGTGTCATTTTGTAACCATTGTTACACCGTTACACAACAAGGCTGTGTCATTTTGTAACCATTGTTACACCATTACACACCGTGGCTGTGTCATTTTGTAACCATTGTCACACCATTACAGCATGTGGCTGTGTCATTTTGTAACCATTGTAACACCATTTCAGCATGAGGCTGTGTTAGACGGGGACCCTGAGGGTCGGCCGGATCCTGCGGGAGAGATCCCCGAGGGGGACCGTCTCCGGTGGTCGTACAGGCAAGTTACTTCCCTCCCCACAAACAGGCACCACACCGAGTAGAGTTCAATACTTTATATAAGGTTCGTACATACAGGATATCTCGGACGGGGGTCCTCTCACTTCTAGTCTCTGTAGGGAAAGGGGGTAGCGGGACAGTCTTGGTACCGGATCGGTGCCGGTAATGGTAAGAGGCGAGCTCACAATCCTCGAGCTGGAGTGTCTGTGGATCGGGCCGCGGCAGCGCCAGCAGGCCAAGATGATGGTTTCACGAGGCAGAGGGCCACGGCAGCGCCAGCAGGCCAAGACGATGGTTTCACGAGGCAGAGGGCCGCGGCAGCGCCAGCAGGCCAAGACGATGGTTTCACGAGGCAGAGGGCCGCGGCAGCGCCAGCAGGCCAAGACGATGGTTTCACGAGGCAGAGGGCCGCGGCAGCGCCAGCAGGCCAAGACGATGGTTTCACGAGGCAGAGGGCCGCGGCAGCGCCAGCAGGCCAAGTCACGGATGAGTTCTTCTCGGGTCTCTCGACTCCAGGATACAACTGCCTTCCTGGTCTGGCACTGCCCCAGTTATAGGTCTGGTCCCCCTTGATGTTCGGACCCTCGCGCCTGGGGGCCGGGAGGTCCGGGATGAGGGAGTCCAGACACCCAGCAGGGGGGTGGAGCCAGTGCCCAGGGCGGCCTGGGGTGATCGACACCTGGCGGAGGAGAGCCGTTGACGATTCCTTCTCCCATTGACTCGCCAAGTGGCCACTCTGCCTCCCGGGGGGAGGTTGGTGCCTCGATGGCGGGCCCGGCCGGGCCCAGGGTTAGGGTCGAGTTGAGGCCACGTGGCCTCGTGCTGCAGTGCCCCAAGATGGCGGCCGGGTCGATGTCGTGGTGTGGATGGTGACCCGGGCCAGCTGGGTCCGGAGCTGGTGTCTTGTAGTGGAGGGATTGCAGGGTACTGTGGGTGGTCGGTTGGGGACTCTGGCTGGGGATGCAGGGAGAGCCAGGGTCCCGGTCCCATTGCGGGGAGGGGGGACAGCCCGAACATGCGGCCTGTCCAACATGCGTCCCCCCCAGCTGAAGGCGGGGAGAGTCAGCCATCTTCCTGGGGACTCTCCTCGCTGAGGCGGAAAAAGCGTGACAGGCCGTCGGCGTTGACCTGGTCCTGGCCTGGACGATGTTCCACCGTGAAGTCCATCCCCTGCAGGGAGATGGACCAGCGCAACAGCTTCGGGTTCTCCCCCCGCATTTGCATCAGCCATTGCAGGGGTCGGTGGTCTGTTTGTACCCGGAAGTGGGTGCCGAAGAGGTATGGCCGGAGCTTCTTGAGTGCCCAGACTACGGCGAAGGCCTCTCTCTCAATGGTGCTCCAGCGCTGTTCTCGGGGCAAGAGGCGTCTGCTGATGAAGACCACCGGATGGTCGACCCCTTCGGCGTTGAGTTGGGAGAGGACGGCCCCCACACCATGATCGGAGGCGTCCGTCTGCACAATGAATTCCCGGCTGTAGTCGGGAGCCTGGAGCACGGGGGCCGTGCACATGGCGGTCTTTAGTTTCTCGAAGGCCGATTGGCAGTCCGGGGTCCAGTTGACGGTTTTGGGGCCCTTCTTGGAGGTGAGCTCTGTGAGGGGCCCTACGATGCTACCATAGTCCTTCACGAACCGCCGGTAGTATCCGGTGAGCCCCAAGAAGGCCCGGACCTCCGTTTGGGTCGTAGGGGGTTGCCAGGCCTGGATGGCAGCAATCTTGAGTTGGAGAGGGGCCACCAGCCCGCTTCCCACTTGGTGTCCCAGGTAGGTCACGGACCCTTGGCCAACCTGGCACTTGCTGGCCTTGATGGTGAGCCCGGCTTGCTGGAGGGCGTGTAGAACCTCCCGCAGGTGGCGGAGGTGGTCGGTCCACTGGTGGCTGTACACAGCAATGTCGTCCAGGTAGGCGGCACTGAAGTCTTCCAGGCCCGCCAGTACCTGGTTTACCAGCCGTTGGAACGTTGCCGGGGCGTTTTTCATGCCGAAGGGCATGACTTTAAAGTGGTAGTGCCCGTCTGGGGTAGAGAAGGCGGATCGTTCTTGGGCCCGAGGGGTGAGGCCGATCTGCCAGTAGCCCGCTGTGAGGTCGAAGATGCTCAGGTAGCGGGCGGCCCCCATCCGGTCAATTAACCCGTCGGCCCGGGGGATGGGATGAGCGTCGGTCCGGGTCACTGCATTCAGCCCACGATAGTCCACGCAGAACCGGAGCTCAGGGGCAACGCCCGGGGCAGCTGCCTTGGGAACCAGGACGACTGGGCTCGCCCAGGGGCTGTCTGAGGGTTCGATCACTCCTAGGGTCAGCATTTTGGATACCTCGGTCTGGATGCAGGCTCGTACCCGGTCTGGTACGCGGTACGCCCGGTGTCGAATAGGGGGGCTGTCCCCGGTGTCCACATCGTGGAGGCACCAGGGGGTGACTCCGGGGGTGAGGGAGAACAGGGAGGCGAACTGTCTCAGGAGCCTTTGGCAGTCTTGGCGTTGCTCCGGGGACAGGGTCTCGGAGAGCTGGACCCCTTCCACTGAGCCATCCTGCTCGAAGGCCCTCAGTAAGTCCGGAAGGGGTTCGGAGTCTTCTTCTGTCCCATTATCGGTAGCCATCAGGAGGCTGAGCTCGGATCGCACAAAATGGGGTTTTAGCCTGTTGGCATGGAGGACCCGTAGGGGGTTCCGGGCAGTCTCCATGTCGATTAAATAGGTGACGGGCCCTTTGCGTTCGATTACCTTGAAGGGCCCGGACCATCGGTCTTGGAGTGCACAGGGTTCAACCGGGGACATCACCCAGACCTGTTGTCCCGGTTCGAACTCAATGGAGGACGCGTGTTGATCGTACCACCTCTTCATGTCCTCCTGACTGGCCTCGAGGTTGGCTTTGGCGGCGTCTCGGAACCGCCGGGTCTGGTTGCGGAGAGCCAGGAGGTACCTGTAGATGTCCGGGGGAGTTTTCTGGGGAGGCTGCTCCCAACCTTCCTTGACTAGGCTGAGGGGGCCCCGGACGGGGTGCCCGTACAGGAGTTCAAATGGGCTGAAGCCGAGGGACTTCTGCGGGACCTCCCGATAGGCAAACAGGAGGCATGGAAGTAGCACGTCCCACTGGCGTCGAAGGGGTTCTTCTAGGCCCATAATCATCCCCTTGAGGGTGCGGTTGAATCTCTCGACCAGTCCGTTGCCTTGCGGGTGATAGGGGGTCGTGAATTTGTAGGTGACCCCGCATTGTTGCCAAAGAGACTTCATATATCTGGAGATAAAGTTCGTGCCCCTGTCACTGACGACCTCCCGGGGGAACCCCACCCGGGAGAAGATCCCCATCAGAGCCCGGCCCACCACGGGGGCCGTCACCGTCCGAAGAGGGATGGCCTCGGGATAGCGAGTGGCGTGGTCTACGAGGACCAGGATGAACCGGTGTCCTTGGGCTGTTCGAGGGTCGAGGGGCCCCACAATGTCTATCCCCACTCGTTCAAACGGGGTGGTGACGACAGGGAAGGGTTGTAGCGGTGCTTTGATTTTTCGGCCACTTTTTCCGCTGGCCTGGCAGGTGGGGCAGGCCTTGCAGTGGTTGGTGACATCCTTTCGCATGTGGGGCCAGAAAAAATGGGTCACCAGGCGGTCGTATGTTTTATCCTGCCCCAGGTGTCCGGCCAGGGGGACATCGTGGGCTAAGTTCAGGAGGAAGTCTCGGAAGCGAAGGGGAACCACCAGCACCCGACTGGCCCCTAGTTCTGCCACTTTCTGCTCACTGTAGAGCAGGTCTTGGTCCCAGTAGATCCAGTGGGCCCCCGAGGTATCCCCGGTGCTCTGGGCCAGGGCTTGCTGCCGGGGTCCTTCGAGAGAGGGACATGTCTTCTGTTCGGCCCGGAATTGTTCCTGAGTTGGGCCTCCCTCCTGCCGCCATTGTGCCAGGTCAGGGACGTCCCGAAGCTGGTCGGCTCCTTCTTCTGGTTGGGTCGAGGGACTGGCGTCTGGGGCGGCCTCCTCTGGGATGAGTGCGGGAGGAGGTTCTGGCCACTCGGGCTCTTCTGAACTGGGGACCGCGCGGGCGGTCATGGACCGGGTCGTGACGCAGACCCATTCGGGGAGGCCGAGCATCCCCAGGTGCTCCCTCTGTTCGACAGCTGCCCAGGGAGAGCTTTCAAGGTCGTTTCCTAGGAGGCAGTCCACGGGGGCATCATCGCGGACAGTTACCTTTAACATCCCCGTTACTCCTCCCCACTCGAAGGGGACGCAGGCCATGTGGCATAGGCTTTCGGAATTGTCTGCTGAGCGGACAGGGCAAAGAATGTTCGGCAGGATTTGGTCTGGAGTGACGAGGTGGCGTCGGACCGCCGTTACACTGGCCCCGGTGTCGCGGAGGGCTTCCGCCCGGCGGCCATTAATGTTGACCCATTGACTGTACTTCTGCGTGTTGGCGGGAAGGGGGGCCCGCGGAATCATGTCTCTCTCCCCTAAGCAGACCAGTGCCATGGCGGCGGGTGCCCATTCCGATGGATCGGTCTCGTACTCTTCTTGGTCTTCTGGGATAAGTTCTTCTCCTAGGGCGGCCGCTGCAACCTGGCGGGGGGTAGTGTTCGGATTCTTTGGGCAGTTGGGATCACTGGCGTAGTGGCCGGGCCGCTGGCATCTGTGGCACGTAATGTTGGCCCGGAAACCGGCCCGGACGGCAGGGCTTCCTCGGCCAACCGGGGTCGAGGGATTGCTGGGGGGTGACGAGGGGCCGGGGTCTCTCCCCCGACCTTGGCCTCCTCCTCCTCCTCGGGGGCGATGGGGCCCTAGGTACGGCCTGGATGATTCGCTGGGTGCGTTCCGGCCAACTCGGGTGCTTTCCCACCGGTCGGCTTCGGCGGCGAGTTGTCGAGGTTCGGTTAGCTTACTGTCCAAGAGGTGTTGCCGGAGCTCCACGAAGCAGTTGTTCGATAGGTGCTCCCATACGATAAGGTCAAAGAGTTGTTCGTAGGTGGTCACTTTGTTGCCCTTGATCCACCCCTCGAAGGCTCGGCTAAAAAAATTCACGTACTCCACCCAAGTTGTACCCGGAATCCGTTTGCAGTCGCGGAACCGTTGGCGGTACATCTCAGGTGTGAGCCCGTATCGAGTGAGGAGGGCGGCCTTCATGTGGTCGTAGGAGGTCATCAGAGGGTCCGGGAGTTGCAGCAGGGCGTCCCGCCCTTCGTTGACAAATCTCCCCCATAATCCGGCTCCCCAATCGCTTCGGGGAATCCGGTGGGAGGTCATTGCCACCTCATAGGCTTTAAACCACTGCTGTATATCATCGTTCTTGTGGTATTCCCGGATGACTTCTTTGGGGATGTGAACCTTGGGCTCGGTCGAGGCAGACGGGGTCGGGCGTTCGGGGAGCCCGAGGTCTCTATTCTGTTTCTGGATCTCCAGTTCTTTGAGATTGCGCTCATGTTCGTACGCTAGTTTCTTTTCCTCTAGCTCTCTCTGTTTCTGCTTCTCTTCTCGCTCCTCTCGGAGCCGTAAGTGTTCCAGAGTTATTTTTTGTTCCGCCAGCTTGAGTTCTCCATCCAAGCGCAGTCGGGCCAGTTCTAATTCGTGGAGTCTGCTTTTTTCTCTCTCTCGGATCTCTTCCAGGGAGAGACCCGCTCTTCCTTCTTCAGTTGGTGCGGGGCTCGTCTCGGTTGTTCGTGTTCGGGGTACGGCCGTACCTGTTTCTGCCCAAGCTTCTAGGGCTCGTTTGAAGTCTTCCTTTGTGCTAAGACCTGTGGTTGGGAGGCCAAGTTCTATGCAATATTGCTTCAGTTCCCGGTGGTTGTAGTCTTCCAATTTTTCCATCTGGAATTTTTCCGTTGTTCCGCTCTCTGTTGTCATGGTGGTCGTGTGCCGTGGGTCGAGTGACTTTCTGTACGATTATGCGTAGGTTCGGATCCCGTCGCTGGCCACCAATGTTAGACGGGGACCCTGAGGGTCGGCCGGATCCTGCGGGAGAGATCCCCGAGGGGGACCGTCTCCGGTGGTCGTACAGGCAAGTTACTTCCCTCCCCACAAACAGGCACCACACCGAGTAGAGTTCAATACTTTATATAAGGTTCGTACGGCAAGGTTATCAGCGATACAGGATATCTCGGACCCGGGGGTCCTCTCACTTCTAGTCTCTGTAGGGAAAGGGGGTAGCGGGACAGTCTTGGTACCGGATCGGTGCCGGTAATGGTAAGAGGCGAGCTCACAATCCTCGAGCTGGAGTGTCTGTGGATCGGGCCGCGGCAGCGCCAGCAGGCCAAGATGATGGTTTCACGAGGCAGAGGGCCGCGGCAGCGCCAGCAGGCCAAGACGATGGTTTCACGAGGCAGAGGGCCGCGGCAGCGCCAGCAGGCCAAGACGATGGTTTCACGAGGCAGAGGGCCGCGGCAGGGCCAGCAGGCCAAGACGATGGTTTCACGAGGCAGAGGGCCGCGGCAGCGCCAGCAGGCCAAGACGATGGTTTCACGAGGCAGAGGGCCGCGGCAGCGCCAGCAGGCCAAGTCACGGATGAGTTCTTCTCGGGTCTCTCGACTCCAGGATACAACTGCCTTCCTGGTCTGGCACTGCCCCAGTTATAGGTCTGGTCCCCCTTGATGTTCGGACCCTCGCGCCTGGGGGCCGGAAGGTCCGGGATGAGGGAGTCCAGACACCCAGCAGGGGGGTGGAGCCAGTGCCCAGGGCGGCCTGGGGTGATCGACACCTGGCGGAGGAGAGCCGTTGACGATTCCTTCTCCCATTGACTCGCCAAGTGGCCACTCTGCCTCCCGGGGGGAGGTTGGTGCCTCGATGGCGGGCCCGGCCGGGCCCAGGGTTAGGGTCGAGTTGAGGCCACGCGGCCTCGTGCTGCAGTGCCCCAAGATGGCGGCCGGGTCGATGTCGTGGTGTGGATGGTGACCCGGGCCAGCTGGGTCCGGAGCTGGTGTCTTGTAGTGGAGGGATTGCAGGGTACTGTGGGTGGTCGGTTGGGGACTCTGGCTGGGGATGCAGGGAGAGCCAGGGTCCCGGTCCCATTGCGGGGAGGGGGGACAGCCCGAACATGCGGCCTGTCCAACAGGCTGCATCATTTTGTAGCCATTGTTACATCATTACACAACGCGGCTGTGTCATTGTGTAACCATTGTTACACCATTACACAACGAGGCTGTGTCATTTTGTAACCATTGTTACATCATTACACAACGTGGCTGTGTCATTGTGTAACCATTGTTACATCATGACACCACGAGGCTGTGTCGTTGTGTAACCATTGTTACACAATTACACCACGAGGCTGTGTCGTTGTGTAACCATTGTTACCCCATTACACAACGAGGCTGTGTCATTTTGTAACCATTGTTACACCATTACACACCGTGGCTGTGTCATTGTGTAACCATTGTAACACCATTACACAACGAGGCTGTGTCATTTTGTAACCATTGTTACACCATTACACACCGTAGCTGTGTCATTTTGTAACCATTGTAACACCATTACAGCATCATGCTGCGTCATTTTGTAACCATTGTTACACCATTACACACCGTGGCTGCGTCATTTTGTAACCATTGTTACATCATTACACAAAGAGGCTGTGTCATTTTGTAACCATTGTTACACCATTACACAACGAGGCTGTGTCAATTTTGTAACCATTGTAACACCATTACACAACGAGGCTGTGTCATTTTGTAACCATTGTTACACCATTACACAACGAGGCTGTCATTTTGTAACCATTGTTACATCATTACACAACGAGGCTGTGTCATTTTGTAACCATTGTTAGACCATTACACAACGAGGCTGTGTCATTTTGTAACCATTGTAACACCATTACAGCATGAGGCTACGTCATTTTGTAACCATTGTTACACCATTACACACCGTGGCTGTGTCATTTTGTAACCATTGTAACACCATTACAGCATGAGGCTGCGTCATTTTGTAACCATTGTTACACCATTACACACCGTGGCTGTGTCATTTTGTAACCATTGTAACACCATTACAGCATGAGGCTGCGTCATTTTGTAACCATTGTTACACCATTACACAACGAGGCTGTGTCATTTTGTAACCATTGTTACACCATTACACACCGTGGCTGTGTCATTTTGTAACCATTATAACACCATTACAGCATGAGGCTGCGTCATTTTGTAACCATTGTTACACCATTACACAATGAGGCTGTGTCATTTTGTAACCATTGTTACACCATTACACACCGTGGCTGTGTCATTTTGTAACCATTATAACACCATTACAGCATGAGGCTGCGTCATTTTGTAACCATTGTTACACCATTACACACCGTGGCTGTGTCATTTTGTAACCATTATAACACCATTACAGCATGAGGCTGCGTCATTTTGTAACCATTGTTACACCATTACACACCGTGGCTGTGTCATTTTGTAACCATTGTAACACCATTACAGCATGAGGCTGCGTCATTTTGTAACCATTGTTACACCATTACACAACGAGGCTGTGTCATGTTTTAACCATTGTTACACCATTACACAACGAGGCAGTGTCATTTTGTAACCATTGTTACACCATTACACACCGTGGCTGTGTCATTGTGTAACCATTGTTACACCATTACACAACGAGGCTGTGTCATTTTGTAACCATTGTTACACCGTTACACACCGTGGCTGTCATTTTGTAACCATTGTTACACCGTTACACAACGAGGCTGTGTCATTTTGTAACCATTGTTACACCATTACACACCGTGGCTGTGTCATTTTGTAACCATTGTAACACCATTACAGCATGTGGCTGTGTCATTTTGTAACCATTGTAACACCATTACAGCATGAGGCTGCCTCATTTTGTAACCATTGTTACACCATTACACACTGTGGCTGTGTCATTTTGTAACCATTGTAACACCATTACAGCATGAGGCTGCGTCCTTTTGTAACCATTGTTACACCATTACACAACGAGGCTGTGTCATTTTGTAACCATTGTTACACTATTACACGAGGCTGTGTCATTTTGTAACCATTGTTACACCATTACACAACGTTGCAGTATCATTTTGTAACCATTGTTACACCATTACACACCGTGGCTGTGTCATTTTGTAACCATTGTTACACCATTACAGCATGAGGCTGCATCATTTTGTAACCATTGTTACACCATTACACAACGTGGCTGTGTCATTTTGTAACCATTGTAACACCATTACATAACGAGGCTGTGTCATTTTGTAACCATTGTTACACCATTACACAACGAGGCTGTGTCATTTTGTAACCATTGTTACATCATTACACAATGAGGCTGTGTCATTTTGTAACCATTGTTACACCATTACACCACCAGGCTGTGTCGTTGTGTAACCATTGTTACACCATTACACAACGAGGCTGTGTCATTTTGTTACCATTGTTACACCATTACACAACGAGGCTGTGTCATTTTGTAACCATTGTTACACCATTACACACCGTGGCTGTGTCATTGTGTAACCATTGTTACACCATTACACAACGAGGCTGTGTCATTTTGTAACCATTGTTACACCGTTACACACCGTGGCTGTGTCATTTTGTAACTATTGTTACACCATTACACAACGAGGCTGTGTCATTTTGTAACCATTGTTACACCATTACACACCGTGGCTGTGTCATTTTGTAACCATTGTAACACCATAACAGCATGTGGCTGTGTCATTTTGTAACCATTGTAACACCATTACAGCATGAGGCTGCGTCATTTTGTAACCATTGTTACACCATTACACACCGTGGCTGTGTCATTTTGTAACCATTGTAACACCATTACAGCATGAGGCTGCGTCATTTTGTAACCATTGTTACACCATTACACAACGAGGCTGTGTCATTTTGTAACCATTTTTACACCATTACACGAGGCTGTGTCAATTTTGTAACCATTGTAACACCATTACACAACGAGGCTGTGTCATTTTGTAACCATTGTTACACCATTACACAACGAGGCTGTCATTTTGTAACCATTGTTACATCATTACACAACGAGGCTGTGTCATTTTGTAACCATTGTTAGACCATTACACAACGAGGCTGTGTCATTTTGTAACCATTGTAACACCATTACAGCATGAGGCTACGTCATTTTGTAACCATTGTTACACCATTACACACCGTGGCTGTGTCATTTTGTAACCATTGTAACACCATTACAGCATGAGGCTGCGTCATTTTGTAACCATTGTTACACCATTACACACCGTGGCTGTGTCATTTTGTAACCATTGTAACACCATTACAGCATGAGGCTGCGTCATTTTGTAACCATTGTTACACCATTACACAACGAGGCTGTGTCATTTTGTAACCATTGTTACACCATTACACACCGTGGCTGTGTCATTTTGTAACCATTATAACACCATTACAGCATGAGGCTGCGTCATTTTGTAACCATTGTTACACCATTACACAACGAGGCTGTGTCATTTTGTAACCATTGTTACACCATTACACACCGTGGCTGTGTCATTTTGTAACCATTATAACACCATTACAGCATGAGGCTGCGTCATTTTGTAACCATTGTTACACCATTACACACCGTGGCTGTGTCATTTTGTAACCATTATAACACCATTACAGCATGAGGCTGCGTCATTTTGTAACCATTGTTACACCATTACACACCGTGGCTGTGTCATTTTGTAACCATTGTAACACCATTACAGCATGAGGCTGCGTCATTTTGTAACCATTGTTACACCATTACACAACGAGGCTGTGTCATGTTTTAACCATTGTTACACCATTACACAACGAGGCAGTGTCATTTTGTAACCATTGTTACACCATTACAGCATGAGGCTGCGTCATTTTGTAACCATTGTTACACCATTACACACCATGGCTGGGTCATTTTGTAACCATTGTAACACCATTACAGCATCAGGCTGTGTCATTTTGTAACCATTGTTACACCATTACACACCGTGGCTGCGTCATAATGTAACCATTGTTACATCATTACACAAAGAGGCTGTGTCATTTTGTAACCATTGTTACACCATTACACAACGAGGCTGTGTCAATTTTGTAACCATTGTAACACCATTACACAACGAGGCTGTGTCATTTTGTAACCATTGTTACACCATTACACAACGAGGCTGTGTCATTTTGTAACCATTGTTACATCATTACACAACGAGGCTGTGTCATTTTGTAACCATTGTTAGACCATTACACAACGAGGCTGTGTCATTTTGTAACCATTGTAACACCATTACAGCATGAGGCTGCATCATTTTGTAACCATTGTTACACCATTACACACCGTGGCTGTGTCATTTTGCAACCATTGTAACACCATTACAGCATGAAGCTGCGTCATTTTGTAACCATTGTTACACCATTACACAACGAGGCTGTGTCATTTTGTAACCATTGTTACACCATTACACACCGTGGCTGTGTCATTTTGTAACCATTGTAACACCATTACAGCATGAGGCTGCGTCATTTTGTAACCATTGTTACACCATTACACACCGTGGCTGTGTCATTTTGTAACCATTGTAACACCATTACAGCATGAGGCTGCGTCATTTTGTAACCATTGTTACACCATTACACAACGAGGCTGTGTCATGTTTTAACCATTGTTACACCATTACACAACGAGGCTGTGTCATTTTGTAACCATTGTTACACCATTACACACCGTGGCTGTGTCATTTTGTAACCATTGTTACACCATTACACACCGTGGCTGCGTCATATTGTAACCATTGTTACATCATTACACAACGAGGCTGTGTCATTTTGTAACCATTGTTACACATTACACAACGAGGCGGTGTCATTTTGTAACCATTGTTACATCATTACACAATGTGGCTGCGTCATTTTGTAACCATTGTAACACCATTACAGCATGAGGCTGCGTCATTTTGTAACCATTGTTACACCATTATATAATGAGGCTGTGTCATTTTGTAACCATTGTTACACCATTACACACCGTGGCTGTGTCATTTTGTAACCATTGTTACACCATTACACACCGTGGCTGCGTCATTTTGTAACCATTGTTACATCATTACACAACGAGGCTGTGTCATTTTGTTACCATTGTTACACCATTACACAACGAGGCTGTGTCATATTGTAACCATTGTTACATCATTACACAACATGGCTGCGTCATTTTGTAACCAATGTAACACCATTACAGCATGAGGCTGTGTCATTTTGTAACCATTGTAACACCATTACAGCATGTGGCTGTGTCATTTTGTAACCATTGTAACACCATTACAGCATGAGGCTGCGTCATTTTGTAACCATTGTTACACCATTACACACCGTGGCTGGGTCATTTTGTAACCATTGTAACACCATTACTGCATCAGGCTGTGTCATTTTGTAACCATTGTTACACCATTACACACCGTGGCTGCGTCATAATGTAACCATTGTTACATCATTACACAAAGAGGCTGTGTCATTTTGTAACCATTGTTACACCATTACACAACGAGGCTGTGTCAATTTTGTAACCATTGTAACACCATTACACAACGAGGCTGTGTCATTTTGTAACCATTGTTACACCATTACACAACGAGGCTGTGTCATTTTGTAACCATTGTTACATCATTACACAACGAGGCTGTGTCATTTTGTAACCATTGTTAGACCATTACACAACGAGGCTGTGTCATTTTGTAACCATTGTAACACCATTACAGCATGAGGCTGCGTCATTTTGTAACCATTGTTACACCATTACACACCGTGGCCGTGTCATTTTGTAACCATTGTAACACCATTACAGCATGAAGCTGCGTCATTTTGTAACCATTGTTACACCATTACACAACGAGGCTGTGTCATTTTGTAACCATTGTTACACCATTACACACCGTGGCTGTGTCATTTTGTAACCATTGTAACACCATTACAGCATCAGGCTGCGTCATTTTGTAACCATTGTTACACCATTACACACCGTGGCTGTGTCATTTTGTAACCATTGTAACACCATTACAGCATGAGGCTGCGTCATTTTGTAACCATTGTTACACCATTACACAACGAGGCTGTGTCATGTGTTAACCATTTTTACACCATTACACAACGAGGCTGTGTCATTTTGTAACCATTGTTACACCATTACACACCGTGGCTGTGTCATTTTGTAACCATTGTTACACCATTACACACCGTGGCTGCGTCATTTTGTAACCATTGTTACATCATTACACAACGAGGCTGTCATTTTGTAACCATTGTTACATCATTACACAACGTGGCTGCGTCATTTTGTAACCATTGTAACACCATTACAGCATGAGGCTGCGTCATTTTGTAACCAATGTTACACCATTACAGCATGAGGCTGTGTCATTGTGTAACCATTGTTACATCATTACACAACGTAGCTGTGTCATTTTGTAACCATTGTTACACCATTACACAACGAGGCTGTGTCATTTTGTAAACATTGTTACACCATTACACAAAGTGGCTGTGTCATTGTGTAAACATTATTACACCATTACACCACGAGGATGTGTCATTTTGTAACCATTGTTACACCATTACACCACAAGGTTGTGTCATTTTGTAACCATTGTTACACCATTACACAACGTGGCTGTGTCATTTTGTAACCATTGTTACACCATTACACAAGGCTGTGTCATTTTGTAACCATTGTTACACCATTACACAATGTGGCTGTGTCATTGTGTAACCATTGTTACACCATTACACAACGTGGCTGTGTTATTTTGTAACCATTGTTACACCATTACACAAGGCTGTGTCATTTTGTAACCATTGTAACACCATTACAGCATGTGGCTGTGTCATTTTGTAACCATTGTAACACCATTACATCATGAGGCTGCGTCATTTTGTAACCATTGTTACACCATTACACACCGTGGCTGTGTCATTTTGTAATCATTGTAACACCATTACAGCATGAGGCTGCGTCATTTTGTAACCATTGTTACACCATTACACAAGGAGGCTGTGTCATTTTGTAACCATTGTTACACCATTAGACACCGTGGCTGCGTCATTTTGTAACCATTGTTACATCATTACACAACGAGGCTGTGTCATTTTGTAACCATTGTTACACCATTACACAACGAGGCTGTGTCATTTTGTAACCAGTGTAACACCATTACAGCATGAGGCTGCATCATTTTGTAACCATTGTTACACCATTACACAACGTGGCTGTGTCATTTTGTAACCATTGTAACACCATTACACAACGAGGCTGTGTCATTTTGTAACCATTGTTACACCATTACACAATGAGGCTGCGTCATTTTGTAACCATTGTTACACCATTACACAATGAGGCTGTGTCATTTTGTAACCATTGTTACACCATTACACACCGTGGCTGTGTCATTTTGTAACCATTATAACACCATTACAGCATGAGGCTGCGTCATTTTGTAACCATTGTTACACCATTACACACCGTGGCTGTGTCATTTTGTAACCATTATAACACCATTACAGCATGAGGCTGCGTCATTTTGTAACCATTGTTACACCATTACACACCGTGGCTGTGTCATTTTGTAACCATTGTAACACCATTACAGCATGAGGCTGCGTCATTTTGTAACCATTGTTACACCATTACACAACGAGGCTGTGTCATGTTTTAACCATTGTTACACCATTACACAACGAGGCAGTGTCATTTTGTAACCATTGTTACACCATTACACACCGTGGCTGTGTCATTGTGTAACCATTGTTACACCATTACACAACGAGGCTGTGTCATTTTGTAACCATTGTTACACCGTTACACACCGTGGCTGTCATTTTGTAACCATTGTTACACCGTTACACAACGAGGCTGTGTCATTTTGTAACCATTGTTACACCATTACACACCGTGGCTGTGTCATTTTGTAACCATTGTAACACCATTACAGCATGTGGCTGTGTCATTTTGTAACCATTGTAACACCATTACAGCATGAGGCTGCCTCATTTTGTAACCATTGTTACACCATTACACACTGTGGCTGTGTCATTTTGTAACCATTGTAACACCATTACAGCATGAGGCTGCGTCCTTTTGTAACCATTGTTACACCATTACACAACGAGGCTGTGTCATTTTGTAACCATTGTTACACTATTACACGAGGCTGTGTCATTTTGTAACCATTGTTACACCATTACACAACGTTGCAGTATCATTTTGTAACCATTGTTACACCATTACACACCGTGGCTGTGTCATTTTGTAACCATTGTTACACCATTACAGCATGAGGCTGCATCATTTTGTAACCATTGTTACACCATTACACAACGTGGCTGTGTCATTTTGTAACCATTGTAACACCATTACATAACGAGGCTGTGTCATTTTGTAACCATTGTTACACCATTACACAACGAGGCTGTGTCATTTTGTAACCATTGTTACATCATTACACAATGAGGCTGTGTCATTTTGTAACCATTGTTACACCATTACACCACCAGGCTGTGTCGTTGTGTAACCATTGTTACACCATTACACAACGAGGCTGTGTCATTTTGTTACCATTGTTACACCATTACACAACGAGGCTGTGTCATTTTGTAACCATTGTTACACCATTACACACCGTGGCTGTGTCATTGTGTAACCATTGTTACACCATTACACAACGAGGCTGTGTCATTTTGTAACCATTGTTACACCGTTACACACCGTGGCTGTGTCATTTTGTAACTATTGTTACACCATTACACAACGAGGCTGTGTCATTTTGTAACCATTGTTACACCATTACACACCGTGGCTGTGTCATTTTGTAACCATTGTAACACCATAACAGCATGTGGCTGTGTCATTTTGTAACCATTGTAACACCATTACAGCATGAGGCTGCGTCATTTTGTAACCATTGTTACACCATTACACACCGTGGCTGTGTCATTTTGTAACCATTGTAACACCATTACAGCATGAGGCTGCGTCATTTTGTAACCATTGTTACACCATTACACAACGAGGCTGTGTCATTTTGTAACCATTTTTACACCATTACACGAGGCTGTGTCAATTTTGTAACCATTGTAACACCATTACACAACGAGGCTGTGTCATTTTGTAACCATTGTTACACCATTACACAACGAGGCTGTCATTTTGTAACCATTGTTACATCATTACACAACGAGGCTGTGTCATTTTGTAACCATTGTTAGACCATTACACAACGAGGCTGTGTCATTTTGTAACCATTGTAACACCATTACAGCATGAGGCTACGTCATTTTGTAACCATTGTTACACCATTACACACCGTGGCTGTGTCATTTTGTAACCATTGTAACACCATTACAGCATGAGGCTGCGTCATTTTGTAACCATTGTTACACCATTACACACCGTGGCTGTGTCATTTTGTAACCATTGTAACACCATTACAGCA
The DNA here is from genome assembly GCF_964261635.1 of Lissotriton helveticus. Lineage (NCBI taxonomy): Eukaryota > Metazoa > Chordata > Amphibia > Caudata > Salamandridae > Lissotriton > Lissotriton helveticus. The sequence continues at coordinate 1,934,297,858 of NC_136068.1, read as the reverse complement.
TGAGGCTGCGTCATTTTGTAACCATTGTTACACCATTACACAACGAGGCTGTGTCATTTTGTAACCATTGTTACACCATTACACACCGTGGCTGTGTCATTTTGTAACCATTATAACACCATTACAGCATGAGGCTGCGTCATTTTGTAACCATTGTTACACCATTACACAACGAGGCTGTGTCATTTTGTAACCATTGTTACACCATTACACACCGTGGCTGTGTCATTTTGTAACCATTATAACACCATTACAGCATGAGGCTGCGTCATTTTGTAACCATTGTTACACCATTACACACCGTGGCTGTGTCATTTTGTAACCATTATAACACCATTACAGCATGAGGCTGCGTCATTTTGTAACCATTGTTACACCATTACACACCGTGGCTGTGTCATTTTGTAACCATTGTAACACCATTACAGCATGAGGCTGCGTCATTTTGTAACCATTGTTACACCATTACACAACGAGGCTGTGTCATGTTTTAACCATTGTTACACCATTACACAACGAGGCAGTGTCATTTTGTAACCATTGTTACACCATTACAGCATGAGGCTGCGTCATTTTGTAACCATTGTTACACCATTACACACCATGGCTGGGTCATTTTGTAACCATTGTAACACCATTACAGCATCAGGCTGTGTCATTTTGTAACCATTGTTACACCATTACACACCGTGGCTGCGTCATAATGTAACCATTGTTACATCATTACACAAAGAGGCTGTGTCATTTTGTAACCATTGTTACACCATTACACAACGAGGCTGTGTCAATTTTGTAACCATTGTAACACCATTACACAACGAGGCTGTGTCATTTTGTAACCATTGTTACACCATTACACAACGAGGCTGTGTCATTTTGTAACCATTGTTACATCATTACACAACGAGGCTGTGTCATTTTGTAACCATTGTTAGACCATTACACAACGAGGCTGTGTCATTTTGTAACCATTGTAACACCATTACAGCATGAGGCTGCATCATTTTGTAACCATTGTTACACCATTACACACCGTGGCTGTGTCATTTTGCAACCATTGTAACACCATTACAGCATGAAGCTGCGTCATTTTGTAACCATTGTTACACCATTACACAACGAGGCTGTGTCATTTTGTAACCATTGTTACACCATTACACACCGTGGCTGTGTCATTTTGTAACCATTGTAACACCATTACAGCATGAGGCTGCGTCATTTTGTAACCATTGTTACACCATTACACACCGTGGCTGTGTCATTTTGTAACCATTGTAACACCATTACAGCATGAGGCTGCGTCATTTTGTAACCATTGTTACACCATTACACAACGAGGCTGTGTCATGTTTTAACCATTGTTACACCATTACACAACGAGGCTGTGTCATTTTGTAACCATTGTTACACCATTACACACCGTGGCTGTGTCATTTTGTAACCATTGTTACACCATTACACACCGTGGCTGCGTCATATTGTAACCATTGTTACATCATTACACAACGAGGCTGTGTCATTTTGTAACCATTGTTACACATTACACAACGAGGCGGTGTCATTTTGTAACCATTGTTACATCATTACACAATGTGGCTGCGTCATTTTGTAACCATTGTAACACCATTACAGCATGAGGCTGCGTCATTTTGTAACCATTGTTACACCATTATATAATGAGGCTGTGTCATTTTGTAACCATTGTTACACCATTACACACCGTGGCTGTGTCATTTTGTAACCATTGTTACACCATTACACACCGTGGCTGCGTCATTTTGTAACCATTGTTACATCATTACACAACGAGGCTGTGTCATTTTGTTACCATTGTTACACCATTACACAACGAGGCTGTGTCATATTGTAACCATTGTTACATCATTACACAACATGGCTGCGTCATTTTGTAACCAATGTAACACCATTACAGCATGAGGCTGTGTCATTTTGTAACCATTGTAACACCATTACAGCATGTGGCTGTGTCATTTTGTAACCATTGTAACACCATTACAGCATGAGGCTGCGTCATTTTGTAACCATTGTTACACCATTACACACCGTGGCTGGGTCATTTTGTAACCATTGTAACACCATTACTGCATCAGGCTGTGTCATTTTGTAACCATTGTTACACCATTACACACCGTGGCTGCGTCATAATGTAACCATTGTTACATCATTACACAAAGAGGCTGTGTCATTTTGTAACCATTGTTACACCATTACACAACGAGGCTGTGTCAATTTTGTAACCATTGTAACACCATTACACAACGAGGCTGTGTCATTTTGTAACCATTGTTACACCATTACACAACGAGGCTGTGTCATTTTGTAACCATTGTTACATCATTACACAACGAGGCTGTGTCATTTTGTAACCATTGTTAGACCATTACACAACGAGGCTGTGTCATTTTGTAACCATTGTAACACCATTACAGCATGAGGCTGCGTCATTTTGTAACCATTGTTACACCATTACACACCGTGGCCGTGTCATTTTGTAACCATTGTAACACCATTACAGCATGAAGCTGCGTCATTTTGTAACCATTGTTACACCATTACACAACGAGGCTGTGTCATTTTGTAACCATTGTTACACCATTACACACCGTGGCTGTGTCATTTTGTAACCATTGTAACACCATTACAGCATCAGGCTGCGTCATTTTGTAACCATTGTTACACCATTACACACCGTGGCTGTGTCATTTTGTAACCATTGTAACACCATTACAGCATGAGGCTGCGTCATTTTGTAACCATTGTTACACCATTACACAACGAGGCTGTGTCATGTGTTAACCATTTTTACACCATTACACAACGAGGCTGTGTCATTTTGTAACCATTGTTACACCATTACACACCGTGGCTGTGTCATTTTGTAACCATTGTTACACCATTACACACCGTGGCTGCGTCATTTTGTAACCATTGTTACATCATTACACAACGAGGCTGTCATTTTGTAACCATTGTTACATCATTACACAACGTGGCTGCGTCATTTTGTAACCATTGTAACACCATTACAGCATGAGGCTGCGTCATTTTGTAACCAATGTTACACCATTACAGCATGAGGCTGTGTCATTGTGTAACCATTGTTACATCATTACACAACGTAGCTGTGTCATTTTGTAACCATTGTTACACCATTACACAACGAGGCTGTGTCATTTTGTAAACATTGTTACACCATTACACAAAGTGGCTGTGTCATTGTGTAAACATTATTACACCATTACACCACGAGGATGTGTCATTTTGTAACCATTGTTACACCATTACACCACAAGGTTGTGTCATTTTGTAACCATTGTTACACCATTACACAACGTGGCTGTGTCATTTTGTAACCATTGTTACACCATTACACAAGGCTGTGTCATTTTGTAACCATTGTTACACCATTACACAATGTGGCTGTGTCATTGTGTAACCATTGTTACACCATTACACAACGTGGCTGTGTTATTTTGTAACCATTGTTACACCATTACACAAGGCTGTGTCATTTTGTAACCATTGTAACACCATTACAGCATGTGGCTGTGTCATTTTGTAACCATTGTAACACCATTACATCATGAGGCTGCGTCATTTTGTAACCATTGTTACACCATTACACACCGTGGCTGTGTCATTTTGTAATCATTGTAACACCATTACAGCATGAGGCTGCGTCATTTTGTAACCATTGTTACACCATTACACAAGGAGGCTGTGTCATTTTGTAACCATTGTTACACCATTAGACACCGTGGCTGCGTCATTTTGTAACCATTGTTACATCATTACACAACGAGGCTGTGTCATTTTGTAACCATTGTTACACCATTACACAACGAGGCTGTGTCATTTTGTAACCAGTGTAACACCATTACAGCATGAGGCTGCATCATTTTGTAACCATTGTTACACCATTACACAACGTGGCTGTGTCATTTTGTAACCATTGTAACACCATTACACAACGAGGCTGTGTCATTTTGTAACCATTGTTACACCATTACACAACGAGGCTGTGTCATTTTGTAACCATTGTTACATCATTACACAATGAGGCTGCGTCATTTTGTAACCATTGTTACACCATTACACCACCAGGCTGTGTCGTTGTGTAACCATTGTTACACCATTACACAACGAGGCTGTGTCATTTTGTTACCATTGTTACACCATTACAAAACGAGGCTGTGTCATTTTGTAACCATTGTTACACCATTACACAACGAGGCTGTGTCATTTTGTAACCATTGTTACACCGTTACACACCGTGGCTGTCATTTTGTAACCATTGTTACACCGTTACATTTTGTAACCATTGTTACACCATTACACACCGTGGCTGTGTCATTTTGTAACCATTGTAACACCATTACAGCATGTGGCTGTGTCATTTTGTAACCATTGTAACACCATTACAGCATGAGGCTGCCTCATTTTGTAACCATTGTTACACCATTACACACTGTGGCTGTGTCATTTTGTAACCATTGTAACACCATTACAGCATGAGGCTGCGTCCTTTTGTAACCATTGTTACACCATTACACAACGAGGCTGTGTCATTTTGTAACCATTGTTACACTATTACACGAGGCTGTGTCATTTTGTAACCATTGTTACACCATTACACAACGTTGCAGTGTCATTTTGTAACCATTGTTACACCATTACACACCGTGGCTGTGTCATTTTGTAACCATTGTAACACCATTACAGCATGTGGCTGTGTCATTTTGTAACCATTGTAACACCATTACAGCATGAGGCTGCGTCATTTTGTAACCATTGTTACACCATTACACACCGTGGCTGGGTCATTTTGTAACCATTGTAACACCATTACAGCATCAGGCTGTGTCATTTTGTAACCATTGTTACACCATTACACACCGTGGCTGCGTCATAATGTAACCATTGTTACATCATTACACAAAGAGGCTGTGTCATTTTGTAACCATTGTTACACCATTACACAACGAGGCTGTGTCAATTTTGTAACCATTGTAACACCATTACACAACGAGGCTGTGTCACTTTTGTAACCATTGTTACACCATTACACAACGAGGCTGTGTCATTTTGTAACCATTGTTACATCATTACACAACGAGGCTGTGTCATTTTGTAACCATTGTTAGACCATTACACAACGAGGCTGTGTCATTTTGTAACCATTGTAACACCATTACAGCATGAGGCTGCGTCATTTTGTAACCATTGTTACACCATTACACACTGTGGCCGTGTCATTTTGTAACCATTGTAACACCATTACAGCATGAAGCTGCGTCATTTTGTAACCATTGTTACACCATTACACAACGAGGCTGTGTCATTTTGTAACCATTGTTACACCGTTACACAACGAGGCTGTGTCGTTTTGTAACCATTGTTACACCATTACACACCGTGGCTGTGTCATTTTGTAACCATTGTAACACCATTACAGCATGTGGCTGTGTCATTTTGTAACCGTTGTAACACCATTACAGCATGAGGCTGCATCATTTTGTAGCCATTGTTACATCATTACACAACGCGGCTGTGTCATTGTGTAACCATTGTTACACCATTACACAACGAGGCTGTGTCATTTTGTAACCATTGTTACATCATTACACAACGTGGCTGTGTCATTGTGTAACCATTGTTACATCATGACACCACGAGGCTGTGTCGTTGTGTAACCATTGTTACACAATTACACCACGAGGCTGTGTCGTTGTGTAACCATTGTTACCCCATTACACAACGAGGCTGTGTCATTTTGTAACAATTGTTACACCATTACACACCGTGGCTGTGTCATTGTGTAACCATTGTAACACCATTACACAACGAGGCTGTGTCATTTTGTAACCATTGTTACACCATTACACACCGTGGCTGTGTCATTTTGTAACCATTGTTACACCGTTACACAACAAGGCTGTGTCATTTTGTAACCATTGTTACACCATTACACACCGTGGCTGTGTCATTTTGTAACCATTGTCACACCATTACAGCATGTGGCTGTGTCATTTTGTAACCATTGTAACACCATTTCAGCATGAGGCTGTGTTAGACGGGACCCTGAGGGTTGGCCGGATCCTGCGGGAGAGATCCCCGAGGGGGACCGTCTCCGGTGGTCGTACAGGCAAGTTACTTCCCTCCCCACAAACAGGCACCACACCGAGTAGAGTTCAATACTTTATATAAGGTTCGTATGGCAAGGTTATCAGCGATACAGGATATCTCGGACGGGGGTCCTCTCACTTCTAGTCTCTGTAGGGAAAGGGGGTAGCGGGACAGTCTTGGTACCGGATCGGTGCCGGTAATGGTAAGAGGCGAGCTCACAATCCTCGAGCTGGAGTGTCTGTGGATCGGGCCGCGGCAGCGCCAGCAGGCCAAGATGATGGTTTCACGAGGCAGAGGGCCGCGGCAGCGCCAGCAGGCCAAGACGATGGTTTCACGAGGCAGAGGGCCGCGGCAGCGCCAGCAGGCCAAGACGATGGTTTCACGAGGCAGAGGGCCGCGGCAGCGCCAGCAGGCCAAGACAATGGTTTCACGAGGCAGAGGGCCGCGGCAGCGCCAGCAGGCCAAGTCACGGATGAGTTCTTCTCGGGTCTCTCGACTCCAGGATACAACTGCCTTCCTGGTCTGGCACTGCCCCAGTTATAGGTCTGGTCCCCCTTGATGTTCGGACCCTCGCGCCTGGGGGCCGGGAGGTCCGGGATGAGGGAGTCCAGACACCCAGCAGGGGGGTGGAGCCAGGGCCCAGGGCGGCCTGGGGTGATCGACACCTGGCGGAGGAGAGCCGTTGACGATTCCTTCTCCCATTGACTCGCCAAGTGGCCACTCTGCCTCCCGGGGGGAGGTTGGTGCCTCGATGGCGGGCCCGGCCGGGCCCAGGGTTAGGGTCGAGTTGAGGCCACGCGGCCTCGTGCTGCAGTGCCCCAAGATGGCGGCCGGGTCGATGTCGTGGTGTGGATGGTGACCCGGGCCAGCTGGGTCCGGAGCTGGTGTCTTGTAGTGGAGGGATTGCAGGGTACTGTGGGTGGTCGGTTGGGGACTCTGGCTGGGGATGCAGGGAGAGCCAGGGTCCCGGTCCCATTGCGGGGAGGGGGGACAGCCCGAACATGCGGCCTGTCCAACATGCGTCCCCCCCAGCTGAAGGCGGGGAGAGTCAGCCATCTTCCTGGGGACTCTCCTCGCTGAGGCGGAAAAAGCGTGACAGGCCGTCGGCGTTGGCCTGGTCCTGGCCTGGACGATGTTCCACCGTGAAGTCCATCCCCTGCAGGGAGATGGACCAGCGCAACAGCTTCGGGTTCTCCCCCCGCATTTGCATCAGCCATTGCAGGGGTCGGTGGTCTGTTTGTACCCGGAAGTGGGTGCCGAAGAGGTATGGCCGGAGCTTCTTGAGTGCCCAGACTACGGCGAAGGCCTCTCTCTCAATGGTGCTCCAGCGCTGTTCTCGGGGCAAGAGGCGTCTGCTGATGAAGACCACCGGATGGTCGACCCCTTCGGCGTTGAGTTGGGAGAGGACGGCCCCCACACCATGATCGGAGGCGTCCGTCTGCACAATGAATTCCCGGCTGTAGTCGGGAGCCTGGAGCACGGGGGCTGTGCACATGGCGGTCTTTAGTTTCTCGAAGGCCGATTGGCAGTCCGGGGTCCAGTTGACGGTTTTGGGGCCCTTCTTGGAGGTGAGCTCTGTGAGGGGCCCTACGATGCTACCATAGTCCTTCACGAACCGCCGGTAGTATCCGGTGAGCCCCAAGAAGGCCCGGACCTCCGTTTGGGTCGTAGGGGGTTGCCAGGCCTGGATGGCAGCAATCTTGAGTTGGAGAGGGGCCACCAGCCCGCTTCCCACTTGGTGTCCCAGGTAGGTCACGGACCCTTGGCCAACCTGGCACTTGCTGGCCTTGATGGTGAGCCCGGCTTGCTGGAGGGCGTGTAGAACCTCCCGCAGGTGGCGGAGGTGGTCGGTCCACTGGTGGCTGTACACAGCAATGTCGTCCAGGTAGGCGGCACTGAAGTCTTCCAGGCCCGCCAGTACCTGGTTTACCAGCCGTTGGAACGTTGCCGGGGCGTTTTTCATGCCAAAGGGCATGACTTTAAAGTGGTAGTGCCCGTCTGGGGTAGAGAAGGCGGATCGTTCTTGGGCCCGAGGGGTGAGGCCGATCTGCCAGTAGCCCGCTGTGAGGTCGAAGATGCTCAGGTAGCGGGCGGCCCCCATCCGGTCAATTAACCCGTCGGCCCGGGGGATGGGATGAGCGTCGGTCCGGGTCACTGCATTCAGCCCACGATAGTCCACGCAGAACCGGAGCTCAGGGGCAACGCCCGGGGCAGCTGCCTTGGGAACCAGGACGACTGGGCTCGCCCAGGGGCTGTCTGAGGGTTCGATCACTCCTAGGGTCAGCATTTTGGATACCTCGGTCTGGATGCAGGCTCGTACCCGGTCTGGTACGCGGTACGCCCGGTGTCGAATAGGAGGGCTGTCCCCGGTGTCCACATCGTGGAGGCACCAGGGGGTGACTCCGGGGGTGAGGGAGAACAGGGAGGCGAACTGTCTCAGGAGCCTTTGGCAGTCTTGGCGTTGCTCCGGGGACAGGGTCTCGGAGAGCTGGACCCCTTCCACTGAGCCATCCTGCTCGAAGGCCCTCAGTAAGTCCGGAAGGGGTTCGGAGTCTTCTTCTGTCCCATTATCGGTAGCCATTAGGAGGCTGAGCTCGGATCGCACAAAATGGGGTTTTAGCCTGTTGGCATGGAGGACCCGTAGGGGGTTCCGGGCAGTCTCCATGTCGATTAAATAGGTGACGGGCCCTTTGCGTTCGATTACCTTGAAGGGCCCGGACCATCGGTCTTGGAGTGCACAGGGTTCAACCGGGGACATCACCCAGACCTGTTGTCCCGGTTCGAACTCAATGGAGGACGCGTGTTGATCGTACCACCTCTTCATGTCCTCCTGACTGGCCTCGAGGTTGGCTTTGGCGGCGTCTCGGAACCGCCGGGTCTGGTTGCGGAGAGCCAGGAGGTACCTGTAGATGTCCGGGGGAGTTTTCTGGGGAGGCTGCTCCCAACCTTCCTTGACTAGGCTGAGGGGGCCCCGGACGGGGTGCCCGTACAGGAGTTCAAATGGGCTGAAGCCGAGGGACTTCTGCGGGACCTCCCGATAGGCAAACAGGAGGCATGGAAGTAGCACGTCCCACTGGCGTCGGAGGGGTTCTTCTAGGCCCATAATCATCCCCTTGAGGGTGCGGTTGAATCTCTCGACCAGTCCGTTGCCTTGCGGGTGATAGGGGGTCGTGAATTTGTAGGTGACCCCGCATTGTTGCCAAAGAGACTTCATATATCTGGAGATAAAGTTCGTGCCCCTGTCACTGATGACCTCCCGGGGGAACCCCACCCGGGAGAAGATCCCCATCAGAGCCCGGCCCACCACCGGGGCCGTCACCGTCCGAAGAGGGATGGCCTCGGGATAGCGAGTGGCGTGGTCTACGAGGACCAGGATGAACCGGTGTCCTTGGGCTGTTCGAGGGTCGAGGGGCCCCACAATGTCTATCCCCACTCGTTCAAACGGGGTGGTGACGACAGGGAAGGGTTGTAGCGGTGCTTTGATTTTTCGGCCACTTTTTCCGCTGGCCTGGCAGGTGGGGCAGGCCTTGCAGTGGTTGGTGACATCCTTTCGCATGTGGGGCCAGAAAAAATGGGTCACCAGGCGGTCGTATGTTTTATCCTGCCCCAGGTGTCCGGCCAGGGGGACATCGTGGGCTAAGTTCAGGAGGAAGTCTCGGAAGCGAAGGGGCACCACCAGCACCCGACTGGCCCCTAGTTCTGCCACTTTCTGCTCGCTGTAGAGCAGGTCTTGGTCCCAGTAGATCCAGTGGGCCCCCGAGGTATCCCCGGTGCTCTGGGCCAGGGCTTGCTGCCGGGGTCCTTCGAGAGAGGGACATGTCTTCTGTTCGGCCCGGAATTGTTCCTGAGTTGGGCCTCCCTCCTGCCGCCATTGTGCCAGGTCAGGGACGTCCCGAAGCTGGTCGGCTCCTTCTTCTGGTTGGGTCGAGGGACTGGCGTCTGGGGCGGCCTCCTCTGGGATGAGTGCGGGAGGAGGTTCTGGCCACTCGGGCTCTTCTGAACTGGGGACCGCGCGGGCGGTCATGGACCGGGTCGTGACGCAGACCCATTCGGGGAGGCCGAGCATCCCCAGGTGCTCCCTCCGTTCGACAGCTGCCCAGGGAGAGCTTTCAAGGTCGTTTCCTAGGAGGCAGTCCACGGGGGCATCATCGCGGACAGTTACCTTTAACATCCCCGTTACTCCTCCCCACTCGAAGGGGACGCAGGCCATGTGGCATAGGCTTTCGGAATTGTCTGCTGAGCGGACAGGGCAAAGAATGTTCGGCAGGATTTGGTCTGGAGTGACGAGGTGGCGTCGGACCGCCGTTACACTGGCCCCAGTGTCGCGGAGGGCTTCCGCCCGGCGGCCATTAATGTTGACCCATTGACTGTACTTCTGCGTGTTGGCGGGAAGGGGGGCCCGCGGAATCATGTCTCTCTCCCCTAAGCAGACCAGTGCCATGGCGGCGGGTGCCCATTCCGATGGATCGGTCTCGTACTCTTCTTGGTCTTCTGGGCTTAGTTCTTCTCCTAGGGCGGCCGCTGCAACCTGGCGGGGGGTAGTGTTCGGATTCTTTGGGCAGTTGGGATCACTGGCGTAGTGGCCGGGCCGCTGGCATCTGTGGCACGTAATGTTGGCCCGGAAACCGGCCCGGACGGCAGGGCTTCCTCGGCCAACCGGGGTCGAGGGATTGCTGGGGGGTGACGAGGGGCCGGGGTCTCTCCCCCGACCTTGGCCTCCTCCTCCTCCTCGGGGGCGATGGGGCCCTAGGTACGGCCTGGATGATTCGCTGGGTGCGTTCCGGCCAACTCGGGTGCTTTCCCACCGGTCGGCTTCGGCGGCGAGTTGTCGAGGTTCGGTTAGCTTACTGTCCAAGAGGTGTTGCCGGAGCTCCACGAAGCAGTTGTTCGATAGGTGCTCCCATACGATAAGGTCAAAGAGTTGTTCGTAGGTGGTCACTTTGTTGCCCTTGATCCACCCCTCGAAGGCTCGGCTAAAAAAATTCACGTACTCCACCCAAGTTGTACCCGGAATCCGTTTGCAGTCGCGGAACCGTTGGCGGTACATCTCAGGTGTGAGCCCGTATCGAGTGAGGAGGGCGGCCTTCATGTGGTCGTAGGAGGTCATCAGAGGGTCCGGGAGTTGCAGCAGGGCGTCCCGCCCTTCGTTGACAAATCTCCCCCATAATCCGGCTCCCCAATCGCTTCGGGGAATCCGGTGGGAGGTCATTGCCACCTCATAGGCTTTAAACCACTGCTGTATATCATCGTTCTTGTGGTATTCCCGGATGACTTCTTTGGGGATGTGAACCTTGGGCTCGGTCGAGGCAGACGGGGTCGGGCGTTCGGGGAGCCCGAGGTCTCTATTCTGTTTCTGGATCTCCAGTTCTTTGAGATTGCGCTCATGTTCGTACGCTAGTTTCTTTTCCTCTAGCTCTCTCTGTTTCTGCTTCTCTTCTCGCTCCTCTCGGAGTCGTAAGTGTTCCAGAGTTATTTTTTGTTCCGCCAGCTTGAGTTCTCCATCCAAGCGCAGTCGGGCCAGTTCTAATTCGTGGAGTCTGCTTTTTTCTCTCTCTCGGATCTCTTCCAGGGAGAGACCCGCTCTTCCTTCTTCAGTTGGTGCGGGGCTCGTCTCGGTTGTTCGTGTTCGGGGTACGGCCGTACCTGTTTCTGCCCAAGCTTCTAGGGCTCGTTTGAAGTCTTCCTTTGTGCTAAGACCTGTGGTTGGGAGGCCAAGTTCTATGCAATATTGCTTCAGTTCCCGGTGGTTGTAGTCTTCCAATTTTTCCATCTGGAATTTTTCCGTTGTTCCGCTCTCTGTTGTCATGGTGGTCGTGTGCCGTGGGTCGAGTGACTTTCTGTACGATTATGCGTAGGTTCGGATCCCGTCGCTGGCCACCAATGTTAGACGGGGACCCTGAGGGTCGGCCGGATCCTGCGGGAGAGATCCCCGAGGGGGACCGTCTCCGGTGGTCGTACAGGCAAGTTACTTCCCTCCCCACAAACAGGCACCACACCGAGTAGAGTTCAATACTTTATATAAGGTTCGTACGGCAAGGTTATCAGCGATACAGGATATCTCGGACCCGGGGGTCCTCTCACTTCTAGTCTCTGTAGGGAAAGGGGGTAGCGGGACAGTCTTGGTACCGGATCGGTGCCGGTAATGGTAAGAGGCGAGCTCACAATCCTCGAGCTGGAGTGTCTGTGGATCGGGCCGCGGCAGCGCCAGCAGGCCAAGATGATGGTTTCACGAGGCAGAGGGCCGCGGCAGCGCCAGCAGGCCAAGACGATGGTTTCACGAGGCAGAGGGCCGCGGCAGCGCCAGCAGGCCAAGACGATGGTTTCACGAGGCAGAGGGCCGCGGCAGCGCCAGCAGGCCAAGACGATGGTTTCACGAGGCAGAGGGCCGCGGCAGCGCCAGCAGGCCAAGACGATGGTTTCACGAGGCAGAGGGCCGCGGCAGCGCCAGCAGGCCAAGTCACGGATGAGTTCTTCTCGGGTCTCTCGACTCCAGGATACAACTGCCTTCCTGGTCTGGCACTGCCCCAGTTATAGGTCTGGTCCCCCTTGATGTTCGGACCCTCGCGCCTGGGGGCCGGGAGGTCCGGGATGAGGGAGTCCAGACACCCAGCAGGGGGGTGGAGCCAGTGCCCAGGGCGGCCTGGGGTGATCGACACCTGGCGGAGGAGAGCCGTTGACGATTCCTTCTCCCATTGACTCGCCAAGTGGCCACTCTGCCTCCCGGGGGGAGGTTGGTGCCTCGATGGCGGGCCCGGCCGGGCCCAGGGTTAGGGTCGAGTTGAGGCCACGCGGCCTCGTGCTGCAGTGCCCCAAGATGGCGGCCGGGTCGATGTCGTGGTGTGGATGGTGACCCGGGCCAGCTGGGTCCGGAGCTGGTGTCTTGTAGTGGAGGGATTGCAGGGTACTGTGGGTGGTCGGTTGGGGACTCTGGCTGGGGATGCAGGGAGAGCCAGGGTCCCGGTCCCATTGCGGGGAGGGGGGACAGCCCGAACATGCGGCCTGTCCAACAGGCTGCATCATTTTGTAGCCATTGTTACATCATTACACAACGCGGCTGTGTCATTGTGTAACCATTGTTACACCATTACACAACGAGGCTGTGTCATTTTGTAACCATTGTTACATCATTACACAACGTGGCTGTGTCATTGTGTAACCATTGTTACATCATGACACCACGAGGCTGTGTCGTTGTGTAACCATTGTTACACAATTACACCACGAGGCTGTGTCGTTGTGTAACCATTGTTACCCCATTACACAACGAGGCTGTGTCATTTTGTAACCATTGTTACACCATTACACACCGTGGCTGTGTCATTGTGTAACCATTGTAACACCATTACACAACGAGGCTGTGTCATTTTGTAACCATTGTTACACCATTACACACCGTGGCTGTGTCATTTTGTAACCATTGTTACACCATTACACAACGAGGCTGTGTCATTTTGTAACCATTGTTACACCATTACACACCGTGGCTGTGTCATTTTGTAACCATTGTCACACCATTACAGCATGTGGCTGTGTCATTTTGTAACCATTGTAACACCATTACAGCATGAGGCTGCGTCATTTTGTAACCATTGTTACACCATTACACACCGTGGCTGTGTCATTTTTTAACCATTGTAACACCATTACAGCATCATGCTGCGTCATTTTGTAACCATTGTTACACCATTACACACCGTGGCTGCGTCATTTTGTAACCATTGTTACATCATTACACAAAGAGGCTGTGTCATTTTGTAACCATTGTTACACCATTACACAACGAGGCTGTGTCAATTTTGTAACCATTGTAACACCATTACACAACGAGGCTGTGTCATTTTGTAACCATTGTTACACCATTACACAACGAGGCTGTGTCATTTTGTAACCATTGTTACATCATTACACAACGAGGCTGTGTCATTTTGTAACCATTGTTAGACCATTACACAACGAGGCTGTGTCATTTTGTAACCATTGTAACACCATTACAGCATGAGGTTGCGTCATTTTGTAACCATTGTTACACCATTACACACCGTGGCTGTGTCATTTTGTAACCATTGTAACACCATTACAGCATGAGGCTGCGTCATTTTGTAACTATTGTTACACCATTACACACCGTGGCTGTGTCATTTTGTAACCATTGTAACACCATTACAGCATGAGGCTGCGTCATTTTGTAACCATTGTTACACCATTACACAACGAGGCTGTGTCATTTTGTAACCATTGTTACACCATTACACACCGTGGCTGTGTCATTTTGTAACCATTATAACACCATTACAGCATGCGGCTGCGTCATTTTGTAACCATTGTTACACAATTACACACCGTGGCTGTGTCATTTTGTAACCAATGTAACACCATTACAGCATCAGGCTGCGTCATTTTGTAACCATTGTTACACCATTACACACCGTGGCTGTGTCATTTTGTAACCATTGTAACACCATTACAGCATGAGGCTGCGTCATTTTGTAACCATTGTTACACCATTACACACCGTGGCTGTGTCATTTTGTAACCATTGTAACACCATTACAGCATGTGGCTGTGTCATTTTGTAACCATTGTAACACCATTACAGCATGAGGCTGCGTCATTTTGTAACCATTGTTACACCATTACACACCGTGGCTGGGTCATTTTGTAACCATTGTAACACCATTACAGCATCAGGCTGTGTCATTTTGTAACCATTGTTACACCATTACACACCGTGGCTGCGTCATAATGTAACCATTGTTACATCATTACACAAAGAGGCTGTGTCATTTTGTAACCATTGTTACACCATTACACAACGAGGCTGTGTCAATTTTGTAACCATTGTAACACCATTACACAACGAGGCTGTGTCATTTTGTAACCATTGTTACACCATTACACAACGAGGCTGTGTCATTTTGTAACCATTGTTACATCATTACACAACGAGGCTGTGTCATTTTGTAACCATTGTTAGACCATTACACAACGAGGCTGTGTCATTTTGTAACCATTGTAACACCATTACAGCATGAGGCTGCGTCATTTTGTAACCATTGTTACACCATTACACACCGTGGCCGTGTCATTTTGTAACCATTGTAACACCATTACAGCATCAGGCTGCGTCATTTTGTAACCATTGTTACACCATTACACACCGTGGCTGTGTCATTTTGTAACCATTGTAACACCATTACAGCATGAGGCTGCGTCATTTTGTAACCATTGTTACACCATTACACAACGAGGCTGTGTCATGTGTTAACCATTTTTACACCATTACACAACGAGGCTGTGTCATTTTGTAACCATTGTTACACCATTACACACCGTGGCTGTGTCATTTTGTAACCATTGTTACACCATTACACACCGTGGCTGCGTCATTTTGTAACCATTGTTACATCATTACACAACGAGACTGTGTCATTTTGTAACCATTGTTACACCATTACACAACGAGGCTGTGTCATTTTGTAACCATTGTTACATCATTACACAACGTGGCTGCGTCATTTTGTAACCATTGTAACACCATTACAGCATGAGGCTGCGTCATTTTGTAACCATTGTTACACCATTATACAACGAGGCTGTGTCATTTTGTAACCATTGTTACACCATAACAAACCGTGGCTGCATCATTTTGTAACCATTGTTACATCATTACACAACGAGGCTGTGTCATTTTGTTACCATTGTTACACCATTACACAACGAGGCTGTCATTTTGTAACCATTGTTACATCATTACACAACGTGGCTGCGTCATTTTGTAACCATTGTAACACCATTACAGCATGAGGCTGCGTCATTTTGTAACCATTGTTACACCATTACAGCATGAGGCTGTGTCATTGTGTAACCATTGTTACATCATTACACAACGTGGCTGTGTCATTTTGTAACCATTGTTACACCATTACACAACGAGGCTGTGTCATTTTGTAAACATTGTTACACCATTACACAAAGTGGCTGTGTCATTGTGTAAACATTGTTACACCATTACACCACGAGGATGTGTCATTTTGTAACCATTGTTACACCATTACACCACAAGGTTGTGTCATTTTGTAACCATTGTTACACCATTACACAACGTGGCTGTGTCATTTTGTAACCATTGTTACACCATTACACAAGGCTGTGTCATTTTGTAACCATTGTTACACCATTACACAATGTGGCTGTGTCATTGTGTAACCATTGTTACACCATTACACAACGTGGCTGTGTTATTTTGTAACCATTCTTACACCATTACACAAGGCTGTGTCATTTTGTAACCATTGTAACACCATTACAGCATGTGGCTGTGTCATTTTGTAACCATTGTAACACCATTACATCATGAGGCTGCGTCATTTTGTAACCATTGTTACACCATTACACACCGTGGCTGTGTCATTTTGTAATCATTGTAACACCATTACAGCATGAGGCTGCGTCATTTTGTAACCATTGTTACACCATTACACAAGGAGGCTGTGTCATTTTGTAACCATTGTTACACCATTAGACACCGTGGCTGCGTCATTTTGTAACCATTGTTACATCATTACACAACGAGGCTGTGTCATTTTGTAACCATTGTTACACCATTACACAACGAGGCTGTGTCATTTTGTAACCAGTGTAACACCATTACAGCATGAGGCTGCATCATTTTGTAACCATTGTTACACCATTACACAACGTGGCTGTGTCATTTTGTAACCATTGTAACACCATTACACAACGAGGCTGTGTCATTTTGTAACCATTGTTACACCATTACACAACGAGGCTGTGTCATTTTGTAACCATTGTTACATCATTACACAATGAGGCTGTGTCATTTTGCAACCATTGTTACACCATTACACCACCAGGCTGTGTCGTTGTGTAACTATTGTTACACCATTACACAACGAGGCTGTGTCATTTTGTTACCATTGTTACACCATTACACAATGAGGCTGTGTCATTTTGTAACCATTGTTACACCATTACACACCGTGGCTGTGTCATTGTGTAACCATTGTTACACCATTACACAACGAGGCTGTGTCATTTTGTAACCATTGTTACACCGTTACACACCGTGGCTGTCATTTTGTAACCATTGTTACACCGTTACACAACGAGGCTGTGTCATTTTGTAACCATTGTTACACCATTACACACCGTGGCTGTGTCATTTTGTAACCATTGTAACACCATTACAGCATGTGGCTGTGTCATTTTGTAACCATTGTAACACCATTACAGCATGAGGCTGCCTCATTTTGTAACCATTGTTACACCATTACACACTGTGGCTGTGTCATTTTGTAACCATTGTAACACCATTACAGCATGAGGCTGCGTCCTTTTGTAACCATTGTTACACCATTACACAACGAGGCTGTGTCATTTTGTAACCATTGTTACACTATTACACGAGGCTGTGTCATTTTGTAACCATTGTTACACCATTACACAACGTTGCAGTGTCATTTTGTAACCATTGTTACACCATTACACACCGTGGCTGTGTCATTTTGTAACCATTGTTACACCATTACAGCATGAGGCTGCATCATTTTGTAACCATTGTTACACCATTACACAACGTGGCTGTGTCATTTTGTAACCATTGTAACACCATTACATAACGAGGCTGTCATTTTGTAACCATTGTTACACCATTACACAACGAGGCTGTGTCATTTTGTAACCATTGTTACATCATTACACAATGAGGCTGTGTCATTTTGTAACCATTGTTACACCATTACACCACCAGGCTGTGTCGTTGTGTAACCATTGTTACACCATTACACAACGAGGCTGTGTCATTTTGTTACCATTGTTACACCATTACACAACGAGGCTGTGTCATTTTGTAACCATTGTTACACCATTACACACCGTGGCTGTGTCATTGTGTAACCATTGTTACACCATTACACAACGAGGCTGTGTCATTTTGTAACCATTGTTACACCGTTACACACCGTGGCTGTGTCATTTTGTAACTATTGTTACACCATTACACAACGAGGCTGTGTCATTTTGTAACCATTGTTACACCATTACACACCGTGGCTGTGTCATTTTGTAACCATTGTTACACCATTACACACCGTGGCTGTGTCATTTTGTAACCATTGTAACACCATTACAGCATGAGGCTGCGTCATTTTGTAACCATTGTTACACCATTACACAACGAGGCTGTGTCATTTTGTAACCATTGTTACACCATTACACAACGTTGCTGTGTCATTTTGTAACCATTGTTACACCATTACACACCGTGGCTGTGTCATTTTGTAACCATTGTTACATTATTACACAACGAGGCTGTGTCATTTTGTAACCATTGTTACACCATTACACAACAAGGCTGTGTCATTTTGTAACCATTGTAACACCATTACAGCATGATGCTGCGTCATTTTGTAGCCTTTGTTACATCATTACACAACGCGGCTGTGTCATTGTGTAACCATTGTTACACCATTACACAACGAGGCTGTGTCATTTTGTAACCATTGTTACATCATTACACAACGTGGCTGTCATTGTGTAACCATTGTTACATCATGACACCACGAGGCTGTGTCGTTGTGTAACCATTGTTACACAATTACACCACGAGGCTGTGTCGTTGTGTAACCATTGTTACACCATTACACAACGAGGCTGTGTCATTTTGTAACCATTGTTACACCATTACACACCGTGGCTGTGTCATTGTGTAACCATTGTAACACCATTACACAACGAGGCTGTGTCATTTTGTAACCATTGTTACACCATTACACACCGTGGCTGTGTCATTTTGTAACCATTGTTACACCATTACACAACGAGGCTGTGTCATTTTGTAACCATTGTTACACCATTACACACCGTGGCTGTGTCATTTTGTAACCATTGTAACACCATTACAGCATGTGGCTGTGTCATTTTGTAACCATTGTAACACCATTACAGCATGAGGCTGTGTCATTTTGTAACCATTGTTACACCATTACACACCGTGGCTGTGTCATTTTGTAACCATTGTAACACCATTACAGCATCATGCTGCGTCATTTTGTAACCATTGTTACACCATTACACACCGTGGCTGCGTCATTTTGTAACCATTGTTACATCATTACACAAAGAGGCTGTGTCATTTTGTAACCATTGTTACACCATTACACAACGAGGCTGTGTCAATTTTGTAACCATTGTAACACCATTACACAACGAGGCTGTGTCATTTTGTAACCATTGTTACACCATTACACAACGAGGCTGTCATTTTGTAACCATTGTTACATCATTACACAACGAGGCTGTGTCATTTTGTAACCATTGTTAGACCATTACACAACGAGGCTGTGTCATTTTGTAACCATTGTAACACCATTACAGCATGAGGCTGCGTCATTTTGTAACCATTGTTACACCATTACACACCGTGGCTGTGTCATTTTGTAACCATTGTAACACCATTACAGCATGAGGCTGCGTCATTTTGTAACCATTGTTACACCATTACTCACCGTGGCTGTGTCATTTTGTAACCATTGTAACACCATTACAGCATGAGGCTGCGTCATTTTGTAACCATTGTTACACCATTACACAACGAGGCTGTGTCATTTTGTAACCATTGTTACACCATTACACACCGTGGCTGTGTCATTTTGTAACCATTATAACACCATTACAGCATGAGGCTGCGTCATTTTGTAACCGTTGTTACACCATTACACAACGAGGCTGTGTCATTTTGTAACCATTGTTACACCATTACACACCGTGGCTGTGTCATTTTGTAACCATTATAACACCATTACAGCATGAGGCTGCGTCATTTTGTAACCATTGTTACACCATTACACACCGTGGCTGTGTCATTTTGTAACCATTATAACACCATTACAGCATGAGGCTGCGTCATTTTGTAACCATTGTTACACCATTACACACCGTGGCTGTGTCATTTTGTAACCATTGTAACACCATTACAGCATGAGGCTGCGTCATTTTGTAACCATTGTTACACCATTACACAACGAGGCTGTGTCATGTTTTAACCATTGTTACACCATTACACAACGAGGCAGTGTCATTTTGTAACCATTGTTACACCATTACAGCATGAGGCTGCGTCATTTTGTAACCATTGTTACACCATTACACACCATGGCTGGGTCATTTTGTAACCATTGTAACACCATTACAGCATCAGGCTGTGTCATTTTGTAACCATTGTTACACCATTACACACCGTGGCTGCGTCATAATGTAACCATTGTTACATCATTACACAAAGAGGCTGTGTCATTTTGTAACCATTGTTACACCATTACACAACGAGGCTGTGTCAATTTTGTAACCATTGTAACACCATTACACAACGAGGCTGTGTCATTTTGTAACCATTGTTACACCATTACACAACGAGGCTGTGTCATTTTGTAACCATTGTTACATCATTACACAACGAGGCTGTGTCATTTTGTAACCATTGTTAGACCATTACACAACGAGGCTGTGTCATTTTGTAACCATTGTAACACCATTACAGCATGAGGCTGCATCATTTTGTAACCATTGTTACACCATTACACACCGTGGCTGTGTCATTTTGCAACCATTGTAACACCATTACAGCATGAAGCTGCGTCATTTTGTAACCATTGTTACACCATTACACAACGAGGCTGTGTCATTTTGTAACCATTGTTACACCATTACACACCGTGGCTGTGTCATTTTGTAACTATTGTAACACCATTACAGCATGAGGCTGCGTCATTTTGTAACCATTGTTACACCATTACACACCGTGGCTGTGTCATTTTGTAACCATTGTAACACCATTACAGCATGAGGCTGCGTCATTTTGTAACCATTGTTACACCATTACACAACGAGGCTGTGTCATGTTTTAACCATTGTTACACCATTACACAACGAGGCTGTGTCATTTTGTAACCATTGTTACACCATTACACACCGTGGCTGTGTCATTTTGTAACCATTGTTACACCATTACACACCGTGGCTGCGTCATATTGTAACCATTGTTACATCATTACACAACGAGGCTGTGTCATTTTGTAACCATTGTTACACATTACACAACGAGGCGGTGTCATTTTGTAACCATTGTTACATCATTACACAATGTGGCTGCGTCATTTTGTAACCATTGTAACACCATTACAGCATGAGGCTGCGTCATTTTGTAACCATTGTTACACCATTATACAATGAGGCTGTGTCATTTTGTAACCATTGTTACACCATTACACACCGTGGCTGTGTCATTTTGTAACCATTGTTACACCATTACACACCGTGGCTGCGTCATTTTGTAACCATTGTTACATCATTAGACAACGAGGCTGTGTCATTTTGTTACCATTGTTACACCATTACACAACGAGGCTGTGTCATATTGTAACCATTGTTACATCATTACACAACATGGCTGCGTCATTTTGTAACCATTGTAACACCATTACAGCATGAGGCTGTGTCATTTTGTAACCATTGTTACACCATTACAGCATGAGGCTGTGTCATTGTGTAACCATTGTTACATCATTACACAACGTGGCTGTGTCATTTTGTCATTTTGTAACCATTGTTACACCATTACACAACGAGGCTATGTCATTTTGTAACCATTGTTACACCATTACACACCGTGGTTGTGTCATTGTGTAACCATTGTTACACCATTACACAATGAGGCTGTGTCATTTTGTAACCATTGTTACACCATTACACACCGTGGCCGTGTCATTTTGTAACCATTGTTACACCATTACACAACGAGGCTGTGTCATTTTGTAACCATTGTAACACCATTACAGCATGTGGCTGTGTCATTTTGTAACCATTGTAACACCATTACAGCATGAGGCTGCATCATTTTGTAACCATTGTTACACCATTACACACCGTGGCTGCGTCATTTTGTAACCATTGTTACATCATTACACAACGAGGCTGTGTCATTTTGTAACCATTGTTACACCATTACACAACGTTGCTGTGTCATTTTGTAACCATTGTTACACCATTACACACCGTGGCTGTGTCATTTTGTAACCATTGTTACATTATTACACAACGAGGCTGTGTCATTTTGTAACCATTGTTACACCATTACACAACAAGGCTGTGTCATTTTGTAACCATTGTAACACCATTACAGCATGATGCTGCGTCATTTTGTAGCCATTGTTACATCATTACACAACGCGGCTGTGTCATTGTGTAACCATTGTTACACCATTACACAACGAGGCTGTGTCATTTTGTAACCATTGTTACATCATTACACAACGTGGCTGTCATTGTGTAACCATTGTTACATCATGACACCACGAGGCTGTGTCGTTGTGTAACCATTGTTACACAATTACACCACGAGGCTGTGTCGTTGTGTAACCATTGTTACACCATTACACAACGAGGCTGTGTCATTTTGTAACCATTGTTACACCATTACTCACCGTGGCTGTGTCATTGTGTAACCATTGTAACACCATTACACAACGAGGCTGTGTCATTTTGTAACCATTGTTACACCATTACACACCGTGGCTGTGTCATTTTGTAACCATTGTTACACCATTACACAACGAGGCTGTGTCATTTTGTAACCATTGTTACACCATTACACACCGTGGCTGTGTCATTTTGTAACCATTGTAACACCATTACAGCATGTGGCTGTGTCATTTTGTAACCATTGTAACACCATTACAGCATGAGGCTGTGTCATTTTGTAACCATTGTTACACCATTACACACCGTGGCTGTGTCATTTTGTAACCATTGTAACACCATTACAGCATCATGCTGCGTCATTTTGTAACCATTGTTACACCATTACACACCGTGGCTGCGTCATTTTGTAACCATTGTTACATCATTACACAAAGAGGCTGTGTCATTTTGTAACCATTGTTACACCATTACACAACGAGGCTGTGTCAATTTTGTAACCATTGTAACACCATTACACAACGAGGCTGTGTCATTTTGTAACCATTGTTACACCATTACACAACGAGGCTGTCATTTTGTAACCATTGTTACATCATTACACAACGAGGCTGTGTCATTTTGTAACCATTGTTAGACCATTACACAACGAGGCTGTGTCATTTTGTAACCATTGTAACACCATTACAGCATGAGGCTGCGTCATTTTGTAACCATTGTTACACCATTACACACCGTGGCTGTGTCATTTTGTAACCATTGTAACACCATTACAGCATGAGGCTGCGTCATTTTGTAACCATTGTTACACCATTACTCACCGTGGCTGTGTCATTTTGTAACCATTGTAACACCATTACAGCATGAGGCTGCGTCATTTTGTAACCATTGTTACACCATTACACAACGAGGCTGTGTCATTTTGTAACCATTGTTACACCATTACACACCGTGGCTGTGTCATTTTGTAACCATTCTAACACCATTACAGCATGAGGCTGCGTCATTTTGTAACCATTGTTACACCATTACACAACGAGGCTGTGTCATTTTGTAACCATTGTTACACCATTACACACCGTGGCTGTGTCATTTTGTAACCATTATAACACCATTACAGCATGAGGCTGCGTCATTTTGTAACCATTGTTACACCATTACACACCGTGGCTGTGTCATTTTGTAACCATTATAACACCATTACAGCATGAGGCTGCGTCATTTTGTAACCATTGTTACACCATTACACACCGTGGCTGTGTCATTTTGTAACCATTGTAACACCATTACAGCATGAGGCTGCGTCATTTTGTAACCATTGTTACACCATTACACAACGAGGCTGTGTCATGTTTTAACCATTGTTACACCATTACACAACGAGGCAGTGTCATTTTGTAACCATTGTTACACCATTACAGCATGAGGCTGCGTCATTTTGTAACCATTGTTACACCATTACACACCATGGCTGGGTCATTTTGTAACCATTGTAACACCATTACAGCATCAGGCTGTGTCATTTTGTAACCATTGTTACACCATTACACACCGTGGCTGCGTCATAATGTAACCATTGTTACATCATTACACAAAGAGGCTGTGTCATTTTGTAACCATTGTTACACCATTACACAACGAGGCTGTGTCAATTTTGAAACCATTGTAACACCATTACACAACGAGGCTGTGTCATTTTGTAACCATTGTTACACCATTACACAACGAGGCTGTGTCATTTTGTAACCATTGTTACATCATTACACAACGAGGCTGTGTCATTTTGTAACCATTGTTAGACCATTACACAACGAGGCTGTGTCATTTTGTAACCATTGTAACACCATTACAGCATGAGGCTGCATCATTTTGTAACCATTGTTACACCATTACACACCGTGGCTGTGTCATTTTGCAACCATTGTAACACCATTACAGCATGAAGCTGCGTCATTTTGTAACCATTGTTACACCATTACACAACGAGGCTGTGTCATTTTGTAACCATTGTTACACCATTACACACCGTGGCTGTGTCATTTTGTAACTATTGTAACACCATTACAGCATGAGGCTGCGTCATTTTGTAACCATTGTTACACCATTACACACCGTGGCTGTGTCATTTTGTAACCATTGTAACACCATTACAGCATGAGGCTGCGTCATTTTGTAACCATTGTTACACCATTACACAACGAGGCTGTGTCATGTTTTAACCATTGTTACACCATTACACAACGAGGCTGTGTCATTTTGTAACCATTGTTACACCATTACACACCGTGGCTGCGTCATATTGTAACCATTGTTACATCATTACACAACGAGGCTGTGTCATTTTGTAACCATTGTTACACATTACACAACGAGGCGGTGTCATTTTGTAACCATTGTTACATCATTACACAATGAGGCTGCGTCATTTTGTAACCATTGTAACACCATTACAGCATGAGGCTGCGTCATTTTGTAACCATTGTTACACCATTATACAATGAGGCTGTGTCATTTTGTAACCATTGTTACACCATTACACACCGTGGCTGTGTCATTTTGTAACCATTGTTACACCATTACACACCGTGGCTGCGTCATTTTGTAACCATTGTTACATCATTAGACAACGAGGCTGTGTCATTTTGTTACCATTGTTACACCATTACACAACGAGGCTGTGTCATATTGTAACCATTGTTACATCATTACACAACATGGCTGCGTCATTTTGTAACCATTGTAACACCATTACAGCATGAGGCTGTGTCATTTTGTAACCATTGTTACACCATTACAGCATGAGGCTGTGTCATTGTGTAACCATTGTTACATCATTACACAACATGGCTGTGTCATTTTGTCATTTTGTAACCATTGTTACACCATTACACAACGAGGCTATGTCATTTTGTAACCATTGTTACACCATTACACACCGTGGTTGTGTCATTGTGTAACCATTGTTACACCATTACACAATGAGGCTGTGTCATTTTGTAACCATTGTTACACCATTACACACCGTGGCCGTGTCATTTTGTAACCATTGTTACACCATTACACAACGAGGCTGTGTCATTTTGTAACCATTGTAACACCATTACAGCATGTGGCTGTGTCATTTTGTAACCATTGTAACACCATTACAGCATGAGGCTGCGTCATTTTGTAACCATTGTTACACCATTACACACCGTGGCTGCGTCATTTTGTAACCATTGTTACATCATTACACAACGAGGCTGTGTCATTTTGTAACCATTGTTACACCATTACACAACGAGGCTGTGTCATTTTGTAACCATTGTAACACCATTACAGCATGAGGCTGCGTCATTTTGTAACCATTGTTACATCATTACACAACGCGGCTGTGTCATTGTGTAACCATTGTTACACCATTACACAACAAGGCTGTGTCATTTTGTAACCATTGTTACATCATTACACAACGTGGCTGTGTCATTGTGTAACCATTGTTACATCATGACACCACGAGGCTGTGTCGTTGTGTAACCATTGTTACACCATTACACCACTAGGCTGTGTCGTTGTGTAACCATTGTTACACCATTACACAACGAGGCTGTGTCATTTTGTAACCATTGTTACACCATTACACACCGTGGCTGTGTCATTTTGCAACCATTGTAACACCATTACAGCATGAAGCTGCGTCATTTTGTAACCATTGTTACACCATTACACAACGAGGCTGTGTCATTTTGTAACCATTGTTACACCATTACACACCGTGGCTGTGTCATTTTGTAACTATTGTAACACCATTACAGCATGAGGCTGCGTCATTTTGTAACCATTGTTACACCATTACACACCGTGGCTGTGTCATTTTGTAACCATTGTAACACCATTACAGCATGAGGCTGCGTCATTTTGTAACCATTGTTACACCATTACACAACGAGGCTGTGTCATGTTTTAACCATTGTTACACCATTACACAACGAGGCTGTGTCATTTTGTAACCATTGTTACACCATTACACACCGTGGCTGCGTCATATTGTAACCATTGTTACATCATTACACAACGAGGCTGTGTCATTTTGTAACCATTGTTACACATTACACAACGAGGCGGTGTCATTTTGTAACCATTGTTACATCATTACACAATGTGGCTGCGTCATTTTGTAACCATTGTAACACCATTACAGCATGAGGCTGCGTCATTTTGTAACCATTGTTACACCATTATACAATGAGGCTGTGTCATTTTGTAACCATTGTTACACCATTACACACCGTGGCTGTGTCATTTTGTAACCATTGTTACACCATTACACACCGTGGCTGCTTCATTTTGTAACCATTGTTACATCATTAGACAACGAGGCTGTGTCATTTTGTTACCATTGTTACACCATTACACAACGAGGCTGTGTCATATTGTAACCATTGTTACATCATTACACAACATGGCTGCGTCATTTTGTAACCATTGTAACACCATTACAGCATGAGGCTGTGTCATTTTGTAACCATTGTTACACCATTACAGCATGAGGCTGTGTCATTGTGTAACCATTGTTACATCATTACACAACGTGGCTGTGTCATTTTGTCATTTTGTAACCATTGTTACACCATTACACAACGAGGCTATGTCATTTTGTAACCATTGTTACACCATTACACACCGTGGTTGTGTCATTGTGTAACCATTGTTACACCATTACACAATGAGGCTGTGTCATTTTGTAACCATTGTTACACCATTACACACCGTGGCCGTGTCATTTTGTAACCATTGTTACACCATTACACAACGAGGCTGTGTCATTTTGTAACCATTGTAACACCATTACAGCATGTGGCTGTGTCATTTTGTAACCATTGTAACACCATTACAGCATGAGGCTGCGTCATTTTGTAACCATTGTTACACCATTACACACCGTGGCTGCGTCATTTTGTAACCATTGTTACATCATTACACAACGAGGCTGTGTCATTTTGTAACCATTGTTACACCATTACACAACGAGGCTGTGTCATTTTGTAACCATTGTAACACCATTACAGCATGAGACTGCGTCATTTTGTAACCATTGTTACATCATTACACAACGCGGCTGTGTCATTGTGTAACCATTGTTACACCATTACACAACAAGGCTGTGTCATTTTGTAACCATTGTTACATCATTACACAACGTGGCTGTGTCATTGTGTAACCATTGTTACATCATGACACCACGAGGCTGTGTCGTTGTGTAACCATTGTTACACCATTACACCACTAGGCTGTGTCGTTGTGTAACCATTGTTACACCATTACACAACGAGGCTGTGTCATTTTGTAACCATTGTTACACCATTACACACCGTGGCTGTGTCATTGTGTAACCATTGTTACACCATTACACAACGAGGCTGTGTCATTTTGTAACCATTGTTACACCATTACACACCGTGGCTGTTTCATTTTGTAACTATTGTTACACCATTACACACCGTGGCTGTGTCATTTTGTAACCAGTGTTACACCATTACACAAAGAGGCTGTGTCATTTTGTAACCATTGTAACACCATTACAGCATGAGGCTGCGTCATTTTGTAACCATTGTTACACCATTACACATCGTCGCTGTGTCATTTTGTAACCATTGTAACACCAATACAGCATGAGGCTGCGTCATTTTGTAACCATTGTTACACCATTACACAACGAGGCTGTGTCATTTTGTAACCATTGTTACACCATTACACAACGAGGCTATGTCATTTTGTAACCATTGTTACACCATTATACAACGTGGCTGTGTCATTTTGTAACCATTGTTACACCATTACACACCGTGCCTGTGTCATTTTGTAACCATTGTTACACCATTACACACCGTGGCTGCGTCATTTTGTAACCATTGTTACATCATTACACAAAGAGGCTGTGTCATTTTGTAACCATTGTTACATCATTACACAAAGAGGCTGTGTCATTTTGTAACCATTGTTACACCATTACACAACTAGGCTGTGTCATTTTGTAACCATTGTAACACCATTACAGCATGAGGCTGCGTCATTTTGTAACCATTGTTACACCATTACACAACGTGGCTGTGTCATTTTGTAACCATTGTAACACCATTACACAACGAGGCTGTGTCATTTTGTAACCATTGTTACACCATTACACAACGAGGCTGTGTCATTTTGTAACCATTGTTACATCATTACACAACGTGGCTGCGTCATTTTGTAACCATTGTAACACCATTACAGCATGAGGCTGCGTCATTTTGTAACCATTGTTACACCATTACAGCATGAGGCTGTGTCATTGTGTAACCATTGTTACATCATTACACAACGTGGCTGTGTCATTTTGTCATTTTGTAACCATTGTTACACCATTACACAACGAGGCTGTGTCATTTTGTAACCATTGTTACACCATTACACACCGTGGTTGTGTCATTGTGTAACCATTGTTACACCATTACACAACGAGGCTGTGTCATTTTGTAACCATTGTTACACCATTACACACCGTGGCTGTGTCATTTTTTAACCATTGTTACACCATTACACAACGAGGCTGTATCATTTTGTAACCATTGTAACACCATTACAGCATGTGGCTGTGTCATTTTGTAACCATTGTAACACCATTACAGCATGAGGCTGCGTCACTTTGTAACCATTGTTACACCATTACACACCGTGGCTGCGTCATTTTGTAACCATTGTTACATCATTACACAACGAGGCTGTGTCATTTTGTAACCATTGTTACACCATTACACAACGAGGCTGTGTCATTGTGTAACCATTGTAACACCATTACAGCATGAGGCTGCGTCATTTTGTAACCATTGTTACACCATTACACAACGAGGCTGTGTCATTGTGTAACCATTGTAACACCATTACAAAACGAGGCTGTGTCATTTTTTAACCATTGTTACATCATTACACAACGTGGCTGTGTCATTGTGTAACCATTGTTACATCATGACACCATGAGGCTGTGTCGTTGTGTAACCATTGTTACACCATTACACCACTAGGCTGTGTCGTTGTGTAACCATTGTTACACCATTACACAACGAGGCTGTCATTTTGTAACAATTGTTACACCATTAAACACCGTGGCTGTGTCATTTTGTAACCATTGTTACATCATTACACAAAGAGGCTGTGTCATTTTGTAACCATTGTTACACCATTGCACAACGAGGCTGTGTCATTTTGTAACCATTGTAACACCATTACACAACGAGGCTGTGTCATTTTGTAACCATTGTAACACCATTACAGCTTGTGGCTGTGTCATTTTGTAACCATTGTTACACCATTACACAACGAGGCTGTGTCATTTTGTAACCATTGTAACACCATTACAGCATGTGGCTGTGTCATTTTGTAACCATTGTGAGGTAACGGTTTTTAGGACCTGTTCCGGACCACAGAAACACGGAGTCTTCTAGTCGCAGTCAGAGATCGAATTTTATTGGCAGCTACCAAGTAACCACAGAAACACGGAGTCTTCTAGTCGCAGTCAGAGATCGAATTTTATTGGCAGCTACCAAGTAACAGGTGTCCTAGAAGCACAACAAACACGGGTCATGTGTTCTCAGGAGACTGTTCGTTTTTACAGAACCAGCCTTCTCCTTATATACAAAAATAATAGCTGCAAGCAAGAATTCTTGAGTTTATGATATGGCTATACACATATTTCTACAATAATACAAAAGAGCGGAAGTCATGTAGGCAAGCCTGTATTTTAGATGTCCAATTCGTGATAGATTACCCATAAAAGAAGGCACCTCCTTGTCATAAAACTGGCCATAACCAGGGAGCGGACAGGTGTGTATGTGTGTAGAAAACATGATCTGGATGTAGTGAATGGTTTGGGGCATGTTATGCATTGATGCTATCATATTAGGCCACTGGGCGAGGAGCTGCCCAAACAGGTTCGGCTGGAGGCAATGGAGTCAGTTGGGACAGGTCAGGGGGAAGTCAGGGAAGGTGGACGTGTCCTTTTAGATCAAGCTCAACCTTTAATTGACTTATCATGAGGGCAAGACACAAGATGGATACCGTTTACAAAATGGAGTCTGAGGGGTCGGGACGGAAACTACGATTCAGGGGTGTTAGCATACCTCGATCATGACGCAAATGCATAGGAATGATGTCCTAATCATTATCGGTTCGTCGACACCAAATTCGTCATGGTACGTTGATGTTTCGGGACACGGGTATTGGACCTCGATACCGGGACAACAGTAGGGTCCAGAATTTCAGAACCACAGACCCTCCTTTTGCCCTCATATAAGGCAATAATTCATGT
This sequence comes from Lissotriton helveticus, assembly GCF_964261635.1. Lineage (NCBI taxonomy): Eukaryota > Metazoa > Chordata > Amphibia > Caudata > Salamandridae > Lissotriton > Lissotriton helveticus. Next base: position 1,934,266,894 of record NC_136068.1, on the reverse strand, counting down.
TAATCCGAGTCTAAATCTGTATGAAGGAATTCGTGGAGATGCTGCAGTAGCATCATTCTGTTGCTCAGTTCGTCCCTTGACACAGGCTTCCGTACACATGAGGTAGCACAGAGGCCACATAGTGCAGGAGCGCACTGTACACACAGGCAGAACATAAACAGAAGTGCTAAGATCATCCCAATGAAGATCAGTGTTTTCCATCCCCAGGTAGCGATCAGTTCCCAGAACCACCCTAGTAATGACCAGTCCCCTTTTTCTACGTGAAGGGAACCAGATATCTCGTGTAGCTTAGATATGGCCTGGTACACTGTCGGTGCGTTATCAGGGATGAAAATGCAACAACTGGATTGGATCACTCTACACACACCACCACGATCGGCGAGTATGATATCTAGGGCAACTCGGTTCTGAAGGGTCATAAGTCGATCCGACTGAAGTTCGGTCGTCAAATTGCCAAGGGCTCCGGCCGTTGTAATCACGGCAGATTCAACTATCCTCGATAACTGGCGAATATTCCTGCTGTTCACCATAGGCCCCCAAAATGGCAGAAAACCCTTTGCGAAGTCAGCGAATTCCTGACCCACGGTGTCGTCGTTACTCACGACACCCCTAGCTGTCCTTGTCCGATGGTAATCTGCTCTGGCCGTGTAGGTGGGAGGCAGCAGAAATGAGATAAAACATGTACCTGAGAAGTCAGGGGGCAACCAGGTGTAGGCTTGGTCATGGCAGACGAAATACGTGCCTTTGGCTGCTAATAGTATAGGGGAAGTTCGGGAAGCGAACACATAGGTTTCCGTGCATATACTCTTTCCTAATTGTGCTTTGGGATCCCTGCCGATACCTTGTAAACATAAGTGACCTCGGTTGGGTACTATCCAAACTGGGCGGGATTTCTTTGCTGTCTGGCTCTTACTCAGGTAAACCCCATATTTAGTTACGTTCCAACGAGTGTACGGAGTGAGTTCATCTTTGGGAATCGTTAGATATGTGTCGAACTCTCTACTCATATTTCTTATCCCTGCTACTAGTGCCTTGTTACTGGAATCACTCTCAGTAGAACGGGTCGGGTATGGTTCTAGGGCAAATAGGAACATGGTCTGGAAAGCCCACAGAGAACCATAACTGAAAGGCAGGATGAAGTATGGGATACCCTTATCAGTCGTGTGCGGCATGAGTCCGCATACCCAACAGTTCGATGTGTTCATTATGGACTGGTGTTGGTGTAGAAGTTGAATGAATGAGTTATTTACAAATTCGAGTCTTCTGGCAGACTCGTGTTCAGGTAGAGGGTGAAAGGAGTGTGTGGAGAGAGTGAGAGGAGGAGTTGGCCGAGTGTCATTTGAGAACAAGGAAACTTGAAAGACGAATAGAGTATAACCAGTCAAGAACATTGCTATGCTACACAACATAAAAATACATATTATCAAAAAACTTCTTTTGGCCAGTATCGGGCATAATTGTCTTTCAAAGTCCGTGAGTCTGGCAGGTCTCTTTACCCTAGGAAACTCCATCCTCTACTTGCTGCCCGCGGTGGTAGGTTGATTCTGCCAGGGAGTGCGCTCTGTTCAGTCCGGGGTAACTCCCTTGAACCAACCAGAACCGTTGACCTAAACGTCCCCAGTTGCACTCCCCAGACTTCAACCGCGACCCTAGCAGCAGAACCGGATGGCGGTTCGAAAATCAAAAATGAGCAAGTTCCCTGGGCGAGAGAGCTGAAAAATCAAAAATAGTTCTTAGGGGAAAAGAGAATCACATTAGTTTGCTTTTATTAGTCTCTTTGTTTAGACCTTAAATTGTACCGTCGTTTTCCTGGTACGGTGTGGTCTTCAAACAATGTCTCAGGTTCGGTAGTGTCCAACTGCATAGACGGTGGCACAAGTCCTTGTAAAATATGATCACTCTCCTTTTCGGTACCAGTTTCTTTCAAACGTGCATTGCTGAAAGGGAGGAAGCGAGGTATGGATTCTGTCTCACAGTCGGCAAGTCCTTCCTTGATCCACCGGTCGTATGGGAGGGGTAGAGGGACCCGTTTACAATGGGTCCCGTGCACCCAGTTCTTTTTGCCTTCCACCCGAACAGCTGATCTCGTGGAAAGAAGTACCAGGTACGGTACGGTCCACCTCGGCTGTCTGTTGTTTGTGCGCTGGAAATTCCGCACCAAGACCCACGTGCCGGGTTTGATGGAGTGACCTGGATCGTCAGAGGCTGGCGGAGAGGAACTGTGAACCTGTTGGTGTAAAACACGCAATTTAGTTGTTAATTCGCACAAATAGTCAAGCAGTACGGGGTGCTCTATTTCGCTGAGTTTCTTTGGCCTTGGCACGCCCCAGACGTTGGCTGGGCGGCCAAACACTATCTCATGAGGACTAAGTCCTAACCTGGAATGGACGGTCATTCTGGTTGACAAGAGTGCTAGGGGCAAGGCGTCAGGCCATTTAAGACCTGTACAGGCTTGGATCTTGGCTAATTTGAGCTTTAAAGTGCCATTGTAGCACTCTACTAATCCAGCTGATTGGGGGTGATTCGCAGAGTGAAACTTTTGTTGTATGCCTAAACACTCACACACTCTCTTCATCACGCGTCCTACGAATTCACTTCCATTATCACTCCAGACGATTCTAGGCATACCGAATCTAGGGAAGAACTCTTTGACAAGGGCTTTGGCAGTTGACAAGGCAGTATTGTCCTTAAGGGGGTACGCTTCCACCCACCTGGAGAAAGCGCAAACAACAACGAGCACATACTTCAGATTGTTGCATCTCTCCATGTGAATGAAATCGAGCTACAAAACCTCAAACGGATACGTTGGAGGCGCAAAATGACCAGCTGGAGTTGGGGTTGCCCTACCGGGATTGTACTTCAAACACACCATACAGTTTCTGACCACATTCTCTGCATATTTCGGGATATTACCATTTTGCCATACTGGGGCCAATACTTTACAGATTCCTCTCAAACTGATGTGCGCAACTCCATGAGCCATTGTTACTACTGCAAGTACATATGCGTTAGGTAATAGCCATCGCTGGTGTTCTGACAGTTCGACCCAACAACCATTCGCGTCTAATCTACCTTTACTTTCTCTCCATTCATTCACCTCTTTCTCAGTTGCCTCGGCTTGTATAGATTTTACGCTTTCAATGGTGTCCTCACACATTCCCACATCCGTAATCCATCTAGCGGGACCTACAACAGACATCCGACTCATCGTGTTCCTTGCAGTCTCTTTCGCAACCTCGTCTGCAAATGCATTCCCGCGGCCAACATCATCCTGAATCTTTTTGTGTGCACTGCATTTCACAATTGCAACTTGTAGTGGCAAGGTCAGTGACTCGAGGAGTTCATTAACTAACTGACCATGTTGTATCTTTGCACCATGTGACGTAAGAAACCCACGTTCACGCCACAATCTCCCAAAACTGTGAGCCACGCCAAAGGCGTATTGGCTGTCAGTGTACACATTCACTTGCTTTCCTTTCGCTAACACACATGCTCTGGTAAGCGCAATCAGTTCTGCGGCTTGTGCAGAATTGTGGGAAATACGCGCGGTCTCTATAATGGTGTGTAATGTCGTTACGGCATATGCTGCAGTCGTATCACCATTCGGCAGCTTGAAACATGAACCATCAACCCATAAAGTATCGTTGCATTCAGGAAGGGGAGTGTCCTGTAAGTCTACTCTCCCTTTTGTCTCTTCTTCTGTCCTAAAACAGCAGTCATGGTTATCAATCTTGTCTGTTTCTGTCGGAATGGGTAATAACGTTGCGGGGTTCAGTGTATCACACCTCTTTATGTGGATGTGACTTGCTAGCAGTGTAAGTTCGTAACTGGATAGTCGAGCGCTAGTAAGATGTTGTGTCTTCGTCCTGTTTAGTAAAATGTCTACTGCATGCGGGACCATAACGATCAGAGTATTATTCATGACTAATCCAGGGGACTGTCGAATGCAGACAGCTGCTGCGGCGGTGGCTCTCAGACAACTTGGTAGTGCCTTAGCCACAGGGTCTAGAGTTGCCGAAAAATACGCGCATGGGCGCTGTCTGTCCCCAAAATGTTGTGTTAAAACTGATAATGCACAACCTTCCTTCTCATGGACATATAATGTAAAAGGCTTACTGTAGTTGGGGTTTCCCAACACAGGGGCCGAACATAATGCATCACGCAACTTGTGGAAACTCGTTTGGCAATCTTCAGACCAGGGCATAGGATTTGGCTTGTCTTTGCAGAGTAGTGCCAGCAAGGGTTTAGCTAGTAGTGAGAAATTCGGTATCCATTGTCTACAGTACGATGTAATGCCCAAGAAGGCCCGAACATCTCTCTGTGTCCTTGGGGCACTCAGTTCTGCAATTGCCTGTATTCTTTCTGGTGTCAGTCTCCTTCCCTCCTTCGACAAGATGTGACCTAGGTAGGTTACTTCTTGTCGGCAAAATTGGAGTTTGGAAAGAGAGACTTTGTGCTTCATGTCACATAAGTTACGTAATAATGATAACGTAGCTTTCTTGCAAATCTCTTCAGTGTCTGCAGCGATCAGCAGATCGTCTACGTACTGAATCAGAGTTGAGCCATTTGGTAGAACAATCGTGTCTAGTTGTGTTTTCAGGGCCTGACTGAATATTGATGGGCTTTCGCAGTAGCCTTGAGGAGCACACTTGAAGCGGAAGCTTCGTCCTCCTAAATTGAAGCCAAAAATGTCTCTACTTTCCTCGGCAATCGGGATGCTGAAGAAAGCGTTCTTCAGGTCAATCACCGAGAACCAAGCTGCTGAAGCTGGAACCATTGTCAATAAAGCAGTAATGTCGGGGACAACTGGAAACTGTGGGATAACTACCTTATTTACTTCTCTGAGGTCAATCACGAACCTATACACAGGCGGTTGTAAAGGATCAGTACGCTTTAAGACGGGCAGAACTGGACTGTTACAAACATTACCTGTTGTTTCTTCGATGACATTTTTATCGATCAGATCATAAACGATCGTCAACAATGCATTTTCGCATTCGTTAGATATTTTGTATTGGGGAATACGTGGCAACCTAACGTTGGCTTTCAAAGTTATGACATACGGTGCTATCTCCAAACGACCTACATCATTAGAGCCATTAGCCCAAAGTATATCAGGAAGTGATGACAATTCAGTCGGAATATTGTCCTTTGACAAATACATTGGAGAAATGACTTTCTTACCTAAAGTAAGTTGTACTCCCAAGGGGGAACAGTACAAAGTCGCATATAACCTTTTTAGCAAATCCAAACCTAACAAATTTTCACCGTAACCTGTTGTAAGAATGAGGGGTGCTTCTAATTCGCACGGGCCAATAGAAAGAGATATAGGACTAGAGATCGGGTTTCTAACAGGGGCGCCAGAGAAACCTACTGAAACATTCATTTCGCCAGACAAAGGTGCGCCAGGAAGTTTAGAGTGCATGATAGAACTTTTTGTAGCACCAGTATCCAGCAGAAATGGCTCTGACACTCCTGAGGTAATTACCTCGACATAAGGTCCATTCTGATCTACTGGAACTGAAACAACTCCCTCTCTTTGTCCATGGCTGTCCTAGCAATCGTTACCCTCATTTTCGTGTTCGGTGTAATAGTCGTCAACATAGTACTGAGCTGACCTAGACGATGCATTATTCTGTTGGTCAAAGCTGTTCATCGAATTCTGAGGCGGAAAAGAAGTTGTATTCTGGGTGAAATTTCCACGGCCCCTACCTCTAGGGGCATGTTGAACACCTCTTCCCCTTACACCTGAAGCACCGCTCAAACGTCGCGCAAGAGCCGGACAATTACCTTTAAAGTGACCCTCTTCTTTGCAATACGCACATTGATTTGGGCCATAAGCAATACGCTGATGGGAAAACTCGTTTCCTTGCGCGTTTCTCGAATACTGCTGTTGTTGTTGATAATTGGGCTGACTAGCCGTACGAGGCGGATAGGCTTGCTGGAGAAGAACTTTAGTTTTTAAATCTTTTGTCTTTTTGTCGACTTTATCTAGCTCGTCTTTGCGCCTATTTTCATAGTACTGGGCTGTAGCTAAAATTTGCGCTGACGTAGAGACAGCCCAAGCACTCTCTGAATCTTTCAGTTTATTACACAGTTCAGGGATTAAATTATGTACGAATTTGTCTACAAACAATCTTTGACCACCCTCGGTAGCCATATCCTGACCACTATGATCGGTGAAAGTCTCCTCAAATCTTGGGAAAAAGTCAGACACATTCGCATCTTTCTTCTGCTTGCACGCAGATAGCTTGTCCCAGTTTACGCGTACTTCAGGCATTATTGTTTTCATGTACGCGATGATCCTACCGGGAAGTTCAGCTATTAACGGCTCAGGTTTAAAACCACCTATTTGTCTAGCATCCATAGCGGCAATGTTCGCCCATGAGTCACCTAGTTCTTGGTCATGGTTCGTATGACGGATTTTGCTCCATAAAGGATGTGGAACAACGTTCCCAAACAACATGTCTATATCCGCTAAATTCATTATACATGAGCTTGCAGTTTGCGATAACTCCTTATAATACCCAGTCGGGTTTTTACGAGGATCAGGCAGTGTCTGCTTGAGTGCTAAGACTTTGGATCTTTTCCAGGGGACATATACCCATACACGCTGGAAATGAGGCAGAATTGGTGGATTCGCATTCGCATCACCTTCCCTCCAAACCGGAGGAACCTCTCTCATGGTGTACTGTCTCGCTTTTTTCCAACCTGGTGCATCGTCTTCGTGACATGATCTAGAGACGTTTCCCTTACTCCTATAAGAGAGCAATAACTCTATCGCTTTCTCAACATCTGCACCTATAATCATACCTTCATAGAACTTAAAGCGTGTACGCCATAGTTCGTTCATTGTGCATTTGGAATCATTTGTCTTCACATCTTCGCACAGATATACACACATTTCTTCGAATACGTATCTCTGGGTGGGGGCATTCCATTGACGGAAAACGTCCATAACAGACTGAACATCATATCTAACAGTATCCGTAATCCATTTACGGGCTAGTTCATTTAGCACTCTTCTTTCCTCGTAATAAGGCAGTTGACTACGGGACTGTCTATGTTCTGTTTGAGGCGTTGTTTTAGGCGACCCAAAGAAAGGTGAAAATAGACTAGTGCCTTTGAGAAGGCTGCGCCGGAGAAGTAGGAACCAGCTGAACAGTAGCTGGAGTTTGTGCAATAGCTGTGTTCCGTGCGCCGGGGCGCGGTATAGTAAAATGCTTTGGCGTTGTAGTAGCGTCTAACGCATACGGTGGAGGTGAGCTTAATAAGTGGGACATTAATGGATCTTTCTCGGATCTCTCCTCTTGACCTTGTCCCTTATTTGGTAACATCGGGTAGCATTTATCTACTGCTAGTTTCTTGCTCCTAAACATTTGTTCGTTTTCCTGCTCTTCCTCGTTATCCCTGTATGTTATGGCAGCTTGCACCATCGACATTCCTCTTTTATTCTTTTTTGCTAATTTTATTTCTTTCTGTTTGGCTTCTTTGCGCCATAAGCGGAAAGAGTCAAACATCGCCGGCCGGGCTTTTCTCTTGAATAATTTGACCTCTAGGTTATCTAATATTTCTGAGTCGAAACTACCATATTGGGGCCATTTTAAAACACCATCCTTGCGGGTGTATTTTATCCACACTTCATTATATGTGATGGGACCTACGCCGTGCTTTACATAGAGCTCATATGTTGGAGTTCCAATCGGAGGAACCGGACAGGAATCCTCTAATCGGGAGTCCTTACTATAACCAAGACAAAACAAGTTTCCAAGTCTGCTAAAACCAGGCATCTTTGCTCACTAGTCTAGCTTCAAACTTCAAAGGATTATCTGTTACGATATTTCTCGTGAATACACAAGTCCTTCGGCTTTGGGGCTTGCAAGTACCAAATCAAAGCGTATCTCAAGGATACCAAAAACTAAGGACAAACTAAGGACTGGGAGACGCTCCACTCATACTTAACTGAAGTATTTGAAGATCGGTGACGTCGCTAGAAGACTCGTCTATCGTTTCGCTCTACCAAGGATCACTGGGTCCAAAACAAGGCGATAGTCAGGGCAGCAGTCCTTCGTAGCCGTCGGGACGCGGGGAACCTCGCAGCAAAGACCTTCGGAACCACGTCGACATACAGGGGTCGCTGAAGTGGCTGGCCGTCCTCTGGAATTTTCACACGAAGCTCCTCACGAACATCTGGCTTGGACCGCCGCCGCTTGATACCGCCCCGAGTTGGGCGCCAACTGAGGTAACGGGTTTTTAGGAACCCGTTGGTGCCTGGGGATAACACCCGAAGAACTCTGAGTTCTCCCTTGTTCCGGACCACAGAAACACCGAGTCTTCTAGTCGCAGTCAGAGATCGAATTTTATTGGCAGCTACCAAGTAACAGGTGTCCTAGAAGCACAACAAACACGGGTCATGTGTTCTCAGGAGACTGTTCGTTTTTACAGAACCAGCCTTCTCCTTATATACAAAAATAATAGCTGCAAGCAAGAATTCTTGAGTTTATGATATGGCTATACACATATTTCTACAATAATACAAAAGAGCGAAGTCATGTAGGCAAGCCCGTATTTTAGATGTCCAATTCGTGATCGATTACCCAGCCAAGCCCGGAACTCCCATCAGATATCGGTGAAGCCCCAATAAAAGAAGGCACCTTCTAGTCATAAAACTGGCCATAAACAGGGAGCGTGGACAGGTGTGTATGTGTGTAGAAAACATGATCTGGATGTAGTGAATGGTTTGGGGCATGTTATGCATTGATGCTATCGTATTAGGCCACTGGGCGAGGAGCTGCCCAAACAGGTTCGGCTGGAGGCAATGGAGTCAGTTGGGACAGGTCAGGGGGTAGTCAGGGAAGGTGGACGTGTCCTTTTAGATCAAGCTCGACCTTTAATTGACTTATCATGAGGGCAAGACACAAGATGGATACCGTTTACAAAATGGAGTCTGAGGGGTCGGGACGGAAACTACGATTCAGGGGTGTTAGAATACCTCGATCATGACGCAAATGCATAGGAATGATGTCCTAATCATTATCGGTTCGTCGACACCAAATTCGTCATGGTACGTTGATGTTTCGGGACACGGGTATTGGACCTCGATACCGGGACAACAGTAGGGTCCAGAATTTCAGAACCACAATTGTAACACCATTACAGCATGAGGCTGCGTCATTTTGTAACCATTGTTACACCATTACACACCGTGGCTGTGTCATTTTGTAACCATTGTAACACCAATACAGCATGAGGCTGCGTCATTTTGTAACCATTGTTACACCATTACACACCGTGGCTGCGTCATTTTGTAACCATTGTTACACCATTACACAACGAGGCTGTGTCATTTTGTAACCATTGTTACACCATTACACAACGAGGCTATGTCATTTTGTAACCATTGTTACACCATTACACAACGTGGCTGTGTCATTTTGTAACCATTGTTACACCATTACACACCGTGCCTGCATCATTTTGTAACCATTGTTATATCATTACACAAAGAGGCTGTCATTTTGTAACCATTGTTACATCATTACACAAAGAGGCTGTGTCATTTTGTAACCATTGTTACACCATTACACAACGAGGCTGTGTCATTTTTTAACCATTGTAACACCATTACAGCATGAGGCTGCGTCATTTTGTAACCATTGTTACACCATTACACAACGTGGCTGTGTCATTTTGTAACCATTGTAACACCATTACACAACGAGGCTGTGTCATTTTGTAACCATTGTTACACCATTACACAACGAGACTGTGTCATTTTGCAACCATTTGTTACATCATTACACAACGAGGCTGTGTCATTTTGTAACCATTGTAACACCATTACAGCATGAGGCTGCGTCATTTTGTAACCATTGTTAAACCATTACACACCGTGGCTGTGTCATTTTGTAACCATTGTAACACCATTACAGCACGAGGCTGCGTCATTTTGTAACCATTGTTACACCATTACACACCGTGGCTGTGTCATTTTGTAACCATTGTAACACCATTACAGCATGAGGCTGCGTCATTTTGTAACCATTGTTACACCATTACACACCGTGGCTGTGTCATTTTGTAACCATTGTAACACCAATACAGCATGAGGCTGCGTCATTTTGTAACCATTGTTACACCATTACACACCGTGGCTGCGTCATTTTGTAACCATTGTTACACCATTACACAACGAGGCTGTGTCATTTTGTAACCATTGTTACACCATTACACACCGTGGCTGTGTCATTTTGTAACCATTGTAACACCATTACAGCATGAGGCTGCGTCATTTTGTAACCATTGTTACACCATTACACACCGTGGCTGTGTCATTTTGTAACCATTGTTACACCATTACACACCGTGGCTGTGTCATTTTGTAACCATTGTAACACCATTACACAACGAGGCTGTGTCATGTTTTAACCATTGTTACACCATTACACAACGTGGCTGTGTCATTTTGTAACCATTGTAACACCATTACACAACGAGGCTGTGTCATTTTGTAACCATTGTTACACCATTACACAACGAGGCTGTCATTTTGTAACCATTGTTACATCATTACACAACGAGGCTGTGTCATTTTGTAACCATTGTTAGACCATTACACAACGAGGCTGTGTCATTTTGTAACCATTGTAACACCATTACAGCATGAGGCTACGTCATTTTGTAACCATTGTTACACCATTACACACCGTGGCTGTGTCATTTTGTAACCATTGTAACACCATTACAGCATGAGGCTGCGTCATTTTGTAACCATTGTTACACCATTACACACCGTGGCTGTGTCATTTTGTAACCATTGTAACACCATTACAGCATGAGGCTGCGTCATTTTGTAACCATTGTTACACCATTACACAACGAGGCTGTGTCATTTTGTAACCATTGTTACACCATTACACACCGTGGCTGTGTCATTTTGTAACCATTATAACACCATTACAGCATGAGGCTGCGTCATTTTGTAACCATTGTTACACCATTACACAACGAGGCTGTGTCATTTTGTAACCATTGTTACACCATTACACACCGTGGCTGTGTCATTTTGTAACCATTATAACACCATTACAGCATGAGGCTGCGTCATTTTGTAACCATTGTTACACCATTACACACCGTGGCTGTGTCATTTTGTAACCATTATAACACCATTACAGCATGAGGCTGCGTCATTTTGTAACCATTGTTACACCATTACACACCGTGGCTGTGTCATTTTGTAACCATTGTAACACCATTACAGCATGAGGCTGCGTCATTTTGTAACCATTGTTACACCATTACACAACGAGGCTGTGTCATGTTTTAACCATTGTTACACCATTACACAACGAGGCAGTGTCATTTTGTAACCATTGTTACACCATTACAGCATGAGGCTGCGTCATTTTGTAACCATTGTTACACCATTACACACCATGGCTGGGTCATTTTGTAGCCATTGTAACACCATTACAGCATCAGGCTGTGTCATTTTGTAACCATTGTTACACCATTACACACCGTGGCTGCGTCATAATGTAACCATTGTTACATCATTACACAAAGAGGCTGTGTCATTTTGTAACCATTGTTACACCATTACACAACGAGGCTGTGTCAATTTTGTAACCATTGTAACACCATTACACAACGAGGCTGTGTCATTTTGTAACCATTGTTACACCATTACACAACGAGGCTGTGTCATTTTGTAACCATTGTTACATCATTACACAACGAGGCTGTGTCATTTTGTAACCATTGTTAGACCATTACACAACGAGGCTGTGTCATTTTGTAACCATTGTAACACCATTACAGCATGAGGCTGCATCATTTTGTAACCATTGTTACACCATTACACACCGTGGCTGTGTCATTTTGTAACCATTGTAACACCATTACAGCATGAAGCTGCGTCATTTTGTAACCATTGTTACACCATTACACAACGAGGCTGTGTCATTTTGTAACCATTGTTACACCATTACACACCGTGGCTGTGTCATTTTGTAACCATTGTAACACCATTACAGCATGAGGCTGCGTCATTTTGTAACCATTGTTACACCATTACACACCGTGGCTGTGTCATTTTGTAACCATTGTAACACCATTACAGCATGAGGCTGCGTCATTTTGTAACCATTGTTACACCATTACACAACGAGGCTGTGTCATGTTTTAACCATTGTTACACCATTACACAACGAGGCTGTGTCATTTTGTAACCATTGTTACACCATTACACACCGTGGCTGTGTCATTTTGTAACCATTGTTACACCATTACACACCGTGGCTGCGTCATATTGTAACCATTGTTACATCATTACACAACGAGGCTGTGTCATTTTGTAACCATTGTTACACATTACACAACGAGGCGGTGTCATTTTGTAACCATTGTTACATCATTACACAATGTGGCTGCGTCATTTTGTAACCATTGTAACACCATTACAGCATGAGGCTGCGTCATTTTGTAACCATTGTTACACCATTATACAATGAGGCTGTGTCATTTTGTAACCATTGTTACACCATTACACACCGTGGCTGTGTCATTTTGTAACCATTGTTACACCATTACACACCGTGGCTGCGTCATTTTGTAACCATTGTTACATCATTACACAACGAGGCTGTGTCATTTTGTTACCATTGTTACACCATTACACACCGTGGCTGTGTCATTTTGTAACCATTGTTACACCTTTACACACCGTGGCTGCGTCATTTTGTAACCATTGTTACATCATTACACAACGAGACTGTGTCATTTTGTAACCATTGTTACACCATTACACAACGAGGCTGTGTCATTTTAAACCATTGTTACATCATTACACAACGTGGCTGCGTCATTTTGTAACCATTGTAACACCATTACAGCATGAGGCTGCGTCATTTTGTAACCATTGTTACACCATTATACAACGAGGCTGTGTCATTTTGTAACCATTGTTACACCATAACAAACCGTGGCTGCGTCATTTTGTAACCATTGTTACATCATTACACAACGAGGCTGTGTCATTTTGTTACCATTGTTACACCATTACACAACGAGGCTGTCATTTTGTAACCATTGTTACATCATTACACAACGTGGCTGCGTCATTTTGTAACCATTGTAACACCATTACAGCATGAGGCTGCGTCATTTTGTAACCATTGTTACACCATTACAGCATGAGGCTGTGTCATTGTGTAACCATTGTTACATCATTACACAACGTGGCTGTGTCATTTTGTAACCATTGTTACACCATTACACAACGAGGCTGTGTCATTTTGTAAACATTGTTACACCATTACACAAAGTGGCTGTGTCATTGTGTAAACATTGTTACACCATTACACCACGAGGATGTGTCATTTTGTAACCATTGTTACACCATTACACCACAAGGTTGTGTCATTTTGTAACCATTGTTACACCATTACACAACGTGGCTGTGTCATTTTGTAACCATTGTTACACCATTACACAAGGCTGTGTCATTTTGTAACCATTGTTACACCATTACACAAGGCTGTGTCATTTTGTAACCATTGTAACACCATTACAGCATGTGGCTGTGTCATTTTGTAACCATTGTAACACCATTACATCATGAGGCTGCGTCATTTTGTAACCATTGTTACACCATTACACACCGTGGCTGTGTCATTTTGTAATCATTGTAACACCATAACAGCATGAGGCTGCGTCATTTTGTAACCATTGTTACACCATTACACAAGGAGGCTGTGTCATTTTGTAACCATTGTTACACCATTAGACACCGTGGCTGCGTCATTTTGTAACCATTGTTACATCATTACACAACGAGGCTGTGTCATTTTGTAACCATTGTTACACCATTACACAACGAGGCTGTGTCATTTTGTAACCAGTGTAACACCATTACAGCATGAGGCTGCATCATTTTGTAACCATTGTTACACCATTACACAACGTGGCTGTGTCATTTTGTAACCATTGTAACACCATTACACAACGAGGCTGTGTCATTTTGTAACCATTGTTACACCATTACACAACGAGGCTGTGTCATTTTGTAACCATTGTTACATCATTACACAATGAGGCTGTGTCATTTTGTAACCATTGTTACACCATTACACCACCAGGCTGTGTCGTTGTGTAACCATTGTTACACCATTACACAACGAGGCTGTGTCATTTTGTTACCATTGTTACACCATTACACAATGAGGCTGTGTCATTTTGTAACCATTGTTACACCATTACACACCGTGGCTGTGTCATTGTGTAACCATTGTTACACCATTACACAACGAGGCTGTGTCATTTTGTAACCATTGTTACACCGTTACACACCGTGGCTGTCATTTTGTAACCATTGTTACACCGTTACACAACGAGGCTGTCATTTTGTAACCATTGTTACACCATTACACACCGTGGCTGTGTCATTTTGTAACCATTGTAACACCATTACAGCATGTGACTGTGTCATTTTGTAACCATTGTAACACCATTACAGCATGAGGCTGCCTCATTTTGTAACCATTGTTACACCATTACACACTGTGGCTGTGTCATTTTCTAACCATTGTAACACCATTACGGCATGAGGCTGCGTCCTTTTGTAACCATTGTTACACCATTACACAACGAGGCTGTGTCATTTTGTAACCATTGTTACACTATTACACGAGGCTGTGTCATTTTGTAACCATTGTTACACCATTACACAACGTTGCAGTGTCATTTTGTAACCATTGTTACACCATTACACACCGTGGCTGTGTCATTTTGTAACCATTGTTACACCATTACAGCATGAGGCTGCATCATTTTGTAACCATTGTTACACCATTACACAACGTGGCTGTGTCATTTTGTAACCATTGTAACACCATTACATAACGAGGCTGTGTCATTTTGTAACCATTGTTACACCATTACACAACGAGGCTGTGTCATTTTGTAACCATTGTTACATCATTACACAATGAGGCTGTGTCATTTTGTAACCATTGTTACACCATTACACCACCAGGCTGTGTCGTTGTGTAACCATTGTTACACCATTACACAACGAGGCTGTGTCATTTTGTTACCATTGTTACACCATTACACAACGAGGCTGTGTCATTTTGTAACCATTGTTACACCATTACACACCGTGGCTGTGTCATTGTGTAACCATTGTTACACCATTACACAACGAGGCTGTGTCATTTTGTAACCATTGTTACACCGTTACACACCGTGGCTGTGTCATTTTGTAACTATTGTTACACCATTACACAACGAGGCTGTGTCATTTTGTAACCATTGTTACACCATTACACACCGTGGCTGTGTCATTTTGTAACCATTGTAACACCATAACAGCATGTGGCTGTGTCATTTTGTAACCATTGTAACACCATTACAGCATGAGGCTGCGTCATTTTGTAACCATTGTTACACCATTACACACCGTGGCTGTGTCATTTTGTAACCATTGTAACACCATTACAGCATGAGGCTGCGTCATTTTGTAACCATTGTTACACCATTACACAACGAGGCTGTGTCATTTTGTAACCATTGTTACACCATTACACAACGAGGCTGTGTCATTTTGTAACCATTGTTACACCATTACACAACGTTGCTGTGTCATTTTGTAACCATTGTTACACCATTACACACCGTGGCTGTGTCATTTTGTAACCATTGTTACATTATTACACAACGAGGCTGTGTCATTTTGTAACCATTGTTACACCATTACACAACAAGGCTGTGTCATTTTGTAACCATTGTAACACCATTACAGCATGAGGCTGCGTCATTTTGTAGCCATTGTTACATCATTACACAACGCGGCTGTGTCATTGTGTAACCATTGTTACACCATTACACAACGAGGCTGTGTCATTTTGTAACCATTGTTACATCATTACACAACGTGGCTGTCATTGTGTAACCATTGTTACATCATGACACCACGAGGCTGTGTCGTTGTGTAACCATTGTTACACAATTACACCACGAGGCTGTGTCATTGTGTAACCATTGTTACACCATTACACAACGAGGCTGTGTCATTTTGTAACCATTGTTACACCATTACACACCGTGGCTGTGTCATTGTGTAACCATTGTAACACCATTACACAACGAGGCTGTGTCATTTTGTAACCATTGTTACACCATTACACACCGTGGCTGTGTCATTTTGTAACCATTGTTACACCATTACACAACGAGGCTGTGTCATTTTGTAACCATTGTTACACCATTACACACCGTGGCTGTGTCATTTTGTAACCATTGTAACACCATTACAGCATGTGGCTGTGTCATTTTGTAAACATTGTAACACCATTACAGCATGAGGCTGCGTCATTTTGTAACCATTGTTACACCATTACACACCGTGGCTGTGTCATTTTGTAACCATTGTAACACCATTACAGCATCATGCTGCGTCATTTTGTAACCATTGTTACACCATTACACACCGTGGCTGCGTCATTTTGTAACCATTGTTACATCATTACACAAAGAGGCTGTGTCATTTTGTAACCATTGTTACACCATTACACAACGAGGCTGTGTCAATTTTGTAACCATTGTAACACCATTACACAACGAGGCTGTGTCATTTTGTAACCATTGTTACACCATTACACAACGAGGCTGTCATTTTGTAACCATTGTTACATCATTACACAACGAGGCTGTGTCATTTTGTAACCATTGTTAGACCATTACACAACGAGGCTGTGTCATTTTGTAACCATTGTAACACCATTACAGCATGAGGCTACGTCATTTTGTAACCATTGTTACACCATTACACACCGTGGCTGTGTCATTTTGTAACCATTGTAACACCATTACAGCATGAGGCTGCGTCATTTTGTAACCATTGTTACACCATTACACACCGTGGCTGTGTCATTTTGTAACCATTGTAACACCATTACAGCATGAGGCTGCGTCATTTTGTAACCATTGTTACACCATTACACAACGAGGCTGTGTCATTTTGTAACCATTGTTACACCATTACACACCGTGGCTGTGTCATTTTGTAACCATTATAACACCATTACAGCATGAGGCTGCGTCATTTTGTAACCATTGTTACACCATTACACAACGAGGCTGTGTCATTTTGTAACCATTGTTACACCATTACACACCGTGGCTGTGTCATTTTGTAACCATTATAACACCATTACAGCATGAGGCTGCGTCATTTTGTAACCATTGTTACACCATTACACACCGTGGCTGTGTCATTTTGTAACCATTATAACACCATTACAGCATGAGGCTGCGTCATTTTGTAACCATTGTTACACCATTACACACCGTGGCTGTGTCATTTTGTAACCATTGTAACACCATTACAGCATGAGGCTGCGTCATTTTGTAACCATTGTTACACCATTACACAACGAGGCTGTGTCATGTTTTAACCATTGTTACACCATTACACAACGAGGCAGTGTCATTTTGTAACCATTGTTACACCATTACACACCGTGGCTGTGTCATTGTGTAACCATTGTTACACCATTACACAACGAGGCTGTGTCCTTTTGTAACCATTGTTACGCCGTTACACACCGTGGCTGTCATTTTGTAACCATTGTTACACCGTTACACAACGAGGCTGTGTCATTTTGTAACCATTGTTACACCATTACACACCGTGGCTGTGTCATTTTGTAACCATTGTAACACCATTACAGCATGTGGCTGTGTCATTTTGTAACCATTGTAACACCATTACAGCATGAGGCTGCCTCATTTTGTAACCATTGTTACACCATTACACACTGTGGCTGTGTCATTTTGTAACCATTGTAACACCATTACAGCATGAGGCTGCGTCCTTTTGTAACCATTGTTACACCATTACACAACGAGGCTGTGTCATTTTGTAACCATTGTTACACTATTACACGAGGCTGTGTCATTTTGTAACCATTGTTACACCATTACACAACGTTGCAGTGTCATTTTGTAACCATTGTTACACCATTACACACAGTGGCTGTGTCATTTTGTAACCATTGTTACACCATTACAGCATGAGGCTGCATCATTTTGTAACCATTGTTACACCATAACACAACGTGGCTGTGTCATTTTGTAACCATTGTAACACCATTACATAACGAGGCTGTGTCATTTTGTAACCATTGTTACACCATTACACAACGAGGCTGTGTCATTTTGTAACCATTGTTACATCATTACACAATGAGGCTGTGTCATTTTGTAACCATTGTTACACCATTACACCACCAGGCTGTGTCGTTGTGTAACCATTGTTACACCATTACACAACGAGGCTGTGTCATTTTGTTACCATTGTTACACCATTACACAACGAGGCTGTGTCATTTTGTAACCATTGTTACACCATTACACACCGTGGCTGTGTCATTGTGTAACCATTGTTACACCATTACACAACGAGGCTGTGTCATTTTGTAACCATTGTTACACCGTTACACACCGTGGCTGTGTCATTTTGTAACTATTGTTACACCATTACACAACGAGGCTGTGTCATTTTGTAACCATTGTTACACCATTACACACCGTGGCTGTGTCATTTTGTAACCATTGTAACACCATAACAGCATGTGGCTGTGTCATTTTGTAACCATTGTAACACCATTACAGCATGAGGCTGCGTCATTTTGTAACCATTGTTACACCATTACACACCGTGGCTGTGTCATTTTGTAACCATTGTAACACCATTACAGCATGAGGCTGCGTCATTTTGTAACCATTGTTACACCATTACACAACGAGGCTGTGTCATTTTGTAACCATTTTTACACCATTACACAACGAGGCTGTGTCATTTTGTAACCATTGTTACACCATTACACAACGTTGCTGTGTCATTTTGTAACCATTGTTACACCATTACACACCGTGGCTGTGTCATTTTGTAACCATTGTTACATTATTACACAACGAGGCTGTGTCATTTTGTAACCATTGTTACACCATTACACAACAAGGCTGTGTCATTTTGTAACCATTGTAACACCATTACAGCATGAGGCTGCGTCATTTTGTAGCCATTGTTACATCATTACACAACGCGGCTGTGTCATTGTGTAACCATTGTTACACCATTACACAACGAGGCTGTGTCATTTTGTAACCATTGTTACATCATTACACAACGTGGCTGTCATTGTGTAACCATTGTTACATCATGACACAACAAGGCTGTGTCATTTTGTAACCATTGTTACACCATTACACAACAAGGCTGTGTCATTTTGTAACCATTGTAACACCATTACAGCATGAGGCTGCGTCATTTTGTAGCCATTGTTACATCATTACACAACGCGGCTGTGTCATTGTGTAACCATTGTTACACCATTACACAACGAGGCTGCATCATTTTGTAACCATTGTTACACCATTACACAACGTGGCTGTGTCATTTTGTAACCATTGTAACACCATTACACAACGAGGCTGTGTCATTTTGTAACCATTGTTACACCATTACACAACAAGGCTGTGTCATTTTGTAACCATTGTAACACCATTACAGCATGAGGCTGCGTCATTTTGTAGCCATTGTTACATCATTACACAACGCGGCTGTGTCATTGTGTAACCATTGTTACACCATTACACACCGTAGCTGTGTCATTTTGTAACCATTGTAACACCATTACAGCATCATGCTGCGTCATTTTGTAACCATTGTTACACCATTACACACCGTGGCTGCGTCATTTTGTAACCATTGTTACATCATTACACAAAGAGGCTGTGTCATTTTGTAACCATTGTTACACCATTACACAACGAGGCTGTGTCAATTTTGTAACCATTGTAACACCATTACACAACGAGGCTGTGTCATTTTGTAACCATTGTTACACCATTACACAACGAGGCTGTCATTTTGTAACCATTGTTACATCATTACACAACGAGGCTGTGTCATTTTGTAACCATTGTTAGACCATTACACAACGAGGCTGTGTCATTTTGTAACCATTGTAACACCATTACAGCATGAGGCTACGTCATTTTGTAACCATTGTTACACCATTACACACCGTGGCTGTGTCATTTTGTAACCATTGTAACACCATTACAGCATGAGGCTGCGTCATTTTGTAACCATTGTTACACCATTACACACCGTGGCTGTGTCATTTTGTAACCATTGTAACACCATTACAGCATGAGGCTGCGTCATTTTGTAACCATTGTTACACCATTACACAACGAGGCTGTGTCATTTTGTAACCATTGTTACACCATTACACACCGTGGCTGTGTCATTTTGTAACCATTATAACACCATTACAGCATGAGGCTGCGTCATTTTGTAACCATTGTTACACCATTACACAATGAGGCTGTGTCATTTTGTAACCATTGTTACACCATTACACACCGTGGCTGTGTCATTTTGTAACCATTATAACACCATTACAGCATGAGGCTGCGTCATTTTGTAACCATTGTTACACCATTACACACCGTGGCTGTGTCATTTTGTAACCATTATAACACCATTACAGCATGAGGCTGCGTCATTTTGTAACCATTGTTACACCATTACACACCGTGGCTGTGTCATTTTGTAACCATTGTAACACCATTACAGCATGAGGCTGCGTCATTTTGTAACCATTGTTACACCATTACACAACGAGGCTGTGTCATGTTTTAACCATTGTTACACCATTACACACCGTGGCTGTGTCATTGTGTAACCATTGTTACACCATTACACAACGAGGCTGTGTCATTTTGTAACCATTGTTACACCGTTACACACCGTGGCTGTCATTTTGTAACCATTGTTACACCGTTACACAACGAGGCTGTGTCATTTTGTAACCATTGTTACACCATTACACACCGTGGCTGTGTCATTTTGTAACCATTGTAACACCATTACAGCATGTGGCTGTGTCATTTTGTAACCATTGTAACACCATTACAGCATGAGGCTGCCTCATTTTGTAACCATTGTTACACCATTACACACTGTGGCTGTGTCATTTTGTAACCATTGTAACACCATTACAGCATGAGGCTGCGTCCTTTTGTAACCATTGTTACACCATTACACAACGAGGCTGTGTCATTTTGTAACCATTGTTACACTATTACACGAGGCTGTGTCATTTTGTAACCATTGTTACACCATTACACAACGTTGCAGTATCATTTTGTAACCATTGTTACACCATTACACACCGTGGCTGTGTCATTTTGTAACCATTGTTACACCATTACAGCATGAGGCTGCATCATTTTGTAACCATTGTTACACCATTACACAACGTGGCTGTGTCATTTTGTAACCATTGTAACACCATTACATAACGAGGCTGTGTCATTTTGTAACCATTGTTACACCATTACACAACAAGGCTGTGTCATTTTGTAACCATTGTTACATCATTACACAATGAGGCTGTGTCATTTTGTAACCATTGTTACACCATTACACCACCAGGCTGTGTCGTTGTGTAACCATTGTTACACCATTACACAACGAGGCTGTGTCATTTTGTTACCATTGTTACACCATTACACAACGAGGCTGTGTCATTTTGTAACCATTGTTACACCATTACACACCGTGGCTGTGTCATTGTGTAACCATTGTTACACCATTACACAACGAGGCTGTGTCATTTTGTAACCATTGTTACACCGTTACACACCGTGGCTGTGTCATTTTGTAACTATTGTTACACCATTACACAACGAGGCTGTGTCATTTTGTAACCATTGTTACACCATTACACACCGTGGCTGTGTCATTTTGTAACCATTGTAACACCATAACAGCATGTGGCTGTGTCATTTTGTAACCATTGTAACACCATTACAGCATGAGGCTGCGTCATTTTGTAACCATTGTTACACCATTACACACCGTGGCTGTGTCATTTTGTAACCATTGTAACACCATTACAGCATGAGGCTGCGTCATTTTGTAACCATTGTTACACCATTACACAACGAGGCTGTGTCATTTTGTAACCATTTTTACACCATTACACGAGGCTGTGTCAATTTTGTAACCATTGTAACACCATTACACAACGAGGCTGTGTCATTTTGTAACCATTGTTACACCATTACACAACGAGGCTGTCATTTTGTAACCATTGTTACATCATTACACAACGAGGCTGTGTCATTTTGTAACCATTGTTAGACCATTACACAACGAGGCTGTGTCATTTTGTAACCATTGTAACACCATTACAGCATGAGGCTACGTCATTTTGTAACCATTGTTACACCATTACACACCGTGGCTGTGTCATTTTGTAACCATTGTAACACCATTACAGCATGAGGCTGCGTCATTTTGTAACCATTGTTACACCATTACACACCGTGGCTGTGTCATTTTGTAACCATTGTAACACCATTACAGCATGAGGCTGCGTCATTTTGTAACCATTGTTACACCATTACACAACGAGGCTGTGTCATTTTGTAACCATTGTTACACCATTACACACCGTGGCTGTGTCATTTTGTAACCATTATAACACCATTACAGCATGAGGCTGCGTCATTTTGTAACCATTGTTACACCATTACACAACTAGGCTGTGTCATTTTGTAACCATTGTTACACCATTACACACCGTGGCTGTGTCATTTTGTAACCATTATAACACCATTACAGCATGAGGCTGCGTCATTTTGTAACCATTGTTACACCATTACACACCGTGGCTGTGTCATTTTGTAACCATTATAACACCATTACAGCATGAGGCTGCGTCATTTTGTAACCATTGTTACACCATTACACACCGTGGCTGTGTCATTTTGTAACCATTGTAACACCATTACAGCATGAGGCTGCGTCATTTTGTAACCATTGTTACACCATTACACAACGAGGCTGTGTCATGTTTTAACCATTGTTACACCATTACACAACGAGGCAGTGTCATTTTGTAACCATTGTTACACCATTACAGCATGAGGCTGCGTCATTTTGTAACCATTGTTACACCATTACACACCATGGCTGGGTCATTTTGTAACCATTGTAACACCATTACAGCATCAGGCTGTGTCATTTTGTAACCATTGTTACACCATTACACACCGTGGCTGCGTCATAATGTAACCATTGTTACATCATTACACAAAGAGGCTGTGTCATTTTGTAACCATTGTTACACCATTACACAACGAGGCTGTGTCAATTTTGTAACCATTGTAACACCATTACACAACGAGGCTGTGTCATTTTGTAACCATTGTTACACCATTACACAACGAGGCTGTGTCATTTTGTAACCATTGTTACATCATTACACAACGAGGCTGTGTCATTTTGTAACCATTGTTAGACCATTACACAACGAGGCTGTGTCATTTTGTAACCATTGTAACACCATTACAGCATGAGGCTGCATCATTTTGTAACCATTGTTACACCATTACACACCGTGGCTGTGTCATTTTGCAACCATTGTAACACCATTACAGCATGAAGCTGCGTCATTTTGTAACCATTGTTACACCATTACACAACGAGGCTGTGTCATTTTGTAACCATTGTTACACCATTACACACCGTGGCTGTGTCATTTTGTAACCATTGTAACACCATTACAGCATGAGGCTGCGTCATTTTGTAACCATTGTTACACCATTACACACCGTGGCTGTGTCATTTTGTAACCATTGTAACACCATTACAGCATGAGGCTGCGTCATTTTGTAACCATTGTTACACCATTACACAACGAGGCTGTGTCATGTTTTAACCATTGTTACACCATTACACAACGAGGCTGTGTCATTTTGTAACCATTGTTACACCATTACACACCGTGGCTGTGTCATTTTGTAACCATTGTTACACCATTACACACCGTGGCTGCGTCATATTGTAACCATTGTTACATCATTACACAACGAGGCTGTGTCATTTTGTAACCATTGTTACACATTACACAACGAGGCGGTGTCATTTTGTAACCATTGTTACATCATTACACAATGTGGCTGCGTCATTTTGTAACCATTGTAACACCATTACAACATGAGGCTGCGTCATTTTGTAACCATTGTTACACCATTATACAATGAGGCTGTGTCATTTTGTAACCATTGTTACACCATTACACACCGTGGCTGTGTCATTTTGTAACCATTGTTACACCGTGGCTGTGTCATTTTGTAACCATTGTTACACCATTACACACCGTGGCTGCGTCATTTTGTAACCATTGTTACATCATTTCACAACGAGGCTGTGTCATTTTGTTACCATTGTTACACCATTACACAACGAGGCTGTGTCATATTGTAACCATTGTTACATCATTACACAACATGGCTGCGTCATTTTGTAACCAATGTAACACCATTACAGCATGAGGCTGTGTCATTTTGTAACCATTGTAACACCATTACAGCATGTGGCTGTGTCATTTTGTAACCATTGTAACACCATTACAGCATGAGGCTGCGTCATTTTGTAACCATTGTTACACCATTACACACCGTGGCTGGGTCATTTTGTAACCATTGTAACACCATTACTGCATCAGGCTGTGTCATTTTGTAACCATTGTTACACCATTACACACCGTGGCTGCGTCATAATGTAACCATTGTTACATCATTACACAAAGAGGCTGTGTCATTTTGTAACCATTGTTACACCATTACACAACGAGGATGTGTCAATTTTGTAACCATTGTAACACCATTACACAACGAGGCTGTGTCATTTTGTAACCATTGTTACATCATTACACAACGAGGCTGTGTCATTTTGTAACCATTGTTAGACCATTACACAACGAGGCTGTGTCATTTTGTAACCATTGTAACACCATTACAGCATGAGGCTGCGTCATTTTGTAACCATTGTTACACCATTACACACCGTGGCCGTGTCATTTTGTAACCATTGTAACACCATTACAGCATGAAGCTGCGTCATTTTGTAACCATTGTTACACCATTACACAACGAGGCTGTGTCATTTTGTAACCATTGTTACACCATTACACACCGTGGCTGTGTCATTTTGTAACCATTGTAACACCATTACAGCATCAGGCTGCGTCATTTTGTAACCATTGTTACACCATTACACACCGTGGCTGTGTCATTTTGTAACCATTGTAACACCATTACAGCATGAGGCTGCGTCATTTTGTAACCATTGTTACACCATTACACAACGAGGCTGTGTCATGTGTTAACCATTTTTACACCATTACACAACGAGGCTGTGTCATTTTGTAACCATTGTTACACCATTACACACCGTGGCTGTGTCATTTTGTAACCATTGTTACACCATTACACACCGTGGCTGCGTCATTTTGTAACCATTGTTACATCATTACACAACGAGGCTGTCATTTTGTAACCATTGTTACATCATTACACAACGTGGCTGCGTCATTTTGTAACCATTGTAACACCATTACAGCATGAGGCTGCGTCATTTTGTAACCAATGTTACACCATTACAGCATGAGGCTGTGTCATTGTGTAACCATTGTTACATCATTACACAACGTGGCTGTGTCATTTTGTAACCATTGTTACACCATTACACAACGAGGCTGTGTCATTTTGTAAACATTGTTACACCATTACACAAAGTGGCTGTGTCATTGTGTAAACATTGTTACACCATTACACCACGAGGATGTGTCATTTTGTAACCATTGTTACACCATTACACCACAAGGTTGTGTCATTTTGTAACCATTGTTACACCATTACACAACGTGGCTGTGTCATTTTGTAACCATTGTTACACCATTACACAAGGCTGTGTCATTTTGTAACCATTGTTACACCATTACACAATGTGGCTGTGTCATTGTGTAACCATTGTTACACCATTACACAACGTGGCTGTGTTATTTTGTAACCATTGTTACACCATTACACAAGGCTGTGTCATTTTGTAACCATTGTAACACCATTACAGCATGTGGCTGTGTCATTTTGTAACCATTGTAACACCATTACATCATGAGGCTGCGTCATTTTGTAACCATTGTTACACCATTACACACCGTGGCTGTGTCATTTTGTAATCATTGTAACACCATTACAGCATGAGGCTGCGTCATTTTGTAACCATTGTTACACCATTACACAAGGAGGCTGTGTCATTTTGTAACCATTGTTACACCATTAGACACCGTGGCTGCGTCATTTTGTAACCATTGTTACATCATTACACAACGAGGCTGTGTCATTTTGTAACCATTGTTACACCATTACACAACGAGGCTGTGTCATTTTGTAACCAGTGTAACACCATTACAGCATGAGGCTGCATCATTTTGTAACCATTGTTACACCATTACACAACGTGGCTGTGTCATTTTGTAACCATTGTAACACCATTACACAACGAGGCTGTGTCATTTTGTAACCATTGTTACACCATTACACAACGAGGCTGTGTCATTTTGTAACCATTGTTACATCATTACACAATGAGGCTGTGTCATTTTGTAACCATTGTTACACCATTACACCACCAGGCTGTGTCGTTGTGTAACCATTGTTACACCATTACACAACAAGGCTGTGTCATTTTGTTACCATTGTTACACCATTACACAACGAGGCTGTGTCATTTTGTAACCATTGTTACACCATTACACAACGAGGCTGTGTCATTTTGTAACCATTGTTACACCGTTACACACCGTGGCTGTCATTTTGTAACCATTGTTACACCGTTACATTTTGTAACCATTGTTACACCATTACACACCGTGGCTGTGTCATTTTGTAACCATTGTAACACCATTACAGCATGTGGCTGTGTCATTTTGTAACCATTGTAACACCATTACAGCATGAGGCTGCCTCATTTTGTAACCATTGTTACACCATTACACACTGTGGCTGTGTCATTTTGTAACCATTGTAACACCATTACAGCATGAGGCTGCGTCCTTTTGTAACCATTGTTACACCATTACACAACGAGGCTGTGTCATTTTGTAACCATTGTTACACTATTACACGAGGCTGTGTCATTTTGTAACCATTGTTACACCATTACACAACGTTGCAGTGTCATTTTGTAACCATTGTTACACCATTACACACCGTGGCTGTGTCATTTTGTAACCATTGTAACACCATTACAGCATGTGGCTGTGTCATTTTGTAACCATTGTAACACCATTACAGCATGAGGCTGCGTCATTTTGTAACCATTGTTACACCATTACACACCGTGGCTGGGTCATTTTGTAACCATTGTAACACCATTACAGCATCAGGCTGTGTCATTTTGTAACCATTGTTACACCATTACACACCGTGGCTGCGTCATAATGTAACCATTGTTACATCATTACACAAAGAGGCTGTGTCATTTTGTAACCATTGTTACACCATTACACAACGAGGCTGTGTCAATTTTGTAACCATTGTAACACCATTACACAACGAGGCTGTGTCACTTTTGTAACCATTGTTACACCATTACACAACGAGGCTGTGTCATTTTGTAACCATTGTTACATCATTACACAACGAGGCTGTGTCATTTTGTAACCATTGTTAGACCATTACACAACGAGGCTGTGTCATTTTGTAACCATTGTAACACCATTACAGCATGAGGCTGCGTCATTTTGTAACCATTGTTACACCATTACACACTGTGGCCGTGTCATTTTGTAACCATTGTAACACCATTACAGCATGAAGCTGCGTCATTTTGTAACCATTGTTACACCATTACACAACGAGGCTGTGTCATTTTGTAACCATTGTTACACCGTTACACAACGAGGCTGTGTCGTTTTGTAACCATTGTTACACCATTACACACCGTGGCTGTGTCATTTTGTAACCATTGTAACACCATTACAGCATGTGGCTGTGTCATTTTGTAACCGTTGTAACACCATTACAGCATGAGGCTGCATCATTTTGTAGCCATTGTTACATCATTACACAACGCGGCTGTGTCATTGTGTAACCATTGTTACAACATTACACAACGAGGCTGTGTCATTTTGTAACCATTGTTACATCATTACACAACGTGGCTGTGTCATTGTGTAACCATTGTTACATCATGACACCACGAGGCTGTGTCGTTGTGTAACCATTGTTACACAATTACACCACGAGGCTGTGTCGTTGTGTAACCATTGTTACCCCATTACACAACGAGGCTGTGTCATTTTGTAACAATTGTTACACCATTACACACCGTGGCTGTGTCATTGTGTAACCATTGTAACACCATTACACAACGAGGCTGTGTCATTTTGTAACCATTGTTACACCATTACACACCGTGGCTGTGTCATTTTGTAACCATTGTTACACCGTTACACAACAAGGCTGTGTCATTTTGTAACCATTGTTACACCATTACACACCGTGGCTGTGTCATTTTGTAACCATTGTCACACCATTACAGCATGTGGCTGTGTCATTTTGTAACCATTGTAACACCATTTCAGCATGAGGCTGTGTTAGACGGGGACCCTGAGGGTCGGCCGGATCCTGCGGGAGAGATCCCCGAGGGGGACCGTCTCCGTACATACAGGATATCTCGGACGGGGGTCCTCTCACTTCTAGTCTCTGTAGGGAAAGGGGGTAGCGGGACAGTCTTGGTACCGGATCGGTGCCGGTAATGTTAAGAGGCGAGCTCACAATCCTCGAGCTGGAGTGTCTGTGGATCGGGCCGCGGCAGCGCCAGCAGGCCAAGATGATGGTTTCACGAGGCAGAGGGCCACGGCAGCGCCAGCAGGCCAAGACGATGGTTTCACGAGGCAGAGGGCCGCGGCAGCGCCAGCAGGCCAAGACGATGGTTTCACGAGGCAGAGGGCCGCGGCAGCGCCAGCAGGCCAAGACGATGGTTTCACGAGGCAGAGGGCCGCGGCAGCGCCAGCAGGCCAAGACGATGGTTTCACGAGGCAGAGGGCCGCGGCAGCGCCAGCAGGCCAAGTCACGGATGAGTTCTTCTCGGGTCTCTCGACTCCAGGATACAACTGCCTTCCTGGTCTGGCACTGCCCCAGTTATAGGTCTGGTCCCCCTTGATGTTCGGACCCTCGCGCCTGGGGGCCGGGAGGTCCGGGATGAGGGAGTCCAGACACCCAGCAGGGGGGTGGAGCCAGTGCCCAGGGCGGCCTGGGGTGATCGACACCTGGCGGAGGAGAGCCGTTGACGATTCCTTCTCCCATTGACTCGCCAAGTGGCCACTCTGCCTCCCGGGGGGAGGTTGGTGCCTCGATGGCGGGCCCGGCCGGGCCCAGGGTTAGGGTCGAGTTGAGGCCACGCGGCCTCGTGCTGCAGTGCCCCAAGATGGCGGCCGGGTCGATGTCGTGGTGTGGATGGTGACCCGGGCCAGCTGGGTCCGGAGCTGGTGTCTTGTAGTGGAGGGATTGCAGGGTACTGTGGGTGGTCGGTTGGGGACTCTGTCTGGGGATGCAGGGAGAGCCAGGGTCCCGGTCCCATTGCGGGGAGGGGGGACAGCCCGAACATGCGGCCTGTCCAACATGCGTCCCCCCCAGCTGAAGGCGGGGAGAGTCAGCCATCTTCCTGGGGACTCTCCTCGCTGAGGCGGAAAAAGCGTGACAGGCCGTCGGCGTTGACCTGGTCCTGGCCTGGACGATGTTCCACCGTGAAGTCCATCCCCTGCAGGGAGATGGACCAGCGCAACAGCTTCGGGTTCTCCCCCCGCATTTGCATCAGCCATTGCAGGGGTCGGTGGTCTGTTTGTACCCGGAAGTGGGTGCCGAAGAGGTATGGCCGGAGCTTCTTGAGTGCCCAGACTACGGCGAAGGCCTCTCTCTCAATGGTGCTCCAGCGCTGTTCTCGGGGCAAGAGGCGTCTGCTGATGAAGACCACCGGATGGTCGACCCCTTCGGCGTTGAGTTGGGAGAGGACGGCCCCCACACCATGATCGGAGGCGTCCGTCTGCACAATGAATTCCCGGCTGTAGTCGGGAGCCTGGAGCACGGGGGCCGTGCACATGGCGGTCTTTAGTTTCTCGAAGGCCGATTGGCAGTCCGGGGTCCAGTTGACGGTTTTGGGGCCCTTCTTGGAGGTGAGCTCTGTGAGGGGCCCTACGATGCTACCATAGTCCTTCACGAACCGCCGGTAGTATCCGGTGAGCCCCAAGAAGGCCCGGACCTCCGTTTGGGTCGTAGGGGGTTGCCAGGCCTGGATGGCAGCAATCTTGAGTTGGAGAGGGGCCACCAGCCCGCTTCCCACTTGGTGTCCCAGGTAGGTCACGGACCCTTGGCCAACCTGGCACTTGCTGGCCTTGATGGTGAGCCCGGCTTGCTGGAGGGCGTGTAGAACCTCCCGCAGGTGGCGGAGGTGGTCGGTCCACTGGTGGCTGTACACAGCAATGTCGTCCAGGTAGGCGGCACTGAAGTCTTCCAGGCCCGCCAGTACCTGGTTTACCAGCCGTTGGAACGTTGCCGGGGCGTTTTTCATGCCGAAGGGCATGACTTTAAAGTGGTAGTGCCCGTCTGGGGTAGAGAAGGCGGATCGTTCTTGGGCCCGAGGGGTGAGGCCGATCTGCCAGTAGCCCGCTGTGAGGTCGAAGATGCTCAGGTAGCGAGCGGCCCCCATCCGGTCAATTAACCCGTCGGCCCGGGGGATGGGATGAGCGTCGGTCCGGGTCACTGCATTCAGCCCACGATAGTCCACGCAGAACCGGAGCTCAGGGGCAACGCCCGGGGCAGCTGCCTTGGGAACCAGGACGACTGGGCTCGCCCAGGGGCTGTCTGAGGGTTCGATCACTCCTAGGGTCAGCATTTTGGATACCTCGGTCTGGATGCAGGCTCGTACCCGGTCTGGTACGCGGTACGCCCGGTGTCGAATAGGAGGGCTGTCCCCGGTGTCCACATCGTGGAGGCACCAGGGGGTGACTCCGGGGGTGAGGGAGAACAGGGAGGCGAACTGTCTCAGGAGCCTTTGGCAGTCTTGGCGTTGCTCCGGGGACAGGGTCTCGGAGAGCTGGACCCCTTCCACTGAGCCATCCTGCTCGAAGGCCCTCAGTAAGTCCGGAAGGGGTTCGGAGTCTTCTTCTGTCCCATTATCGGTAGCCATCAGGAGGCTGAGCTCGGATCGCACAAAATGGGGTTTTAGCCTGTTGGCATGGAGGACCCGTAGGGGGTTCCGGGCAGTCTCCATGTCGATTAAATAGGTGACGGGCCCTTTGCGTTCGATTACCTTGAAGGGCCCGGACCATCGGTCTTGGAGTGCACAGGGTTCAACCGGGGACATCACCCAGACCTGTTGTCCCGGTTCGAACTCAATGGAGGACGCGTGTTGATCGTACCACCTCTTCATGTCCTCCTGACTGGCCTCGAGGTTGGCTTTGGCGGCGTCTCGGAACCGCCGGGTCTGGTTGCGGAGAGCCAGGAGGTACCTGTAGATGTCCGGGGGAGTTTTCTGGGGAGGCTGCTCCCAACCTTCCTTGACTAGGCTGAGGGGGCCCCGGACGGGGTGCCCGTACAGGAGTTCAAATGGGCTGAAGCCGAGGGACTTCTGCGGGACCTCCCGATAGGCAAACAGGAGGCATGGAAGTAGCACGTCCCACTGGCGTCGAAGGGGTTCTTCTAGGCCCATAATCATCCCCTTGAGGGTGCGGTTGAATCTCTCGACCAGTCCGTTGCCTTGCGGGTGATAGGGGGTCGTGAATTTGTAGGTGACCCCGCATTGTTGCCAAAGAGACTTCATATATCTGGAGATAAAGTTCGTGCCCCTGTCACTGACGACCTCCCGGGGGAACCCCACCCGGGAGAAGATCCCCATCAGAGCCCGGCCCACCACGGGGGCCGTCACCGTCCGAAGAGGGATGGCCTCGGGATAGCGAGTGGCGTGGTCTACGAGGACCAGGATGAACCGGTGTCCTTGGGCTGTTCGAGGGTCGAGGGGCCCCACAATGTCTATCCCCACTCGTTCAAACGGGGTGGTGACGACAGGGAAGGGTTGTAGCGGTGCTTTGATTTTTCGGCCACTTTTTCCGCTGGCCTGGCAGGTGGGGCAGGCCTTGCAGTGGTTGGTGACATCCTTTCGCATGTGGGGCCAGAAAAAATGGGTCACCAGGCGGTCGTATGTTTTATCCTGCCCCAGGTGTCCGGCCAGGGGGACATCGTGGGCTAAGTTCAGGAGGAAGTCTCGGAAGCGAAGGGGAACCACCAGCACCCGACTGGCCCCTAGTTCTGCCACTTTCTGCTCACTGTAGAGCAGGTCTTGGTCCCAGTAGATCCAGTGGGCCCCCGAGGTATCCCCGGTGCTCTGGGCCAGGGCTTGCTGCCGGGGTCCTTCGAGAGAGGGACATGTCTTCTGTTCGGCCCGGAATTGTTCCTGAGTTGGGCCTCCCTCCTGCCGCCATTGTGCCAGGTCAGGGACGTCCCGAAGCTGGTCGGCTCCTTCTTCTGGTTGGGTCGAGGGACTGGCGTCTGGGGCGGCCTCCTCTGGGATGAGTGCGGGAGGAGGTTCTGGCCACTCGGGCTCTTCTGAACTGGGGACCGCGCGGGCGGTCATGGACCGGGTCGTGACGCAGACCCATTCGGGGAGGCCGAGCATCCCCAGGTGCTCCCTCTGTTCGACAGCTGCCCAGGGAGAGCTTTCAAGGTCGTTTCCTAGGAGGCAGTCCACGGGGGCATCATCGCGGACAGTTACCTTTAACATCCCCGTTACTCCTCCCCACTCGAAGGGGACGCAGGCCATGTGGCATAGGCTTTCGGAATTGTCTGCTGAGCGGACAGGGCAAAGAATGTTCGGCAGGATTTGGTCTGGAGTGACGAGGTGGCGTCGGACCGCCGTTACACTGGCCCCGGTGTCGCGGAGGGCTTCCGCCCGGCGGCCATTAATGTTGACCCATTGACTGTACTTCTGCGTGTTGGCGGGAAGGGGGGCCCGCGGAATCATGTCTCTCTCCCCTAAGCAGACCAGTGCCATGGCGGCGGGTGCCCATTCCGATGGATCGGTCTCGTACTCTTCTTGGTCTTCTGGGCTTAGTTCTTCTCCTAGGGCGGCCGCTGCAACCTGGCGGGGGGTAGTGTTCGGATTCTTTGGGCAGTTGGGATCACTGGCGTAGTGGCCGGGCCGCTGGCATCTGTGGCACGTAATGTTGGCCCGGAAACCGGCCCGGACGGCAGGGCTTCCTCGGCCAACCGGGGTCGAGGGATTGCTGGGGGGTGACGAGGGGCCGGGGTCTCTCCCCCGACCTTGGCCTCCTCCTCCTCCTCGGGGGCGATGGGGCCCTAGGTACGGCCTGGATGATTCGCTGGGTGCGTTCCGGCCAACTCGGGTGCTTTCCCACCGGTCGGCTTCGGCGGCGAGTTGTCGAGGTTCGGTTAGCTTACTGTCCAAGAGGTGTTGCCGGAGCTCCACGAAGCAGTTGTTCGATAGGTGCTCCCATACGATAAGGTCAAAGAGTTGTTCGTAGGTGGTCACTTTGTTGCCCTTGATCCACCCCTCGAAGGCTCGGCTAAAAAAATTCACGTACTCCACCCAAGTTGTACCCGGAATCCGTTTGCAGTCGCGGAACCGTTGGCGGTACATCTCAGGTGTGAGCCCGTATCGAGTGAGGAGGGCGGCCTTCATGTGGTCGTAGGAGGTCATCAGAGGGTCCGGGAGTTGCAGCAGGGCGTCCCGCCCTTCGTTGACAAATCTCCCCCATAATCCGGCTCCCCAATCGCTTCGGGGAATCCGGTGGGAGGTCATTGCCACCTCATAGGCTTTAAACCACTGCTGTATATCATCGTTCTTGTGGTATTCCCGGATGACTTCTTTGGGGATGTGAACCTTGGGCTCGGTCGAGGCAGACGGGGTCGGGCGTTCGGGGAGCCCGAGGTCTCTATTCTGTTTCTGGATCTCCAGTTCTTTGAGATTGCGCTCATGTTCGTACGCTAGTTTCTTTTCCTCTAGCTCTCTCTGTTTCTGCTTCTCTTCTCGCTCCTCTCGGAGCCGTAAGTGTTCCAGAGTTATTTTTTGTTCCGCCAGCTTGAGTTCTCCATCCAAGCGCAGTCGGGCCAGTTCTAATTCGTGGAGTCTGCTTTTTTCTCTCTCTCGGATCTCTTCCAGGGAGAGACCCGCTCTTCCTTCTTCAGTTGGTGCGGGGCTCGTCTCGGTTGTTCGTGTTCGGGGTACGGCCGTACCTGTTTCTGCCCAAGCTTCTAGGGCTCGTTTGAAGTCTTCCTTTGTGCTAAGACCTGTGGTTGGGAGGCCAAGTTCTATGCAATATTGCTTCAGTTCCCGGTGGTTGTAGTCTTCCAATTTTTCCATCTGGAATTTTTCCGTTGTTCCGCTCTCTGTTGTCATGGTGGTCGTGTGCCGTGGGTCGAGTGACTTTCTGTACGATTATGCGTAGGTTCGGATCCCGTCGCTGGCCACCAATGTTAGACGGGGACCCTGAGGGTCGGCCGGATCCTGCGAGAGAGATCCCCGAGGGGGACCGTCTCCGGTGGTCGTACAGGCAAGTTACTTCCCTCCCCACAAACAGGCACCACACCGAGTAGAGTTCAATACTTTATATAAGGTTCGTACGGCAAGGTTATCAGCGATACAGGATATCTCGGACCCGGGGGTCCTCTCACTTCTAGTCTCTGTAGGGAAAGGGGGTAGCGGGACAGTCTTGGTACCGGATCGGTGCCGGTAATGGTAAGAGGCGAGCTCACAATCCTCGAGCTGGAGTGTCTGTGGATCGGGCCGCGGCAGCGCCAGCAGGCCAAGATGATGGTTTCACGAGGCAGAGGGCCGCGGCAGCGCCAGCAGGCCAAGACGATGGTTTCACGAGGCAGAGGGCCGCGGCAGCGCCAGCAGGCCAAGACGATGGTTTCACGAGGCAGAGGGCCGCGGCAGGGCCAGCAGGCCAAGACGATGGTTTCACGAGGCAGAGGGCCGCGGCAGCGCCAGCAGGCCAAGACGATGGTTTCACGAGGCAGAGGGCCGCGGCAGCGCCAGCAGGCCAAGTCACGGATGAGTTCTTCTCGGGTCTCTCGACTCCAGGATACAACTGCCTTCCTGGTCTGGCACTGCCCCAGTTATAGGTCTGGTCCCCCTTGATGTTCGGACCCTCGCGCCTGGGGGCCGGAAGGTCCGGGATGAGGGAGTCCAGACACCCAGCAGGGGGGTGGAGCCAGTGCCCAGGGCGGCCTGGGGTGATCGACACCTGGCGGAGGAGAGCCGTTGACGATTCCTTCTCCCATTGACTCGCCAAGTGGCCACTCTGCCTCCCGGGGGGAGGTTGGTGCCTCGATGGCGGGCCCGGCCGGGCCCAGGGTTAGGGTCGAGTTGAGGCCACGCGGCCTCGTGCTGCAGTGCCCCAAGATGGCGGCCGGGTCGATGTCGTGGTGTGGATGGTGACCCGGGCCAGCTGGGTCCGGAGCTGGTGTCTTGTAGTGGAGGGATTGCAGGGTACTGTGGGTGGTCGGTTGGGGACTCTGGCTGGGGATGCAGGGAGAGCCAGGGTCCCGGTCCCATTGCGGGGAGGGGGGACAGCCCGAACATGCGGCCTGTCCAACAGGCTGCATCATTTTGTAGCCATTGTTACATCATTACACAACGCGGCTGTGTCATTGTGTAACCATTGTTACACCATTACACAACGAGGCTGTGTCATTTTGTAACCATTGTTACATCATTACACAACGTGGCTGTGTCATTGTGTAACCATTGTTACATCATGACACCACGAGGCTGTGTCGTTGTGTAACCATTGTTACACAATTACACCACGAGGCTGTGTCGTTGTGTAACCATTGTTACCCCATTACACAACGAGGCTGTGTCATTTTGTAACCATTGTTACACCATTACACACCGTGGCTGTGTCATTGTGTAACCATTGTAACACCATTACACAACGAGGCTGTGTCATTTTGTAACCATTGTTACACCATTACACACCGTAGCTGTGTCATTTTGTAACCATTGTAACACCATTACAGCATCATGCTGCGTCATTTTGTAACCATTGTTACACCATTACACACCGTGGCTGCGTCATTTTGTAACCATTGTTACATCATTACACAAAGAGGCTGTGTCATTTTGTAACCATTGTTACACCATTACACAACGAGGCTGTGTCAATTTTGTAACCATTGTAACACCATTACACAACGAGGCTGTGTCATTTTGTAACCATTGTTACACCATTACACAACGAGGCTGTCATTTTGTAACCATTGTTACATCATTACACAACGAGGCTGTGTCATTTTGTAACCATTGTTAGACCATTACACAACGAGGCTGTGTCATTTTGTAACCATTGTAACACCATTACAGCATGAGGCTACGTCATTTTGTAACCATTGTTACACCATTACACACCGTGGCTGTGTCATTTTGTAACCATTGTAACACCATTACAGCATGAGGCTGCGTCATTTTGTAACCATTGTTACACCATTACACACCGTGGCTGTGTCATTTTGTAACCATTGTAACACCATTACAGCATGAGGCTGCGTCATTTTGTAACCATTGTTACACCATTACACAACGAGGCTGTGTCATTTTGTAACCATTGTTACACCATTACACACCGTGGCTGTGTCATTTTGTAACCATTATAACACCATTACAGCATGAGGCTGCGTCATTTTGTAACCATTGTTACACCATTACACAATGAGGCTGTGTCATTTTGTAACCATTGTTACACCATTACACACCGTGGCTGTGTCATTTTGTAACCATTATAACACCATTACAGCATGAGGCTGCGTCATTTTGTAACCATTGTTACACCATTACACACCGTGGCTGTGTCATTTTGTAACCATTATAACACCATTACAGCATGAGGCTGCGTCATTTTGTAACCATTGTTACACCATTACACACCGTGGCTGTGTCATTTTGTAACCATTGTAACACCATTACAGCATGAGGCTGCGTCATTTTGTAACCATTGTTACACCATTACACAACGAGGCTGTGTCATGTTTTAACCATTGTTACACCATTACACAACGAGGCAGTGTCATTTTGTAACCATTGTTACACCATTACACACCGTGGCTGTGTCATTGTGTAACCATTGTTACACCATTACACAACGAGGCTGTGTCATTTTGTAACCATTGTTACACCGTTACACACCGTGGCTGTCATTTTGTAACCATTGTTACACCGTTACACAACGAGGCTGTGTCATTTTGTAACCATTGTTACACCATTACACACCGTGGCTGTGTCATTTTGTAACCATTGTAACACCATTACAGCATGTGGCTGTGTCATTTTGTAACCATTGTAACACCATTACAGCATGAGGCTGCCTCATTTTGTAACCATTGTTACACCATTACACACTGTGGCTGTGTCATTTTGTAACCATTGTAACACCATTACAGCATGAGGCTGCGTCCTTTTGTAACCATTGTTACACCATTACACAACGAGGCTGTGTCATTTTGTAACCATTGTTACACTATTACACGAGGCTGTGTCATTTTGTAACCATTGTTACACCATTACACAACGTTGCAGTATCATTTTGTAACCATTGTTACACCATTACACACCGTGGCTGTGTCATTTTGTAACCATTGTTACACCATTACAGCATGAGGCTGCATCATTTTGTAACCATTGTTACACCATTACACAACGTGGCTGTGTCATTTTGTAACCATTGTAACACCATTACATAACGAGGCTGTGTCATTTTGTAACCATTGTTACACCATTACACAACGAGGCTGTGTCATTTTGTAACCATTGTTACATCATTACACAATGAGGCTGTGTCATTTTGTAACCATTGTTACACCATTACACCACCAGGCTGTGTCGTTGTGTAACCATTGTTACACCATTACACAACGAGGCTGTGTCATTTTGTTACCATTGTTACACCATTACACAACGAGGCTGTGTCATTTTGTAACCATTGTTACACCATTACACACCGTGGCTGTGTCATTGTGTAACCATTGTTACACCATTACACAACAAGGCTGTGTCATTTTGTAACCATTGTTACACCGTTACACACCGTGGCTGTGTCATTTTGTAACTATTGTTACACCATTACACAACGAGGCTGTGTCATTTTGTAACCATTGTTACACCATTACACACCGTGGCTGTGTCATTTTGTAACCATTGTAACACCATAACAGCATGTGGCTGTGTCATTTTGTAACCATTGTAACACCATTACAGCATGAGGCTGCGTCATTTTGTAACCATTGTTACACCATTACACACCGTGGCTGTGTCATTTTGTAACCATTGTAACACCATTACAGCATGAGGCTGCGTCATTTTGTAACCATTGTTACACCATTACACAACGAGGCTGTGTCATTTTGTAACCATTTTTACACCATTACACGAGGCTGTGTCAATTTTGTAACCATTGTAACACCATTACACAACGAGGCTGTGTCATTTTGTAACCATTGTTACACCATTACACAACGAGGCTGTCATTTTGTAACCATTGTTACATCATTACACAACGAGGCTGTGTCATTTTGTAACCATTGTTAGACCATTACACAACGAGGCTGTGTCATTTTGTAACCATTGTAACACCATTACAGCATGAGGCTACGTCATTTTGTAACCATTGTTACACCATTACACACCGTGGCTGTGTCATTTTGTAACCATTGTAACACCATTACAGCATGAGGCTGCGTCATTTTGTAACCATTGTTACACCATTACACACCGTGGCTGTGTCATTTTGTAACCATTGTAACACCATTACAGCATGAGGCTGCGTCATTTTGTAACCATTGTTACACCATTACACAACGAGGCTGTGTCATTTTGTAACCATTGTTACACCATTACACACCGTGGCTGTGTCATTTTGTAACCATTATAACACCATTACAGCATGAGGCTGCGTCATTTTGTAACCATTGTTACACCATTACACAACGAGGCTGTGTCATTTTGTAACCATTGTTACACCATTACACACCGTGGCTGTGTCATTTTGTAACCATTATAACACCATTACAGCATGAGGCTGCGTCATTTTGTAACCATTGTTACACCATTACACACCGTGGCTGTGTCATTTTGTAACCATTATAACACCATTACAGCATGAGGCTGCGTCATTTTGTAACCATTGTTACACCATTACACACCGTGGCTGTGTCATTTTGTAACCATTGTAACACCATTACAGCATGAGGCTGCGTCATTTTGTAACCATTGTTACACCATTACACAACGAGGCTGTGTCATGTTTTAACCATTGTTACACCATTACACAACGAGGCAGTGTCATTTTGTAACCATTGTTACACCATTACAGCATGAGGCTGCGTCATTTTGTAACCATTGTTACACCATTACACACCATGGCTGGGTCATTTTGTAACCATTGTAACACCATTACAGCATCAGGCTGTGTCATTTTGTAACCATTGTTACACCATTACACACCGTGGCTGCGTCATAATGTAACCATTGTTACATCATTACACAAAGAGGCTGTGTCATTTTGTAACCATTGTTACACCATTACACAACGAGGCTGTGTCAATTTTGTAACCATTGTAACACCATTACACAACGAGGCTGTGTCATTTTGTAACCATTGTTACACCATTACACAACGAGGCTGTGTCATTTTGTAACCATTGTTACATCATTACACAACGAGGCTGTGTCATTTTGTAACCATTGTTAGACCATTACACAACGAGGCTGTGTCATTTTGTAACCATTGTAACACCATTACAGCATGAGGCTGCATCATTTTGTAACCATTGTTACACCATTACACACCGTGGCTGTGTCATTTTGCAACCATTGTAACACCATTACAGCATGAAGCTGCGTCATTTTGTAACCATTGTTACACCATTACACAACGAGGCTGTGTCATTTTGTAACCATTGTTACACCATTACACACCGTGGCTGTGTCATTTTGTAACCATTGTAACACCATTACAGCATGAGGCTGCGTCATTTTGTAACCATTGTTACACCATTACACACCGTGGCTGTGTCATTTTGTAACCATTGTAACACCATTACAGCATGAGGCTGCATCATTTTGTAACCATTGTTACACCATTACACAACGAGGCTGTGTCATGTTTTAACCATTGTTACACCATTACACAACGAGGCTGTGTCATTTTGTAACCATTGTTACACCATTACACACCGTGGCTGTGTCATTTTGTAACCATTGTTACACCATTACACACCGTGGCTGCGTCATATTGTAACCATTGTTACATCATTACACAACGAGGCTGTGTCATTTTGTAACCATTGTTACACATTACACAACGAGGCGGTGTCATTTTGTAACCATTGTTACATCATTACACAATGTGGCTGCGTCATTTTGTAACCATTGTAACACCATTACAGCATGAGGCTGCGTCATTTTGTAACCATTGTTACACCATTATATAATGAGGCTGTGTCATTTTGTAACCATTGTTACACCATTACACACCGTGGCTGTGTCATTTTGTAACCATTGTTACACCATTACACACCGTGGCTGCGTCATTTTGTAACCATTGTTACATCATTACACAACGAGGCTGTGTCATTTTGTTACCATTGTTACACCATTACACAACGAGGCTGTGTCATATTGTAACCATTGTTACATCATTACACAACATGGCTGCGTCATTTTGTAACCAATGTAACACCATTACAGCATGAGGCTGTGTCATTTTGTAACCATTGTAACACCATTACAGCATGTGGCTGTGTCATTTTGTAACCATTGTAACACCATTACAGCATGAGGCTGCGTCATTTTGTAACCATTGTTACACCATTACACACCGTGGCTGGGTCATTTTGTAACCATTGTAACACCATTACTGCATCAGGCTGTGTCATTTTGTAACCATTGTTACACCATTACACACCGTGGCTGCGTCATAATGTAACCATTGTTACATCATTACACAAAGAGGCTGTGTCATTTTGTAACCATTGTTACACCATTACACAACGAGGCTGTGTCAATTTTGTAACCATTGTAACACCATTACACAACGAGGCTGTGTCATTTTGTAACCATTGTTACACCATTACACAACGAGGCTGTGTCATTTTGTAACCATTGTTACATCATTACACAACGAGGCTGTGTCATTTTGTAACCATTGTTAGACCATTACACAACGAGGCTGTGTCATTTTGTAACCATTGTAACACCATTACAGCATGAGGCTGCGTCATTTTGTAACCATTGTTACACCATTACACACCGTGGCCGTGTCATTTTGTAACCATTGTAACACCATTACAGCATGAAGCTGCGTCATTTTGTAACCATTGTTACACCATTACACAACGAGGCTGTGTCATTTTGTAACCATTGTTACACCATTACACACCGTGGCTGTGTCATTTTGTAACCATTGTAACACCATTACAGCATCAGGCTGCGTCATTTTGTAACCATTGTTACACCATTACACACCGTGGCTGTGTCATTTTGTAACCATTGTAACACCATTACAGCATGAGGCTGCGTCATTTTGTAACCATTGTTACACCATTACACAACGAGGCTGTGTCATGTGTTAACCATTTTTACACCATTACACAACGAGGCTGTGTCATTTTGTAACCATTGTTACACCATTACACACCGTGGCTGTGTCATTTTGTAACCATTGTTACACCATTACACACCGTGGCTGCGTCATTTGGTAACCATTGTTACATCATTACACAACGAGGCTGTCATTTTGTAACCATTGTTACATCATTACACAACGTGGCTGCGTCATTTTGTAACCATTGTAACACCATTACAGCATGAGGCTGCGTCATTTTGTAACCAATGTTACACCATTACAGCATGAGGCTGTGTCATTGTGTAACCATTGTTACATCATTACACAACGTGGCTGTGTCATTTTGTAACCATTGTTACACCATTACACAACGAGGCTGTGTCATTTTGTAAACATTGTTACACCATTACACAAAGTGGCTGTGTCATTGTGTAAACATTATTACACCATTACACCACGAGGATGTGTCATTTTGTAACCATTGTTACACCATTACACCACAAGGTTGTGTCATTTTGTAACCATTGTTACACCATTACACAACGTGGCTGTGTCATTTTGTAACCATTGTTACACCATTACACAAGGCTGTGTCATTTTGTAACCATTGTTACACCATTACACAATGTGGCTGTGTCATTGTGTAACCATTGTTACACCATTACACAACGTGGCTGTGTTATTTTGTAACCATTGTTACACCATTACACAAGGCTGTGTCATTTTGTAACCATTGTAACACCATTACAGCATGTGGCTGTGTCATTTTGTAACCATTGTAACACCATTACATCATGAGGCTGCGTCATTTTGTAACCATTGTTACACCATTACACACCGTGGCTGTGTCATTTTGTAATCATTGTAACACCATTACAGCATGAGGCTGCGTCATTTTGTAACCATTGTTACACCATTACACAAGGAGGCTGTGTCATTTTGTAACCATTGTTACACCATTAGACACCGTGGCTGCGTCATTTTGTAACCATTGTTACATCATTACACAACGAGGCTGTGTCATTTTGTAACCATTGTTACACCATTACACAACGAGGCTGTGTCATTTTGTAACCAGTGTAACACCATTACAGCATGAGGCTGCATCATTTTGTAACCATTGTTACACCATTACACAACGTGGCTGTGTCATTTTGTAACCATTGTAACACCATTACACAACGAGGCTGTGTCATTTTGTAACCATTGTTACACCATTACACAACGAGGCTGTGTCATTTTGTAACCATTGTTACATCATTACACAATGAGGCTGCGTCATTTTGTAACCATTGTTACACCATTACACCACCAGGCTGTGTCGTTGTGTAACCATTGTTACACCATTACACAACAAGGCTGTGTCATTTTGTTACCATTGTTACACCATTACACAACGAGGCTGTGTCATTTTGTAACCATTGTTACACCATTACACAACGAGGCTGTGTCATTTTGTAACCATTGTTACACCGTTACACACCGTGGCTGTCATTTTGTAACCATTGTTACACCGTTACATTTTGTAACCATTGTTACACCATTACACACCGTGGCTGTGTCATTTTGTAACCATTGTAACACCATTACAGCATGTGGCTGTGTCATTTTGTAACCATTGTAACACCATTACAGCATGAGGCTGCCTCATTTTGTAACCATTGTTACACCATTACACACTGTGGCTGTGTCATTTTGTAACCATTGTAACACCATTACAGCATGAGGCTGCGTCCTTTTGTAACCATTGTTACACCATTACACAACGAGGCTGTGTCATTTTGTAACCATTGTTACACTATTACACGAGGCTGTGTCATTTTGTAACCATTGTTACACCATTACACAACGTTGCAGTGTCATTTTGTAACCATTGTTACACCATTACACACCGTGGCTGTGTCATTTTGTAACCATTGTAACACCATTACAGCATGTGGCTGTGTCATTTTGTAACCATTGTAACACCATTACAGCATGAGGCTGCGTCATTTTGTAACCATTGTTACACCATTACACACCGTGGCTGGGTCATTTTGTAACCATTGTAACACCATTACAGCATCAGGCTGTGTCATTTTGTAACCATTGTTACACCATTACACACCGTGGCTGCGTCATAATGTAACCATTGTTACATCATTACACAAAGAGGCTGTGTCATTTTGTAACCATTGTTACACCATTACACAACGAGGCTGTGTCAATTTTGTAACCATTGTAACACCATTACACAACGAGGCTGTGTCACTTTTGTAACCATTGTTACACCATTACACAACGAGGCTGTGTCATTTTGTAACCATTGTTACATCATTACACAACGAGGCTGTGTCATTTTGTAACCATTGTTAGACCATTACACAACGAGGCTGTGTCATTTTGTAACCATTGTAACACCATTACAGCATGAGGCTGCGTCATTTTGTAACCATTGTTACACCATTACACACTGTGGCCGTGTCATTTTGTAACCATTGTAACACCATTACAGCATGAAGCTGCGTCATTTTGTAACCATTGTTACACCATTACACAACGAGGCTGTGTCATTTTGTAACCATTGTTACACCGTTACACAACGAGGCTGTGTCGTTTTGTAACCATTGTTACACCATTACACACCGTGGCTGTGTCATTTTGTAACCATTGTAACACCATTACAGCATGTGGCTGTGTCATTTTGTAACCGTTGTAACACCATTACAGCATGAGGCTGCATCATTT
Source organism: Lissotriton helveticus (assembly GCF_964261635.1). Taxonomy (NCBI): domain Eukaryota; kingdom Metazoa; phylum Chordata; class Amphibia; order Caudata; family Salamandridae; genus Lissotriton; species Lissotriton helveticus. The sequence continues at coordinate 1,934,222,594 of NC_136068.1, read as the reverse complement.
TGTAGCCATTGTTACATCATTACACAACGCGGCTGTGTCATTGTGTAACCATTGTTACACCATTACACAACGAGGCTGTGTCATTTTGTAACCATTGTTACATCATTACACAACGTGGCTGTGTCATTGTGTAACCATTGTTACATCATGACACCACGAGGCTGTGTCGTTGTGTAACCATTGTTACACAATTACACCACGAGGCTGTGTCGTTGTGTAACCATTGTTACCCCATTACACAACGAGGCTGTGTCATTTTGTAACAATTGTTACACCATTACACACCGTGGCTGTGTCATTGTGTAACCATTGTAACACCATTACACAACGAGGCTGTGTCATTTTGTAACCATTGTTACACCATTACACACCGTGGCTGTGTCATTTTGTAACCATTGTTACACCGTTACACAACAAGGCTGTGTCATTTTGTAACCATTGTTACACCATTACACACCGTGGCTGTGTCATTTTGTAACCATTGTCACACCATTACAGCATGTGGCTGTGTCATTTTGTAACCATTGTAACACCATTTCAGCATGAGGCTGTGTTAGACGGGGACCCTGAGGGTTGGCCGGATCCTGCGGGAGAGATCCCCGAGGGGGACCGTCTCCGGTGGTCGTACAGGCAAGTTACTTCCCTCCCCACAAACAGGCACCACACCGAGTAGAGTTCAATACTTTATATAAGGTTCGTATGGCAAGGTTATCAGCGATACAGGATATCTCGGACCGGGGGTCCTCTCACTTCTAGTCTCTGTAGGGAAAGGGGGTAGCGGGACAGTCTTGGTACCGGATCGGTGCCGGTAATGGTAAGAGGCGAGCTCACAATCCTCGAGCTGGAGTGTCTGTGGATCGGGCCGCGGCAGCGCCAGCAGGCCAAGATGATGGTTTCACGAGGCAGAGGGCCACGGCAGCGCCAGCAGGCCAAGACGATGGTTTCACGAGGCAGAGGGCCGCGGCAGCGCCAGCAGGCCAAGACGATGGTTTCACGAGGCAGAGGGCCGCGGCAGCGCCAGCAGGCCAAGACGATGGTTTCACGAGGCAGAGGGCCGCGGCAGCGCCAGCAGGCCAAGACGATGGTTTCACGAGGCAGAGGGCCGCGGCAGCGCCAGCAGGCCAAGTCACGGATGAGTTCTTCTCGGGTCTCTCGACTCCAGGATACAACTGCCTTCCTGGTCTGGCACTGCCCCAGTTATAGGTCTGGTCCCCCTTGATGTTCGGACCCTCGCGCCTGGGGGCCGGGAGGTCCGGGATGAGGGAGTCCAGACACCCAGCAGGGGGGTGGAGCCAGTGCCCAGGGCGGCCTGGGGTGATCGACACCTGGCGGAGGAGAGCCGTTGACGATTCCTTCTCCCATTGACTCGCCAAGTGGCCACTCTGCCTCCCGGGGGGAGGTTGGTGCCTCGATGGCGGGCCCGGCCGGGCCCAGGGTTAGGGTCGAGTTGAGGCCACGCGGCCTCGTGCTGCAGTGCCCCAAGATGGCGGCCGGGTCGATGTCGTGGTGTGGATGGTGACCCGGGCCAGCTGGGTCCGGAGCTGGTGTCTTGTAGTGGAGGGATTGCAGGGTACTGTGGGTGGTCGGTTGGGGACTCTGGCTGGGGATGCAGGGAGAGCCAGGGTCCCGGTCCCATTGCGGGGAGGGGGGACAGCCCGAACATGCGGCCTGTCCAACATGCGTCCCCCCCAGCTGAAGGCGGGGAGAGTCAGCCATCTTCCTGGGGACTCTCCTCGCTGAGGCGGAAAAAGCGTGACAGGCCGTCGGCGTTGACCTGGTCCTGGCCTGGACGATGTTCCACCGTGAAGTCCATCCCCTGCAGGGAGATGGACCAGCGCAACAGCTTCGGGTTCTCCCCCCGCATTTGCATCAGCCATTGCAGGGGTCGGTGGTCTGTTTGTACCCGGAAGTGGGTGCCGAAGAGGTATGGCCGGAGCTTCTTGAGTGCCCAGACTACGGCGAAGGCCTCTCTCTCAATGGTGCTCCAGCGCTGTTCTCGGGGCAAGAGGCGTCTGCTGATGAAGACCACCGGATGGTCGACCCCTTCGGCGTTGAGTTGGGAGAGGACGGCCCCCACACCATGATCGGAGGCGTCCGTCTGCACAATGAATTCCCGGCTGTAGTCGGGAGCCTGGAGCACGGGGGCCGTGCACATGGCGGTCTTTAGTTTCTCGAAGGCCGATTGGCAGTCCGGGGTCCAGTTGACGGTTTTGGGGCCCTTCTTGGAGGTGAGCTCTGTGAGGGGCCCTACGATGCTACCATAGTCCTTCACGAACCGCCGGTAGTATCCGGTGAGCCCCAAGAAGGCCCGGACCTCCGTTTGGGTCGTAGGGGGTTGCCAGGCCTGGATGGCAGCAATCTTGAGTTGGAGAGGGGCCACCAGCCCGCTTCCCACTTGGTGTCCCAGGTAGGTCACGGACCCTTGGCCAACCTGGCACTTGCTGGCCTTGATGGTGAGCCCGGCTTGCTGGAGGGCGTGTAGAACCTCCCGCAGGTGGCGGAGGTGGTCGGTCCACTGGTGGCTGTACACAGCAATGTCGTCCAGGTAGGCGGCACTGAAGTCTTCCAGGCCCGCCAGTACCTGGTTTACCAGCCGTTGGAACGTTGCCGGGGCGTTTTTCATGCCGAAGGGCATGACTTTAAAGTGGTAGTGCCCGTCTGGGGTAGAGAAGGCGGATCGTTCTTGGGCCCGAGGGGTGAGGCCGATCTGCCAGTAGCCCGCTGTGAGGTCGAAGATGCTCAGGTAGCGGGCGGCCCCCATCCGGTCAATTAACCCGTCGGCCCGGGGGATGGGATGAGCGTCGGTCCGGGTCACTGCATTCAGCCCACGATAGTCCACGCAGAACCGGAGCTCAGGGGCAACGCCCGGGGCAGCTGCCTTGGGAACCAGGACGACTGGGCTCGCCCAGGGGCTGTCTGAGGGTTCGATCACTCCTAGGGTCAGCATTTTGGATACCTCGGTCTGGATGCAGGCTCGTACCCGGTCTGGTACGCGGTACGCCCGGTGTCGAATAGGAGGGCTGTCCCCGGTGTCCACATCGTGGAGGCACCAGGGGGTGACTCCGGGGGTGAGGGAGAACAGGGAGGCGAACTGTCTCAGGAGCCTTTGGCAGTCTTGGCGTTGCTCCGGGGACAGGGTCTCGGAGAGCTGGACCCCTTCCACTGAGCCATCCTGCTCGAAGGCCCTCAGTAAGTCCGGAAGGGGTTCGGAGTCTTCTTCTGTCCCATTATCGGTAGCCATCAGGAGGCTGAGCTCGGATCGCACAAAATGGGGTTTTAGCCTGTTGGCATGGAGGACCCGTAGGGGGTTCCGGGCAGTCTCCATGTCGATTAAATAGGTGACGGGCCCTTTGCGTTCGATTACCTTGAAGGGCCCGGACCATCGGTCTTGGAGTGCACAGGGTTCAACCGGGGACATCACCCAGACCTGTTGTCCCGGTTCGAACTCAATGGAGGACGCGTGTTGATCGTACCACCTCTTCATGTCCTCCTGACTGGCCTCGAGGTTGGCTTTGGCGGCGTCTCGGAACCGCCGGGTCTGGTTGCGGAGAGCCAGGAGGTACCTGTAGATGTCCGGGGGAGTTTTCTGGGGAGGCTGCTCCCAACCTTCCTTGACTAGGCTGAGGGGGCCCCGGACGGGGTGCCCGTACAGGAGTTCAAATGGGCTGAAGCCGAGGGACTTCTGCGGGACCTCCCGATAGGCAAACAGGAGGCATGGAAGTAGCACGTCCCACTGGCGTCGAAGGGGTTCTTCTAGGCCCATAATCATCCCCTTGAGGGTGCGGTTGAATCTCTCGACCAGTCCGTTGCCTTGCGGGTGATAGGGGGTCGTGAATTTGTAGGTGACCCCGCATTGTTGCCAAAGAGACTTCATATATCTGGAGATAAAGTTCGTGCCCCTGTCACTGACGACCTCCCGGGGGAACCCCACCCGGGAGAAGATCCCCATCAGAGCCCGGCCCACCACGGGGGCCGTCACCGTCCGAAGAGGGATGGCCTCGGGATAGCGAGTGGCGTGGTCTACGAGGACCAGGATGAACCGGTGTCCTTGGGCTGTTCGAGGGTCGAGGGGCCCCACAATGTCTATCCCCACTCGTTCAAACGGGGTGGTGACGACAGGGAAGGGTTGTAGCGGTGCTTTGATTTTTCGGCCACTTTTTCCGCTGGCCTGGCAGGTGGGGCAGGCCTTGCAGTGGTTGGTGACATCCTTTCGCATGTGGGGCCAGAAAAAATGGGTCACCAGGCGGTCGTATGTTTTATCCTGCCCCAGGTGTCCGGCCAGGGGGACATCGTGGGCTAAGTTCAGGAGGAAGTCTCGGAAGCGAAGGGGAACCACCAGCACCCGACTGGCCCCTAGTTCTGCCACTTTCTGCTCACTGTAGAGCAGGTCTTGGTCCCAGTAGATCCAGTGGGCCCCCGAGGTATCCCCGGTGCTCTGGGCCAGGGCTTGCTGCCGGGGTCCTTCGAGAGAGGGACATGTCTTCTGTTCGGCCCGGAATTGTTCCTGAGTTGGGCCTCCCTCCTGCCGCCATTGTGCCAGGTCAGGGACGTCCCGAAGCTGGTCGGCTCCTTCTTCTGGTTGGGTCGAGGGACTGGCGTCTGGGGCGGCCTCCTCTGGGATGAGTGCGGGAGGAGGTTCTGGCCACTCGGGCTCTTCTGAACTGGGGACCGCGCGGGCGGTCATGGACCGGGTCGTGACGCAGACCCATTCGGGGAGGCCGAGCATCCCCAGGTGCTCCCTCTGTTCGACAGCTGCCCAGGGAGAGCTTTCAAGGTCGTTTCCTAGGAGGCAGTCCACGGGGGCATCATCGCGGACAGTTACCTTTAACATCCCCGTTACTCCTCCCCACTCGAAGGGGACGCAGGCCATGTGGCATAGGCTTTCGGAATTGTCTGCTGAGCGGACAGGGCAAAGAATGTTCGGCAGGATTTGGTCTGGAGTGACGAGGTGGCGTCGGACCGCCGTTACACTGGCCCCGGTGTCGCGGAGGGCTTCCGCCCGGCGGCCATTAATGTTGACCCATTGACTGTACTTCTGCGTGTTGGCGGGAAGGGGGGCCCGCGGAATCATGTCTCTCTCCCCTAAGCAGACCAGTGCCATGGCGGCGGGTGCCCATTCCGATGGATCGGTCTCGTACTCTTCTTGGTCTTCTGGGCTTAGTTCTTCTCCTAGGGCGGCCGCTGCAACCTGGCGGGGGGTAGTGTTCGGATTCTTTGGGCAGTTGGGATCACTGGCGTAGTGGCCGGGCCGCTGGCATCTGTGGCACGTAATGTTGGCCCGGAAACCGGCCCGGACGGCAGGGCTTCCTCGGCCAACCGGGGTCGAGGGATTGCTGGGGGGTGACGAGGGGCCGGGGTCTCTCCCCCGACCTTGGCCTCCTCCTCCTCCTCGGGGGCGATGGGGCCCTAGGTACGGCCTGGATGATTCGCTGGGTGCGTTCCGGCCAACTCGGGTGCTTTCCCACCGGTCGGCTTCGGCGGCGAGTTGTCGAGGTTCGGTTAGCTTACTGTCCAAGAGGTGTTGCCGGAGCTCCACGAAGCAGTTGTTCGATAGGTGCTCCCATACGATAAGGTCAAAGAGTTGTTCGTAGGTGGTCACTTTGTTGCCCTTGATCCACCCCTCGAAGGCTCGGCTAAAAAAATTCACGTACTCCACCCAAGTTGTACCCGGAATCCGTTTGCAGTCGCGGAACCGTTGGCGGTACATCTCAGGTGTGAGCCCGTATCGAGTGAGGAGGGCGGCCTTCATGTGGTCGTAGGAGGTCATCAGAGGGTCCGGGAGTTGCAGCAGGGCGTCCCGCCCTTCGTTGACAAATCTCCCCCATAATCCGGCTCCCCAATCGCTTCGGGGAATCCGGTGGGAGGTCATTGCCACCTCATAGGCTTTAAACCACTGCTGTATATCATCGTTCTTGTGGTATTCCCGGATGACTTCTTTGGGGATGTGAACCTTGGGCTCGGTCGAGGCAGACGGGGTCGGGCGTTCGGGGAGCCCGAGGTCTCTATTCTGTTTCTGGATCTCCAGTTCTTTGAGATTGCGCTCATGTTCGTACGCTAGTTTCTTTTCCTCTAGCTCTCTCTGTTTCTGCTTCTCTTCTCGCTCCTCTCGGAGCCGTAAGTGTTCCAGAGTTATTTTTTGTTCCGCCAGCTTGAGTTCTCCATCCAAGCGCAGTCGGGCCAGTTCTAATTCGTGGAGTCTGCTTTTTTCTCTCTCTCGGATCTCTTCCAGGGAGAGACCCGCTCTTCCTTCTTCAGTTGGTGCGGGGCTCGTCTCGGTTGTTCGTGTTCGGGGTACGGCCGTACCTGTTTCTGCCCAAGCTTCTAGGGCTCGTTTGAAGTCTTCCTTTGTGCTAAGACCTGTGGTTGGGAGGCCAAGTTCTATGCAATATTGCTTCAGTTCCGGGTGGTTGTAGTCTTCCAATTTTTCCATCTGGAATTTTTCCGTTGTTCCGCTCTCTGTTGTCATGGTGGTCGTGTGCCGTGGGTCGAGTGACTTTCTGTACGATTATGCGTAGGTTCGGATCCCGTCGCTGGCCACCAATGTTAGACGGGGACCCTGAGGGTCGGCCGGATCCTGCGGGAGAGATCCCCGAGGGGGACCGTCTCCGGTGGTCGTACAGGCAAGTTACTTCCCTCCCCACAAACAGGCACCACACCGAGTAGAGTTCAATACTTTATATAAGGTTCGTACGGCAAGGTTATCAGCGATACAGGATATCTCGGACCCGGGGGTCCTCTCACTTCTAGTCTCTGTAGGGAAAGGGGGTAGCGGGACAGTCTTGGTACCGGATCGGTGCCGGTAATGGTAAGAGGCGAGCTCACAATCCTCGAGCTGGAGTGTCTGTGGATCGGGCCGCGGCAGCGCCAGCAGGCCAAGATGATGGTTTCACGAGGCAGAGGGCCGCGGCAGCGCCAGCAGGCCAAGACGATGGTTTCACGAGGCAGAGGGCCGCGGCAGCGCCAGCAGGCCAAGACGATGGTTTCACGAGGCAGAGGGCCGCGGCAGGGCCAGCAGGCCAAGACGATGGTTTCACGAGGCAGAGGGCCGCGGCAGCGCCAGCAGGCCAAGACGATGGTTTCACGAGGCAGAGGGCCGCGGCAGCGCCAGCAGGCCAAGTCACGGATGAGTTCTTCTCGGGTCTCTCGACTCCAGGATACAACTGCCTTCCTGGTCTGGCACTGCCCCAGTTATAGGTCTGGTCCCCCTTGATGTTCGGACCCTCGCGCCTGGGGGCCGGAAGGTCCGGGATGAGGGAGTCCAGACACCCAGCAGGGGGGTGGAGCCAGTGCCCAGGGCGGCCTGGGGTGATCGACACCTGGCGGAGGAGAGCCGTTGACGATTCCTTCTCCCATTGACTCGCCAAGTGGCCACTCTGCCTCCCGGGGGGAGGTTGGTGCCTCGATGGCGGGCCCGGCCGGGCCCAGGGTTAGGGTCGAGTTGAGGCCACGCGGCCTCGTGCTGCAGTGCCCCAAGATGGCGGCCGGGTCGATGTCGTGGTGTGGATGGTGACCCGGGCCAGCTGGGTCCGGAGCTGGTGTCTTGTAGTGGAGGGATTGCAGGGTACTGTGGGTGGTCGGTTGGGGACTCTGGCTGGGGATGCAGGGAGAGCCAGGGTCCCGGTCCCATTGCGGGGAGGGGGGACAGCCCGAACATGCGGCCTGTCCAACAGGCTGCATCATTTTGTAGCCATTGTTACATCATTACACAACGCGGCTGTGTCATTGTGTAACCATTGTTACACCATTACACAACGAGGCTGTGTCATTTTGTAACCATTGTTACATCATTACACAACGTGGCTGTGTCATTGTGTAACCATTGTTACATCATGACACCACGAGGCTGTGTCGTTGTGTAACCATTGTTACACAATTACACCACGAGGCTGTGTCGTTGTGTAACCATTGTTACCCCATTACACAACGAGGCTGTGTCATTTTGTAACCATTGTTACACCATTACACACCGTGGCTGTGTCATTGTGTAACCATTGTAACACCATTACACAACGAGGCTGTGTCATTTTGTAACCATTGTTACACCATTACACACCGTAGCTGTGTCATTTTGTAACCATTGTAACACCATTACAGCATCATGCTGCGTCATTTTGTAACCATTGTTACACCATTACACACCGTGGCTGCGTCATTTTGTAACCATTGTTACATCATTACACAAAGAGGCTGTGTCATTTTGTAACCATTGTTACACCATTACACAACGAGGCTGTGTCAATTTTGTAACCATTGTAACACCATTACACAACGAGGCTGTGTCATTTTGTAACCATTGTTACACCATTACACAACGAGGCTGTCATTTTGTAACCATTGTTACATCATTACACAACGAGGCTGTGTCATTTTGTAACCATTGTTAGACCATTACACAACGAGGCTGTGTCATTTTGTAACCATTGTAACACCATTACAGCATGAGGCTACGTCATTTTGTAACCATTGTTACACCATTACACACCGTGGCTGTGTCATTTTGTAACCATTGTAACACCATTACAGCATGAGGCTGCGTCATTTTGTAACCATTGTTACACCATTACACACCGTGGCTGTGTCATTTTGTAACCATTGTAACACCATTACAGCATGAGGCTGCGTCATTTTGTAACCATTGTTACACCATTACACAACGAGGCTGTGTCATTTTGTAACCATTGTTACACCATTACACACCGTGGCTGTGTCATTTTGTAACCATTATAACACCATTACAGCATGAGGCTGCGTCATTTTGTAACCATTGTTACACCATTACACAATGAGGCTGTGTCATTTTGTAACCATTGTTACACCATTACACACCGTGGCTGTGTCATTTTGTAACCATTATAACACCATTACAGCATGAGGCTGCGTCATTTTGTAACCATTGTTACACCATTACACACCGTGGCTGTGTCATTTTGTAACCATTATAACACCATTACAGCATGAGGCTGCGTCATTTTGTAACCATTGTTACACCATTACACACCGTGGCTGTGTCATTTTGTAACCATTGTAACACCATTACAGCATGAGGCTGCGTCATTTTGTAACCATTGTTACACCATTACACAACGAGGCTGTGTCATGTTTTAACCATTGTTACACCATTACACAACGAGGCAGTGTCATTTTGTAACCATTGTTACACCATTACACACCGTGGCTGTGTCATTGTGTAACCATTGTTACACCATTACACAACGAGGCTGTGTCATTTTGTAACCATTGTTACACCGTTACACACCGTGGCTGTCATTTTGTAACCATTGTTACACCGTTACACAACGAGGCTGTGTCATTTTGTAACCATTGTTACACCATTACACACCGTGGCTGTGTCATTTTGTAACCATTGTAACACCATTACAGCATGTGGCTGTGTCATTTTGTAACCATTGTAACACCATTACAGCATGAGGCTGCCTCATTTTGTAACCATTGTTACACCATTACACACTGTGGCTGTGTCATTTTGTAACCATTGTAACACCATTACAGCATGAGGCTGCGTCCTTTTGTAACCATTGTTACACCATTACACAACGAGGCTGTGTCATTTTGTAACCATTGTTACACTATTACACGAGGCTGTGTCATTTTGTAACCATTGTTACACCATTACACAACGTTGCAGTATCATTTTGTAACCATTGTTACACCATTACACACCGTGGCTGTGTCATTTTGTAACCATTGTTACACCATTACAGCATGAGGCTGCATCATTTTGTAACCATTGTTACACCATTACACAACGTGGCTGTGTCATTTTGTAACCATTGTAACACCATTACATAACGAGGCTGTGTCATTTTGTAACCATTGTTACACCATTACACAACGAGGCTGTGTCATTTTGTAACCATTGTTACATCATTACACAATGAGGCTGTGTCATTTTGTAACCATTGTTACACCATTACACCACCAGGCTGTGTCGTTGTGTAACCATTGTTACACCATTACACAACGAGGCTGTGTCATTTTGTTACCATTGTTACACCATTACACAACGAGGCTGTGTCATTTTGTAACCATTGTTACACCATTACACACCGTGGCTGTGTCATTGTGTAACCATTGTTACACCATTACACAACGAGGCTGTGTCATTTTGTAACCATTGTTACACCGTTACACACCGTGGCTGTGTCATTTTGTAACTATTGTTACACCATTACACAACGAGGCTGTGTCATTTTGTAACCATTGTTACACCATTACACACCGTGGCTGTGTCATTTTGTAACCATTGTAACACCATAACAGCATGTGGCTGTGTCATTTTGTAACCATTGTAACACCATTACAGCATGAGGCTGCGTCATTTTGTAACCATTGTTACACCATTACACACCGTGGCTGTGTCATTTTGTAACCATTGTAACACCATTACAGCATGAGGCTGCGTCATTTTGTAACCATTGTTACACCATTACACAACGAGGCTGTGTCATTTTGTAACCATTTTTACACCATTACACGAGGCTGTGTCAATTTTGTAACCATTGTAACACCATTACACAACGAGGCTGTGTCATTTTGTAACCATTGTTACACCATTACACAACGAGGCTGTCATTTTGTAACCATTGTTACATCATTACACAACGAGGCTGTGTCATTTTGTAACCATTGTTAGACCATTACACAACGAGGCTGTGTCATTTTGTAACCATTGTAACACCATTACAGCATGAGGCTACGTCATTTTGTAACCATTGTTACACCATTACACACCGTGGCTGTGTCATTTTGTAACCATTGTAACACCATTACAGCATGAGGCTGCGTCATTTTGTAACCATTGTTACACCATTACACACCGTGGCTGTGTCATTTTGTAACCATTGTAACACCATTACAGCATGAGGCTGCGTCATTTTGTAACCATTGTTACACCATTACACAACGAGGCTGTGTCATTTTGTAACCATTGTTACACCATTACACACCGTGGCTGTGTCATTTTGTAACCATTATAACACCATTACAGCATGAGGCTGCGTCATTTTGTAACCATTGTTACACCATTACACAACGAGGCTGTGTCATTTTGTAACCATTGTTACACCATTACACACCGTGGCTGTGTCATTTTGTAACCATTATAACACCATTACAGCATGAGGCTGCGTCATTTTGTAACCATTGTTACACCATTACACACCGTGGCTGTGTCATTTTGTAACCATTATAACACCATTACAGCATGAGGCTGCGTCATTTTGTAACCATTGTTACACCATTACACACCGTGGCTGTGTCATTTTGTAACCATTGTAACACCATTACAGCATGAGGCTGCGTCATTTTGTAACCATTGTTACACCATTACACAACGAGGCTGTGTCATGTTTTAACCATTGTTACACCATTACACAACGAGGCAGTGTCATTTTGTAACCATTGTTACACCATTACAGCATGAGGCTGCGTCATTTTGTAACCATTGTTACACCATTACACACCATGGCTGGGTCATTTTGTAACCATTGTAACACCATTACAGCATCAGGCTGTGTCATTTTGTAACCATTGTTACACCATTACACACCGTGGCTGCGTCATAATGTAACCATTGTTACATCATTACACAAAGAGGCTGTGTCATTTTGTAACCATTGTTACACCATTACACAACGAGGCTGTGTCAATTTTGTAACCATTGTAACACCATTACACAACGAGGCTGTGTCATTTTGTAACCATTGTTACACCATTACACAACGAGGCTGTGTCATTTTGTAACCATTGTTACATCATTACACAACGAGGCTGTGTCATTTTGTAACCATTGTTAGACCATTACACAACGAGGCTGTGTCATTTTGTAACCATTGTAACACCATTACAGCATGAGGCTGCATCATTTTGTAACCATTGTTACACCATTACACACCGTGGCTGTGTCATTTTGCAACCATTGTAACACCATTACAGCATGAAGCTGCGTCATTTTGTAACCATTGTTACACCATTACACAACGAGGCTGTGTCATTTTGTAACCATTGTTACACCATTACACACCGTGGCTGTGTCATTTTGTAACCATTGTAACACCATTACAGCATGAGGCTGCGTCATTTTGTAACCATTGTTACACCATTACACACCGTGGCTGTGTCATTTTGTAACCATTGTAACACCATTACAGCATGAGGCTGCGTCATTTTGTAACCATTGTTACACCATTACACAACGAGGCTGTGTCATGTTTTAACCATTGTTACACCATTACACAACGAGGCTGTGTCATTTTGTAACCATTGTTACACCATTACACACCGTGGCTGTGTCATTTTGTAACCATTGTTACACCATTACACACCGTGGCTGCGTCATATTGTAACCATTGTTACATCATTACACAACGAGGCTGTGTCATTTTGTAACCATTGTTACACATTACACAACGAGGCGGTGTCATTTTGTAACCATTGTTACATCATTACACAATGTGGCTGCGTCATTTTGTAACCATTGTAACACCATTACAGCATGAGGCTGCGTCATTTTGTAACCATTGTTACACCATTATATAATGAGGCTGTGTCATTTTGTAACCATTGTTACACCATTACACACCGTGGCTGTGTCATTTTGTAACCATTGTTACACCATTACACACCGTGGCTGCGTCATTTTGTAACCATTGTTACATCATTACACAACGAGGCTGTGTCATTTTGTTACCATTGTTACACCATTACACAACGAGGCTGTGTCATATTGTAACCATTGTTACATCATTACACAACATGGCTGCGTCATTTTGTAACCAATGTAACACCATTACAGCATGAGGCTGTGTCATTTTGTAACCATTGTAACACCATTACAGCATGTGGCTGTGTCATTTTGTAACCATTGTAACACCATTACAGCATGAGGCTGCGTCATTTTGTAACCATTGTTACACCATTACACACCGTGGCTGGGTCATTTTGTAACCATTGTAACACCATTACTGCATCAGGCTGTGTCATTTTGTAACCATTGTTACACCATTACACACCGTGGCTGCGTCATAATGTAACCATTGTTACATCATTACACAAAGAGGCTGTGTCATTTTGTAACCATTGTTACACCATTACACAACGAGGCTGTGTCAATTTTGTAACCATTGTAACACCATTACACAACGAGGCTGTGTCATTTTGTAACCATTGTTACACCATTACACAACGAGGCTGTGTCATTTTGTAACCATTGTTACATCATTACACAACGAGGCTGTGTCATTTTGTAACCATTGTTAGACCATTACACAACGAGGCTGTGTCATTTTGTAACCATTGTAACACCATTACAGCATGAGGCTGCGTCATTTTGTAACCATTGTTACACCATTACACACCGTGGCCGTGTCATTTTGTAACCATTGTAACACCATTACAGCATGAAGCTGCGTCATTTTGTAACCATTGTTACACCATTACACAACGAGGCTGTGTCATTTTGTAACCATTGTTACACCATTACACACCGTGGCTGTGTCATTTTGTAACCATTGTAACACCATTACAGCATCAGGCTGCGTCATTTTGTAACCATTGTTACACCATTACACACCGTGGCTGTGTCATTTTGTAACCATTGTAACACCATTACAGCATGAGGCTGCGTCATTTTGTAACCATTGTTACACCATTACACAACGAGGCTGTGTCATGTGTTAACCATTTTTACACCATTACACAACGAGGCTGTGTCATTTTGTAACCATTGTTACACCATTACACACCGTGGCTGTGTCATTTTGTAACCATTGTTACACCATTACACACCGTGGCTGCGTCATTTGGTAACCATTGTTACATCATTACACAACGAGGCTGTCATTTTGTAACCATTGTTACATCATTACACAACGTGGCTGCGTCATTTTGTAACCATTGTAACACCATTACAGCATGAGGCTGCGTCATTTTGTAACCAATGTTACACCATTACAGCATGAGGCTGTGTCATTGTGTAACCATTGTTACATCATTACACAACGTGGCTGTGTCATTTTGTAACCATTGTTACACCATTACACAACGAGGCTGTGTCATTTTGTAAACATTGTTACACCATTACACAAAGTGGCTGTGTCATTGTGTAAACATTATTACACCATTACACCACGAGGATGTGTCATTTTGTAACCATTGTTACACCATTACACCACAAGGTTGTGTCATTTTGTAACCATTGTTACACCATTACACAACGTGGCTGTGTCATTTTGTAACCATTGTTACACCATTACACAAGGCTGTGTCATTTTGTAACCATTGTTACACCATTACACAATGTGGCTGTGTCATTGTGTAACCATTGTTACACCATTACACAACGTGGCTGTGTTATTTTGTAACCATTGTTACACCATTACACAAGGCTGTGTCATTTTGTAACCATTGTAACACCATTACAGCATGTGGCTGTGTCATTTTGTAACCATTGTAACACCATTACATCATGAGGCTGCGTCATTTTGTAACCATTGTTACACCATTACACACCGTGGCTGTGTCATTTTGTAATCATTGTAACACCATTACAGCATGAGGCTGCGTCATTTTGTAACCATTGTTACACCATTACACAAGGAGGCTGTGTCATTTTGTAACCATTGTTACACCATTAGACACCGTGGCTGCGTCATTTTGTAACCATTGTTACATCATTACACAACGAGGCTGTGTCATTTTGTAACCATTGTTACACCATTACACAACGAGGCTGTGTCATTTTGTAACCAGTGTAACACCATTACAGCATGAGGCTGCATCATTTTGTAACCATTGTTACACCATTACACAACGTGGCTGTGTCATTTTGTAACCATTGTAACACCATTACACAACGAGGCTGTGTCATTTTGTAACCATTGTTACACCATTACACAACGAGGCTGTGTCATTTTGTAACCATTGTTACATCATTACACAATGAGGCTGCGTCATTTTGTAACCATTGTTACACCATTACACCACCAGGCTGTGTCGTTGTGTAACCATTGTTACACCATTACACAACAAGGCTGTGTCATTTTGTTACCATTGTTACACCATTACACAACGAGGCTGTGTAATTTTGTAACCATTGTTACACCATTACACAACGAGGCTGTGTCATTTTGTAACCATTGTTACACCGTTACACACCGTGGCTGTCATTTTGTAACCATTGTTACACCGTTACATTTTGTAACCATTGTTACACCATTACACACCGTGGCTGTGTCATTTTGTAACCATTGTAACACCATTACAGCATGTGGCTGTGTCATTTTGTAACCATTGTAACACCATTACAGCATGAGGCTGCCTCATTTTGTAACCATTGTTACACCATTACACACTGTGGCTGTGTCATTTTGTAACCATTGTAACACCATTACAGCATGAGGCTGCGTCCTTTTGTAACCATTGTTACACCATTACACAACGAGGCTGTGTCATTTTGTAACCATTGTTACACTATTACACGAGGCTGTGTCATTTTGTAACCATTGTTACACCATTACACAACGTTGCAGTGTCATTTTGTAACCATTGTTACACCATTACACACCGTGGCTGTGTCATTTTGTAACCATTTTAACACCATTACAGCATGTGGCTGTGTCATTTTGTAACCATTGTAACACCATTACAGCATGAGGCTGCGTCATTTTGTAACCATTGTTACACCATTACACACCGTGGCTGGGTCATTTTGTAACCATTGTAACACCATTACAGCATCAGGCTGTGTCATTTTGTAACCATTGTTACACCATTACACACCGTGGCTGCGTCATAATGTAACCATTGTTACATCATTACACAAAGAGGCTGTGTCATTTTGTAACCATTGTTACACCATTACACAACGAGGCTGTGTCAATTTTGTAACCATTGTAACACCATTACACAACGAGGCTGTGTCACTTTTGTAACCATTGTTACACCATTACACAACGAGGCTGTGTCATTTTGTAACCATTGTTACATCATTACACAACGAGGCTGTGTCATTTTGTAACCATTGTTAGACCATTACACAACGAGGCTGTGTCATTTTGTAACCATTGTAACACCATTACAGCATGAGGCTGCGTCATTTTGTAACCATTGTTACACCATTACACACTGTGGCCGTGTCATTTTGTAACCATTGTAACACCATTACAGCATGAAGCTGCGTCATTTTGTAACCATTGTTACACCATTACACAACGAGGCTGTGTCATTTTGTAACCATTGTTACACCGTTACACAACGAGGCTGTGTCGTTTTGTAACCATTGTTACACCATTACACACCGTGGCTGTGTCATTTTGTAACCATTGTAACACCATTACAGCATGTGGCTGTGTCATTTTGTAACCGTTGTAACACCATTACAGCATGAGGCTGCATCATTTTGTAGCCATTGTTACATCATTACACAACGCGGCTGTGTCATTGTGTAACCATTGTTACACCATTACACAACGAGGCTGTGTCATTTTGTAACCATTGTTACATCATTACACAACGTGGCTGTGTCATTGTGTAACCATTGTTACATCATGACACCACGAGGCTGTGTCGTTGTGTAACCATTGTTACACAATTACACCACGAGGCTGTGTCGTTGTGTAACCATTGTTACCCCATTACACAACGAGGCTGTGTCATTTTGTAACAATTGTTACACCATTACACACCGTGGCTGTGTCATTGTGTAACCATTGTAACACCATTACACAACGAGGCTGTGTCATTTTGTAACCATTGTTACACCATTACACACCGTGGCTGTGTCATTTTGTAACCATTGTTACACCGTTACACAACAAGGCTGTGTCATTTTGTAACCATTGTTACACCATTACACACCGTGGCTGTGTCATTTTGTAACCATTGTCACACCATTACAGCATGTGGCTGTGTCATTTTGTAACCATTGTAACACCATTTCAGCATGAGGCTGTGTTAGACGGGGACCCTGAGGGTTGGCCGGATCCTGCGGGAGAGATCCCCGAGGGGGACCGTCTCCGGTGGTCGTACAGGCAAGTTACTTCCCTCCCCACAAACAGGCACCACACCGAGTAGAGTTCAATACTTTATATAAGGTTCGTATGGCAAGGTTATCAGCGATACAGGATATCTCGGACCGGGGGTCCTCTCACTTGCCGGTAATGGTAAGAGGCGAGCTCACAATCCTCGAGCTGGAGTGTCTGTGGATCGGGCCGCGGCAGCGCCAGCAGGCCAAGATGATGGTTTCACGAGGCAGAGGGCCGCGGCAGCGCCAGCAGGCCAAGACGATGGTTTCACGAGGCAGAGGGCCGCGGCAGCGCCAGCAGGCCAAGACGATGGTTTCACGAGGCAGAGGGCCGCGGCAGCGCCAGCAGGCCAAGACGATGGTT
Source organism: Lissotriton helveticus (assembly GCF_964261635.1). Classification (NCBI taxonomy): domain Eukaryota; kingdom Metazoa; phylum Chordata; class Amphibia; order Caudata; family Salamandridae; genus Lissotriton; species Lissotriton helveticus. The sequence continues at coordinate 1,934,205,189 of NC_136068.1, read as the reverse complement.
TCACGAGGCAGAGGGCCGCGGCAGCGCCAGCAGGCCAAGTCACGGATGAGTTCTTCTCGGGTCTCTCGACTCCAGGATACAACTGCCTTCCTGGTCTGGCACTGCCCCAGTTATAGGTCTGGTCCCCCTTGATGTTCGGACCCTCGCGCCTGGGGGCCGGGAGGTCCGGGATGAGGGAGTCCAGACACCCAGCAGGGGGGTGGAGCCAGTGCCCAGGGCGGCCTGGGGTGATCGACACCTGGCGGAGGAGAGCCGTTGACGATTCCTTCTCCCATTGACTCGCCAAGTGGCCACTCTGCCTCCCGGGGGGAGGTTGGTGCCTCGATGGCGGGCCCGGCCGGGCCCAGGGTTAGGGTCGAGTTGAGGCCACGCGGCCTCGTGCTGCAGTGCCCCAAGATGGCGGCCGGGTCGATGTCGTGGTGTGGATGGTGACCCGGGCCAGCTGGGTCCGGAGCTGGTGTCTTGTAGTGGAGGGATTGCAGGGTACTGTGGGTGGTCGGTTGGGGACTCTGGCTGGGGATGCAGGGAGAGCCAGGGTCCCGGTCCCATTGCGGGGAGGGGGGACAGCCCGAACATGCGGCCTGTCCAACATGCGTCCCCCCCAGCTGAAGGCGGGGAGAGTCAGCCATCTTCCTGGGGACTCTCCTCGCTGAGGCGGAAAAAGCGTGACAGGCCGTCGGCGTTGGCCTGGTCCTGGCCTGGACGATGTTCCACCGTGAAGTCCATCCCCTGCAGGGAGATGGACCAGCGCAACAGCTTCGGGTTCTCCCCCCGCATTTGCATCAGCCATTGCAGGGGTCGGTGGTCTGTTTGTACCCGGAAGTGGGTGCCGAAGAGGTATGGCCGGAGCTTCTTGAGTGCCCAGACTACGGCGAAGGCCTCTCTCTCAATGGTGCTCCAGCGCTGTTCTCGGGGCAAGAGGCGTCTGCTGATGAAGACCACCGGATGGTCGACCCCTTCGGCGTTGAGTTGGGAGAGGACGGCCCCCACACCATGATCGGAGGCGTCCGTCTGCACAATGAATTCCCGGCTGTAGTCGGGAGCCTGGAGCACGGGGGCCGTGCACATGGCGGTCTTTAGTTTCTCGAAGGCCGATTGGCAGTCCGGGGTCCAGTTGACGGTTTTGGGGCCCTTCTTGGAGGTGAGCTCTGTGAGGGGCCCTACGATGCTACCATAGTCCTTCACGAACCGCCGGTAGTATCCGGTGAGCCCCAAGAAGGCCCGGACCTCCGTTTGGGTCGTAGGGGGTTGCCAGGCCTGGATGGCAGCAATCTTGAGTTGGAGAGGGGCCACCAGCCCGCTTCCCACTTGGTGTCCCAGGTAGGTCACGGACCCTTGGCCAACCTGGCACTTGCTGGCCTTGATGGTGAGCCCGGCTTGCTGGAGGGCGTGTAGAACCTCCCGCAGGTGGCGGAGGTGGTCGGTCCACTGGTGGCTGTACACAGCAATGTCGTCCAGGTAGGCGGCACTGAAGTCTTCCAGGCCCGCCAGTACCTGGTTTACCAGCCGTTGGAACGTTGCCGGGGCGTTTTTCATGCCGAAGGGCATGACTTTAAAGTGGTAGTGCCCGTCTGGGGTAGAGAAGGCGGATCGTTCTTGGGCCCGAGGGGTGAGGCCGATCTGCCAGTAGCCCGCTGTGAGGTCGAAGATGCTCAGGTAGCGGGCGGCCCCCATCCGGTCAATTAACCCGTCGGCCCGGGGGATGGGATGAGCGTCGGTCCGGGTCACTGCATTCAGCCCACGATAGTCCACGCAGAACCGGAGCTCAGGGGCAACGCCCGGGGCAGCTGCCTTGGGAACCAGGACGACTGGGCTCGCCCAGGGGCTGTCTGAGGGTTCGATCACTCCTAGGGTCAGCATTTTGGATACCTCGGTCTGGATGCAGGCTCGTACCCGGTCTGGTACGCGGTACGCCCGGTGTCGAATAGGAGGGCTGTCCCCGGTGTCCACATCGTGGAGGCACCAGGGGGTGACTCCGGGGGTGAGGGAGAACAGGGAGGCGAACTGTCTCAGGAGCCTTTGGCAGTCTTGGCGTTGCTCCGGGGACAGGGTCTCGGAGAGCTGGACCCCTTCCACTGAGCCATCCTGCTCGAAGGCCCTCAGTAAGTCCGGAAGGGGTTCGGAGTCTTCTTCTGTCCCATTATCGGTAGCCATTAGGAGGCTGAGCTCGGATCGCACAAAATGGGGTTTTAGCCTGTTGGCATGGAGGACCCGTAGGGGGTTCCGGGCAGTCTCCATGTCGATTAAATAGGTGACGGGCCCTTTGCGTTCGATTACCTTGAAGGGCCCGGACCATCGGTCTTGGAGTGCACAGGGTTCAACCGGGGACATCACCCAGACCTGTTGTCCCGGTTCGAACTCAATGGAGGACGCGTGTTGATCGTACCACCTCTTCATGTCCTCCTGACTGGCCTCGAGGTTGGCTTTGGCGGCGTCTCGGAACCGCCGGGTCTGGTTGCGGAGAGCCAGGAGGTACCTGTAGATGTCCGGGGGAGTTTTCTGGGGAGGCTGCTCCCAACCTTCCTTGACTAGGCTGAGGGGGCCCCGGACGGGGTGCCCGTACAGGAGTTCAAATGGGCTGAAGCCGAGGGACTTCTGCGGGACCTCCCGATAGGCAAACAGGAGGCATGGAAGTAGCACGTCCCACTGGCGTCGAAGGGGTTCTTCTAGGCCCATAATCATCCCCTTGAGGGTGCGGTTGAATCTCTCGACCAGTCCGTTGCCTTGCGGGTGATAGGGGGTCGTGAATTTGTAGGTGACCCCGCATTGTTGCCAAAGAGACTTCATATATCTGGAGATAAAGTTCGTGCCCCTGTCACTGACGACCTCCCGGGGGAACCCCACCCGGGAGAAGATCCCCATCAGAGCCCGGCCCACCACGGGGGCCGTCACCGTCCGAAGAGGGATGGCCTCGGGATAGCGAGTGGCGTGGTCTACGAGGACCAGGATGAACCGGTGTCCTTGGGCTGTTCGAGGGTCGAGGGGCCCCACAATGTCTATCCCCACTCGTTCAAACGGGGTGGTGACGACAGGGAAGGGTTGTAGCGGTGCTTTGATTTTTCGGCCACTTTTTCCGCTGGCCTGGCAGGTGGGGCAGGCCTTGCAGTGGTTGGTGACATCCTTTCGCATGTGGGGCCAGAAAAAATGGGTCACCAGGCGGTCGTATGTTTTATCCTGCCCCAGGTGTCCGGCCAGGGGGACATCGTGGGCTAAGTTCAGGAGGAAGTCTCGGAAGCGAAGGGGCACCACCAGCACCCGACTGGCCCCTAGTTCTGCCACTTTCTGCTCGCTGTAGAGCAGGTCTTGGTCCCAGTAGATCCAGTGGGCCCCCGAGGTATCCCCGGTGCTCTGGGCCAGGGCTTGCTGCCGGGGTCCTTCGAGAGAGGGACATGTCTTCTGTTCGGCCCGGAATTGTTCCTGAGTTGGGCCTCCCTCCTGCCGCCATTGTGCCAGGTCAGGGACGTCCCGAAGCTGGTCGGCTCCTTCTTCTGGTTGGGTCGAGGGACTGGCGTCTGGGGCGGCCTCCTCTGGGATGAGTGCGGGAGGAGGTTCTGGCCACTCGGGCTCTTCTGAACTGGGGACCGCGCGGGCGGTCATGGACCGGGTCGTGACGCAGACCCATTCGGGGAGGCCGAGCATCCCCAGGTGCTCCCTCCGTTCGACAGCTGCCCAGGGAGAGCTTTCAAGGTCGTTTCCTAGGAGGCAGTCCACGGGGGCATCATCGCGGACAGTTACCTTTAACATCCCCGTTACTCCTCCCCACTCGAAGGGGACGCAGGCCATGTGGCATAGGCTTTCGGAATTGTCTGCTGAGCGGACAGGGCAAAGAATGTTCGGCAGGATTTGGTCTGGAGTGACGAGGTGGCGTCGGACCGCCGTTACACTGGCCCCAGTGTCGCGGAGGGCTTCCGCCCGGCGGCCATTAATGTTGACCCATTGACTGTACTTCTGCGTGTTGGCGGGAAGGGGGGCCCGCGGAATCATGTCTCTCTCCCCTAAGCAGACCAGTGCCATGGCGGCGGGTGCCCATTCCGATGGATCGGTCTCGTACTCTTCTTGGTCTTCTGGGCTTAGTTCTTCTCCTAGGGCGGCCGCTGCAACCTGGCGGGGGGTAGTGTTCGGATTCTTTGGGCAGTTGGGATCACTGGCGTAGTGGCCGGGCCGCTGGCATCTGTGGCACGTAATGTTGGCCCGGAAACCGGCCCGGACGGCAGGGCTTCCTCGGCCAACCGGGGTCGAGGGATTGCTGGGGGGTGACGAGGGGCCGGGGTCTCTCCCCCGACCTTGGCCTCCTCCTCCTCCTCGGGGGCGATGGGGCCCTAGGTACGGCCTGGATGATTCGCTGGGTGCGTTCCGGCCAACTCGGGTGCTTTCCCACCGGTCGGCTTCGGCGGCGAGTTGTCGAGGTTCGGTTAGCTTACTGTCCAAGAGGTGTTGCCGGAGCTCCACGAAGCAGTTGTTCGATAGGTGCTCCCATACGATAAGGTCAAAGAGTTGTTCGTAGGTGGTCACTTTGTTGCCCTTGATCCACCCCTCGAAGGCTCGGCTAAAAAAATTCACGTACTCCACCCAAGTTGTACCCGGAATCCGTTTGCAGTCGCGGAACCGTTGGCGGTACATCTCAGGTGTGAGCCCGTATCGAGTGAGGAGGGCGGCCTTCATGTGGTCGTAGGAGGTCATCAGAGGGTCCGGGAGTTGCAGCAGGGCGTCCCGCCCTTCGTTGACAAATCTCCCCCATAATCCGGCTCCCCAATCGCTTCGGGGAATCCGGTGGGAGGTCATTGCCACCTCATAGGCTTTAAACCACTGCTGTATATCATCGTTCTTGTGGTATTCCTGGATGACTTCTTTGGGGATGTGAACCTTGGGCTCGGTCGAGGCAGACGGGGTCGGGCGTTCGGGGAGCCCGAGGTCTCTATTCTGTTTCTGGATCTCCAGTTCTTTGAGATTGCGCTCATGTTCGTACGCTAGTTTCTTTTCCTCTAGCTCTCTCTGTTTCTGCTTCTCTTCTCGCTCCTCTCGGAGCCGTAAGTGTTCCAGAGTTATTTTTTGTTCCGCCAGCTTGAGTTCTCCATCCAAGCGCAGTCGGGCCAGTTCTAATTCGTGGAGTCTGCTTTTTTCTCTCTCTCGGATCTCTTCCAGGGAGAGACCCGCTCTTCCTTCTTCAGTTGGTGCGGGGCTCGTCTCGGTTGTTCGTGTTCGGGGTACGGCCGTACCTGTTTCTGCCCAAGCTTCTAGGGCTCGTTTGAAGTCTTCCTTTGTGCTAAGACCTGTGGTTGGGAGGCCAAGTTCTATGCAATATTGCTTCAGTTCCCGGTGGTTGTAGTCTTCCAATTTTTCCATCTGGAATTTTTCCGTTGTTCCGCTCTCTGTTGTCATGGTGGTCGTGTGCCGTGGGTCGAGTGACTTTCTGTACGATTATGCGTAGGTTCGGATCCCGTCGCTGGCCACCAATGTTAGACGGGGACCCTGAGGGTCGGCCGGATCCTGCGGGAGAGATCCCCGAGGGGGACCGTCTCCGGTGGTCGTACAGGCAAGTTACTTCCCTCCCCACAAACAGGCACCACACCGAGTAGAGTTCAATACTTTATATAAGGTTCGTACGGCAAGGTTATCAGCGATACAGGATATCTCGGACCCGGGGGTCCTCTCACTTCTAGTCTCTGTAGGGAAAGGGGGTAGCGGGACAGTCTTGGTACCGGATCGGTGCCGGTAATGGTAAGAGGCGAGCTCACAATCCTCGAGCTGGAGTGTCTGTGGATCGGGCCGCGGCAGCGCCAGCAGGCCAAGATGATGGTTTCACGAGGCAGAGGGCCGCGGCAGCGCCAGCAGGCCAAGACGATGGTTTCACGAGGCAGAGGGCCGCGGCAGCGCCAGCAGGCCAAGACGATGGTTTCACGAGGCAGAGGGCCGCGGCAGCGCCAGCAGGCCAAGACGATGGTTTCACGAGGCAGAGGGCCGCGGCAGCGCCAGCAGGCCAAGACGATGGTTTCACGAGGCAGAGGGCCGCGGCAGCGCCAGCAGGCCAAGTCACGGATGAGTTCTTCTCGGGTCTCTCGACTCCAGGATACAACTGCCTTCCTGGTCTGGCACTGCCCCAGTTATAGGTCTGGTCCCCCTTGATGTTCGGACCCTCGCGCCTGGGGGCCGGGAGGTCCGGGATGAGGGAGTCCAGACACCCAGCAGGGGGGTGGAGCCAGTGCCCAGGGCGGCCTGGGGTGATCGACACCTGGCGGAGGAGAGCCGTTGACGATTCCTTCTCCCATTGACTCGCCAAGTGGCCACTCTGCCTCCCGGGGGGAGGTTGGTGCCTCGATGGCGGGCCCGGCCGGGCCCAGGGTTAGGGTCGAGTTGAGGCCACGCGGCCTCGTGCTGCAGTGCCCCAAGATGGCGGCCGGGTCGATGTCGTGGTGTGGATGGTGACCCGGGCCAGCTGGGTCCGGAGCTGGTGTCTTGTAGTGGAGGGATTGCAGGGTACTGTGGGTGGTCGGTTGGGGACTCTGGCTGGGGATGCAGGGAGAGCCAGGGTCCCGGTCCCATTGCGGGGAGGGGGGACAGCCCGAACATGCGGCCTGTCCAACAGGCTGCATCATTTTGTAGCCATTGTTACATCATTACACAACGCGGCTGTGTCATTGTGTAACCATTGTTACACCATTACACAACGAGGCTGTGTCATTTTGTAACCATTGTTACATCATTACACAACGTGGCTGTGTCATTGTGTAACCATTGTTACATCATGACACCACGAGGCTGTGTCGTTGTGTAACCATTGTTACACAATTACACCACGAGGCTGTGTCGTTGTGTAACCATTGTTACCCCATTACACAACGAGGCTGTGTCATTTTGTAACCATTGTTACACCATTACACACCGTGGCTGTGTCATTGTGTAACCATTGTAACACCATTACACAACGAGGCTGTGTCATTTTGTAACCATTGTTACACCATTACACACCGTGGCTGTGTCATTTTGTAACCATTGTTACACCATTACACAACGAGGCTGTGTCATTTTGTAACCATTGTTACACCATTACACACCGTGGCTGTGTCATTTTGTAACCATTGTCACACCATTACAGCATGTGGCTGTGTCATTTTGTAACCATTGTAACACCATTACAGCATGAGGCTGCGTCATTTTGTAACCATTGTTACACCATTACACACCGTGGCTGTGTCATTTTTTAACCATTGTAACACCATTACAGCATCATGCTGCGTCATTTTGTAACCATTGTTACACCATTACACACCGTGGCTGCGTCATTTTGTAACCATTGTTACATCATTACACAAAGAGGCTGTGTCATTTTGTAACCATTGTTACACCATTACACAACGAGGCTGTGTCAATTTTGTAACCATTGTAACACCATTACACAACGAGGCTGTGTCATTTTGTAACCATTGTTACACCATTACACAACGAGGCTGTGTCATTTTGTAACCATTGTTACATCATTACACAACGAGGCTGTGTCATTTTGTAACCATTGTTAGACCATTACACAACGAGGCTGTGTCATTTTGTAACCATTGTAACACCATTACAGCATGAGGTTGCGTCATTTTGTAACCATTGTTACACCATTACACACCGTGGCTGTGTCATTTTGTAACCATTGTAACACCATTACAGCATGAGGCTGCGTCATTTTGTAACTATTGTTACACCATTACACACCGTGGCTGTGTCATTTTGTAACCATTGTAACACCATTACAGCATGAGGCTGCGTCATTTTGTAACCATTGTTACACCATTACACAACGAGGCTGTGTCATTTTGTAACCATTGTTACACCATTACACACCGTGGCTGTGTCATTTTGTAACCATTATAACACCATTACAGCATGCGGCTGCGTCATTTTGTAACCATTGTTACACAATTACACACCGTGGCTGTGTCATTTTGTAACCAATGTAACACCATTACAGCATCAGGCTGCGTCATTTTGTAACCATTGTTACACCATTACACACCGTGGCTGTGTCATTTTGTAACCATTGTAACACCATTACAGCATGAGGCTGCGTCATTTTGTAACCATTGTTACACCATTACACACCGTGGCTGTGTCATTTTGTAACCATTGTAACACCATTACAGCATGTGGCTGTGTCATTTTGTAACCATTGTAACACCATTACAGCATGAGGCTGCGTCATTTTGTAACCATTGTTACACCATTACACACCGTGGCTGGGTCATTTTGTAACCATTGTAACACCATTACAGCATCAGGCTGTGTCATTTTGTAACCATTGTTACACCATTACACACCGTGGCTGCGTCATAATGTAACCATTGTTACATCATTACACAAAGAGGCTGTGTCATTTTGTAACCATTGTTACACCATTACACAACGAGGCTGTGTCAATTTTGTAACCATTGTAACACCATTACACAACGAGGCTGTGTCATTTTGTAACCATTGTTACACCATTACACAACGAGGCTGTGTCATTTTGTAACCATTGTTACATCATTACACAACGAGGCTGTGTCATTTTGTAACCATTGTTAGACCATTACACAACGAGGCTGTGTCATTTTGTAACCATTGTAACACCATTACAGCATGAGGCTGCGTCATTTTGTAACCATTGTTACACCATTACACACCGTGGCCGTGTCATTTTGTAACCATTGTAACACCATTACAGCATCAGGCTGCGTCATTTTGTAACCATTGTTACACCATTACACACCGTGGCTGTGTCATTTTGTAACCATTGTAACACCATTACAGCATGAGGCTGCGTCATTTTGTAACCATTGTTACACCATTACACAACGAGGCTGTGTCATGTGTTAACCATTTTTACACCATTACACAACGAGGCTGTGTCATTTTGTAACCATTGTTACACCATTACACACCGTGGCTGTGTCATTTTGTAACCATTGTTACACCATTACACACCGTGGCTGCGTCATTTTGTAACCATTGTTACATCATTACACAACGAGACTGTGTCATTTTGTAACCATTGTTACACCATTACACAACGAGGCTGTGTCATTTTGTAACCATTGTTACATCATTACACAACGTGGCTGCGTCATTTTGTAACCATTGTAACACCATTACAGCATGAGGCTGCGTCATTTTGTAACCATTGTTACACCATTATACAACGAGGCTGTGTCATTTTGTAACCATTGTTACACCATAACAAACCGTGGCTGCATCATTTTGTAACCATTGTTACATCATTACACAACGAGGCTGTGTCATTTTGTTACCATTGTTACACCATTACACAACGAGGCTGTCATTTTGTAACCATTGTTACATCATTACACAACGTGGCTGCGTCATTTTGTAACCATTGTAACACCATTACAGCATGAGGCTGCGTCATTTTGTAACCATTGTTACACCATTACAGCATGAGGCTGTGTCATTGTGTAACCATTGTTACATCATTACACAACGTGGCTGTGTCATTTTGTAACCATTGTTACACCATTACACAACGAGGCTGTGTCATTTTGTAAACATTGTTACACCATTACACAAAGTGGCTGTGTCATTGTGTAAACATTGTTACACCATTACACCACGAGGATGTGTCATTTTGTAACCATTGTTACACCATTACACCACAAGGTTGTGTCATTTTGTAACCATTGTTACACCATTACACAACGTGGCTGTGTCATTTTGTAACCATTGTTACACCATTACACAAGGCTGTGTCATTTTGTAACCATTGTTACACCATTACACAATGTGGCTGTGTCATTGTGTAACCATTGTTACACCATTACACAACGTGGCTGTGTTATTTTGTAACCATTCTTACACCATTACACAAGGCTGTGTCATTTTGTAACCATTGTAACACCATTACAGCATGTGGCTGTGTCATTTTGTAACCATTGTAACACCATTACATCATGAGGCTGCGTCATTTTGTAACCATTGTTACACCATTACACACCGTGGCTGTGTCATTTTGTAATCATTGTAACACCATTACAGCATGAGGCTGCGTCATTTTGTAACCATTGTTACACCATTACACAAGGAGGCTGTGTCATTTTGTAACCATTGTTACACCATTAGACACCGTGGCTGCGTCATTTTGTAACCATTGTTAGATCATTACACAACGAGGCTGTGTCATTTTGTAACCATTGTTACACCATTACACAACGAGGCTGTGTCATTTTGTAACCAGTGTAACACCATTACAGCATGAGGCTGCATCATTTTGTAACCATTGTTACACCATTACACAACGTGGCTGTGTCATTTTGTAACCATTGTAACACCATTACACAACGAGGCTGTGTCATTTTGTAACCATTGTTACACCATTACACAACGAGGCTGTGTCATTTTGTAACCATTGTTACATCATTACACAATGAGGCTGTGTCATTTTGCAACCATTGTTACACCATTACACCACCAGGCTGTGTCGTTGTGTAACTATTGTTACACCATTACACAACGAGGCTGTGTCATTTTGTTACCATTGTTACACCATTACACAATGAGGCTGTGTCATTTTGTAACCATTGTTACACCATTACACACCGTGGCTGTGTCATTGTGTAACCATTGTTACACCATTACACAACGAGGCTGTGTCATTTTGTAACCATTGTTACACCGTTACACACCGTGGCTGTCATTTTGTAACCATTGTTACACCGTTACACAACGAGGCTGTGTCATTTTGTAACCATTGTTACACCATTACACACCGTGGCTGTGTCATTTTGTAACCATTGTAACACCATTACAGCATGTGGCTGTGTCATTTTGTAACCATTGTAACACCATTACAGCATGAGGCTGCCTCATTTTGTAACCATTGTTACACCATTACACACTGTGGCTGTGTCATTTTGTAACCATTGTAACACCATTACAGCATGAGGCTGCGTCCTTTTGTAACCATTGTTACACCATTACACAACGAGGCTGTGTCATTTTGTAACCATTGTTACACTATTACACGAGGCTGTGTCATTTTGTAACCATTGTTACACCATTACACAACGTTGCAGTGTCATTTTGTAACCATTGTTACACCATTACACACCGTGGCTGTGTCATTTTGTAACCATTGTTACACCATTACAGCATGAGGCTGCATCATTTTGTAACCATTGTTACACCATTACACAACGTGGCTGTGTCATTTTGTAACCATTGTAACACCATTACATAACGAGGCTGTCATTTTGTAACCATTGTTACACCATTACACAACGAGGCTGTGTCATTTTGTAACCATTGTTACATCATTACACAATGAGGCTGTGTCATTTTGTAACCATTGTTACACCATTACACCACCAGGCTGTGTCGTTGTGTAACCATTGTTACACCATTACACAACGAGGCTGTGTCATTTTGTTACCATTGTTACACCATTACACAACGAGGCTGTGTCATTTTGTAACCATTGTTACACCATTACACACCGTGGCTGTGTCATTGTGTAACCATTGTTACACCATTACACAACGAGGCTGTGTCATTTTGTAACCATTGTTACACCGTTACACACCGTGGCTGTGTCATTTTGTAACTATTGTTACACCATTACACAACGAGGCTGTGTCATTTTGTAACCATTGTTACACCATTACACACCGTGGCTGTGTCATTTTGTAACCATTGTTACACCATTACACACCGTGGCTGTGTCATTTTGTAACCATTGTAACACCATTACAGCATGAGGCTGCGTCATTTTGTAACCATTGTTACACCATTACACAACGAGGCTGTGTCATTTTGTAACCATTGTTACACCATTACACAACGTTGCTGTGTCATTTTGTAACCATTGTTACACCATTACACACCGTGGCTGTGTCATTTTGTAACCATTGTTACATTATTACACAACGAGGCTGTGTCATTTTGTAACCATTGTTACACCATTACACAACAAGGCTGTGTCATTTTGTAACCATTGTAACACCATTACAGCATGATGCTGCGTCATTTTGTAGCCATTGTTACATCATTACACAACGCGGCTGTGTCATTGTGTAACCATTGTTACACCATTACACAACGAGGCTGTGTCATTTTGTAACCATTGTTACATCATTACACAACGTGGCTGTCATTGTGTAACCATTGTTACATCATGACACCACGAGGCTGTGTCGTTGTGTAACCATTGTTACACAATTACACCACGAGGCTGTGTCGTTGTGTAACCATTGTTACACCATTACACAACGAGGCTGTGTCATTTTGTAACCATTGTTACACCATTACACACCGTGGCTGTGTCATTGTGTAACCATTGTAACACCATTACACAACGAGGCTGTGTCATTTTGTAACCATTGTTACACCATTACACACCGTGGCTGTGTCATTTTGTAACCATTGTTACACCATTACACAACGAGGCTGTGTCATTTTGTAACCATTGTTACACCATTACACACCGTGGCTGTGTCATTTTGTAACCATTGTAACACCATTACAGCATGTGGCTGTGTCATTTTGTAACCATTGTAACACCATTACAGCATGAGGCTGTGTCATTTTGTAACCATTGTTACACCATTACACACCGTGGCTGTGTCATTTTGTAACCATTGTAACACCATTACAGCATCATGCTGCGTCATTTTGTAACCATTGTTACACCATTACACACCGTGGCTGCGTCATTTTGTAACCATTGTTACATCATTACACAAAGAGGCTGTGTCATTTTGTAACCATTGTTACACCATTACACAACGAGGCTGTGTCAATTTTGTAACCATTGTAACACCATTACACAACGAGGCTGTGTCATTTTGTAACCATTGTTACACCATTACACAACGAGGCTGTCATTTTGTAACCATTGTTACATCATTACACAACGAGGCTGTGTCATTTTGTAACCATTGTTAGACCATTACACAACGAGGCTGTGTCATTTTGTAACCATTGTAACACCATTACAGCATGAGGCTGCGTCATTTTGTAACCATTGTTACACCATTACACACCGTGGCTGTGTCATTTTGTAACCATTGTAACACCATTACAGCATGAGGCTGCGTCATTTTGTAACCATTGTTACACCATTACTCACCGTGGCTGTGTCATTTTGTAACCATTGTAACACCATTACAGCATGAGGCTGCGTCATTTTGTAACCATTGTTACACCATTACACAACGAGGCTGTGTCATTTTGTAACCATTGTTACACCATTACACACCGTGGCTGTGTCATTTTGTAACCATTATAACACCATTACAGCATGAGGCTGCGTCATTTTGTAACCATTGTTACACCATTACACAACGAGGCTGTGTCATTTTGTAACCATTGTTACACCATTACACACCGTGGCTGTGTCATTTTGTAACCATTATAACACCATTACAGCATGAGGCTGCGTCATTTTGTAACCATTGTTACACCATTACACACCGTGGCTGTGTCATTTTGTAACCATTATAACACCATTACAGCATGAGGCTGCGTCATTTTGTAACCATTGTTACACCATTACACACCGTGGCTGTGTCATTTTGTAACCATTGTAACACCATTACAGCATGAGGCTGCGTCATTTTGTAACCATTGTTACACCATTACACAACGAGGCTGTGTCATGTTTTAACCATTGTTACACCATTACACAACGAGGCAGTGTCATTTTGTAACCATTGTTACACCATTACAGCATGAGGCTGCGTCATTTTGTAACCATTGTTACACCATTACACACCATGGCTGGGTCATTTTGTAACCATTGTAACACCATTACAGCATCAGGCTGTGTCATTTTGTAACCATTGTTACACCATTACACACCGTGGCTGCGTCATAATGTAACCATTGTTACATCATTACACAAAGAGGCTGTGTCATTTTGTAACCATTGTTACACCATTACACAACGAGGCTGTGTCAATTTTGTAACCATTGTAACACCATTACACAACGAGGCTGTGTCATTTTGTAACCATTGTTACACCATTACACAACGAGGCTGTGTCATTTTGTAACCATTGTTACATCATTACACAACGAGGCTGTGTCATTTTGTAACCATTGTTAGACCATTACACAACGAGGCTGTGTCATTTTGTAACCATTGTAACACCATTACAGCATGAGGCTGCATCATTTTGTAACCATTGTTACACCATTACACACCGTGGCTGTGTCATTTTGCAACCATTGTAACACCATTACAGCATGAAGCTGCGTCATTTTGTAACCATTGTTACACCATTACACAACGAGGCTGTGTCATTTTGTAACCATTGTTACACCATTACACACCGTGGCTGTGTCATTTTGTAACTATTGTAACACCATTACAGCATGAGGCTGCGTCATTTTGTAACCATTGTTACACCATTACACACCGTGGCTGTGTCATTTTGTAACCATTGTAACACCATTACAGCATGAGGCTGCGTCATTTTGTAACCATTGTTACACCATTACACAACGAGGCTGTGTCATGTTTTAACCATTGTTACACCATTACACAACGAGGCTGTGTCATTTTGTAACCATTGTTACACCATTACACACCGTGGCTGTGTCATTTTGTAACCATTGTTACACCATTACACACCGTGGCTGCGTCATATTGTAACCATTGTTACATCATTACACAACGAGGCGGTGTCATTTTGTAACCATTGTTACATCATTACACAATGTGGCTGCGTCATTTTGTAACCATTGTAACACCATTACAGCATGAGGCTGCGTCATTTTGTAACCATTGTTACACCATTATACAATGAGGCTGTGTCATTTTGTAACCATTGTTACACCATTACACACCGTGGCTGTGTCATTTTGTAACCATTGTTACACCATTACACACCGTGGCTGCGTCATTTTGTAACCATTGTTACATCATTAGACAACGAGGCTGTGTCATTTTGTTACCATTGTTACACCATTACACAACGAGGCTGTGTCATATTGTAACCATTGTTACATCATTACACAACATGGCTGCGTCATTTTGTAACCATTGTAACACCATTACAGCATGAGGCTGTGTCATTTTGTAACCATTGTTACACCATTACAGCATGAGGCTGTGTCATTGTGTAACCATTGTTACATCATTACACAACGTGGCTGTGTCATTTTGTCATTTTGTAACCATTGTTACACCATTACACAACGAGGCTATGTCATTTTGTAACCATTGTTACACCATTACACACCGTGGTTGTGTCATTGTGTAACCATTGTTACACCATTACACAATGAGGCTGTGTCATTTTGTAACCATTGTTACACCATTACACACCGTGGCCGTGTCATTTTGTAACCATTGTTACACCATTACACAACGAGGCTGTGTCATTTTGTAACCATTGTAACACCATTACAGCATGTGGCTGTGTCATTTTGTAACCATTGTAACACCATTACAGCATGAGGCTGCGTCATTTTGTAACCATTGTTACACCATTACACACCGTGGCTGCGTCATTTTGTAACCATTGTTACATCATTACACAACGAGGCTGTGTCATTTTGTAACCATTGTTACACCATTACACAACGAGGCTGTGTCATTTTGTAACCATTGTAACACCATTACAGCATGAGGCTGCGTCATTTTGTAACCATTGTTACATCATTACACAACGCGGCTGTGTCATTGTGTAACCATTGTTACACCATTACACAACAAGGCTGTGTCATTTTGTAACCATTGTTACATCATTACACAACGTGGCTGTGTCATTGTGTAACCATTGTTACATCATGACACCACGAGGCTGTGTCGTTGTGTAACCATTGTTACACCATTACACCACTAGGCTGTGTCGTTGTGTAACCATTGTTACACCATTACACAATGAGGCTGTGTCATTTTGTAACCATTGTTACACCATTACACACCGTGGCTGTGTCATTTTGCAACCATTGTAACACCATTACAGCATGAAGCTGCGTCATTTTGTAACCATTGTTACACCATTACACAACGAGGCTGTGTCATTTTGTAACCATTGTTACACCATTACACACCGTGGCTGTGTCATTTTGTAACTATTGTAACACCATTACAGCATGAGGCTGCGTCATTTTGTAACCATTGTTACACCATTACACACCGTGGCTGTGTCATTTTGTAACCATTGTAACACCATTACAGCATGAGGCTGCGTCATTTTGTAACCATTGTTACACCATTACACAACGAGGCTGTGTCATGTTTTAACCATTGTTACACCATTACACAACGAGGCTGTGTCATTTTGTAACCATTGTTACACCATTACACACCGTGGCTGCGTCATATTGTAACCATTGTTACATCATTACACAACGAGGCTGTGTCATTTTGTAACCATTGTTACACATTACACAACGAGGCGGTGTCATTTTGTAACCATTGTTACATCATTACACAATGTGGCTGCGTCATTTTGTAACCATTGTAACACCATTACAGCATGAGGCTGCGTCATTTTGTAACCATTGTTACACCATTATACAATGAGGCTGTGTCATTTTGTAACCATTGTTACACCATTACACACCGTGGCTGTGTCATTTTGTAACCATTGTTACACCATTACACACCGTGGCTGCTTCATTTTGTAACCATTGTTACATCATTAGACAACGAGGCTGTGTCATTTTGTTACCATTGTTACACCATTACACAACGAGGCTGTGTCATATTGTAACCATTGTTACATCATTACACAACATGGCTGCGTCATTTTGTAACCATTGTAACACCATTACAGCATGAGGCTGTGTCATTTTGTAACCATTGTTACACCATTACAGCATGAGGCTGTGTCATTGTGTAACCATTGTTACATCATTACACAACGTGGCTGTGTCATTTTGTCATTTTGTAACCATTGTTACACCATTACACAACGAGGCTATGTCATTTTGTAACCATTGTTACACCATTACACACCGTGGTTGTGTCATTGTGTAACCATTGTTACACCATTACACAATGAGGCTGTGTCATTTTGTAACCATTGTTACACCATTACACACCGTGGCCGTGTCATTTTGTAACCATTGTTACACCATTACACAACGAGGCTGTGTCATTTTGTAACCATTGTAACACCATTACAGCATGTGGCTGTGTCATTTTATAACCATTGTAACACCATTACAGCATGAGGCTGCGTCATTTTGTAACCATTGTTACACCATTACACACCGTGGCTGCGTCATTTTGTAACCATTGTTACATCATTACACAACGAGGCTGTGTCATTTTGTAACCATTGTTACACCATTACACAACGAGGCTGTGTCATTTTGTAACCATTGTAACACCATTACAGCATGAGACTGCGTCATTTTGTAACCATTGTTACATCATTACACAACGCGGCTGTGTCATTGTGTAACCATTGTTACACCATTACACAACAAGGCTGTGTCATTTTGTAACCATTGTTACATCATTACACAACGTGTCTGTGTCATTGTGTAACCATTGTTACATCATGACACCACGAGGCTGTGTCGTTGTGTAACCATTGTTACACCATTACACCACTAGGCTGTGTCGTTGTGTAACCATTGTTACACCATTACACAACGAGGCTGTGTCATTTTGTAACCATTGTTACACCATTACACACCGTGGCTGTGTCATTGTGTAACCATTGTTACACCATTACACAACGAGGCTGTGTCATTTTGTAACCATTGTTACACCATTACACACCGTGGCTGTTTCATTTTGTAACTATTGTTACACCATTACACACCGTGGCTGTGTCATTTTGTAACCAGTGTTACACCATTACACAAAGAGGCTGTGTCATTTTGTAACCATTGTAACACCATTACAGCATGAGGCTGCGTCATTTTGTAACCATTGTTACACCATTACACATCGTCGCTGTGTCATTTTGTAACCATTGTAACACCAATACAGCATGAGGCTGCGTCATTTTGTAACCATTGTTACACCATTACACAACGAGGCTGTGTCATTTTGTAACCATTGTTACACCATTACACAACGAGGCTATGTCATTTTGTAACCATTGTTACACCATTATACAACGTGGCTGTGTCATTTTGTAACCATTGTTACACCATTACACACCGTGCCTGTGTCATTTTGTAACCATTGTTACACCATTACACACCGTGGCTGCGTCATTTTGTAACCATTGTTACATCATTACACAAAGAGGCTGTGTCATTTTGTAACCATTGTTACATCATTACACAAAGAGGCTGTGTCATTTTGTAACCATTGTTACACCATTACACAACTAGGCTGTGTCATTTTGTAACCATTGTAACACCATTACAGCATGAGGCTGCGTCATTTTGTAACCATTGTTACACCATTACACAACGTGGCTGTGTCATTTTGTAACCATTGTAACACCATTACACAACGAGGCTGTGTCATTTTGTAACCATTGTTACACCATTACACAACGAGGCTGTGTCATTTTGTAACCATTGTTACATCATTACACAACGTGGCTGCGTCATTTTGTAACCATTGTAACACCATTACAGCATGAGGCTGCGTCATTTTGTAACCATTGTTACACCATTACAGCATGAGGCTGTGTCATTGTGTAACCATTGTTACATCATTACACAACGTGGCTGTGTCATTTTGTCATTTTGTAACCATTGTTACACCATTACACAACGAGGCTGTGTCATTTTGTAACCATTGTTACACCATTACACACCGTGGTTGTGTCATTGTGTAACCATTGTTACACCATTACACAACGAGGCTGTGTCATTTTGTAACCATTGTTACACCATTACACACCGTGGCTGTGTCATTTTTTAACCATTGTTACACCATTACACAACGAGGCTGAATCATTTTGTAACCATTGTAACACCATTACAGCATGTGGCTGTGTCATTTTGTAACCATTGTAACACCATTACAGCATGAGGCTGCGTCACTTTGTAACCATTGTTACACCATTACACACCGTGGCTGCGTCATTTTGTAACCATTGTTACATCATTACACAACGAGGCTGTGTCATTTTGTAACCATTGTTACACCATTACACAACGAGGCTGTGTCATTGTGTAACCATTGTAACACCATTACAGCATGAGGCTGCGTCATTTTGTAACCATTGTTACATCATTACACAACGCGGCTGTGTCAATGTGTAACCATTGTTACACCATTACAAAACGAGGCTGTGTCATTTTTTAACCATTGTTACATCATTACACAACGTGGCTGTGTCATTGTGTAACCATTGTTACATCATGACACCATGAGGCTGTGTCGTTGTGTAACCATTGTTACACCATTACACCACTAGGCTGTGTCGTTGTGTAACCATTGTTACACCATTACACAACGAGGCTGTCATTTTGTAACAATTGTTACACCATTAAACACCGTGGCTGTGTCATTTTGTAACCATTGTTACATCATTACACAAAGAGGCTGTGTCATTTTGTAACCATTGTTACACCATTGCACAACGAGGCTGTGTCATTTTGTAACCATTGTAACACCATTACACAACGAGGCTGTGTCATTTTGTAACCATTGTAACACCATTACAGCTTGTGGCTGTGTCATTTTGTAACCATTGTTACACCATTACACAACGAGGCTGTGTCATTTTGTAACCATTGTAACACCATTACAGCATGTGGCTGTGTCATTTTGTAACCATTGTGAGGTAACGGTTTTTAGGACCTGTTCCGGACCACAGAAACACGGAGTCTTCTAGTCGCAGTCAGAGATCGAATTTGATTGGCAGCTACCAAGTAACCACAGAAACACGGAGTCTTCTAGTCGCAGTCAGAGATCGAATTTTATTGGCAGCTACCAAGTAACAGGTGTCCTAGAAGCACAACAAACACGGGTCATGTGTTCTCAGGAGACTGTTCGTTTTTACAGAACCAGCCTTCTCCTTATATACAAAAATAATAGCTGCAAGCAAGAATTCTTGAGTTTATGATATGGCTATACACATATTTCTACAATAATACAAAAGAGCGGAAGTCATGTAGGCAAGCCTGTATTTTAGATGTCCAATTCGTGATAGATTACCCATAAAAGAAGGCACCTCCTTGTCATAAAACTGGCCATAACCAGGGAGCGGACAGGTGTGTATGTGTGTAGAAAACATGATCTGGATGTAGTGAATGGTTTGGGGCATGTTATGCATTGATGCTATCATATTAGGCCACTGGGCGAGGAGCTGCCCAAACAGGTTCGGCTGGAGGCAATGGAGTCAGTTGGGACAGGTCAGGGGGAAGTCAGGGAAGGTGGACGTGTCCTTTTAGATCAAGCTCAACCTTTAATTGACTTATCATGAGGGCAAGACACAAGATGGATACCGTTTACAAAATGGAGTCTGAGGGGTCGGGACGGAAACTACGATTCAGGGGTGTTAGCATACCTCGATCATGACGCAAATGCATAGGAATGATGTCCTAATCATTATCGGTTCGTCGACACCAAATTCGTCATGGTACGTTGATGTTTCGGGACACGGGTATTGGACCTCGATACCGGGACAACAGTAGGGTCCAGAATTTCAGAACCACAGACCCTCCTTTTGCCCTCATATAAGGCAATAATTCATGTTAATCCGAGTCTAAATCTGTATGAAGGAATTCGTGGAGATGCTGCAGTAGCATCATTCTGTTGCTCAGTTCGTCCCTTGACACAGGCTTCCGTACACATGAGGTAGCACAGAGGCCACATAGTGCAGGAGCGCACTGTACACACAGGCAGAACATAAACAGAAGTGCTAAGATCATCCCAATGAAGATCAGTGTTTTCCATCCCCAGGTAGCGATCAGTTCCCAGAACCACCCTAGTAATGACCAGTCCCCTTTTTCTACGTGAAGGGAACCAGATATCTCGTGTAGCTTAGATATGGCCTGGTACACTGTCGGTGCGTTATCAGGGATGAAAATGCAACAACTGGATTGGATCACTCTACACACACCACCACGATCGGCGAGTATGATATCTAGGGCAACTCGGTTCTGAAGGGTCATAAGTCGATCCGACTGAAGTTCGGTCGTCAAATTGCCAAGGGCTCCGGCCGTTGTAATCACGGCAGATTCAACTATCCTCGATAACTGGCGAATATTCCTGCTGTTCACCATAGGCCCCCAAAATGGCAGAAAACCCTTTGCGAAGTCAGCGAATTCCTGACCCACGGTGTCGTCGTTACTCACGACACCCCTAGCTGTCCTTGTCCGATGGTAATCTGCTCTGGCCGTGTAGGTGGGAGGCAGCAGAAATGAGATAAAACATGTACCTGAGAAGTCAGGGGGCAACCAGGTGTAGGCTTGGTCATGGCAGACGAAATACGTGCCTTTGGCTGCTAATAGTATAGGGGAAGTTCGGGAAGCGAACACATAGGTTTCCGTGCATATACTCTTTCCTAATTGTGCTTTGGGATCCCTGCCGATACCTTGTAAACATAAGTGACCTCGGTTGGGTACTATCCAAACTGGGCGGGATTTCTTTGCTGTCTGGCTCTTACTCAGGTAAACCCCATATTTAGTTACGTTCCAACGAGTGTACGGAGTGAGTTCATCTTTGGGAATCGTTAGATATGTGTCGAACTCTCTACTCATATTTCTTATCCCTGCTACTAGTGCCTTGTTACTGGAATCACTCTCAGTAGAACGGGTCGGGTATGGTTCTAGGGCAAATAGGAACATGGTCTGGAAAGCCCACAGAGAACCATAACTGAAAGGCAGGATGAAGTATGGGATACCCTTATCAGTCGTGTGCGGCATGAGTCCGCATACCCAACAGTTCGATGTGTTCATTATGGACTGGTGTTGGTGTAGAAGTTGAATGAATGAGTTATTTACAAATTCGAGTCTTCTGGCAGACTCGTGTTCAGGTAGAGGGTGAAAGGAGTGTGTGGAGAGAGTGAGAGGAGGAGTTGGCCGAGTGTCATTTGAGAACAAGGAAACTTGAAAGACGAATAGAGTATAACCAGTCAAGAACATTGCTATGCTACACAACATAAAAATACATATTATCAAAAAACTTCTTTTGGCCAGTATCGGGCATAATTGTCTTTCAAAGTCCGTGAGTCTGGCAGGTCTCTTTACCCTAGGAAACTCCATCCTCTACTTGCTGCCCGCGGTGGTAGGTTGATTCTGCCAGGGAGTGCGCTCTGTTCAGTCCGGGGTAACTCCCTTGAACCAACCAGAACCGTTGACCTAAACGTCCCCAGTTGCACTCCCCAGACTTCAACCGCGACCCTAGCAGCAGAACCGGATGGCGGTTCGAAAATCAAAAATGAGCAAGTTCCCTGGGCGAGAGAGCTGAAAAATCAAAAATAGTTCTTAGGGGAAAAGAGAATCACATTAGTTTGCTTTTATTAGTCTCTTTGTTTAGACCTTAAATTGTACCGTCGTTTTCCTGGTACGGTGTGGTCTTCAAACAATGTCTCAGGTTCGGTAGTGTCCAACTGCATAGACGGTGGCACAAGTCCTTGTAAAATATGATCACTCTCCTTTTCGGTACCAGTTTCTTTCAAACGTGCATTGCTGAAAGGGAGGAAGCGAGGTATGGATTCTGTCTCACAGTCGGCAAGTCCTTCCTTGATCCACCGGTCGTATGGGAGGGGTAGAGGGACCCGTTTACAATGGGTCCCGTGCACCCAGTTCTTTTTGCCTTCCACCCGAACAGCTGATCTCGTGGAAAGAAGTACCAGGTACGGTACGGTCCACCTCGGCTGTCCGTTGTTTGTGCGCTGGAAATTCCGCACCAAGACCCACGTGCCGGGTTTGATGGAGTGACCTGGATCGTCAGAGGCTGGCGGAGAGGAACTGTGAACCTGTTGGTGTAAAACACGCAATTTAGTTGTTAATTCGCACAAATAGTCAAGCAGTACGGGGTGCTCTATTTCGCTGAGTTTCTTTGGCCTTGGCACGCCCCAGACGTTGGCTGGGCGGCCAAACACTATCTCATGAGGACTAAGTCCTAACCTGGAATGGACGGTCATTCTGGTTGACAAGAGTGCTAGGGGCAAGGCGTCAGGCCATTTAAGACCTGTACAGGCTTGGATCTTGGCTAATTTGAGCTTTAAAGTGCCATTGTAGCACTCTACTAATCCAGCTGATTGGGGGTGATTCGCAGAGTGAAACTTTTGTTGTATGCCTAAACACTCACACACTCTCTTCATCACGCGTCCTACGAATTCACTTCCATTATCACTCCAGACGATTCTAGGCATACCGAATCTAGGGAAGAACTCTTTGACAAGGGCTTTGGCAGTTGACAAGGCAGTATTGTCCTTAAGGGGGTACGCTTCCACCCACCTGGAGAAAGCGCAAACAACAACGAGCACATACTTCAGATTGTTGCATCTCTCCATGTGAATGAAATCGAGCTACAAAACCTCAAACGGATACGTTGGAGGCGCAAAATGACCAGCTGGAGTTGGGGTTGCCCTACCGGGATTGTACTTCAAACACACCATACAGTTTCTGACCACATTCTCTGCATATTTCGGGATATTACCATTTTGCCATACTGGGGCCAATACTTTACAGATTCCTCTCAAACTGATGTGCGCAACTCCATGAGCCATTGTTACTACTGCAAGTACATATGCGTTAGGTAATAGCCATCGCTGGTGTTCTGACAGTTCGACCCAACAACCATTCGCGTCTAATCTACCTTTACTTTCTCTCCATTCATTCACCTCTTTCTCAGTTGCCTCGGCTTGTATAGATTTTACGCTTTCAATGGTGTCCTCACACATTCCCACATCCGTAATCCATCTAGCGGGACCTACAACAGACATCCGACTCATCGTGTTCCTTGCAGTCTCTTTCGCAACCTCGTCTGCAAATGCATTCCCGCGGCCAACATCATCCTGAATCTTTTTGTGTGCACTGCATTTCACAATTGCAACTTGTAGTGGCAAGGTCAGTGACTCGAGGAGTTCATTAACTAACTGACCATGTTGTATCTTTGCACCATGTGACGTAAGAAACCCACGTTCACGCCACAATCTCCCAAAACTGTGAGCCACGCCAAAGGCGTATTGGCTGTCAGTGTACACATTCACTTGCTTTCCTTTCGCTAACACACATGCTCTGGTAAGCGCAATCAGTTCTGCGGCTTGTGCAGAATTGTGGGAAATACGCGCGGTCTCTATAATGGTGTGTAATGTCGTTACGGCATATGCTGCAGTCGTATCACCATTCGGCAGCTTGAAACATGAACCATCAACCCATAAAGTATCGTTGCATTCAGGAAGGGGAGTGTCCTGTAAGTCTACTCTCCCTTTTGTCTCTTCTTCTGTCCTAAAACAGCAGTCATGGTTATCAATCTTGTCTGTTTCTGTCGGAATGGGTAATAACGTTGCGGGGTTCAGTGTATCACACCTCTTTATGTGGATGTGACTTGCTAGCAGTGTAAGTTCGTAACTGGATAGTCGAGCGCTAGTAAGATGTTGTGTCTTCGTCCTGTTTAGTAAAATGTCTACTGCATGCGGGACCATAACGATCAGAGTATTATTCATGACTAATCCAGGGGACTGTCGAATGCAGACAGCTGCTGCGGCGGTGGCTCTCAGACAACTTGGTAGTGCCTTAGCCACAGGGTCTAGAGTTGCCGAAAAATACGCGCATGGGCGCTGTCTGTCCCCAAAATGTTGTGTTAAAACTGATAATGCACAACCTTCCTTCTCATGGACATATAATGTAAAAGGCTTACTGTAGTTGGGGTTTCCCAACACAGGGGCCGAACATAATGCATCACGCAACTTGTGGAAACTCGTTTGGCAATCTTCAGACCAGGGCATAGGATTTGGCTTGTCTTTGCAGAGTAGTGCCAGCAAGGGTTTAGCTAGTAGTGAGAAATTCGGTATCCATTGTCTACAGTACGATGTAATGCCCAAGAAGGCCCGAACATCTCTCTGTGTCCTTGGGGCACTCAGTTCTGCAATTGCCTGTATTCTTTCTGGTGTCAGTCTCCTTCCCTCCTTCGACAAGATGTGACCTAGGTAGGTTACTTCTTGTCGGCAAAATTGGAGTTTGGAAAGAGAGACTTTGTGCTTCATGTCACATAAGTTACGTAATAATGATAACGTAGCTTTCTTGCAAATCTCTTCAGTGTCTGCAGCGATCAGCAGATCGTCTACGTACTGAATCAGAGTTGAGCCATTTGGTAGAACAATCGTGTCTAGTTGTGTTTTCAGGGCCTGACTGAATATTGATGGGCTTTCGCAGTAGCCTTGAGGAGCACACTTGAAGCGGAAGCTTCGTCCTCCTAAATTGAAGCCAAAAATGTCTCTACTTTCCTCGGCAATCGGGATGCTGAAGAAAGCGTTCTTCAGGTCAATCACCGAGAACCAAGCTGCTGAAGCTGGAACCATTGTCAATAAAGCAGTAATGTCGGGGACAACTGGAAACTGTGGGATAACTACCTTATTTACTTCTCTGAGGTCAATCACGAACCTATACACAGGCGGTTGTAAAGGATCAGTACGCTTTAAGACGGGCAGAACTGGACTGTTACAAACATTACCTGTTGTTTCTTCGATGACATTTTTATCGATCAGATCATAAACGATCGTCAACAATGCATTTTCGCATTCGTTAGATATTTTGTATTGGGGAATACGTGGCAACCTAACGTTGGCTTTCAAAGTTATGACATACGGTGCTATCTCCAAACGACCTACATCATTAGAGCCATTAGCCCAAAGTATATCAGGAAGTGATGACAATTCAGTCGGAATATTGTCCTTTGACAAATACATTGGAGAAATGACTTTCTTACCTAAAGTAAGTTGTACTCCCAAGGGGGAACAGTACAAAGTCGCATATAACCTTTTTAGCAAATCCAAACCTAACAAATTTTCACCGTAACCTGTTGTAAGAATGAGGGGTGCTTCTAATTCGCACGGGCCAATAGAAAGAGATATAGGACTAGAGATCGGGTTTCTAACAGGGGCGCCAGAGAAACCTACTGAAACATTCATTTCGCCAGACAAAGGTGCGCCAGGAAGTTTCGAGTGCATGATAGAACTTTTTGTAGCACCAGTATCCAGCAGAAATGGCTCTGACACTCCTGAGGTAATTACCTCGACATAAGGTCCATTCTGATCTACTGGAACTGAAACAACTCCCTCTCTTTGTCCATGGCTGTCCTAGCAATCGTTACCCTCATTTTCGTGTTCGGTGTAATAGTCGTCAACATAGTACTGAGCTGACCTAGACGATGCATTATTCTGTTGGTCAAAGCTGTTCATCGAATTCTGAGGCGGAAAAGAAGTTGTATTCTGGGTGAAATTTCCACGGCCCCTACCTCTAGGGGCATGTTGAACACCTCTTCCCCTTACACCTGAAGCACCGCTCAAACGTCGCGCAAGAGCCGGACAATTACCTTTAAAGTGACCCTCTTCTTTGCAATACGCACATTGATTTGGGCCATAAGCAATACGCTGATGGGAAAACTCGTTTCCTTGCGCGTTTCTCGAATACTGCTGTTGTTGTTGATAATTGGGCTGACTAGCCGTACGAGGCGGATAGGCTTGCTGGAGAAGAACTTTAGTTTTTAAATCTTTTGTCTTTTTGTCGACTTTATCTAGCTCGTTTTTGCGCCTATTTTCATAGTACTGGGCTGTAGCTAAAATTTGCGCTGACGTAGAGACAGCCCAAGCACTCTCTGAATCTTTCAGTTTATTACACAGTTCAGGGATTAAATTATGTACGAATTTGTCTACAAACAATCTTTGACCACCCTCGGTAGCCATATCCTGACCACTATGATCGGTGAAAGTCTCCTCAAATCTTGGGAAAAAGTCAGACACATTCGCATCTTTCTTCTGCTTGCACGCAGATAGCTTGTCCCAGTTTACGCGTACTTCAGGCATTATTGTTTTCATGTACGCGATGATCCTACCGGGAAGTTCAGCTATTAACGGCTCAGGTTTAAAACCACCTATTTGTCTAGCATCCATAGCGGCAATGTTCGCCCATGAGTCACCTAGTTCTTGGTCATGGTTCGTATGACGGATTTTGCTCCATAAAGGATGTGGAACAACGTTCCCAAACAACATGTCTATATCCGCTAAATTCATTATACATGAGCTTGCAGTTTGCGATAACTCCTTATAATACCCAGTCGGGTTTTTACGAGGATCAGGCAGTGTCTGCTTGAGTGCTAAGACTTTGGATCTTTTCCAGGGGACATATACCCATACACGCTGGAAATGAGGCAGAATTGGTGGATTCGCATTCGCATCACCTTCCCTCCAAACCGGAGGAACCTCTCTCATGGTGTACTGTCTCGCTTTTTTCCAACCTGGTGCATCGTCTTCGTGACATGATCTAGAGACGTTTCCCTTACTCCTATAAGAGAGCAATAACTCTATCGCTTTCTCAACATCTGCACCTATAATCATACCTTCATAGAACTTAAAGCGTGTACGCCATAGTTCGTTCATTGTGCATTTGGAATCATTTGTCTTCACATCTTCGCACAGATATACACACATTTCTTCGAATACGTATCTCTGGGTGGGGGCATTCCATTGACGGAAAACGTCCATAACAGACTGAACATCATATCTAACAGTATCCGTAATCCATTTACGGGCTAGTTCATTTAGCACTCTTCTTTCCTCGTAATCAGGCAGTTGACTACGGGACTGTCTATGTTCTGTTTGAGGCGTTGTTTTAGGCGACCCAAAGAAAGGTGAAAATAGACTAGTGCCTTTGAGAAGGCTGCGCCGGAGAAGTAGGAACCAGCTGAACAGTAGCTGGAGTTTGTGCAATAGCTGTGTTCCGTGCGCCGGGGCGCGGTATAGTAAAATGCTTTGGCGTTGTAGTAGCGTCTAACGCATACGGTGGAGGTGAGCTTAATAAGTGGGACATTAATGGATCTTTCTCGGATCTCTCCTCTTGACCTTGTCCCTTATTTGGTAACATCGGGTAGCATTTATCTACTGCTAGTTTCTTGCTCCTAAACATTTGTTCGTTTTCCTGCTCTTCCTCGTTATCCCTGTATGTTATGGCAGCTTGCACCATCGACATTCCTCTTTTATTCTTTTTTGCTAATTTTATTTCTTTCTGTTTGGCTTCTTTGCGCCATAAGCGGAAAGAGTCAAACATCGCCGGCCGGGCTTTTCTCTTGAATAATTTGACCTCTAGGTTATCTAATATTTCTGAGTCGAAACTACCATATTGGGGCCATTTTAAAACACCATCCTTGCGGGTGTATTTTATCCACACTTCATTATATGTGATGGGACCTACGCCGTGCTTTACATAGAGCTCATATGTTGGAGTTCCAATCGGAGGAACCGGACAGGAATCCTCTAATCGGGAGTCCTTACTATAACCAAGACAAAACAAGTTTCCAAGTCTGCTAAAACCAGGCATCTTTGCTCACTAGTCTAGCTTCAAACTTCAAAGGATTATCTGTTACGATATTTCTCGTGAATACACAAGTCCTTCGGCTTTGGGGCTTGCAAGTACCAAATCAAAGCGTATCTCAAGGATACCAAAAACTAAGGACAAACTAAGGACTGGGAGACGCTCCACTCATACTTAACTGAAGTATTTGAAGATCGGTGACGTCGCTAGAAGACTCGTCTATCGTTTCGCTCTACCAAGGATCACTGGGTCCAAAACAAGGCGATAGTCAGGGCAGCAGTCCTTCGTAGCCGTCGGGACGCGGGGAACCTCGCAGCAAAGACCTTCGGAACCACGTCGACATACAGGGGTCGCTGAAGTGGCTGGCCGTCCTCTGGAATTTTCACACGAAGCTCCTCACGAACATCTGGCTTGGACCGTCGCCGCTTGATACCGCCCCGAGTTGGGCGCCAACTGAGGTAACGGGTTTTTAGGAACCCGTTGGTGCCTGGGGATAACACCCGAAGAACTCTGAGTTCTCCCTTGTTCCGGACCACAGAAACACCGAGTCTTCTAGTCGCAGTCAGAGATCGAATTTTATTGGCAGCTACCAAGTAACAGGTGTCCTAGAAGCACAACAAACACGGGTCATGTGTTCTCAGGAGACTGTTCGTTTTTACAGAACCAGCCTTCTCCTTATATACAAAAATAATAGCTGCAAGCAAGAATTCTTGAGTTTATGATATGGCTATACACATATTTCTACAATAATACAAAAGAGCGAAGTCATGTAGGCAAGCCCGTATTTTAGATGTCCAATTCGTGATCGATTACCCAGCCAAGCCCGGAACTCCCATCAGATATCGGTGAAGCCCCAATAAAAGAAGGCACCTTCTAGTCATAAAACTGGCCATAAACAGGGAGCGTGGACAGGTGTGTATGTGTGTAGAAAACATGATCTGGATGTAGTGAATGGTTTGGGGCATGTTATGCATTGATGCTATCGTATTAGGCCACTGGGCGAGGAGCTGCCCAAACAGGTTCGGCTGGAGGCAATGGAGTCAGTTGGGACAGGTCAGGGGGTAGTCAGGGAAGGTGGACGTGTCCTTTTAGATCAAGCTCGACCTTTAATTGACTTATCATGAGGGCAAGACACAAGATGGATACCGTTTACAAAATGGAGTCTGAGGGGTCGGGACGGAAACTACGATTCAGGGGTGTTAGAATACCTCGATCATGACGCAAATGCATAGGAATGATGTCCTAATCATTATCGGTTCGTCGACACCAAATTCGTCATGGTACGTTGATGTTTCGGGACACGGGTATTGGACCTCGATACCGGGACAACAGTAGGGTCCAGAATTTCAGAACCACAATTGTAACACCATTACAGCATGAGGCTGCGTCATTTTGTAACCATTGTTACACCATTACACACCGTGGCTGTGTCATTTTGTAACCATTGTAACACCAATACAGCATGAGGCTGCGTCATTTTGTAACCATTGTTACACCATTACACACCGTGGCTGCGTCATTTTGTAACCATTGTTACACCATTACACAACGAGGCTGTGTCATTTTGTAACCATTGTTACACCATTACACAACGAGGCTATGTCATTTTGTAACCATTGTTACACCATTACACAACGTGGCTGTGTCATTTTGTAACCATTGTTACACCATTACACACCGTGCCTGCATCATTTTGTAACCATTGTTATATCATTACACAAAGAGGCTGTCATTTTGTAACCATTGTTACATCATTACACAAAGAGGCTGTGTCATTTTGTAACCATTGTTACACCATTACACAACGAGGCTGTGTCATTTTTTAACCATTGTAACACCATT
The DNA here is from genome assembly GCF_964261635.1 of Lissotriton helveticus. Classification (NCBI taxonomy): domain Eukaryota; kingdom Metazoa; phylum Chordata; class Amphibia; order Caudata; family Salamandridae; genus Lissotriton; species Lissotriton helveticus. Next base: position 1,934,174,961 of record NC_136068.1, on the reverse strand, counting down.
ACAGCATGAGGCTGCGTCATTTTGTAACCATTGTTACACCATTACACAACGTGGCTGTGTCATTTTGTAACCATTGTAACACCATTACACAACGAGGCTGTGTCATTTTGTAACCATTGTTACACCATTACACAACGAGACTGTGTCATTTTGCAACCATTTGTTACATCATTACACAACGAGGCTGTGTCATTTTGTAACCATTGTAACACCATTACAGCATGAGGCTGCGTCATTTTGTAACCATTGTTAAACCATTACACACCGTGGCTGTGTCATTTTGTAACCATTGTAACACCATTACAGCACGAGGCTGCGTCATTTTGTAACCATTGTTACACCATTACACACCGTGGCTGTGTCATTTTGTAACCATTGTAACACCATTACAGCATGAGGCTGCGTCATTTTGTAACCATTGTTACACCATTACACACCGTGGCTGTGTCATTTTGTAACCATTGTAACACCAATACAGCATGAGGCTGCGTCATTTTGTAACCATTGTTACACCATTACACACCGTGGCTGCGTCATTTTGTAACCATTGTTACACCATTACACAACGAGGCTGTGTCATTTTGTAACCATTGTTACACCATTACACACCGTGGCTGTGTCATTTTGTAACCATTGTAACACCATTACAGCATGAGGCTGCGTCATTTTGTAACCATTGTTACACCATTACACACCGTGGCTGTGTCATTTTGTAACCATTGTTACACCATTACACACCGTGGCTGTGTCATTTTGTAACCATTGTAACACCATTACACAACGAGGCTGTGTCATGTTTTAACCATTGTTACACCATTACACAACGTGGCTGTGTCATTTTGTAACCATTGTAACACCATTACACAACGAGGCTGTGTCATTTTGTAACCATTGTTACACCATTACACAACGAGGCTGTGTCATTTTGTAACCATTGTTACATCATTACACAACGAGGCTGTGTCATTTTGTAACCATTGTTACACCATTACAGCATGAGCTGCGTCATTTTGTAACCATTTTTACACCATTACACACCGTGGCTGTGTCATTTTGTAACCATTGTAACACCATTACAGCATCAGGCTGCGTCATTTTGTAACCATTGTTACACCATTACACACCGTGGCTGCGTCATTTTGTAACCATTGTTACATCATTACACAAAGAGGCTGTGTCATTTTGTAACCATTGTTACACCATTACACAACGAGGCTGTGTCAATTTTGTACCCATTGTAACACCATTACACAACGAGGCTGTGTCATTTTGTAACCATTGTTACACCATTACACAACGAGGCTGTGTCATTTTGTAACCATTGTTACATCATTACACAACGAGGCTGTGTCATTTTGTAACCATTATTAGACCATTACACAACGAGGCTGTGTCATTTTGTAACCATTGTTACACCATTACACAATGAGGCTGTGTCATTTTGTAACCATTGTTACACCATTACACACCGTGGTTGTGTCATTGTGTAACCATTGTTACACCATTACACAACGAGGCTGTGTCATTTTGTAACCATTGTTACACCATTACACACCGTGGCTGTGTCATTTTGTAACCATTGTTACACCATTACACAACGAGGCTGTATCATTTTGTAACCATTGTAACACCATTACAGCATGTGGCTGTGTCATTTTGTAACCATTGTAACACCATTACAGCATGAGGCTGTGTCATTTTGTAACCATTGTTACACCATTACACACCGTGGCTGCGTCATTTTGTAACCATTGTTACATCATTACACAACGAGGCTGTGTCATTTTGTAACCATTGTTACACCATTACACAACGAGGCTGTGTCATTTTGTAACCATTGTAACACCATTACAGCATGAGGCTGCGTCATTTTGTAACCATTGTTACATCATTACACAACGCGGTTGTGTCATTGTGTAACCATTGTTACACCATTACAAAACAAGGCTGTGTCATTTTGTAACCATTGTTACATCATTACACAACGTGGCTGTGTCATTGTGTAACCATTGTTACATCATGACACCACGAGGCTGTGTCGTTGTGTAACCATTGTTACACCATTACACCACTAGGCTGTGTCGTTGTGTAACCATTGTTACACCATTACACAACGAGGCTGTGTCATTTTGTAACAATTGTTACACCATTAAACACCGTGGCTGTGTCATTTTGTAACCATTGTTACACCATTACACAACGAGGCTGTGTCATTTTGTAACCATTGTAACACCATTACAGCATGTGGCTGTGTCATTTTGTAACCATTGTAACACCATTACAGCATGAGGCTGCGTCATTTTGTAACCATTGTTACACCATTACACACCGTGGCTGTGTCATTTTGTAACCATTGTAACACCAATACAGCATGAGGCTGCGTCATTTTGTAACCATTGTTACACCATTACACACCGTGGATGCGTCATTTTGTAACCATTGTTACACCATTACACAACGAGGCTGTGTCATTTTGTAACCATTGTTACACCATTACACAACGAGGCTATGTCATTTTGTAACCATTGTTACACCATTACACAACGTGGCTGTGTCATTTTGTAACCATTGTTACACCATTACACACCGTGCCTGTGTCATTTTGTAACCATTGTTACACCATTACACACCGTGGCTGCGTCATTTTGTAACCATTGTTACATCATTACACAAAGAGGCTGTGTCATTTTGTAACCATTGTTACATCATTACACAAAGAGGCTGTGTCATTTTGTAACCATTGTTACACCATTACACAACGAGGCTGTGTCATTTTTTAACCATTGTAACACCATTACAGCATGAGGCTGCGTCATTTTGTAACCATTGTTACACCATTACACAACGTGGCTGTGTCATTTTGTAACCATTGTAACACCATTACACAACGAGGCTGTGTCATTTTGTAACCATTGTTACACCATTACACAACGAGACTGTGTCATTTTGCAACCATTTGTTACATCATTACACAACGAGGCTCTGTCATTTTGTAACCATTGTAACACCATTACAGCATGAGGCTGCGTCATTTTGTAACCATTGTTAAACCATTACACACCGTGGCTGTGTCATTTTGTAACCATTGTAACACCATTACAGCATGAGGCTGCGTCATTTTGTAACCATTGTTACACCATTACACACCGTGGCTGTGTCATTTTGTAACCATTGTAACACCATTACAGCATGAGGCTGCGTCATTTTGTAACCATTGTTACACCATTACACAACAAGGCTGTGTCATTTTGTAACCATTGTTACACCATTACACACCGTGGCTGTGTCATTTTGTAACCATTGTAACACCATTACAGCATGAGGCTGCGTCATTTTGTAACCATTGTTACACCATTACACACCGTGGCTGTGTCATTTTGTAACCATTGTTACACCATTACACACCGTGGCTGTGTCATTTTTTAACCATTGTAACACCATTACACAACGAGGCTGTGTCATGTTTTAACCATTGTTACACCATTACACAACGTGGCTGTGTCATTTTGTAACCATTGTAACACCATTACACAACGAGGCTGTGTCATTTTGTAACCATTGTTACACCATTACACAACGAGGCTGTGTCATTTTGTAACCATTGTTACATCATTACACAACGAGGCTGTGTCATTTTGTAACCATTGTTACACCATTACATCATGAGCTGCGTCATTTTGTAACCATTTTTACACCATTACACACCGTGGCTGTGTCATTTTGTAACCATTGTAACACCATTACAGCATCAGGCTGCATCATTTTGTAACCATTGTTACACCATTACAAACCGTGGCTGCGTCATTTTGTAACCATTGTTACATCATTATAAAAAGAGGCTGTGTCATTTTGTAACCATTGTTACACCATTACACAACGAGGCTGTGTCAATTTTGTAACCATTGTAACACCATTACACAACGAGGCTGTGTCATTTTGTAACCATTGTTACACCATTACACAACGAGGCTGTGTCATTTTGTAACCATTGTAACACCATTACACAACGAGGCTGTGTCATTTTGTAACCATTGTTACACCATTACACAACGAGGCTGTGTCATTTTGTAACCATTGTTACATCATTACACAACGAGGCTGTTTCATTTTGTAACCATTGTTACACCATTACAGCATGAGCTGCGTCATTTTGTAACCATTTTTACACCATTACACACCGTGGCTGTGTCATTTTGTAACCATTGTAACACCATTACAGCATCAGGCTGCATCATTTTGTAACCATTGTTACACCATTACAAACCGTGGCTGCGTCATTTTGTAACCATTGTTACATCATTATAAAAAGAGGCTGTGTCATTTTGTAACCATTGTTACACCATTACACAACGAGGCTGTGTCAATTTTGTAACCATTGTAACACCATTACACAACGAGGCTGTGTCATTTTGTAACCATTGTTACACCATTACACAACGAGGCTGTGTCATTTTGTAACCATTGTTACATCATTACACAACGAGGCTGTGTCATTTTGTAACCATTGTTAGACCATTACAGAACGAGGCTGTGTCATTTTGTAACCATTGTAACACCATTACAGCATGAGGCTGCGTCATTTTGTAACCATTGTTACACCATTACACACCATGGCTGTGTCATTTTGTAACCATTGTAACACCATTACAGCATGAGGCTGCGTCATTTTGTAACCATTGTTACACCATTACACACCGTGGCTGTGTCATTTTGTAACCATTGTAACACCATTACAGCATGAGGCTGCGTCATTTTGTAACCATTGTTACACCATTACACAACGAGGCTGTGTCATTTTGTAACCATTGTTACACCATTACACACCGTGGCTGTGTCATTTTGTAACCATTGTAACACCATTACAGCATGAGGCTGCGTCATTTTGTAACCATTGTTACACCATTACACACCGTGGCTGTGTCATTTTGTAACCATTGTAACACCATTACAGCATGAGGCTGCGTCATTTTGTAACCATTGTTACACCATTACACACCGTGGCTGCGTCATTTTGTAACCATTGTTACATCATTACACAACGAGGCTGTGTCATTTTGTAACCATTGTTACACCATTACACAACGAGGCTGTGTCATTTTGTAACCATTGTAACACCATTACAGCATGAGGCTGTGTCATTTTGTAACCATTGTTACATCATTACACAACGCGGCTGTGTCATTGTGTAACCATTGTTACACCATTACAAAACAAGGCTGTGTCATTTTGTAACCATTGTTACATCATTACACAACGTGGCTGTGTCATTGTGTAACCATTGTTACATCATGACACCACGAGGCTGTGTCATTGTGTAACCATTGTTACACCATTACACCACTAGGCTGTGTCGTTGTGTAACCATTGTTACACCATTACACAACGAGGCTGTGTCATTTTGTAACAATTGTTACACCATTACACACCGTGGCTGTGTCATTTTGTAACCATTGTAACACCAATACAGCATGAGGCTGCGTCATTTTGTAACCATTGTTACACCATTACACACCGTGGCTGCGTCATTTTGTAACCATTGTTACACCATTACACAACGAGGCTGTCATTTTGTAACCATTGTTACACCATTACACAACGAGGCTATGTCATTTTGTAACCATTGTTACACCATTACACAACGTGGCTGTGTCATTTTGTAACCATTGTTACACCATTACACACCGTGCCTGCGTCATTTTGTAACCATTGTTACACCATTACACACCGTGGCTGCGTCATTTTGTAACCATTGTTACATCATTACACAAAGAGGCTGTGTCATTTTGTAACCATTGTTACATCATTACACAAAGAGGCTGTGTCATTTTGTAACCATTGTTACACCATTAAACAACGAGGCTGTGTCATTTTTTAACCATTGTTACACCATTACACAACGAGACTGTGCCATTTTGCAACCATTTGTTACATCATTACACAACGAGGCTGTGTCATTTTGTAACCATTGTAACACCATTACAGCATGAGGCTGCGTAATTTTGTAACCATTGTTAAACCATTACACACCGTGGCTGTGTCATTTTGTAACCATTGTAACACCATTACAGCATGAGGCTGCGTCATTTTGTAACCATTGTTACACCATTACACACCGTGGCTGTGTCATTTTGTAACCATTGTAACACCATTACAGCATGAGGCTGCGTCATTTTGTAACCATTGTTACACCATTACACAACAAGGCTGTGTCATTTTGTAACCATTGTTACACCATTACACACCGTGGCTGTGTCATTTTGTAACCATTGTAACACCATTACAGCATGAGGCAGCGTCATTTTGTAACCATTGTTACACCATTACACACCGTGGCTGTGTCATTTTGTAACCATTGTTACACCATTACACACCGTGGCTGTGTCATTTTTTAACCATTGTAACACCATTACACAACGAGGCTGTGTCATGTTTTAACCATTGTTACACCATTACACAACGTGGCTGTGTCATTTTGTAACCATTGTAACACCATTACACAACGAGGCTGTGTCATTTTGTAACCATTGTTACACCATTACACAACGAGGCTGTGTCATTTTGTAACCATTGTTACATCATTACACAACGAGGCTGTGTCATTTTGTAACCATTGTTACACCATTACAGCATGAGCTGCGTCATTTTGTAACCATTTTTACACCATTACACACCGTGGCTGCGTCATTTTGTAACCATTGTTACATTATTACACAAAGAGGCTGTGTCATTTTGTAACCATTGTTACACCATTACACAACGAGGCTGTGTCAATTTTCTAACCATTGTAACACCATTACACAACGAGGCTGTGTCATTTTGTAACCATTGTAACACCATTACACAACGAGGCTGTGTCATGTTTTAACCATTGTTACACCATTACACAACGTGGCTGTGTCATTTTGTAACCATTGTAATACCATTACACAACGAGGCTGTGTCATTTTGTAACCATTGTTACACCATTACACAACGAGGCTGTGTCATTTTGTAACCATTGTTACATCATTACACAACGAGGCTGTGTCATTTTGTAACCATTGTTACACCATTACAGCATGAGCTGCGTCATTTTGTAACCATTTTTACACCATTACACACCGTGGCTGCGTCATTTTGTAACCATTGTTACATCATTACACAAAGAGGCTGTGTCATTTTGTAACCATTGTTACACCATTACACAACGAGGCTGTGTCAATTTTGTAACCATTGTAACACCATTACACAACGAGGCTGTGTCATTTTGTAACCATTGTTACACCATTACACAACGAGGCTGTGTCATTTTGTAACCATTGTTACATCATTACACAACGAGGCTGTGTCATTTTGTAACCATTGTTAGACCATTACAGAACGAGGCTGTGTCATTTTGTAACCATTGTAACACCATTACAGCATGAGGCTGCGTCATTTTGTAACCATTGTTACACCATTACACACCGTGGCTGTGTCATTTTGTAACCATTGTAACACCATTACACAACGAGGCTATGTCATTTTGTAACCATTGTTACACCATTACACAACGTGGCTGTGTCATTTTGTAACCATTGTTACACCATTACACACCGTGCCTGTGTCATTTTGTAACCATTGTTACACCATTACACACCGTGGCTGCGTCATTTTGTAACCATTGTTACATCATTACACAAAGAGGCTGTGTCATTTTGTAACCATTGTTACATCATTACACAAAGAGGCTGTGTCATTTTGTAACCATTGTTACACCATTACACAACGAGGCTGTGTCATTTTTTAACCATTGTAACACCATTACAGCATGAGGCTGCGTCATTTTGTAACCATTGTTACACCATTACACAACGTGGCTGTGTCATTTTGTAACCATTGTAACACCATTACACAACGAGGCTGTGTCATTTTGTAACCATTGTTACACCATTACACAACGAGACTGTGTCATTTTGCAACCATTTGTTACATCATTACACAACGAGGCTGTGTCATTTTGTAACCATTGTAACACCATTACAGCATGAGGCTGCGTCATTTTGTAACCATTGTTAAACCATTACACACCGTGGCTGTGTCATTTTGTAACCATTGTAACACCATTACAGCATGAGGCTGCGTCATTTTGTAACCATTGTTACACCATTACACACCGTGGCTGTGTCATTTTGTAACCATTGTAACACCATTACAGCATGAGGCTGCGTCATTTTGTAACCATTGTTACACCATTACACAACAAGGCTGTGTCATTTTGTAACCATTGTTACACCATTACACACCGTGGCTGTGTCATTTTGTAACCATTGTAACACCATTACAGCATGAGGCTGCGTCATTTTGTAACCATTGTTACACCATTACACACCGTGGCTGTGTCATTTTGTAACCATTGTTACACCATTACACACCGTGGCTGTGTCATTTTTTAACCATTGTAACACCATTACACAACGAGGCTGTGTCATGTTTTAACCATTGTTACACCATTACACAACGTGGCTGTGTCATTTTGTAACCATTGTAACACCATTACACAACGAGGCTGTGTCATTTTGTAACCATTGTTACACCATTACACAACGAGGCTGTGTCATTTTGTAACCATTGTTACATCATTACACAACGAGGCTGTGTCATTTTGTAACCATTGTTACACCATTACAGCATGAGCTGCGTCATTTTGTAACCATTTTTACACCATTACACACCGTGGCTGTGTCATTTTGTAACCATTGTAACACCATTACAGCATCAGGCTGCATCATTTTGTAACCATTGTTACACCATTACAAACCGTGGCTGCGTCATTTTGTAACCATTGTTACATCATTATAAAAAGAGGCTGTGTCATTTTGTAACCATTGTTACACCATTACACAACGAGGCTGTGTCAATTTTGTAACCATTGTAACACCATTACACAACGAGGCTGTGTCATTTTGTAACCATTGTTACACCATTACACAACGAGGCTGTGTCATTTTGTAACCATTGTAACACCATTACACAACGAGGCTGTGTCATTTTGTAACCATTGTTACACCATTACACAACGAGGCTGTGTCATTTTGTAACCATTGTTACATCATTACACAACGAGGCTGTTTCATTTTGTAACCATTGTTACACCATTACAGCATGAGCTGCGTCATTTTGTAACCATTTTTACACCATTACACACCGTGGCTGTGTCATTTTGTAACCATTGTAACACCATTACAGCATCAGGCTGCATCATTTTGTAACCATTGTTACACCATTACAAACCGTGGCTGCGTCATTTTGTAACCATTGTTACATCATTATAAAAAGAGGCTGTGTCATTTTGTAACCATTGTTACACCATTACACAACGAGGCTGTGTCAATTTTGTAACCATTGTAACACCATTACACAACGAGGCTGTGTCATTTTGTAACCATTGTTACACCATTACACAACGAGGCTGTGTCATTTTGTAACCATTGTTACATCATTACACAACGAGGCTGTGTCATTTTGTAACCATTGTTAGACCATTACAGAACGAGGCTGTGTCATTTTGTAACCATTGTAACACCATTACAGCATGAGGCTGCGTCATTTTGTAACCATTGTTACACCATTACACACCATGGCTGTGTCATTTTGTAACCATTGTAACACCATTACAGCATGAGGCTGCGTCATTTTGTAACCATTGTTACACCATTACACACCGTGGCTGTGTCATTTTGTAACCATTGTAACACCATTACAGCATGAGGCTGCGTCATTTTGTAACCATTGTTACACCATTACACAACGAGGCTGTGTCATTTTGTAACCATTGTTACACCATTACACACCGTGGCTGTGTCATTTTGTAACCATTGTAACACCATTACAGCATGAGGCTGCGTCATTTTGTAACCATTGTTACACCATTACACACCGTGGCTGTGTCATTTTGTAACCATTGTAACACCATTACAGCATGAGGCTGCGTCATTTTGTAACCATTGTTACACCATTACACACCGTGGCTGCGTCATTTTGTAACCATTGTTACATCATTACACAACGAGGCTGTGTCATTTTGTAACCATTGTTACACCATTACACAACGAGGCTGTGTCATTTTGTAACCATTGTAACACCATTACAGCATGAGGCTGTGTCATTTTGTAACCATTGTTACATCATTACACAACGCGGCTGTGTCATTGTGTAACCATTGTTACACCATTACAAAACAAGGCTGTGTCATTTTGTAACCATTGTTACATCATTACACAACGTGGCTGTGTCATTGTGTAACCATTGTTACATCATGACACCACGAGGCTGTGTCATTGTGTAACCATTGTTACACCATTACACCACTAGGCTGTGTCGTTGTGTAACCATTGTTACACCATTACACAACGAGGCTGTGTCATTTTGTAACAATTGTTACACCATTACACACCGTGGCTGTGTCATTTTGTAACCATTGTAACACCAATACAGCATGAGGCTGCGTCATTTTGTAACCATTGTTACACCATTACACACCGTGGCTGCGTCATTTTGTAACCATTGTTACACCATTACACAACGAGGCTGTCATTTTGTAACCATTGTTACACCATTACACAACGAGGCTATGTCATTTTGTAACCATTGTTACACCATTACACAACGTGGCTGTGTCATTTTGTAACCATTGTTACACCATTACACACCGTGCCTGCGTCATTTTGTAACCATTGTTACACCATTACACACCGTGGCTGCGTCATTTTGTAACCATTGTTACATCATTACACAAAGAGGCTGTGTCATTTTGTAACCATTGTTACATCATTACACAAAGAGGCTGTGTCATTTTGTAACCATTGTTACACCATTAAACAACGAGGCTGTGTCATTTTTTAACCATTGTTACACCATTACACAACGAGACTGTGCCATTTTGCAACCATTTGTTACATCATTACACAACGAGGCTGTGTCATTTTGTAACCATTGTAACACCATTACAGCATGAGGCTGCGTAATTTTGTAACCATTGTTAAACCATTACACACCGTGGCTGTGTCATTTTGTAACCATTGTAACACCATTACAGCATGAGGCTGCGTCATTTTGTAACCATTGTTACACCATTACACACCGTGGCTGTGTCATTTTGTAACCATTGTAACACCATTACAGCATGAGGCTGCGTCATTTTGTAACCATTGTTACACCATTACACAACAAGGCTGTGTCATTTTGTAACCATTGTTACACCATTACACACCGTGGCTGTGTCATTTTGTAACCATTGTAACACCATTACAGCATGAGGCAGCGTCATTTTGTAACCATTGTTACACCATTACACACCGTGGCTGTGTCATTTTGTAACCATTGTTACACCATTACACACCGTGGCTGTGTCATTTTTTAACCATTGTAACACCATTACACAACGAGGCTGTGTCATGTTTTAACCATTGTTACACCATTACACAACGTGGCTGTGTCATTTTGTAACCATTGTAACACCATTACACAACGAGGCTGTGTCATTTTGTAACCATTGTTACACCATTACACAACGAGGCTGTGTCATTTTGTAACCATTGTTACATCATTACACAACGAGGCTGTGTCATTTTGTAACCATTGTTACACCATTACAGCATGAGCTGCGTCATTTTGTAACCATTTTTACACCATTACACACCGTGGCTGCGTCATTTTGTAACCATTGTTACATTATTACACAAAGAGGCTGTGTCATTTTGTAACCATTGTTACACCATTACACAACGAGGCTGTGTCAATTTTCTAACCATTGTAACACCATTACACAACGAGGCTGTGTCATTTTGTAACCATTGTAACACCATTACACAACGAGGCTGTGTCATGTTTTAACCATTGTTACACCATTACACAACGTGGCTGTGTCATTTTGTAACCATTGTAATACCATTACACAACGAGGCTGTGTCATTTTGTAACCATTGTTACACCATTACACAACGAGGCTGTGTCATTTTGTAACCATTGTTACATCATTACACAACGAGGCTGTGTCATTTTGTAACCATTGTTACACCATTACAGCATGAGCTGCGTCATTTTGTAACCATTTTTACACCATTACACACCGTGGCTGCGTCATTTTGTAACCATTGTTACATCATTACACAAAGAGGCTGTGTCATTTTGTAACCATTGTTACACCATTACACAACGAGGCTGTGTCAATTTTGTAACCATTGTAACACCATTACACAACGAGGCTGTGTCATTTTGTAACCATTGTTACACCATTACACAACGAGGCTGTGTCATTTTGTAACCATTGTTACATCATTACACAACGAGGCTGTGTCATTTTGTAACCATTGTTAGACCATTACAGAACGAGGCTGTGTCATTTTGTAACCATTGTAACACCATTACAGCATGAGGCTGCGTCATTTTGTAACCATTGTTACACCATTACACACCGTGGCTGTGTCATTTTGTAACCATTGTAACACCATTACAGCATGAGGCTGCGTCATTTTGTAACCATTGTTACACCATTACACACCGTGGCTGTGTCATTTTGTAACCATTGTAACACCATTACAGCATGAGGCTGCGTCATTTTGTAACCATTGTTACACCATTACACAACGAGGCTGTGTCATTTTGTAACCATTGTTACACCATTACACACCGTGGCTGTGTCATTTTGTAACCATTGTAACACCATTACAGCATGAGGCTGCGTCATTTTGTAACCATTGTTACACCATTACACACCGTGGCTGTGTCATTTTGTAACCATTGTAACACCATTACAGCATCAGGCTGCGTCATTTTGTAACCATTGTTACACCATTACACACCGTGGCTGTGTCGTTTTGTAACCATTGTTACATCATTACACAAAGAGGCTGTGTCATTTTGTAACCATTGTTACACCATTACACAACGAGGCTGTGTCAATTTTGTAACCATTGTAACACCATTACACAACGAGGCTGTGTCATTTTGTAACCATTGTTACACCATTACACAATGAGGCTGTGTCATTTTGTAACCATTGTTACATCATTACACAACGAGGCTGTGTCATTTTGTAACAATTATTAGACCATTACACAACGAGGCTGTGTCATTTTGTAACCATTGTAACACCATTACAGCATGAGGTTGCGTCATTTTGTAACCATTGTTACACCATTACACACCGTGGCTGTGTCATTTTGTAACCATTGTAACACCATTACAGCATGAGGCTTCGTCCTTTTGTAACCATTGTTACACCATTACACACCGTGGCAGTGTCATTTTGTAACCATTGTAACACCATTACAGCATGAGGCTGCGTCATTTTGTAACCATTGTTACATCATTATACAACGAGGCTGTGTCATTTTGTAACCATTGTTACACCATTACACACCGTGGCTGTGTCATTTTGTAACCATTGTAACACCATTACAGCATGAGGCTGCGTCATTTTGTAACCATTGTTACATCATTACACACCGTGGCTGTGTCATTTTGTAACCATTGTAACACCATTACAGCATGAGGCTGCGTCATTTTGTAACCATTGTTACACCATTACACAACAAGGCTGTGTCATGTTTTAACCATTGTTACACCATTACACAACGAGGCTGTGTCATGTTTTAACCACTGTTACACCATTACACAACGAGGCTGTGTCATTTTGTAACCATTGTTACACCATTACACACCGTGGCTGTGTCATTTTGTAACCATTATTACACCATTACACACCTTGGCTGCGTCATTTTGTAACCATTGTTAGACCATTACAGAACGAGGCTGTGTCATTTTGTAACCATTGTAACACCATTACAGCATGAGGCTGCGTCATTTTGTAACCATTGTTACACCATTACACACCGTGGCTGTGTCATTTTGTAACCATTGTAACACCATTACAGCATGAGGCTGCGTCATTTTGTAACCATTGTTACACCATTACACACCGTGGCTGTGTCATTTTGTAACCATTGTAACACCATTACAGCATGAGGCTGTGTCATTTTGTAACCATTGTTACACCATTACACAACGAGGCTGTGTCATTTTGTAACCATTGTTACACCATTACACACCGTGGCTGTGTCATTTTGTAACCATTGTAACACCATTACAGCATGAGGCTGCGTCATTTTGTAACCATTGTTACACCATTACACACCGTGGCTGTGTCATTTTGTAACCATTGTAACACCAATACAGCATGAGGCTGCGTCATTTTGTAAACATTGTTACACCATTACACACCGTGGCTGCGTCATTTTGTAACCATTGTTACACCATTACACAACGAGGCTGTGTCATTTTGTAACCATTGTTACACCATTACACAACGAGGCTATGTCATTTTGTAACCATTGTTACACCATTACACAACGTGGCTGTGTCATTTTGTAACCATTGTTACACCATTACACACCGTGCCTGCATCATTTTGTAACCATTGTTACACCATTACACACCGTGGCTGCGTCATTTTGTAACCATTGTTACATCATTACACAAAGAGGCTGTCATTTTGTAACCATTGTTACATCATTACACAAAGAGGCTGTGTCATTTTGTAACCATTGTTACACCATTACACAACGAGGCTGTGTCATTTTTTAACTATTGTAACACCATTACAGCATGAGGCTGCGTCATTTTGTAACCATTGTTACACCATTACACAACGTGGCTGTGTCATTTTGTAACCATTGTAACACCATTACACAACGAGGCTGTGTCATTTTGTAACCATTGTTACATCATTACACAAAGAGGCTGTGTCATTTTGTAACCATTGTTACACCATTACACAACGAGGCTGTGTCATTTTTTAACCATTGTAACACCATTACAGCATGAGGCTGCGTCATTTTGTAACCATTGTTACACCATTACACAACGTGGCTGTGTCATTTTGTAACCATTGTAACACCATTACACAACGAGGCTGTGTCATTTTGTAACCATTGTTACACCATTACACAAAGAGGCTGTGTCATTTTGTAACCATTGTTACATCATTACACAAAGAGGCTGTGTCATTTTGTAACCATTGTTACACCATTAAACAACGAGGCTGTGTCATTTTTTAACCATTGTTACACCATTACACAACGAGACTGTGCCATTTTGCAACCATTTGTTACATCATTACACAACGAGGCTGTGTCATTTTGTAACCATTGTAACACCATTACAGCATGAGGCTGCGTCATTTTGTAACCATTGTTAAACCATTACACACCGTGGCTGTGTCATTTTGTAACCATTGTAACACCATTACAGCATGAGGCTGCGTCATTTTGTAACCATTGTTACACCATTACACACCGTGGCTGTGTCATTTTGTAACCATTGTAACACCATTACAGCATGAGGCTGCGTCATTTTGTAACCATTGTTACACCATTACACAACAAGGCTGTGTCATTTTGTAACCATTGTTACACCATTACACACCGTGGCTGTGTCATTTTGTAACCATTGTAACACCATTACAGCAT
Source organism: Lissotriton helveticus (assembly GCF_964261635.1). Taxonomy (NCBI): domain Eukaryota; kingdom Metazoa; phylum Chordata; class Amphibia; order Caudata; family Salamandridae; genus Lissotriton; species Lissotriton helveticus. Next base: position 1,934,159,473 of record NC_136068.1, on the reverse strand, counting down.
GAGGCTGCGTCATTTTGTAACCATTGTTACACCATTACACACCGTGGCTGTGTCATTTTGTAACCATTGTTACACCATTACACACCGTGGCTGTGTCATTTTTTAACCATTGTAACACCATTACACAACGAGGCTGTCATGTTTTAACCATTGTTACACCATTACACAACGTGGCTGTGTCATTTTGTAACCATTGTAACACCATTACACAACGAGGCTGTGTCATTTTGTAACCATTGTTACACCATTACACAACGAGGCTGTGTCATTTTGTAACCATTGTTACATCATTACACAACGAGGCTGTGTCATTTTGTAACCATTGTTACACCATTACAGCATGAGCTGCGTCATTTTGTAACCATTTTTACACCATTACACACCGTGGCTGTGTCATTTTGTAACCATTGTAACACCATTACAGCATCAGGCTGCATCATTTTGTAACCATTGTTACACCATTACAAACCGTGGCTGCGTCATTTTGTAACCATTTGTCACGGAGCCGGGCTTCCTGACCTGGACGAGCTCCCTGACGCTGTCGGGCGGGGTGTGTCTGCTGACGTCTCTTCCTTTCCACTCCGTCCGCAGGATCCCTGTGACGTCTCATGGGCTTCCCCGGCCCTGCCTCCAGCTCGTCAGCTTCAGTATTCAGCCTCCGTGACGCTGGGGGCGTTCCCGCCGACTTCTTCTGCAACCGACCAATCCGGCGCCTGGACGTCATCCTCCGATGGCCAATCAGGGGAACTCGGGCCGTTTAAGGAAACCCCGTTTGTCTACTGCAGCGCGGACCCTTCGGAAACGGAGCGAGTAGAGGAGGAAGACGCCGCCAAGGAAGAAGAAGGAGGAACCGTCGTCGAACCGCTGTTGAGCCCCCTGGAGCCGAGAGTCGACAAGCCAGGAGGCCACCGTTTCTATGAGCCGCCCCGCCACACTTCCAAGGGAGAAGTGTGGCTACAGGGTTGTTTTCCTCACGGGGTGGGACCGGGTAGCCTGAGGGTGGACACTCTTGCCGTACCCTGTCATCCTGCGCCTAGAAACAGCTACAGATGGTGGTAGAACCCTGGTGTTCCCTCACTACCCTACCCCCCTCTCATTCTTTGTATATATCGGATCCTGGCCCTAACGTGGCTCTTTTCTGTTTTGTTTTCTCTTTCGAGTATCCATCCCTGGAGCAAGCCGGCCTTCTCTCTCCTCGAGGCACAGACTGGAGATGATGACCTCGACAGTTCGCCGCTAAAGGGACTCACGACCTGTGTTCATTATACTAAAACCTTGTTTTGCTTTAAATCCAACCGGTGGTAGAGAAACTCTTAATAAAACCCGGTTAAAGACACCTCTATATTTGTGGCGGCTCTCCTTCCCCGACCCCCATTCCCACAAGTGGTGCCGTGACTCGGATCCCTCAGTGAACCCCCCATTCGAAACGGAATGGAGACTCTGTTGACCCAAATGGAGGCTGACAGAGCCGCATTTACTCAAGCTATTCAGACCCAGTCCGACAACCTTATGAAACTAGCGGAAGGACAAACACAATTGATGACTGTGATAGGACAGGGAAGGACTTCAGCTCCCCCTCCAGGCACTGTTGTACCACTACAAAAATTCAGTCCAGGCGAGGACCCACTGGCTTTCTTTTTGAACTTTGAAAGAGCGGCAAGAGCCAGTGCCTGGCCTGGGGATAGGTGGCCCTTCTACTTGGCGCCCTTGTTGATTGGCGAAGCCCAGGCGGCTTATCAAACTGTAAACCGTGATGGAACAACGGCTTATGCTGTCGTGAAACAGTATATCCTCGACAGGTTGGGGGTGGACGAAGAAACCCATAGACTCAGGTTCCGTCACGAAAAGGGTACACCCGGGGATTTACCCAAAACTCTGTTTTTTAAACTAAAAGAATCAGCTGACTTATGGCTCAAACCCCAGGAAGGAAACGTTGATGCCATAATGAACAAGATCTATCTTGAACAGTTCATTGAGTCCCTTCCCTATAGCACCCAGAGGTGGCTTAAACAACATGCCGGTTTAACCCTAGATCACGCTATAGAAATGGCGACTTGTTATGCAAGAGCCCAGGGAAGGCCATATACGAGGGAACCAGAGAAGAACACCAAGCTGTTACCTCCCATCAAACCTGAAAAAAAGACTTTCCAAAAACCCATTCCTGAACCTGTGAAAACACGGTTCCAACGACCTGAACTGCCTAACACCGGCCCTCAATGTTATGAATGCGGTGAATGGGGCCATATCGCTCGCTTTTGTAGGAAGAAAAAAGAAAGAGAAGAAGAACCTATGGACGTGAGCTATGCCCCCAGGTCCATCCTGTACGCACAAGAAACCGGAACCACTTTTTACGTACGTGTCTTATTGAACGGTGCCAAAGTAAGAGCGTTGTTGGATTCCGGCTGCAAACAATCAGTTATACGAAAGGAGTTGGTAGAACAGGCCTCTCTCCTTCCTGGGAGAAGGGTCAGTATCCGTTGTGTCCATGGGGACGTCAAGGAGTATCCTGTGGCAAAGGTCACGTTGACAACGCCCTCAGGGACACCAATGGACGTAGTGGTGGGGGTTATGTCTAGTGTACCCGAACCTGTAATCATAGGGACGGATAACCCCACCTTTAGTACTCTGTTGTTAGAGGCTCTTCACCACCTCTCCCTTCCTAGCGAAGCCTTGTTAGCCGTAGAGCCATGGGCCATGGACACTCATTTTAGAACAGCCCAGTTAAATGACGCCAGCCTTAGTAATGCATGGCAGGTTGCCCAAAACAGACAAGATCCGACCACCCGGAGTTATCCCACCTTTGTTGAGAAAAATGGTCTACTATATAGACTCGCTAAGGCGGACGCCGATCCCCAATTGTTGGTCCCGCATAGCTTTCGTGATCAAATCCTGTTCTTTGGTCATGCGCATCTGTTAGCTGGCCACTCAGGGGCGGAAAAAACTGGTCAGTCCATCTTACGCCATTTTTTTTGGCCAGGCATTTATGCCCAAGTCCAGAAATATTGCCAGGAGTGCAGGATTTGTCAGAAACGTAATCCGTACACTCCTCCACCTGTCCCTCTGATGCCCATGCCTATTATAGGTGTTCCCTTCGACCGAATAGGGATGGATCTGATCGGCCCTTTGCCGAAATCCTCCCGAGGACATCAGTACGCCTTAGTCCTAGTGGATTACGCCACGAGATATCCCGAGGCATTCCCGCTTAAGGCTGCTACGACCACCACAATAGCCCAGAGGTTGGTTGAGGTCTTCTCTCGTATGGGTTTTCCGAAGGAGATCATTACCGATCAGGGCACTCCGTTTGTTTCACGGTTAATGCAACAGGTGTGCAAACAGTTAAACATCAAACACATCAAAACGTCTGTGTATCACCCACAAACAGACGGGTTGGTTGAGCGCTATAACGGCTCCCTTAAGTTGACATTAAAAAAACTGTTGTCAGGTGACGGGAAGAACTGGGACCAATTGTTGCCTCTGGCTCTCTTTGTCCTTCGCAGCCAGAAACAATCCAGTTTAGGGACTTCACCGTTTGAACTACTGTTCGGGAGACCCCCCAGAACTCTTCTGGAAATCACTAAAGACAGCTGGGAGTCTGTGGGAGCACAGGAAGCCGAGGCCCTGTTAGATTACACTAGGCAGTTACAGAGCAGGCTCCATAAACTACGGACCCTGGCTCACGACCACTTAGCAGTGGCACAAACCAAACAGAAAACCTTCTATGATCGGGGTACAAAGTGGAGAGTATTGGACGTAGGCGATTGGGTGTTAATCCTCTTGCCTTCCTCTACCCACAAAATGAGGAAGGAGTGGCAGGGACCCTTTAAGGTTTTGAGAAAAATAGGACGCACGACATACTTAGTACAAACGGGAAGAGGTAAAACCCAGATGTATCACATCAATTTATTAAAAAAATGGTTAGGTACACCTCCTCAGGATGTCCATGTGTCGTCTCCCGTTTCCATTACAAGTCACACCGTTGGTGATGCTCCTATCAACCCTGAGTTATCCACTACCCAACAAGAAGAAGTGACCGCCTTGCTCATGTCTCATGCAGCGGTCTTCTCTGATCAGCCGGGCCATACACACTTGGCAGAACACTGTATACCTACTCTTCCCAATGTGGTGGTAAAACAAAAGCCCTACCGCATCCCCGAGGCGAGACGCAAAGCGTTCCAAGAGGAGGTTGACAGCATGCTGAAATCCGGGATCATAGTGCCTTCCCACAGCAATTGGTGCTCTCCGGTGGTCCTGGTACCAAAGCCTGACGGCAGTATCAGATTTTGCATCGACTTTAGGGCAGTTAATCGGGTGTCTAAACAAGATGCCTACCCTTTGCCTAGAGTCGATGAGCTGCTAGAACGCCTTGGTGAGGCTCGGTATATAACCACCATCGATCTCACCAAGGGGTATTGGCAAATACCTCTCGCTCCTCAGGATAGGGAGAAAACGGCGTTCTCCACCCCTTCTGGTCACTTTCATTTCACGGTACTCCCCTTTGGGCTGCATGGAGCGCCGGCAACATTTCAGAGGGCCATGGATACACTGCTGGGCCCTCACTTACAATATGCGTCAGCCTACCTGGACGATATTGTGGTGTTCAGTAAGACATGGGAGGACCACTTACAACATCTTGGGCACATATTAACCGGTCTGAAGGAGGCCAATCTCCATATTAACGCAAAGAAGTCCCGATTTGCTTTCCAGCAGGTCAAGTATCTCGGGTATCTCTTGGGGGATGGAAAGATTAAACCTCAGACCGAGAAACTGGAAGCGATCAGAGCAATACCCTATCCCTCTACGAAGAAAGAACTCAGGGCCTTTTTGGGGTTGGTGGGTTACTACCGTCGCTTCATTGCCCAGTTCGCAGGACTGGCAGGACCCCTCACTGATCTGCTTGGGAAGACTACTAAATCCGCTACACTCCCCTCTCCTTCTATCGCGCAGTCTTCGGCCTTCCAGGCTTTGAAGGACGCCTTGACTTCCTCCTCTGTTCTGGTGTCTCCTGATTTCCTCAAACCGTTCATACTCCAGACGGATGCCTCTGGAGTGGGTATTGGTGCAGTACTGTCCCAGGAGGATGCGAACGGAGACGAGCGGCCTGTGCTCTTTATCAGTCGCAAACTATTTCCTAGAGAGCAAGCTTATTCCACTATCGAGAAGGAATGCCTGGCTGTCCGCTGGGGTGTGGAAAAATTGAGGTACTATCTCGAGGGGAGGCCCTTTGTGTTATATACTGATCATGCTCCCTTGACTTGGCTCCAACGCAACCGTGGGAACAATGACCGCATCCTGCGTTGGTTCCTGGCCCTACAGCCTTACCAGATTGAGGTCCGACACAGGAAAGGTTCCCTGCAGGGCAATGTGGACTTTCTCTCCCGGTATCCGATTCCCCCCGATCGGGTCAATCCTGGGGGTGGGATATGTCACGGAGCCGGGCTTCCTGACCTGGACGAGCTCCCTGACGCTGTCGGGCGGGGTGTGTCTGCTGACGTCTCTTCCTTTCCACTCCGTCCGCAGGATCCCTGTGACGTCTCATGGGCTTCCCCGGCCCTGCCTCCAGCTCGTCAGCTTCAGTATTCAGCCTCCGTGACGCTGGGGGCGTTCCCGCCGACTTCTTCTGCAACCGACCAATCCGGCGCCTGGACGTCATCCTCCGATGGCCAATCAGGGGAACTCGGGCCGTTTAAGGAAACCCCGTTTGTCTACTGCAGCGCGGACCCTTCGGAAACGGAGCGAGTAGAGGAGGAAGACGCCGCCAAGGAAGAAGAAGGAGGAACCGTCGTCGAACCGCTGTTGAGCCCCCTGGAGCCGAGAGTCGACAAGCCAGGAGGCCACCGTTTCTATGAGCCGCCCCGCCACACTTCCAAGGGAGAAGTGTGGCTACACAAGGTACGAGGGCGTTTCCAAGGGTTGTTTTCCTCACGGGGTGGGACCGGGTAGCCTGAGGGTGGACACTCTTGCCGTACCCTGTCATCCTGCGCCTAGAAACAGCTACAGATGGTGGTAGAACCCTGGTGTTCCCTCACTACCCTACCCCCCTCTCATTCTTTGTATATATCGGATCCTGGCCCTAACGTGGCTCTTTTCTGTTTTGTTTTCTCTTTCGAGTATCCATCCCTGGAGCAAGCCGGCCTTCTCTCTCCTCGAGGCACAGACTGGAGATGATGACCTCGACAGTTCGCCGCTAAAGGGACTCACGACCTGTGTTCATTATACTAAAACCTTGTTTTGCTTTAAATCCAACCGGTGGTAGAGAAACTCTTAATAAAACCCGGTTAAAGACACCTCTATATTTGTGGCGGCTCTCCTTCCCCGACCCCCATTCCCACACCATTGTTACATCATTATAAAAAGAGGCTGTGTCATTTTGTAACCATTGTTACACCATTACACAACGAGGCTGTGTCAATTTTGTAACCATTGTAACACCATTACACAACGAGGCTGTGTCATTTTGTAACCATTGTTACACCATTACACAACGAGGCTGTGTCATTTTGTAACCATTGTTACATCATTACACAACGAGGCTGTGTCATTTTGTAACCATTGTTAGACCATTACAGAACGAGGCTGTGTCATTTTGTAACCATTGTAACACCATTACAGCATGAGGCTGCGTCATTTTGTAACCATTGTTACACCATTACACACCGTGGCTGTGTCATTTTGTAACCATTGTAACACCATTACAGCATGAGGCTGCGTCATTTTGTAACCATTGTTACACCATTACACACCGTGGCTGTGTCATTTTGTAACCATTGTAACACCATTACAGCATGAGGCTGCGTCATTTTGTAACCATTGTTACACCATTACACAACGAGGCTGTGTCATTTTGTAACCATTGTTACACCATTACACACCGTGGCTGTGTCATTTTGTAACCATTGTAACACCATTACAGCATGAGGCTGCGTCATTTTGTAACCATTGTTACACCATTACACACCGTGGCTGTGTCATTTTGTAACCATTGTAACACCATTACAGCATGAGGCTGCGTCATTTTGTAACCATTGTTACACCATTACACACCGTGGCTGCGTCATTTTGTAACCATTGTTACATCATTACACAACGAGGCTGTGTCATTTTGTAACCATTGTTACACCATTACACAACGAGGCTGTGTCATTTTGTAACCATTGTAACACCATTACAGCATGAGGCTGTGTCATTTTGTAACCATTGTTACATCATTACACAACGCGGCTGTGTCATTGTGTAACCATTGTTACACCATTACAAAACAAGGCTGTGTCATTTTGTAACCATTGTTACATCATTACACAACGTGGCTGTGTCATTGTGTAACCATTGTTACATCATGACACCACGAGGCTGTGTCATTGTGTAACCATTGTTACACCATTACACCACTAGGCTGTGTCGTTGTGTAACCATTGTTACACCATTACACAACGAGGCTTTGTCATTTTGTAACAATTGTTACACCATTACACACCGTGGCTGTGTCATTTTGTAACCATTGTAACACCAATACAGCATGAGGCTGCGTCATTTTGTAACCATTGTTACACCATTACACACCGTGGCTGCATCATTTTGTAACCATTGTTACACCATTACACAACGAGGCTGTCATTTTGTAACCATTGTTACACCATTACACAACGAGGCTATGTCATTTTGTAACCATTGTTACACCATTACACAACGTGGCTGTGTCATTTTGTAACCATTGTTACACCATTACACACCGTGCCTGCGTCATTTTGTAACCATTGTTACACCATTACACACCGTGGCTGCGTCATTTTGTAACCATTGTTACATCATTACACAAAGAGGCTGTGTCATTTTGTAACCATTGTTACATCATTACACAAAGAGGCTGTGTCATTTTGTAACCATTGTTACACCATTACACAACGAGGCTGTGTCATTTTTTAACCATTGTTACACCATTACACAACGAGACTGTGTCATTTTGCAACCATTTGTTACATCATTACACAACGAGGCTGTGTCATTTTGTAACCATTGTAACACCATTACAGCATGAGGCTGCGTAATTTTGTAACCATTGTTAAACCATTACACACCGTGGCTGTGTCATTTTGTAACCATTGTAACACCATTACAGCATGAGGCTGCGTCATTTTGTAACCATTGTTACACCATTACACACCGTGGCTGTGTCATTTTGTAACCATTGTAACACCATTACAGCATGAGGCTGCGTCATTTTGTAACCATTGTTACACCATTACACAACAAGGCTGTGTCATTTTGTAACCATTGTTACACCATTACACACCGTGGCTGTGTCATTTTGTAACCATTGTAACACCATTACAGCATGAGGCAGCGTCATTTTGTAACCATTGTTACACCATTACACACCGTGGCTGTGTCATTTTGTAACCATTGTTACACCATTACACACCGTGGCTGTGTCATTTTTTAACCATTGTAACACCATTACACAACGAGGCTGTGTCATGTTTTAACCATTGTTACACCATTACACAACGTGGCTGTGTCATTTTGTAACCATTGTAACACCATTACACAACGAGGCTGTGTCATTTTGTAACCATTGTTACACCATTACACAACGAGGCTGTGTCATTTTGTAACCATTGTTACATCATTACACAACGAGGCTGTGTCATTTTGTAACCATTGTTACACCATTACAGCATGAGCTGCGTCATTTTGTAACCATTTTTACACCATTACACACCGTGGCTGCGTCATTTTGTAACCATTGTTACATCATTACACAAAGAGGCTGTGTCATTTTGTAACCATTGTTACACCATTACACAACGAGGCTGTGTCAATTTTGTAACCATTGTAACACCATTACACAACGAGGCTGTGTCATTTTGTAACCATTGTTACACCATTACACAACGAGGCTGTGTCATTTTGTAACCATTGTTACATCATTACACAACGAGGCTGTGTCATTTTGTAACCATTGTTAGACCATTACAGAACGAGGCTGTGTCATTTTGTAACCATTGTAACACCATTACAGCATGAGGCTGCGTCATTTTGTAACCATTGTTACACCATTACACACCGTGGCTGTGTCATTTTGTAACCATTGTAACACCATTACAGCATGAGGCTGCGTCATTTTGTAACCATTGTTACACCATTACACACCGTGGCTGTGTCATTTTGTAACCATTGTAACACCATTACAGCATGAGGCTGCGTCATTTTGTAACCATTGTTACACCATTACACAATGAGGCTGTGTCATTTTGTAACCATTGTTACACCATTACACACCGTGGCTGTGTCATTTTGTAACCATTGTAACACCATTACAGCATGAGGCTGCGTCATTTTGTAACCATTGTTACACCATTACACACCGTGGCTGTGTCATTTTGTAACCATTGTAACACCATTACCGCATCAGGCTGCGTCATTTTGTAACCATTGTTACACCATTACACACCGTGGCTGTGTCGTTTTGTAACCATTGTTACATCATTACACAAAGAGGCTGTGTCATTTTGTAACCATTGTTACACCATTACACAACGAGGCTGTGTCAATTTTGTAACCATTGTAACACCATTACACAACGAGGCTGTGTCATTTTGTAACCATTGTTACACCATTACACAATGAGGCTGTGTCATTTTGTAACCATTGTTACATCATTACACAACGAGGCTGTGTCATTTTGTAACAATTATTAGACCATTACACAACGAGGCTGTGTCATTTTGTAACCATTGTAACACCATTACAGCATGAGGCTGCGTCATTTTGTAACCATTGTTACACCATTACACACCGTGGCTGTGTCATTTTGTAACCATTGTAACACCATTACAGCATGAGGCTTCGTCCTTTTGTAACCATTGTTACACCATTACACACCGTGGCAGTGTCATTTTGTAACCATTGTAACACCATTACAGCATGAGGCTGCGTCATTTTGTAACCATTGTTACATCATTATACAACGAGGCTGTGTCATTTTGTAACCATTGTTACACCATTACACACCGTGGCTGTGTCATTTTGTAACCATTGTAACACCATTACAGCATGAGGCTGCGTCATTTTGTAACCATTGTTACATCATTACACACCGTGGCTGTGTCATTTTGTAACCATTGTAACACCATTACAGCATGAGGCTGCGTCATTTTGTAACCATTGTTACACCATTACACAACAAGGCTGTGTCATGTTTTAACCATTGTTACACCATTACACAACGAGGCTGTGTCATGTTTTAACCACTGTTACACCATTACACAACGAGGCTGTGTCATTTTGTAACCATTGTTACACCATTACACACCGTGGCTGTGTCATTTTGTAACCATTATTACACCATTACACACCTTGGCTGCGTCATTTTGTAACCATTGTTAGACCATTACAGAACGAGGCTGTGTCATTTTGTAACCATTGTAACACCATTACAGCATGAGGCTGCGTCATTTTGTAACCATTGTTACACCATTACACACCGTGGCTGTGTCATTTTGTAACCATTGTAACACCATTACAGCATGAGGCTGCGTCATTTTGTAACCATTGTTACACCATTACACACCGTGGCTGTGTCATTTTGTAACCATTGTAACACCATTACGGCATGAGGCTGTGTCATTTTGTAACCATTGTTACACCATTACACAACGAGGCTGTGTCATTTTGTAACCATTGTTACACCATTACACACCGTGGCTGTGTCAGTTTGTAACCATTGTAACACCATTACAGCATGAGGCTGCGTCATTTTGTAACCATTGTTACACCATTACACACCGTGGCTGTGTCATTTTGTAACCATTGTAACACCAATACAGCATGAGGCTGCGTCATTTTGTAAACATTGTTACACCATTACACACCGTGGCTGCGTCATTTTGTAACCATTGTTACACCATTACACAACGAGGCTGTGTCATTTTGTAACCATTGTTACACCATTACACAACGAGGCTATGTCATTTTGTAACCATTGTTACACCATTACACAACGTGGCTGTGTCATTTTGTAACCATTGTTACACCATTACACACCGTGCCTGCATCATTTTGTAACCATTGTTACACCATTACACACCGTGGCTGCATCATTTTGTAACCATTGTTACATCATTACACAAAGAGGCTGTCATTTTGTAACCATTGTTACATCATTACACAAAGAGGCTGTGTCATTTTGTAACCATTGTTACACCATTACACAACGAGGCTGTGTCATTTTTTAACTATTGTAACACCATTACAGCATGAGGCTGCGTCATTTTGTAACCATTGTTACACCATTACACAACGTGGCTGTGTCATTTTGTAACCATTGTAACACCATTACACAACGAGGCTGTGTCATTTTGTAACCATTGTTACACCATTACACAACGAGACTGTGTCATTTTGCAACCATTTGTTACATCATTACACAACGAGGCTGTGTCATTTTGTAACCATTGTAACACCATTACAGCATGAGGCTGCGTCATTTTGTAACCATTGTTAAACCATTACACACCGTGGCTGTGTCATTTTGTAACCATTGTAACACCATTACAGCATGAGGCTGCGTCATTTTGTAACCATTGTTACACCATTACACACCGTGGCTGTGTCATTTTGTAACCATTGTAACACCATTACAGCATGAGGCTGCGTCATTTTGTAACCATTGTTACACCATTACACAACGAGGCTGTGTCATTTTGTAACCATTGTTACACCATTACACACCGTGGCTGTGTCATTTTGTAACCATTGTAACACCATTACAGCATGAGGCTGCGTCATTTTGTAACCATTGTTACACCATTACACACCGTGGCTGTGTCATTTTGTAACCATTGTTACACCATTACACACCGTGGCTGTGTCATTTTGTAACCATTGTAACACCATTACACAACGAGGCTGTGTCATGTTTTAACCATTGTTACACCATTACACAACGTGGCTGTGTCATTTTGTAACCATTGTTACACCATTACACAACGAGGCTGTGTCATTTTGTAACCATTGTTACATCATTACACAACGAGGCTGTGTCATTTCGTAACCATTGTTACACCATTACAGCATGAGCTGCGTCATTTTGTAACCATTTTTACACCATTACACACCGTGGCTGTGTCATTTTGTAACCATTGTAACACCATTACAGCATCAGGCTGCGTCATTTTGTAACCATTGTTACACCATTACACACCGTGGCTGCGTCATTTTGTAACCATTGTTACATCATTACACAAAGAGGCTGTGTCATTTTGTAACCATTGTTACACCATTACACAACGAGGCTGTGTCAATTTTGTAACCATTGTAACACCATTACAATACAAGGCTGTGTCATTTTGTAACCATTGTTACACCATTACCCAACGAGGCTGTGTCATTTTGTAACCATTGTTACATCATTACACAACGAGGCTGTGTCATTTTGTAACCATTGTAACACCATTACAGCATAAGGCTGCGTCATTTTGTAACCATTGTTACACCATTACACACCGTGGCTGTGTCATTTTGTAACCATTGTAACACCATTACAGCATGAGGCTGCGACATTTTGTAACCATTGTTACACCATTACACACCGTGGCTGTGTCATTTTGTAACCATTGTAACACCATTACAGCATGAGGCTGCGTCATTTTGTAACCATTGTTACACCATTAGACAACGAGGCTGTGTCATTTTGTAACCATTGTTACACCATTACACACCGTGGCTGTGTCATTTTGTAACCATTGTTACACCATTACACACCGTGGATGTGTCATTTTGTAACCATTGTAACACCATTACACAACGAGGCTGTGTCATGTTTTAACCATTGTTACACCATTACACAACGTGGCTGTGTCATTTTGTAACCATTGTTACACCATTACACAACGAGGCTGTGTCATTTTGTAACCATTGTTACATCATTACACAACGAGGCTGTGTCATTTCGTAACCATTGTTACACCATTACAGCATGAGCTGCGTCATTTTGTAACCATTTTTACACCATTACACACCGTGGCTGTGTCATTTTGTAACCATTGTAACACCATTACAGCATCAGGCTGCGTCATTTTGTAACCATTGTTACACCATTACACACCGTGGCTGCGTCATTTTGTAACCATTGTTACATCATTACACAAAGAGGCTGTGTCATTTTGTAACCATTGTTACACCATTACACAACGAGGCTGTGTCAATTTTGTAACCATTGTAACACCATTACAAAACAAGGCTGTGTCATTTTGTAACCATTGTTACACCATTACCCAACGAGGCTGTGTCATTTTGTAACCATTGTTACATCATTACACAACGAGGCTGTGTCATTTTGTAACCATTGTAACACCATTACAGCATAAGGCTGCGTCATTTTGTAACCATTGTTACACCATTACACACCGTGGCTGTGTCATTTTGTAACCATTGTAACACCATTACAGCATGAGGCTGCGACATTTTGTTACCATTGTTACACCATTACACACCGTGGCTGTGTCATTTTGTAACCATTGTAACACCATTACAGCATGAGGCTGCGTCATTTTGTAACCATTGTTACACCATTAGACAACGAGGCTGTGTCATTTTGTAACCATTGTTACACCATTACACACCGTGGCTGTGTCATTTTGTAACCATTGTAACACCATTACAGCATGAGGCTGCGTCATTTTGTAACCATTGTTACACCATTACACACCGTGGCTGTGTCATTTTGGAACCATTGTAACACCATTACAGCATCAGGCTGCGTCATTTTGTAACCATTGTTACACCATTACACACCGTGGCTGCGTCATTTTGTAACCATTGTTACATCATTACACAAAGAGGCTGTGTCATTTTGTAACCATTGTTACACCGTTACACAACGAGGCTGTGTCAATTTTGTAACCATTGTAACACCATTACACAACGAGGCTGTGTCATTTTGTAACCATTGTTACACCATTACACAACGAGGCTGTGTCATTTTGTAACCATTGTTACATCATTACACAACGAGGCTGTGTCATTTTCTAACCATTATTAGACCATTACACAACGAGGCTGTGTCATTTTGTAACCATTGTAACACCATTACAGCATGAGGCTGCGTCATTTTGTAACCATTGTTACACCATTACACACCGTGGCTGTGTCATTTTGTAACCATTGTAACACCATTACAGCATGAGGCTGCGTCATTTTGTAACCATTGTTACACCATTACACACCGTGGCAGTGTCATTTTGGAACCATTGTAACACAATTACAGCATGAGGCTGCGTCATTTTGTAACCATTGTTACATCATTACACAACGAGGCTGTGTCATTTTGTAACCATTGTTACACCATTACACACCGTGGCTGTGTCATTTTGTAACCATTGTAACACCATTACAGCATGAGGCTGTGTCATTTTGTAACCATTGTTACATCATTACACACCGTGGCTGTGTCATTTTGTAACCATTGTAACACCATTACAGCATGAGGCTGCGTCATTTTGTAACCATTGTTACACCATTACACACCGTGGCTGTGTCATGTTTTAACCATTGTTACACCATTACACAACGAGGCTGTGTCATTTTGTAACCATTGTTACACCATTACACACCGTGGCTGTGTCATTTTGTAACCATTATTACACCATTACACACCGTGGCTGCGTCATTTTGTAACCATTGTTACATCATTACACACCGTGGCTGTGTCATTTTGTAACCATTGTAACACCATTACAGCATGAGGCTGCGACATTTTGTAACCATTGTTACACCATTACACACCGTGGCTGTGTCATTTTGTAACCATTGTAACATCATTACAGCATGAGGCTGTGTCATTTTGTAACCATTGTTACACCATTACACAACGAGGCTGTGTCATTTTGTAACCATTGTTACACCATTACACACAGTGGCTGTGTCATTTTGTAACCATTGTAACACCATTACAGCATGAGGCTGCGTCATTTTGTAACCATTGTTACACCATTACACACCGTGGCTGTGTCATTTTGTAACCATTGTAACACCATTACAGCATGAGGCTGCGTCATTTTGTAACCATTGTTACACCATTACACACCGTGGCTGCGTCATTTTGTAACCATTGTTACATCATTACACAACGAGGCTGTGTCATTTTGTAACCATTGTTACACCATTACACAACGAGGCTGTGTCATTTTGTAACCATTGTAACACCATTACAGCATGAGGCTGCGTCATTTTGTAACCATTGTTACATCATTACACAACGCGGCTGTGTCATTGTGTAACCATTGTTACACCATTACAAAACAAGGCTGTGTCATTTTGTAACCATTGTTACATCATTACACAACGTGGCTGTGTCATTGTGTAACCATTGTTACATCATGACACCACGAGGCTGTGTCGTTGTGTAACCATTGTTACACCATTACACCACTAGGCTGTGTCGTTGTGTAACCATTGTTACACCATTACACAACGAGGCTGTGTCATTTTGTAACAATTGTTACACCATTAAACACCGTGGCTGTGTCATTTTGTAACCATTGTTACACCATTACACAACGAGGCTGTGTCATTTTGTAACCATTGTAACACCATTACAGCATGTGGCTGTGTCATTTTGTAACCATTGTAACACCATTACAGCATGAGGCTGCGTCATTTTGTAACCATTGTTACACCATTACACACCGTGGCTGTGTCATTTTGTAACCATTGTAACACCAATACAGCATGAGGCTGCGTCATTTTGTAACCATTGTTACACCATTACACACCGTGGCTGCGTCATTTTGTAACCATTGTTACACCATTACACAACGAGGCGGTGTCATTTTGTAACCATTGTTACACCATTACACAACGAGGCTATGTCATTTTGTAACCATTGTTACACCATTACACAACGTGGCTGTGTCATTTTGTAACCATTGTTACACCATTACACACCGTGCCTGCGTCATTTTGTAACCATTGTTACACCATTACACACCGTGGCTGCGTCATTTTGTAACCATTGTTACATCATTACACAAAGAGGCTGTGTCATTTTGTAACCATTGTTACATCATTACACAAAGAGGCTGTGTCATTTTGTAACCATTGTTACACCATTACACAACGAGGCTGTGTCATTTTTTAACCATTGTAACACCATTATAGCATGAGGCTGCGTCATTTTGTAACCATTGTTACACCATTACACAACGTGGCTGTGTCATTTTGTAACCATTGTAACACCATTACACAACGAGGCTGTGTCATTTTGTAACCATTGTTACACCATTACACAACGAGACTGTGTCATTTTGCAACCATTTGTTACATCATTACACAACGAGGCTGTGTCATTTTGTAACCATTGTAACACCATTACAGCATGAGGCTGCGTCATTTTGTAACCATTGTTAAACCATTACACACCGTGGCTGTGTCATTTTGTAACCATTGTAACACCATTACAGCATGAGGCTGCGTCATTTTGTAACCATTGTTACACCATTACACACCGTGGCTGTGTCATTTTGTAACCATTGTAACACCATTACAGCATGAGGCTGCGTCATTTTGTAACCATTGTTACACCATTACACAACAAGGCTGTGTCATTTTGTAACCATTGTTACACCATTACACACCGTGGCTGTGTCATTTTGTAACCATTGTAACACCATTACAGCATGAGGCTGCGTCATTTTGTAACCATTGTTACACCATTACACACCGTGGCTGTGTCATTTTGTAACCATTGTTACACCATTACACACCGTGGCTGTGTCATTTTTTAACCATTGTAACACCATTACACAACGAGGCTGTGTCATGTTTTAACCATTGTTACACCATTACACAACGTGGCTGTGTCATTTTGTAACCATTGTAACACCATTACACAACGAGGCTGTGTCATTTTGGAACCATTGTAACACCATTACAGCATCAGGCTGCGTCATTTTGTAACCATTGTTACACCATTACACACCGTGGCTGCGTCATTTTGTAACCATTGTTACATCATTACACAAAGAGGCTGTGTCATTTTGTAACCATTGTCACACCGTTACACAACAAGGCTGTGTCAATTTTGTAACCATTGTAACACCATTACACAACGAGGCTGTGTCATTTTGTAACCATTGTTACACCATTACACAACGAGGCTGTGTCATTTTGTAACCATTGTTACATCATTACACAACGAGGCTGTGTCATTTTGTAACCATTATTAGACCATTACACAACGAGGCTGTGTCATTTTGTAACCATTGTAACACCATTACAGCATGAGGCTGCGTCATTTTGTAACCATTGTTACACCATTACACACCGTGGCTGTGTCATTTTGTAACCATTGTAACACCATTACAGCATGAGGCTGCGTCATTTTGTAACCATTGTTACACCATTACACACCGTGGCAGTGTCATTTTGTAACCATTGTAACACCATTACAGCATGAGGCTGCGTCATTTTGTAACCATTGTTACATCATTACACAACAAGGCTGTGTCATTTTGTAACCATTGTTACACCATTACACACCGTGGCTGTGTCATTTTGTAACCATTGTAACACCATTACAGCATGAGGCTGTGTCATTTTGTAACCATTGTTACATCATTACACACCGTGGCTGTGTAATTTTGTAACCATTGTAACACCATTACAGCATGAGGCTGCGTCATTTTGTAACCATTGTTACACCATTACACACCGTGGCTGTGTCATGTTTTAACCATTGTTACACCATTACACAACGAGGCTGTGTCATTTTGTAACCATTGTTACACCATTACACACCGTGGCTGTTTCATTTTGTAACCATTATTACACCATTACACACCGTGGCTGCGTCATTTTGTAACCATTGTTACATCATTACACACCGTGGCTGTGTCATTTTGTAAACATTGTAACACCATTACAGCATGAGGCTGCGACATTTTGTAACCATTGTTACACCATTACACACCGTGGCTGTGTCATTTTGTAACCATTGTAACACCATTACAGCATGAGGCTGCGTCATTTTGTAACCATTGTTACACCATTACACAACGAGGCTGTGTCATTTTGTAACCATTGTTACACTATTACACACCGTGGCTGTGTCATTTTGTAACCATTGTAACACCATTACAGCATGAGGCTGCGTCATTTTGTAACCATTGTTACACCATTACACAACAAGGCTGTGTCATTTTGTAACCATTGTTACACCATTACACACCGTGGCTGTGTCATTTTGTAACCATTGTAACACCATTACAGCATGGGGGTGCGTCAATTTGTAACCATTGTTACACCATTACACACCGTGGCTGTGTCATTTTGTAACCATTGTTACACCATTACACACCGTGGCTGTGTCATTTTTTAACCATTGTAACACCATTACACAACGAGGCTGTGTCATGTTTTAACCATTGTTACACCATTACACAACGTGGCTGTGTCATTTTGTAACCATTGTAACACCATTACACAACGAGGCTGTGTCATTTTGTAACCATTGTTACACCATTACACAACGAGGCTGTGTCATTTTGTAACCATTGTTACATCATTACACAACGAGGCTGTGTCATTTTGTAACCATTGTTACACCATTACAGCATGAGCTGCGTCATTTTGTAACCATTTTTACATCATTACACACCGTGGCTGTGTCATTTTGTAACCATTGTAACACCATTACAGCATCAGGCTGCGTCATTTTGTAACCATTGTTACACCATTACACACCGTGGCTGCGTCATTTTGTAACCATTGTTACATCATTACACAAAGAGGCTGTGTCATTTTGTAACCATTGTTACACCATTACACAACGAGGCTGTGTCAATTTTGTAACCATTGTAACACCATTACAAAACGAGGCTGTGTCATTTTGTAACCATTGTTACACCATTACACAACGAGGCTGTGTCATTTTGTAACCATTGTTACATCATTACACAACGAGGCTGTGTCATTTTGTAACCATTGTTAGACCATTACAGAACGAGGCTGTGTCATTTTGTAACCATTGTAACACCATTACAGCATGAGGCTATGTCATTTTGTAACCATTGTTACACCATTACACACTGTGGCTGTGTCATTTTGTAACCATTGTAACACCATTACAGCATGAGGCTGCGTCATTTTGTAACCATTGTTACACCATTACACACCGTGGCTGTGTCATTTTGTAACCATTGTAACACCATTACAGCATGAGGCTGCGTCATTTTGTAACCATTGATATACCATTACACAACGAGGCTGTGTCATTTTATAACCATTGTTACACCATTACACACCGTGGCTGTGTCATTTTGTAACCATTGTAACACCATTACAGCATGAGGCTGCGTCATTTTGTAACCATTGTTACACCATTACACACCGTGGCTGTGTCATTTTGTAACCAATTTAACACCATTACAGCATCAGGCTGCGTCATTTTGTAACCATTGTTACACCATTACACACCGTGGCTGCGTCGTTTTGTAACCATTGTTACATCATTACACAAAGAGGCTGTGTCATTTTGTAACCATTGTTACACCATTACACAACGAGGCTGTGTCAATTTTGTAACCATTGTAACACCATTACACAACGAGGCTGTGTCATTTTGTAACCATTGTTACACCATTACACAACGAGGCTGTGTCATTTTGTAACCATTGTTACATCATTACACAACGAGGCTGTGTCATTTTGTAACAATTATTAGACCATTACACAACGAGGCTGTGTCATTTTGTAACCATTGTAACACCATTACAGCATGAGGCTGCGTCATTTTGTAACCATTGTTACACCATTACACACCGTGGCTGTGTCATTTTGTAACCATTGTAACACCATTACAGCATGAGGCTTCGTCATTTTGTAACCATTGTTACACCATTACACACCGTGGCAGTGTCATTTTGTAACCATTGTAACACCATTACAGCTTGAGGCTGCGTCATTTTGTAACCATTGTTACATCATTATACAACGAGGCTGTGTCATTTTGTAACCATTGTTACACCATTACACACCGTGGCTGTGTCATTTTGTAACCATTGTAACACCATTACAGCATGAGGCTGCGTCATTTTGTAACCATTGTTACATCATTACACACCGTGGCTGTGTCATTTTGTAACCATTGTAACACCATTACAGCATGAGGCTGCGTCATTTTGTAACCATTGTTACACCATTACACAACGAGGCTGTGTCATGTTTTAACCATTGTTACACCATTACACAACGAGGCTGTGTCATTTTGTAACCATTGTTACACCATTACACACCGTGGCTGTGTCATTTTGTAACCATTATTACACCATTACACACCTTGGCTGCGTCATTTTGTAACCATTGTTAGACCATTACAGAACGAGGCTGTGTCATTTTGTAACCATTGTAACACCATTACAGCATGAGGCTGCGTCATTTTGTAACCATTGTTACACCATTACACACCGTGGCTGTGTCATTTTGTAACCATTGTAACACCATTACAGCATGAGGCTGCGTCATTTTGTAACCATTGTTACACCATTACACAACGATGCTGTGTCATTTTGTAACCATTGTTACACCATTACACACCGTGGCTGTGTCATTGTGTAACCATTGTAACACCATTACAGCATGAGGCTGCGTCATTTTGTAACCATTGTTACACCATTACACACCGTGGCTGTGTCATTTTGTAACCATTGTAACACCATTACAGCATCAGGCTGCGTCATTTTGTAACCATTGTTACACCATTAAACACCGTGGCTGCGTCATTTTGTAACCATTGTTACATCATTACACAAAGAGGCTGTGTCATTTTGTAACCATTGTTACACCATTACACAACGAGGCTGTGTCAATTTTGTAACCATTGTAACACCATTACACAACGAGGCTGTGTCATTTTGTAACCATTGTTACACCATTACACAACGAGGCTGTGTCATTTTGTAACCATTGTTACATCATTACACAACGAGGCTGTGTCATTTTGTAACAATTATTAGACCATTACACAACGAGGCTGTGTCATTATGTAACCATTGTAACACCATTACAGCATGAGGCTGCGTCATTTTGTAACCATTGTTACACCATTACACACCGTGGCTGTGTCATTTTGTAACCATTGTAACACCATTACAGCATGAGGCTGCTTCATTTTGTAACCATTGTTACACCATTACACACCGTGGCAGTGTCATTTTGTAACCATTGTAACACCATTACAGCATGAGGCTGCGTCATTTTGTAACCATTGTTACATCATTACACAACGAGGCTGTGTCATTTTGTAACCATTGTTACACCATTACACACCGTGGCTGTGTCATTTTGTAACCATTGTAACACCATTACAGCATGAGGCTGCGTCATTTTGTAACCATTGTTACATCATTACACACCGTGGCTGTGTCATTTTGTAACCATTGTAACACCATTACAGCATGAGGCTGCGTCATTTTGTAACCATTGTTACACCATTACACAACGAGGCTGTGTCATGTTTTAACCATTGTTACACCATTACACAACGAGGCTGTGTCATTTTGTAACCATTGTTACATCATTACACAACGTGGCTGCGTCATTTTGTAACCATTGTAACACCATTACAGCATGAGGCTGCGTCATTTTGTAACCATTGTTACATCATTACACAACGAGGCTGTGTCATTTTGTAACCATTGTTACACCATTACACACCGTGGCTGTGTCATTTTATAACCATTGTTACACCATTACTCACCGTGGCTGCGTCATTTTGTAACCATTGTTACACCATTACACACCGTAGCTGTGTCATTTTGAAACCATTGTAACACCATTACACAACGAGGCTGTGTCATGTTTTAGCCATTGTTACACCATTACACAACGTGGCTGTGTCATTTTGTAACCATTGTAACACCATTACACAACGAGGCTGTGTCATTCTGTAACCATTGTTACACCATTACACAACGAGGCTGTGTCATTTTGTAACCATTGTTACATCATTACACAACGAGGCTGTGTCATTTTGTAACCATTGTTACACCATTACACAACAAGGCTGTGTCATTTTGTAACCATTGTTACACCATTACACAAAGAGGCTGCGTTATTTTGTAACCATTGTAAGACCATTACAGCACGAGGCTGCGTCATTTTGTAACCATTGTTACACCATTACACAACGAGGCTGTGTCATTTTGTAACCATTGTTACACCATTACGCACCGTGGCTGTGTCATTTTGTAACCTTTGTTACACCATTACACACCGTGGCTGCGTCATTTTGAAACCATTGTTACATCATTACACAACGAGGCTGTGTCATTTTGTAACCATTGTTACATCATTACACAACGTGGCTGCGTCCTTTTGTAACCATTGTAACACCATTACAGCATGAGGCTGCGTCATTTTGTAACCATTGTTACATCATTACACAACGTGGCTGTGTCATTTTGTCACCATTGTTACACCATTACACAACGAGGCTGTGTCATTTTGTAACCATTGTTACACCATTACAGCATGAGGCTGTGTCATTGTGTAACAATTGTTACATCATTACACAACGCGGCTGTGTCATTTTGGAACCATTGTTACATCATTACACAACGTGGCTGTGTCATTTTGTCACCATTGTTACACCATTACACAACGAGGCTGTGTCATTTTGTAACCATTGTTACACCATTACAGCATGAGGCTGTGTCATTGTGTAACAATTGTTACATCATTACACAACGCGGCTGTGTCATTTTGGAACCATTGTTACATCATTACACAACGAGGCTGTGTCATTTTGTCACCATTGTTACACCATTACACAACGAGGCTGTGTCATTTTGTAACCATTGTTACACCATTACACAACGAGGCTGTATCATTTTGTAACCATTGTAACACCATTACAGCATGTGGCTGTGTCATTTTGTAACCATTGTAACACCATTACAGCATGAGGCTGCGTCATTTTGTAACCATTGTTACACCATTACACACCGTGGCTGCGTCATTTTGTAACCATTGTTACATCATTACACAATGAGGCTGTGTCATTTTGTAACCATTATTACACCATTACACAACGAGGCTGTGTCATTTTGTAACCATTATAACACCATTACAGCATGAGGCTGCGTCATTTTGTAACCATTGTTACATCATTACACAACGCGGCTGTGTCATTGTGTAACCATTGTTTCACCATTACACAACGAGGCTGTGTCATTTTGTAACCATTGTTACATCATTACACAATGTGGCTGTGTCATTGTGTAACCATTGTTACATCATGACACCACGAGGCTGTGTCGTTGTGTAACCATTGTTACACCATTACACCACTAGGCTGTGTCGTTGTGTAACCATTGTTACACCATTACACAACGAGGCTGTGTCATTTTGTAACCATTGTTACACCATTACACACCGTGGCTGTGTCATTGTGTAACCATTGTTACACCATTACACAACAAGGCTGTGTCATTTTGTAACCATTGTTACACCATTACACACCGTGGCTGTGTCATTTTGTAACCATTGATACACCATTACACACCGTGGCTGTGTCATTTTGTAACCATTGTTACACCATTACACAACGAGGCTGTGTCATTTTGTAACCATTGTAACACCATTACAGCATGTGGCTGTGTCATTTTGTAACCATTGTAACACCATTACAGCATGAGGCTGCGTCATTTTGTAACCATTGTTACACCACTACACACCGTGGCTGTGTCATTTTGTAACCATTGTAACACCAATACAGCATGAGGCTGCGTCATTTTGTAACCATTGTTACACCATTACACAACGAGGCTGTGTCATTTTGTAACCATTGTTACACCGTTACACAACGAGGCTATGTCATTTTGTAACCATTGTTACACCATTACACAACGTGGCTGTGTCATTTTGTAACCATTGTTACACCATTACACACCGTGCCTGCGTCATTTTGTAACCATTGTTACACCATTACACACCGTGGCTGCCTCATTTTGTAACCATTGTTACATCATTACACAAAGAGGCTTGTGGTAGTAGGTCGTATCCTTTTCTTTATGTCTATTACAGTGTGTTATGCTTATCTTTTGTAGAACTTGCATATGTCTGCCCTTTAAAGCACCATTAGGCACTGTATTGGTTGGTGATATTTCTTTTCAAGCCATGGCTGATTCTGGTTCACCGATCTCTATTCTGTCTGATGTGTTTTTCAAGGAAAATTGGAAGAACGTCATTCTCCATAAATCTGACATTAATCCAAAAGCTTTTGGTAACTTTGATATAACCATGTTAGGCCACTTTGAAGATTCGTTAGAATTTGAGTCTAGGAAAATTTTTACTAAAATTTATGTTGCCATTGATGGGAAGAATATAGTTGGGTGGTTTGATTTAGGTAGGCTTGGGGTAATTTTGTGTCCTGGTTCTGAAAGTCCTCTGCAACTTAGAGAATTTGATCATAACAATGTTTACATGGACAAATATAGCTTAGAAATGATTCTTAAGAAACATTCAAATGTTTTTAAAAATGTTGTGGGTCAAGTCAAAGGCTATATGCATAAAATTAAGTTAAATAAGAATGCAGTTCCCATTCAACATAAAGTGCGCATGGTTCCACTTGGTATGCGGGAGAAATTGAAGGTCCATCTTGACACTTTATGCTCAGAAGGTATCATTGAACCAACAGATAGTTCTGAGTGGGTGTCGGCTATTGTTTTGGCACTCAAAAAGAATCAAGATTTAAGGCTGTGTGTAGATTTGAGGTCCCTTAATGAGAACATTGTCGTTGACACGCATCCTTTACCCCGCATTCAAGATATGTTGTCAGCCATCAATGGTGCCAAATATTTTTCTATCATAGACCTCAAATCTGCATACCATCAGGTACTCCTGGATGATTCCTCTAAGGATCTTACCACTTTTACTACTCCCTTTGGGTTGTATAGATTTAAAAGGATGCCATTTGGTCTCGCATCGGCGGCCAGTGTTTTTCAGAAGCTTATTGAGAGTTTATTTCAAGGTATCACTGGTGTTCAGTCATTCCAGGATGATATATTAATTTTCGCTAAAACATCTGAACAACACAATGTTATTCTCAATAAGGTTCTTAACATTCTTGGTACTAAGGGCATGACTGTCAGCAAGGAAAAGTGCACATTTTTTGTTGAAGAGTTAAATTATTTGGGTCACAAAATCACGGCTGATGGCATTTTTCCCAAAGAAGATTTAGTCAACAGTTTGGATAATATTAGTACACCCAAGGACAAAGATTCTTTGCGCTCTTTCTTAGGTTTGGGAGAGTACTATTCAAGGTTTGTGAAAGGGTATGGTTAGTAGTAGAACCTCTCAGACAGCTTCTTAGAAAGGGTGTTCAGTTTATTTGGAGCAAGATCCATGATGAAGCTTTTGTCAATATAAAGAAGCTTATTGCCAAAGCACCTGGTCTTAAGACCTTCGATCCTGAGGGTAAATCCTTTGTCACTGTGGATGCTAGTACCATTGGCCTCGGTGCTGTTTTTTCCCAAATTGTTGATGGTAGGGAAAGAGTTATATCTTTCATTTCTAGGGCAATTCGGGGTGCTGAAAAGCACTATAGTACCATTGAGGAGGAGGCCTTAGCTTGCGTTTGGGCCGTGGAAAAATTCAAAAGTTTCTTGTGGGGCAGGTCTTTTGTTCTTGTCACTGACCATAAACCGCTTGTATTCATGATGGATGGTGTCAGGAGTGGCAAGGCGTCATCTAGGCTTGTCAGGTTGATTGCCAGACTACAAGAGTATAATTTTGAAACACAGCATATCCCCGGTGGGAAAAATTTCACTGCTGATTGTTTGTCCAGACTTCCTCCCTTTGAGGAAGATAATAATGATATTTTGGATGAACATGAATGTGTTGTGGCCTTGATCGATGCTGTGAGTTCTTTTGAGTTCGGCATTTCTGAGGAAGACTGGATTGAGGCTATGAACAGGGATTTGTTACTTAATAAAGTCAAAAATTTTGTTAGTGTTGGTTGGCCTCCTATTAGGAATGTGGAAGATTGTTTAAGGAGTTTTGCTCAGATTGCTGATGAGCTTAGCATTGAAGGGAATATTTTATTGCGTCATAATTTGTTTATTCCTCCTAATGGCTTAAGGGATAAACTTATTAAACTTGCTCACGCTGGTCATCCTGGCATCTCTGGTACAAAAAGAATTCTGAAGGACCACTATTGGTGGCCTGGCATGGATGCAGGTATTGAGAGAGTGATTGACAATTGTCCTGTTTGTGTCAGGGCTGATAAGCACTGGAAGGTTTCGACTCAACCTTTGTCTCTCAGAGAAGGAGCTGTTGGTCCATGGGATAAAGTTTCTATTGATTTTTCTGGTCCTTTTGAGTGTCTTGGTAGGGAGAAGAGATTTTCTATTGTGCTAATTGATATTTTTTTCTATATGGATCTATTATACCTTTGTGGAACATCCTAATACGGATGCTGTTGTTGATTTTTTGGATTTTGTTTTCAGTTTGGAAGGTGCTCCTAATCTCATTTTATCCGATAATGGGGTGCAATTTGTTTCCAGGAAATTGAAAGGATTTTTGGAAAAGCTTGGAGTCAAGTCTGAAACCACTCCTTTGTATTGTCCCAGGGCCAATGGCCAAGTCGAAAGGGCCAATAGATTTATTAAGGAGGGCATTCAAGCTGCCTTAGAGAGCAAGTTGGACGTATTACAATTTTTGAAGGAGAAATTGTGGAGTTACCACATTACTCCGAATTCTTCCACTGGTTTTTCACCCTATCTATTGATGAGAGGCAGACAGGCAAAATCTGTCTTAAGACCTAATTTTGTTAAAGGTGTTGGGCTTGAGGTCAATATGAAAGCTATTGTTGATGAAGTCAAACAGAACATTCAAGAGTCTCGCATTGCTGGCAAAAGTTATCATGATGCCTCTTGCAAGTCTAAAGATAAGTTCATCAAGGTTGGCGATTGGGTACGTGTGTTGAAACCCACTTTATCTAGCAAAGGTTCTTCCAAGTTTTCAAATCCCTTTCAGGGTGAAAGAGTAACTGATTCTGCTGTTCTGCTTGCTGAGAAGGGTTGGTGGAGCAAGGGTTCAGTTATTCTTCTTAAACCTGGGCAAGAACGTTTCTTTGCTGAAGATGAGGATGGTGGTTGTACTTGGAATGATCTTGTTCAAGAAAAAAAGTTTCATGCTACTGATGTGTTCACTGATGGCACCGCACACGATGTTGGTACTGAAAATGTTGTTTCTTCTGAGTGTCCTACTGTTTGTGAGAGTGGTTCTGAGGCTTCTTTTGTTCCTGTTTCTAATCCACAGGAGTCAGTTGAACTTTCTCCTCAGGTTAGTCCTTCATCTCACAAAAGGATTTCTAGAGTTCCTAAGAAATTTGACGATTTTATCTTGGATGTTTGATTTATTTTATTTTATTGTTTTTGTAAAAAGAGACATGTGGTAGTAGGTCGTATCCTTTTCTTTATGTCTATTACAGTGTATTATGCTTTATCTTTTGTAGAACTTGCATATGTCATTTTGGAATTACATGATGCAATTTAGAATGTAAGTGTTTTGTGAGCTGTGGGGAGAAGGCAGTTGGTTTCTGGAGAGTTGGGATGTTTGCCCTGCTGCTCCGGTGGGTCCATAGTTTATGAATAAAATAAACTACCTTTAAATATCAAGAACGACTACTACCCATCTTTATAAGGCTGTGTCATTTTGTAACCATTGTTACATCATTACACAAAGAGGCTGTGTCATTTTGTTACCATTGTTACACCATTACACAACGAGGCTGTGTCATTTTGTAACCATTGTAACACCATTACAGCATGAGGCTGCGTCATTTTGTAACCATTGTTACACCATTACACAACGTGGCTGTGTCATTTTGTAACCATTGTAACACCATTACACAACGAGGCTGTGTCATTTTGTAACCATTGTTACACCATTACACAACGAGGCTGTGTCATTTTGCAACCATTGTTACATCATTACACAACGAGGCTGTGTCATTTTGTAACCATTGTTACACCATTACACAACGAGGCTGTGTCATTTTGTAACCATTGTAACACCATTACAGCATGAGGCTGCGTCATTTTGTAACCATTGTTACACCATTACACACCGTGGCTGTGTCATTTTGTAACCATTGTAACACCATTACAGCATGAGGCTGCGTCATTTTGTAACCATTGTTACACCATTACACAACGAGGCTGTGTCATTTTGTAACCATTGTTACACCAATACACACAGTGGCTGTGTCATTTTGTAACCATTGTAACACCATTACAGCATGAGGCTGCGTCATTTTGTAACCATTGTTACACCATTACACACCGTGGCTGTGTCATTTTGTAACCATTGTTACACCATTACACACCGTGGCTGTGTCATTTTGTAACCATTGTAACACCATTACACAACGAGGCTGTGTCATGTTTTAACCATTGTTACACCATTACACAACGTGGCTGTGTCATTTTGTAACCATTGTAACACCATTACACAAAGAGGCTGTGTCATTTTGTAACCATTGTTACACCATTACACAACGAGGCTGTGTCATTTTGTAACCATTGTTACATCATTACACAACGAGGCTGTGTCATTTTCTAACCATTGTTACACCATTACACACCGTGGCTGTGTCATTTTGTAACCATTGTAACACCATTACAGCATGAGGCTGCGTCATTTTGTAACCATTGTTACACCATTACACACCGTGGCTGTGTCATTTTGTAACCATTGTAACACCATTACAGCATGAGGCTGCGTCATTTTGTAACCATTGTTACACCATTACACACCGTGGCTGTGTCATTTTGTAACCATTGTAACACCAATACAGCATGAGGCTGCGTCATTTTGTAACCATTGTTACACCATTACACAACGAGGCTGTGTCATTTTGTAACCATTGTTACACCATTACACAACGAGGCTATGTCATTTTGTAACCATTGTTACACCATTACACAACGTGGCTGTGTCATTTTGTAACCATTGTTACACCATTACACACCGTGCCTGAGTCATTTTGTAACCATTGTTACACCATTACACACCGTGGCTGCGTCATTTCGTAACCATTGTTACATCATTACACAAAGAGGCTGTGTCATTTTGTAACCATTGTTACACCATTACACAACGAGGCTGTGTCATTTTGTAACCATTGTAACACCATTACAGCATGAGGCTGCGTCATTTTGTAACCATTGTTACACCATTACACAATGTGGCTGTGTCATTTTGTAACCATTGTAACACCATTACACAACGAGGCTGTGTCATTTTGTAACCATTGTTACACCATTACACAACGAGGCTGTGTCATTTTGCAACCATTGTTACATCATTACACAACGAGGCTGTGTCATTTTGTAAACATTGTTACACCATTACACAACGAGGCTGTGTCATTTTGTAACCATTGTAACACCATTACAGCATGAGGCTGCGTCATTTTGTAACCATTGTTACACCATTACACACGGTGGCTGTGTCATTTTGTAACCATTGTAACACCATTACAGCATGAGGCCGCATCATTTTGTAACCATTGTTACACCATTACACACCGTGGCTGTGTCATTTTGTAACCATTGTAACACCATTACAGCATGAGGCTGCGTCATTTTGTAACCATTGTTACACAAATACACAACGAGGCTGTGTCATTTTGTAACCATTGTTACACCATTACACACCGTGGCTGTGTCATTTTGTAACCATTGTAACACCATTACAGCATGAGGCTGCGTCATTTTGTAACCATTGTTACACCATTACACACCGTGGCTGTGTCATTTTGTAACCATTGTTACACCATTACACACCTTAGCTGTGTCATTTTGTAACCATTGTAACACCATTACACAACGAGGCTGTGTCATGTTTTAACCATTGTTACACCATTACACAACGTGGCTGTGTCATTTTGTAACCATTGTAACACCATTACACAACGAGGCTGTGTCATTCTGTAACCATTGTTACACCATTACACAACGAGGCTGTGTCATTTTGTAACCATTGTTACATCATTACACAACGAGGCTGTGTCATTTTGTAACCTTTGTTACACCATTACACACCGTGGCTGCGTCATTTTGTAACCATTGTTACATCATTACACAACGAGTCTGTGTCATTTTGTAACCATTGTTACACCATTACACAACGAGGCTGTGTCATTTTGTAACCATTGTTACATCATTACACAACGTGGCTGTGTCATTTTGTAACCATTGTAACACCATTACAGCATGAGGCTGCGTCATTTTGTCACCATTGTTACACTATTACACAACGAGGCTGTGTCATTTTGTAACCATTGTTACACCATTACAGCATGAGGCTGTGTCATTGTGTAACAATTGTTACATCATTACACAACGCGGCTGTGTCATTTTGGAACCATTGTTACATCATTACACAACGAGGCTGTGTCATTTTGTCACCATTGTTACACCATTACACAACGAGGCTGTGTCATTTTGTAACCATTGTTACACCATTACACAACGAGGCTGTGTCATTTTGGAACCATTGTTACATCATTACACCATGAGGCTGTGTCATTCTGTAACCATTGTTACACCATTACAGCATGAGGCTGCGTCATTTTGTAACCATTGTTCTACCATTACACACCGTGGCTGTGTCATTTTGTAACCATTGTAACACCATTACAGCATGAGGCTGCGTCATTTTGTAACCATTGTTACACCATTACACACCGTGGCTGTGTCATTTTGTAACCATTGTAACACCATTACAGCATGAGGCTGCGTCATTTTGTAACCATTGTTACACCATTACACAACGAGGCTGTGTCATTTTGTAACCATTGTTACACCATTACACACCGTGGCTGTGTCATTTTGTAACCATATTAACACCATTACAGCATGAGGCTGCATCATTTTGTAACCATTGTTACACCATTACACACCGTGGCTGTGTCATTTTGTAACCATTGTAACACCATTACAGCATGAGGCTGCGTCATTTTGTAACCATTGTTACACAATTACACAACGAGGCTGTGTCATTTTGTAACCATTGTTACACCATTACACACCGTGGCTGTGTCATTTTGTAACCATTGTAACACCATTACAGCATGAGGCTGCGTCATTTTGTAACCATTGTTACACCATTACACACCGTGGCTGTGTCATTTTGTAACCATTGTTACACCATTACACACCTTAGCTGTGTCATTTTGTAACCATTGTAACACCATTACACAACGAGGCTGTGTCATGTTTTAACCATTGTTACACCATTACACAACGTGGCTGTGTCATTTTGTAACCATTGTAACACCATTACACAACGAGGCTGTGTCATTCTGTAACCATTGTTACACCATTACACAACGAGGCTGTGTCATTTTGTAACCATTGTTACATCATTACACAACGAGGCTGTGTCATTTTGTAACCATTGTTACACCATTACACAACGAGGCTGTGTCATTTTGTAACCATTGTTACATCATTACACAACGTGGCTGCGTCATTTTGTAACCATTGTAACACCATTACAGCACGAGGCTGCGTCACTTTGTAACCATTGTTGCACCATTACACAACGAGGCTGTGTCATTTTGTAACCATTGTTACACCATTACACACCATGGCTGTGTCATTTTGTAACCTTTGTTACACCATTACACACCGTGGCTGCGTCATTTTGTAACCATTGTTACATCATTACACAACGAGTCTGTGTCATTTTGTAACCATTGTTACACCATTACACAACGAGGCTGTGTCATTTTGTAACCATTGTTACATCATTACACAACGTGGCTGTGTCATTTTGTAACCATTGTAACACCATTACAGCATGAGGCTGCGTCATTTTGTCACCATTGTTACACCAATACACAACGAGGCTGTGTCATTTTGTAACCATTGTTACACCATTACAGCATGAGGCTGTGTCATTGTGTAACAATTGTTACATCATTACACAACGCGGCTGTGTCATTTTGGAACCATTGTTACATCATTACACAACGAGGCTGTGTCATTTTGTAACCATTGTTACACCATTACACAACGAGGCTGTGTCATTTTGCAACCATTGTTACACCATTACACAACGAGGCTGTGTCATTTTGGAACCATTGTTACATCATTACACCATGAGGCTGTGTCATTCTGTAACCATTGTTACACCATTACAGCATGAGGATGCGTCATTTTGTAACCATTGTTCTACCATTACACACCATGGCTGTGTCATTTTGTAACCATTGTAACACCATTACAGCATGAGGCTGCGTCATTTTGTAACCATTGTTACACCATTACACACCGTGGCTGTGTCATTTTGTAACCATTGTAACACCATTACAGCATGAGGCTGCGTCATTTTGTAACCATTGTTACACCATTACACAACGAGGCTGTGTCATTTTGTAACCATTGTTACACCATTACACACCGTGGCTGTGTCATTTTGTAACCATATTAACACCATTACAGCATGAGGCTGCATCATTTTGTAACCATTGTTACACCATTACATACCGTGGCTGTGTCATTTTGTAACCATTGTAACACCATTACAGCATGAGGCTGAGTCATTTTGTAACCATTGTTACACCATTACACACCGTGGCTGCGTCATTTTGTAACCATTGTTACATCATTACACACGAGGCTGTGTCATTTTGTAACCATTGTTACACCATTACACAACGAGGCTGTGTCATTTTGTAACCATTGTTACATCATTACACAACGTGGCTGCGTCATTTTGTAACCATTGTAACACCATTACAGCACGAGGCTGCGTCATTTTGTAACCATTGTTACACCATTACACAACGAGGCTGTGTCATTTTGTAACCATTGTTACACCATTACACACCGTGGCTGTGTCATTTTGTAACCATTGTTACACCATTACACACCGTGGCTGCGTCATTTTGTAACCATTGTTACATCATTACACAACGAGGCTGTGTCATTTTGTAACCATTGTTACACCATTACAGCATGAGGCTGTGTCATTGTGTAACCATTGTTACACCATTACACAACGAGGCTGTGTCATTTTGTAACCATTGTTACGCCATTACAGTATGAGGCTGTGTCATTTTGTAACCATTGTTACACCACCATTACACACCGTGGCTGCGTCATTTTGTAACCATTGTTACACCATTACACAATGTGGCTGTATCATTGTGTAACCATTGTTACACCATTACACAACGAGGCTGTGTCATTTTGTAACCATTGTTACACCTTTACAGTATGAGGCTGTGTCATTTTGTAACCATTGTTACACCATTACACAACGAGGCTGTGTCATTTTTTAACCATTGTTACACCATTACACAACGAGGCTGTGTCATTTTGTAACCATTGTTACATCATTTCACAACGTGGCTGTGTCATTTTGTAACCATTGTTACACCATTACACAACGAGGCTGTGTCATTTTGTAACCATTGTTACACCATTACACAACGAGGCTGTGTCATTTTGGAACCATTGTTACATCATTACACCATGAGGCTGTGTCATTCTGTAACCATTGTTACACCATTACAGCATGAGGCTGCGTCATTTTGTAACCATTGTTCTACCATTACACACCGTGGCTGTGTCATTTTGTAACCATTGTAACACCATTACAGCATGAGGCTGCGTCATTTTGTAACCATTGTTACACCATTACACACCGTGGCTGTGTCATTTTGTAACCATTGTAACACCATTACAGCATGAGGCTGCGTCATTTTGTAACCATTGTTACACCATTACACAACGAGGCTGTGTCATTTTGTAACCATTGTTACACCATTACACACCGTGGCTGTGTCATTTTGTAACCATATTAACACCATTACAGCATGAGGCTGCATCATTTTGTAACCATTGTTACACCATTACATACCGTGGCTGTGTCATTTTGTAACCATTGTAACACCATTACAGCATGAGGCTGCGTCATTTTGTAACCATTGTTACACCATTACACACCGTGGCTGCGTCATTTTGTAACCATTGTTACATCATTACACACGAGGCTGTGTCATTTTGTAACCATTGTTACACCATTACACAACGAGGCTGTGTCATTTTGTAACCATTGTTACATCATTACACAACGTGGCTGCGTCATTTTGTAACCATTGTAACACCATTACAGCACGAGGCTGCGTCATTTTGTAACCATTGTTACACCATTACACAACGAGGCTGTGTCATTTTGTAACCATTGTTACACCATTACACACCGTGGCTGTGTCATTTTGTAACCATTGTTACACCATTACACACCGTGGCTGCGTCATTTTGTAACCATTGTTACATCATTACACAACGAGGCTGTGTCATTTTGTAACCATTGTTACACCATTACAGCATGAGGCTGTGTCATTGTGTAACCATTGTTACACCATTACACAACGAGGCTGTGTCATTTTGTAACCATTGTTACGCCATTACAGTATGAGGCTGTGTCATTTTGTAACCATTGTTACACCACCATTACACACCGTGGCTGCGTCATTTTGTAACCATTGTTACACCATTACACAATGTGGCTGTATCATTGTGTAACCATTGTTACACCATTACACAACGAGGCTGTGTCATTTTGTAACCATTGTTACACCTTTACAGTATGAGGCTGTGTCATTTTGTAACCATTGTTACACCATTACACAACGAGGCTGTGTCATTTTGTAACCATTATTACATCATTTCACAACGTGGCTGTGTCATTTTGTAACCATTGTTACACCATTACACAACGAGGCTGTGTCATTTTGTAACCATTGTTACACCATTACACAACGAGGCTGTGTCATTTTGTAACCATTGTTACACCATTACACCACAAGGCTGGGTCATTTTGTAACCATTGTTACACCATTACACCACAAGGCTGCGTCATTTTGTAACCATTGTTACACCATTACACAACGAGGCTGTGTCATTTTGTAACCATTGTTACACCATTACACCACAAGGCTGCGTCATTTTGTAACCATTGTTACACCATTACACAACGAGGCTGTGTCATTTTGTAACCATTGTTACATCATTACACCATGAGGCTGTGTCATTCTGTAACCATTGTTACAACATTACACACCGTGGCTGTGTCATTTTGTAACCATTGTTACACCATTACACAACGAGGCTGTGTCATTTTGTAACCATTGTTACATCATTACACCATGAGGCTGTGTCATTCTGTAACCATTGTTACACCATTACACACCGTGGCTGTGTCATTTTGTAACCATTGTTACACCATTACACAACGAGGCTGTGTCATTTTGTAACCATTGTTACATCATTACACCATGAGGCTGTGTCATTTTGTAACCATTGTTACACCATTACAGCATAAGGCTGCGTCATTTTGTAACCATTGTTACACCATTACACACCGTGGCTGTGTCATTTTGTAACCATTGTTACACCATTACACAACGCGGCTGTGTCATTTTGTAACCATTGTTACATCATTACACCATGAGGCTGTGTCATTCTGTAACCATTGTTACACCATTACACACCGTGGCTGTGTCATTTTGTAACCATTGTTACACCATTACACAACGAGGCTGTGTCATTTTGTAACCATTGTTACATCATTACACCATGAGGCTGTGTCATTTTGTAACCATTGTTACACCATTACAGCATCAGGCAGCGTCATTTTGTAACCATTGTTACACCATTACACACCGTGACTGTGTCATTTTGTAACCATTGTTACATCATTACACCATGAGGCTGCGTCATTTTGTAACCATTGTAACACCATTACACCATGAGGCTGTGTCATTCTGTAACCATTGTTACACCATTACACACCGTGGCTGTGTCATTTTGTAACCATTGTTACACCATTACACAACGTGGCTGTGTCATTTTGTAACCATTGTTACATCATTACACCATGAGGCTGCGTCATTTTGTAACCATTGTTACACCATTACACAACGAGGCTGTGTCATTTTGTAACCATTGTAACACCATTACAGCATGAGGCTGCGTCATTCTGTAACCATTGTTACACCATTACACAACGTGGCTGCGTCATTTTGTAACCATTGTTACACCATTACACACCGTGACTGTGTCATTTTGTAACCATTGTTACATCATTACACCATGAGGCTGCGTCATTGTGTAACCATTGTTACACCATTACACAACGAGGCTGTGTCATTTTGTAACCATTGTAACACCATTACACCATGAGGCTGTGTCATTCTGTAACCATTGTTACACCATTACACACCGTGGCTGTGTCATTTTGTAACCATTGTTACACCATTACACACCGTGGCTGTGTCATTTTGTAACCATTGTTACACCATTACACAACGTGGCTGTGTCATTTTGTAACCATTGTTACATCATTACACCATGAGGCTGCGTCATTTTGTAACCATTGTTACACCATTACACAACGTGGCTGTGTCATTTTGTAACCATTGTTACATCATTACACCATGAGGCTGCGTCATTTTTTAACCATTGTTACACCATTACACAACGAGGCTGTGTCATGTTTTAACCATTGTTACACCATTACACAACGAGGCTGTTTCATTTTGTAACCATTGTAACACCATTACACACCGTGGCTGTGTCATTTTGTAACCATTGTTACACCATTACACAACGTGGCTGTGTCATTTTGTAACCATTGTTACATCATTACACCATGAGGCTGCGTCATTTTGTAACCATTGTTACACCATTACACAACGTGGCTGTGTCATTTTGTAACCATTGTTACACCATTACACACCGTGGCTGTGTCATTTTGTAACCATTGTTACACCATTACACACCGTGGCTGTGTCATTTTGTAACCATTGTTACACCATTACACAACGAGGCTGTGTCATTTTGTAACCATTGTTACACCATTACACACCGTGGCTGTGTCATTTTGTAACCATTGTTACACCATTACACACCGTGGCTGTGTCATTTTGTAACCATTGTTACACCATTACACACCGTGGCTGTGTCATTTTGTAACCATTGTTACACCATTACACCATGAGGCTGTGTCATTCTGTAACCATTGTTACACCATTACACACCGTGGCTTTGTCATTTTGTAACCATTGTTACACCATTACACACCGTGGCTGTGTCATTTTGTAACCATTGTTACACCATTACACAACGTGGCTGTGTCATTTTGTAACCATTGTTACATCATTACAGCATGAGGCTGCCTCATTTTGTAACCATTGTTACACCATTACACAACGTGGCTGTGTCATTTTGTAACCATTGTTACATCATTACACCATGAGGCTGCGTCATTTTGTAACCATTGTTACACCATTACACAACGAGGCTGTGTCATGTTTTAACCATTGTTACACCATTACACAACGAGGCTGTTTCATTTTGTAACCATTGTAACACCATTACACACCGTGGCTGTGTCATTTTGTAACCATTGTTACACCATTACACAACGTGGCTGTGTCATTTTGTAACCATTGTTACATCATTACACCATGAGGCTGCGTAATTTTGTAACCATTGTTACACCATTACACAACGTGGCTGTGTCATTTTGTAACCATTGTTACATCATTACACCATGAGGCTGCGTCATTTTGTAACCATTGTTACACCATTACACAACGAGGCTGTGTCATGTTTTAACCATTGTTACACCATTACACAACGAGGCTGTGTCATTTTGTAACCATTGTTACATCATTACACACCGTGGCTGTGTCATTTTGTAACCATTGTTACACCATTACACACCGTGGCTGTGTCATTTTGTAACCATTGTTACACCATTACACAACGAGGCTGTGTCATTTTGTAACCATTGTTACACCATTACACAACGAGGCTGTTTCATTTTGTAACCATTGTAACACCATTACACACCGTGGCTGTGTCATTTTGTAACCATTGTTACACCATTACACAACGTGGCTGTGTCATTTTGTAACCATTGTTACATCATTACACCATGAGGCTGCGTCATTTTGTAACCATTGTTACACCATTACACAACGTGGCTGTGTCATTTTGTAACCATTGTTACATCATTACACCATGAGGCTGCGTCATTTTGTAACCATTGTTACACCATTACACAACGAGGCTGTGTCATGTTTTAACCATTGTTACACCATTACACAACGAGGCTGTGTCATTTTGTAACCATTGTTACATCATTACACAACGAGGCTGTGTCATTTTGTAACCATTGTTACACCATTACACAACGTGGCTGTGTCATTTTGTAACCATTGTTACATCATTACACCATGAGGCTGCGTCATTTTGTAACCATTGTTACACCATTACACAACGAGGCTGTGTCATGTTTTAACCATTGTTACACCATTACACAACGAGGCTGTGTCATTTTGTAACCATTGTTACATCATTACACAACGAGGCTGTGTCATTTTGTAACCATTGTTACACCATTACACAACGAGGCTGTGTCATGTTTTAACCATTGTTACACCATTACACAACGAGGCTGTTTCATTTTGTAACCATTGTAACACCATTACACACCGTGGCTGTGTCATTTTGTAACCATTGTTACACCATTACACAACGTGGCTGCGTCATTTTGTAACCATTGTTACATCATTACACCATGAGGCTGCGTCATTTTGTAACCATTGTTACACCATTACACAACGTGGCTGTGTCATTTTGTAACCATTGTTACATCATTACACCATGAGGCTGCGTCATTTTGTAACCATTGTTACACCATTACACAACGAGGCTGTGTCATGTTTTAACCATTGTTACACCATTACACAACGAGGCTGTGTCATTTTGTAACCATTGTTACATCATTACACACCGTGGCTGTGTCATTTTGTAACCATTGTTACACCATTACACACCGTGGCTGTGTCATTTTGTAACCATTGTTACACCATTACACAACGAGGCTGTTTCATTTTGTAACCATTGTAACACCATTACACACCGTGGCTGTGTCATTTTGTAACCATTGTTACATCATTACACACCGTGGCTGTGTCATTTTGTAACCATTGTTACACCATTACACAACGAGGCTGTTTCATTTTGTAACCATTGTAACACCATTACACACCGTGGCTGTGTCATTTTGTAACCATTGTTACACCATTACACAACGTGGCTGTGTCATTTTGTAACCATTGTTACATCATTACACCATGAGGCTGCGTCATTTTGTAACCATTGTTACACCATTACACAACGTGGCTGTGTCATTTTGTAACCATTGTTACATCATTACACCATGAGGCTGCGTCATTTTGTAACCATTGTTACACCATTACACAACGAGGCTGTGTCATGTTTTAACCATTGTTACACCATTACACAACGAGGCTGTGTCATTTTGTAACCATTGTTACACAATTACACAACGAGGCTGTGTCATTTTGTAACCATTGTTACACAATTACACAACGAGGCTGTGTCATTTTGTAACCATTGTTACATCATTACACAACGAGGCTGTGTCATTTTGTAACCATTGTTACACCATTACACAACGAGGCTGCGTCATTCTGTAACCATTGTTACAGCTTTACAGCATGAGGCTGCGTCATATACGCCTTGCTCGTGACCCCTGACCTCCCCTCCAGGCCACGCCCACATCCGGTGTTAATGACTCCTGACCTCACCTTCCTCCGTCATGCTGTTGTTTCCTGCGGCTGAAGCCCGGGCTGGGCCTCGGTTTGCCTACTAAGGACCCCCGCCCCGCCCCCCGTGCAGCGCCCCCCTGCTCCGGCTCGGTGTCGTGGTGTATATATTCCCTGACAACCGGTTTATTACCTGAACTTGGCTTCCGGTCTCCGAGTTGTATATCTTCCGGTCTTAAGACTTGCCTGTCTTCCGGTCTGACGTGCTTCCGCCTTCTCCTCGTTGCTATTCTTCCGTCCTAAGCTCCGCCTGTTTTCCGGTCCTCAGTCTAGCTTCCGGTCAGTCGTACTTCCTCCTTCTCCTCGTTGCCTGTTTTCCGTCCCTAATCTTCGCCTGTCTTCCGGTCCTCAGTCTGGCTTCCGGTCAGTCGTGCTTCCTCCTTCTCCTCGTTGCCTGTCTTCCGGTCCCTCCTGCCTGGCCTGCAGGTCTTTGTTTCTCTTTTTCTTGATTCCAGGGGCCGGGTGGAGCTGGCTGGTGCGGGAGGAGGCGTTTGAATGAACTGTGAACCCCCCCCCCCCCCGGCCCCTCCCCCCCCGGCCCTGACACCTCCTGAGACCCTGCAGACGGTGAGTAAAGACTCATCATACCAAAGATGTCATAAATATTCATAAACGCAGAGGGACCCGGGTTATTCCCTGTCCAACCGCAGTCTTATGTTATTTAGTGTCTCCTGCCGCCCCTCGAGGGGACCCCTGAAGCATAGCTGCCAAGGTTTCAGATTGCCATGTGTAACATTTTCATAATTTAAGTGTAACTATGAGTGACATTTCAATGACTATGAGTGACACTTTATCGCAAGCAAAATCAAGCCATAAAGACCAGAGAAACATATAATTATCAGAAATTACACCTATTTGAGTACTGATAAACACTAAGGGGATCTTAAAATTGCTGTAAAGCACCAGAAATTAAAAAAAGTGGCCTTGTAACCTGATTGGACAGTAGTCACTGACACTCCGC
Source organism: Lissotriton helveticus (assembly GCF_964261635.1). Lineage (NCBI taxonomy): Eukaryota > Metazoa > Chordata > Amphibia > Caudata > Salamandridae > Lissotriton > Lissotriton helveticus. The sequence goes on along the minus strand of NC_136068.1, from coordinate 1,934,118,794 downwards.
ATCGGGCAAGCATCAGGAGCGTGAGGCTGAAGCACACATAGGTTAGAGCCAGCGAGGGCAAGATTAAGGAATGTGCACGAGGAAGATTATGCAAGACAGTTTTATTCGTCCAATTAGTATTCTACAGCCCTAAAATACCAAAAGCAAAAAGTACTTGCAAAATGTAACAAGCACCTACGTCTGGAACGAAAGGAGAATAGCCATGGGTGTGGACTGAGGGGCAGAGTTTTAAAATTCACACTTCACAATACCATGACATTAAGAAAAATAAATAAACATAAGTCAACTGTCAAAGTAATTCCGGGTAAGACAGTTGAGTTCACTTGACAGTTGAGTTCAAGTGGAAATGCACACAAACATAGACACCATGTTGGAACGGAAATGTTTTCAGTTTTATTCTGTTAACGTAAACCAAATGTTGGACGAAGCGCTTTCCATAATAGAATCAACACTTTAATGAGTTACATGTAGCAGTTAGTGTTTGAAGTAGCGTTCGGGGCAAGGCAAAACATGAATGCACATACTTCGAAAACTTTGTGTTTCCTTCAGTGTTTCACTTGATATAGTTTCTGATGTTGCAGTTAAGGGGAACCAGAACCACCCCCAAGAGTCTGACATCTCAAGCCGTGCTTTAGGTGTCCATAATAACTTCTTTGACTCTTTAGCAAAGCAATGCAGAGAACTGCACACATATTTGTGTGGATTGTGTTTGTTTACATGTTCACAATATACCGCTTCCTGGTCAAAATTACAAGTAAACAAAAGCACCATATAGTAACGTGTTTAGTTTCATAGGCTTCATTGTTTTTTCTTAAACATGTTTTACTGGTGCCCCCTATCAGATCGAAGCCAGTCAGACAGAGATTAAAATCTGCGTTCGGGCCCCGCATGCATTTACTTTTATAATCACAATGATCCGTCACTGACAGACTGCAGATTTAAATCGGCAGGAGGCTCACTGGGAATGATGTCGAGAGTGAGCAGCCCTGCAGATGACGCCATTTAGTGAATTAATTTATTTTCAGATGCGGAATTGATGTAGTTAGTATAATAATATTATAACTTACTTGAAGTGGTCAGCTTTAGAAACGTTTCCCGGTCCGTCTGGAGGCCGCGGGACGCACAGGGACCCCCTGCTGTGGCCACACAGCTCAGCTGCAGCACTGACTGCTCTGGAGCACCATGCACTCTGCCGGACGGGACAGCATCAGTCTTCTCCGACCCAGTGGCTGCTGTGAGTCGTTCCGACTTGGTCGCAGTTTAGTTTGCGCCGCCGGCACCACCCGCGATCATGAATGCATCTTCTTGCGGTGCGGCGGGCACCGGCGGCGAGTGAGCGAGTCATGGGGGTCACTGACAGTCCCCGCCGGGTCTCCTCTGGGCAATGCCGACGGGGTTTTATTTGTGGCCGGTGCTCAGCTGCGCACGAGACCGTACAGCACGCCAGGCACTACTGACGCGAGGACTCCCACTCGATTTGAGTGGCCCGTCTTTGTGCCTCACGCCTTGTACGCATTGTATCAAAGATATCCCAAAGATCATAAAACACAGAGGCACCGGTTTATTACTTGTCTTAAATATTGTCTGTCTTGTATTACTGAATGTTCCTGCCGCCCTGAAGGGCTCAGCCCACACGAAGGAGAGAATGAGACACATCATGTCACGGGGGAGCAATGATATGTTTTTAGTTGTTCAGAACCCCCTTATATCTATAAAACAATATTAAATGCGCTGTGCATCATCGTCTCCTTTTTTAATACCTCCGAAGAAATCAATGTGGCAAGAACAAAGCAGAAGGTAAAGAAGGGGGGCAAACCTGCTGGAACCTCAAAAGGAGAGGCTCATGTAACCGATAGTCAACAAGGGTCAGATAATGTTGAGACATTATTTTAAAAAATGACACTCAATATTAGACTCCATTGAACGCCGTGTCATGTCTGAGATAAAACTGATCCAAAAAGATGTAACTTTTTTAGCGGACTTGGAGGCGGGCTTATTTGCCTCCAAAAACACGAGTATGTCCACCATAGCCGAAGACCCACTAATTAGGCCAAAGGAGGTTGGTGGTTGTAGAATCACATCTGAAATTAAACAAGGAAAGGTTTCCACCAAACCTATACTAAGGGATAGTATGCCAAGTACACAAATCCGAAGGCCTGCCACTGAACATATAACACCACCTATATAACGTAATAAACTGATAAAATGGAGAAACCAAATAGGTCTATGAATGTAGGTAACAATATTGATGACCCTTTACACCTCCTTATCCAAATGAAGATAGCCGATATTAAATATCCCTACTTATAATATGTATGAACTACTTAGATCTTGTAGTGGGATCTATTGACATAGGGAAAATATGCAAATTGCTTCAGATAAAAATACCAGAATATATTGCCGCTACATATGCGATTGATGTTAATGTAAAGGTGTAATAATGTAATAATCTTCATGGAGTCAAGGTGTAGTTCCAAGTTATCATTTATTGTAGCTGAAGTTACAGGTGATATAGATGAACCAAGATGGTAGTTAAATGGTTAAATAAGTAATATAGTTGGCCCCACCAGGAGCTGTCCTCCTGGATGCTCAGCCTTCCATCATCAAGTGAAGGCTCATCTCTAGTAAGCATTCTATGACATCTATAACATTCTAAATACAGGCAAGCTGTAATGCATGAGAAGATAGATGACAGATAGGGAGATTAGAATACACTATACAACATATCCCCTTTTCTTACACTAGAGAAGAGAGATGTGAATAACGGTATGCACTAAACAGGAAGATGAGGTAGTGTAGAAAACAGAACTAATAAGAATTAGAATAAATCTGTCTATAAGAGGAATAATATAGAAAAAGTTAATGAAATAAAATACAAGACACAAGGAACACACATCCCCTTTTCTTATTGCAGAAAAACATTAATAAGAAGAAGAAGATAGAATTCATGGTTCACGGGATCGTTAACCACACCAATTGGCCAGACTGGCGTAATTGTGAAACTATGAACCAGTTAGTGAGAGGTAAACCAGAATGAATAAATATAATCAGGAATTCTAGTAAAGGTGAAATTCAAGTAAAGTAAAAGAATAACACCTAATCAGAATAAGAAATTGTAATCAGCAATAATAATAAATTAGAGCAATATTATTAAAGCATGAAAACTTAAGTATCACGAATATCATAAAACCAAAATTCCATGTGACGTACGTCTACGCACAGGAATTAATCAAAAGTATTAAAACTATTTTGCGCAAAAAGAAGATATAATATTAATATATAGAGAGAGAGAGAGCAAAACTATCATAAAAACAGCGCTAAATTCAAAGAATGACGTCAAAATTTTCATATTTTAAACCGGCATATGTAGACATAAATATTGTCTATTAATAAAGCATGCATTAATTAAATAATGAAAAACATTTTCATTTTAACCCAACAAAGCTAGCTGTAGACATAAATATTGTCCATTAATAAAGCATGCATTAATTAAATAATGAAAAATATTTGCATTTTAACCCAACAAAGCTAGCTGTAGACATAAATATTGTCCATTAATAAAGCATGCATCAATAAAATAATGATAATTTTTATCACTTTAACCCGACATTTATGTATGAATTAAATCTCAAACCAATAGGCGTAGACAAATAGTGTCTCCTATTACAACTTGTAAAAAATTGAATAAATGACATTAATATATTTTAAACTGAAATGCGTAGACAAATAGTGTCTACTTATTAAATATGCATAAATTGAATAATGTTAAAATTAACATTTTATAACGATAAGCGTAGACAATTAGTGTTTACACATACAACCTGCATAAATTGAATTTTATCATAAAACATCACTTTAAATTAATAGTTGTAGACAAGTAGTGTCTACTCATAAATTATGCATATATTGTTGAATTCATTAAGAATAGACAAAGGAAAGTTTGTTTCCAATAAAATACAGTGTGAGTATAAAATTGCATATGTTTGAGAAGAGAACCATTAAAGTTGAAAATTTGTTTAAAAACCTTGAGTATGGTGTGCCTGTCACCGGAATGAAGGACAGGCTCTCAACCACTATAAAGAACAAGCTATTAGACAGTACCTCATATGAAAACGGAGTACACTGAAACCCACTCGGGATCAGATGGATGAGGAAGCTTATGAAAGGCTTGGAGGTGATATTACTTCCAATCGACGGTTGCGCTCATGACATTCCTTAAATTACGACGCTGTCACTATTTGTATACAACGAAGATAGTAAACAGAAATGACGATCTTTAGTTGGTGACACGTTGAGTCACGCTGGTGCAGGAAGGCTCACGGCACGTATATGAGACAAAGCGTGCTAGAGCACGGATTAAAGTCGTCATTGCTGAACAAATGAATGATGAACACAGTCAATGCTGCACGAGGAGTCACGAGGAAGCATTTCGAATGGAACTTTGAATCAGTAATTCAGTCGTTTAACTGACGCAGGTACCGATGTCAACTAGCTTTAATTGTTAAAATAAAGGACCATATATTAACGTCCTTGTGAACATACATGAAATATGTCTTCCTTTTCACAAACTCAATGCAGCCAGCGAATAACATGTTTCTGTGGGACACTTGTAGAACAGTAGACATTTCCGTTTTGACAAGTGAAAAATAAACAGCTTTTCTTGATTTAGCAAGTGCAATGTAAACGGCTTTCCTTCTCTTATGAGGAATAGCTTGACGTTTAAAATGAAATCCTCTCTTAATACTAAATCTGTTTCCTGTTGTCTCAAATTTAGATTTAAAAAAAACGGCAGTTGGTTAAGGTACAGTGAATGTTTTTGAGAAACAATCTTTTGGTTGTAAAGTTTTCTCTCTACGTGAACACAGGCTTGTGACACTTCACCCAGCTGCCTCATAAATCTGAAATCATTTGACAAGTAGGGTCAGAAAGGAGGGCACAGCCACAACAGATGGTGATGGATGAAATCCTTAACTCGGGCGGGTGTAATAATGAAGCCTTTGCTTTTTTGTTTAGTAAATTAAGCTGGTGTCAATGCAGTTACATTTTTTAAGTTGTAGGAATCTACTGATATTCACGCAGGGGTTTCATCCAAATGTAAAGTCAAGTGCAGCGTTCAATTTACAAGTGTCTCTTTGAAAAGTATATGGCAGGTTTATAAATCAGTTGAGTGTAAACTGAATTAACTTTTTAAAATAGGAGCAGGCTTGTGATGAAAGTTTATAAAATCATAGCGTGTAGGTTTTCAATTAGCAGGTTGATTAAGCACAGTCAGGTAGTCTTTTAAATCAGGAGTAAGAGGGAGTTATAGCAGGAATAGCGTTTTTAAAATCATGTGCAGCTGTAAATAATTTAAATAAGAACTCACCAAGCTTATGTTGATGTTGGCTTGCCCAGGTGAGGCTGACCGTTGGCAGTTGGTCACTGGTGGGGCAGGGGCAGCCAAGATGTAAAGTTGTAATTCAGTGCTTGGGTTCTTAGTTTTAGAGTTGTAGTTCTTGGATGTAGTTGAAGATTTTGAATTGTAATTTCAATGTAAAAATCCTTTTAAAATAGTATCCACGCAGGGTTTGTAGTCCAATCGTCGCCAATGTAATAATGTAATAATCTTCATGGAGTCAAGGTGTAGTTCCAAGTTATCATTTATTGTAGCTGAAGTTACAGGTGATATAGATGAACCAAGATGGTAGTTAAATGGTTAAATAAGTAATATAGTTGGCCCCACCAGGAGCTGTCCTCCTGGATGCTCAGCCTTCCATCATCAAGTGAAGGCTCATCTCTAGTAAGCATTCTATGACATCTATAACATTCTAAATACAGGCAAGCTGTAATGCATGAGAAGATAGATGACAGATAGGGAGATTAGAATACACTATACAACAAAAGGTAAACAAGTTGGATGATTGCTTGAGTGCGCAAACACCTATTGAGACTCGATGTGACATGGTAGACCATAATTAAGGAATTGCCTTAAACTGCTCTGTAAATAAGTTAGATGATTTTTAAAGCTCCCAAGTACCTAGTGCACACCGTCACGAACACCTGCTTGATGATATAGATAACAGCTTAGGTACCATCACACGTGATATGGAATTTGCGGACGTACATCGTCCAACTATTCAAGCCAACAGATCCACGATTATCATGTCATGGATGTAGCAGCGATTACAAATAAGATAAATAATGGTGAATGGTGCAAATCGATAGAGGGCTGTATTGTAATTATGATTAGGGCTCCCGGTTTTATGGTATTTTTTTTTGCCATTTCCGTCTGTATTTATCCATATTTATTTTTGGGGCATTTTGTCAGAATTTATCCACATTTATTTTTGCGACAAGCAGAATTCAATGCTGCAGGTAGTATTTTTCCATATTTATTTAAATTGACAATGCACACATGCATTCGGTTGTTATTGGTCAACACAATACATTAATCGGAAAACTTGCCCATTCGCAGAATGTCCCAAATACGCTTAAAAGTGCTATCACAAGCCATTTGTCTCACAGCCTTGCCTTTTCTGTCACTGGCACAGAGTGCTACATCCTCTCCCTCACTGAACACCATCCTGCCCCACTGAGAGAAACTCACACTCCCTTCAGCTACAACCCAATTGTGCCCCGCTATAAACACCTAGAAGCAACTCAATTCAAACTATCTGCTAGACAAGAGTAATTTGCTGCTTGAAAAAAGTAACAACATTCTGGCAAAATTAAACACTTATAGGGAATACAACTTGAAGCATTTACACTCATTATTCAGAAAGCTAAGGACATGAAAAGAAATACAGTGCTTGACTGGAAAACTCTGTAAGGTGGCACTAATGTGTTTGGGTGTAAATAAAACCATTCATTCCTGCCGCCGTCATGGAGGCGCTGATTCACGTCATTAACAAACTGCAAGATGTCTTTAACACAGTGGGGGCTGATGTCATCCATCTGCCACAGATCGTGTTGGTGGGGACCCAGTTAAGCACGCGCGGCCCCGTGGGCTGGGTGATGGTGGCCTAGTATGGACACACTGTTCAAAGAGACACAGTTTCCTCCACTGCCCGCTGCCCAAAACTCGGGACCTCTGCAGAGCACAGGCGATGGGTGTGCAGGCTCTCTCTGACATCATCACGCCCAGGTGTCGAGTGGTGCGCGCGCAAAACAGAAGACCTGTGAAGTTATTTATCTGCGCTGTTGGTTTAAACCCTTTGATTCACCTCTCATCTTCATGACACTGGCAAAATGAGTATCATTGAGTTGTATATTAGTAACACATTATTTTTAGTAATTAATAATAATAATAATAATATCCACATTTGTAAAGCGCACAATCACCCGTTAGGGTCTCTAGGCGCTGGGGGCGTCGGGAAGATTAAGCAAGCTATTGCCCAGAGTCACATGGTGCTGGGTTAATCTGCCGCCGGAGCCGGGGATCCCCAGATTCCGGAGTCAGTCGCCCTGGCCGCGGCGCCACACCTCTTCCTCGTTGAGTAATTGAAAGATGCACTTCTGTGTCAGCACTGGTGACATAGCACCCCAAAATAATGTGTGAACAGCTTTCAGTATTTTAGGTCTGTGCAACTAAGCCACAAAACTGCATTAAACCAAGAATGAATTCCTACATTCTCCTACAATTTTATTTGTCTAAATCGCTGGTATGTTAGTGTTCGTCCATTGTCAGACTTCATCCCACAAATGAATGTATCATTATCATGAATGAAAACCTAGCCTATTTAGTAAATGCCAGCCTACTCTTAATCCTTCTTTTTGAGACATTTATTTTCCACATGATCCATATGGGGGAAGCAATAAACAATATTATTTTTAAATGTCATTTAGGTAATTTTGGAACCAGAAAACTCAGAGGGTGAAACTGCTATTTCTACTTACGTAGGCGAGAGAGGCTCATCGAGTATTGGTCATCTTATTATATCAGCAAAGTGTTAAGATCTGGTGGAAAAAATTATAATTAGTGAAAATGTACTTGGTGACCATCACCCACTAATATTGGCACTGAGACTTGGCCTTGCCCATCAACAAAGGGGTAAGACCACACATACAGATATAAAACTCCAAGGAAATCATGGAGTATCCATTAAATGGTTAGGAGGAGATCCAACCATTTCTTTGGAAAACGTAAGAGGGAAAAATCAAAAGGATATTGATATCTGTATGAATAGCTCCTCTACAGATTTGCTCATTATAAATGCCTGCTATAATATCACTACCGAAATAGCGAGTGATTTATCCCTAAAAAAAGATAAAGATATGTGACAATAACCCCAGATGGTTCAATAGAGAATGCTCTGGCTAAACAGGGATCTAAAAACAGCTCTCAAACTTAAAACCGAGAGACTGTGTAAAAATAAGTACCCTTAGGAAAGAGTATAAAATAATTTCAAAACGAAGGAAAAGTGAAATCAGAGAGGATGCTTGGGCGAGTTTGATTCAGGCCACAGAAACTAGAAATGCAACATTGTTTTGGCATACTATTGGTCACCCTTTTTTTAAAGATAATTCAACTTCGAAAATTGAAATTGCGGTACCCTCACAAGATAGGATAACACATTTTGAGTCTATTTTTAATCCTGGTGCTGTTAGCATTACTATAACACAAAATAGCAATTTTATATTAGTTGAACCTGTAAATTCCCTGCCAATTACATCGGCGGAAATTAAAACCACCCTCCTAAAAAGTGCCAGCGGGAAAGCTGCAGGACCTGATGGGGTACCTATTGATGTTTTTAACCCCTATTTTGTTAAATGTTCTCAACGCAGCTATAGGAGGAGTCCTATCTGCACCGTGGTCACAAAGTATTATCGTACCCATTTTTAAAAAGGGCAATAGAGGGAAGGCAAACTGCTACCGCCCCATATCTCTTCTGGACTCAACCTCCAAGTTAATGGGAAAAATCCTCCTGGGGAGGTTAGAAGAATGGGCTATGGAGAATAACATCCTCTCAGAAGCCCAGTTTGGGTTCAGACGAGGTATTGGAATGGTAGAACTGTGCTTAAACCTGGAACTTTTAATAGGAAAATATACACTGGCTAAGGAGGAGGCACTACATCTTTGCTTCGTAGACCTCACAAGTGCGTTTGACGTCTTCATACTAAGGGCAGTTAGGAAAAGAATTAGCACATTTAGATGTGTTATTATATGAGAAACCCGATGAGAGTAACTAGCTGCATTATAAACGAGTGCAGCGATCACATTTTTAGACTCATTTTAGTCACCTTGTATAGTGGTTTTAATATGTAGTTTTTCACATTATGCATTTGTTTACACAAAGTCTATTTTATCCTGAACATATTGGATTTTGGTGTAAGAGAAGATGTAATACTAGAAACAAATTATTTTAATGAATTTGTATAATATACATTTTTAGCATTTTCCATTTTTTTTAATACATTGTGCACTGATTTGCTCTTAACCCCTTCTCTGCTGATGACGTCCCCCAGCCGTCATGCATCACGGGGCTCGTGTGCTGATGACGGCTGGGGGCTGTCATGAACCTGCTCCCTTTGAAAAAGTCGCACAGGCGCAGAATCGCGGCCGCGCCCAAGGGGTTAAAATACGATGTATCTGTTGCTGCATTTAATTATGTTTTATGGAATGTCTTGTGAAGTATGTATATTGCTATACAATTATTGTATGCTTTTAGTCCTCCCCTGACTCTTAAACATGCTTTGATGAATGATTCCTTCATATCTCCACAAAAATCAACTGGAAATGATCCAAAATTTTAAATGTATATTGTACCCTTGAGCTTTCTTGTTTCTGTTTTTATAAGTATGCTTTTATGGTTGTATAAGTTACACATAATAAAGCTGTTTTGACTTGACTACACCTTTAATCCCTGCAAGCTTAAAGTGGTGGCCCTAACATGGGTAACTCACCATACTTGTTAGCCCAGTACTCTCAGACACTCTGCATACATTCAAAGTGAAACTGGGAGTTTAGTCATGTACTAAAATAAATTCCAGGAAGAGCTTTAGGGTAGCCTCCCCTCTGGTACAAGGTAAACACGTCCTGCACACTGCTACTATAGTCAGCTGCCACCGACTGATGGTAGTGTAATGGTTTGCTTGCAGGCAGAGTAGTCAAACCCATTAAAAGTTGGACCATTTGAGTGTACAAATAGACCCTGGTACTCTGCTGGTGAGCACTTTTACTGACCAGGGCACAAGTCAGTCAAGAACACTGTATCTAGGACTTACCACCCCAGAGTGTGACATACCACCTTCAGGATTCATTCCTCAAGCCCAGTATTTGTCACATTTGTTTGCACTTTGCAAAACGGCTTGCACAAGACTGTAAAAGGATTGCCAAAGTTTGCTGACCACCAATAAATACAATGATCAGATTGCAAGTATAAGACAGCTTCACTAGACCAGTGAGGTGGTGGCTGTGGGCAGCTTTTTTTTATAAAGTTTACTTCAGAGTGAACTCATGATTAAGTGGCACATGTTTTGATAAGGTCCCCTGAATCTTGAAATCAGTATTCCAGAGCAGTCTACATTCAGCGGTGATGACATCATGGATTTACACACTTGCCAGGGGCACAAGAACAATTCCTCTTGAAACACTCGCACCAATTTGTAGTGACATTTCCATGGGAGCATTCCCACCAATAATTTGCAGTGATGTCTTTTTGTTTATCCTTCCAATCATGTTATCTACTTGCTCTAAGCCTGAGCTGTGTGACCTTTTCACTGTTTTTCTAAGTGGAAAACAGCATTATCAAAACTCAGATGTGTGCTCTACAAATGAAGCCACAATTGTGAGTCACAGGTGCAGCAAAAAGTTTTGGGAACTTTAAATGCAGGTCCTGTGATAATGCTATATACCATCTGGTTCAGTGTTGTTATCACTGTCCATGTTGCAGTGAACCTTCAAGATAGTTTGTATAAACTCCATTGTATTGTCTGGCATTGCTGCTGGTCGTCATTGTGTGGGTTCAGCGCCATCACCGTGTGAACAGCTGCAGTGACAACGTAGCACCCAGCCAGGTCCATACCTCGTTGACCATGCTAGGTGCTCATACTTCGTAATACACAATGCTGATGGCAATGTGGGAGGGAGGGGTGAATTGCGATGAGATAAAAGGATTGGTGATTAGTGCACATGGGTTGTCGAGTGTTTAATTACGCCGACGATACTCAGCTGCTGTTTAGCATTGAGAACTCTACTATGGCTCAGGCGCATGTGTTAGAAGTTCTTAGGTACACAGGTAGTTGGATTACGGTCAACCTACTGAAAATAAATCCCGAAAAGACGGAAGTCTTGGTGGTATCTACTGGTACATCACCTTGGGGTGATTTATATTGGCCGCAAGAACTTGGTCCTACTCCAACACCAGCAGCAAATGTAAAAAGTTTTGGCATAAAAATTGACCACGACCTGTCAATGTCTGCCCAGATTTCTACGGTAGTTGGCATATGTACTGGTCTAATCAGGCAATTGTGTAAGCTTGTTCCTCTGCTCTCTCAATCGATGCTTTGCACGGTAGTTTCAACCACAATTATATCATGATTGGACTATGGCAATGTCCTGTATTTAGGCCTGCCAAATAGCCTGATCAAGAGATTGCAGGTTGTCATGAATGAAGCGGCACGTTTAATCTTTAAACTCCCCAGAAGAGCTCATGCCTCCCCCCTATTGCTTAAACTTCACTGGCTCCCCGTGAAGCAGAGGGTGGAGTTTAAGAGCTTGTGTGTAGAACATTGGGCAATATATGGACAAGCACCGGTCTATATAAAGGATCGTTTGATGCCTTATAATCCTACATGATCGCTTAGGTCTTCGGATGCTCAGCTGTTGGTTTGCCCTCGCTTCAAACTGGCAACAAAGGGTGGAAGATCCTTTTCCAGACTAATTCCACAGCTGTGGAACAAGCTGCCAGACATGCTTCGCAAAGAGGCCAATCTTCTAAAGTTTAGAAAGCAGCTGAAAACAACTTTATTCAGGGAAGCCCTTGGCCCCTGCTAATCATAGGGTATTCTATTCCTTTTCTAGCTGGGAATTGTTGGGTTTCTTGGTCTGAAAGCGTCTTGAGGCCTGTCTGTGAGTTGGCGCTATACAAACTAAAGTAACAATAACAATAACGATTGTTCTCTGCTGGCGCTCTGGGTCTCTGAAGCATTTCTTTTACTTGGTGGTGCTTTCTAAAACAAGGAACGAGGACACTGTAAACAGTTACCTGTAACAGACATGCAAATTGTACACTATACAACCAAATCATACACATCTCAGCGCCTTACTAATAAATTAGCAAAATGTGCTGCATTTCCAATGATTGTTTTGAGAAATAATTTATTTAACCCTCAGTTACTCCCAGGTGACCTTTAAGGACCAAATTGTTCCTTCACACCCGATCCTCTTGTGCATCTCCGGTTGTTCGATCCACAATCTATTCAAATGACAGCAAAGTGAAGTAGAACTACGGTTCACTTTGCTCCTGTTGCTGCTGCACAGAAATGAACTGTTTATTTGCGCTTGAGTTCACTCCTCATGATTCAATGGCGTTGTCTTGCATGTGTGAGTATTTTAGTTAGCTCTAACCTTTTTTGTTTGTTTTTCTTATTTCATGCAGGGTTTCAAGACAGGACATTAGAAAATAAACACTTGAATAAGACCGGAAAACAGAGTTCTGGAGGTCCAAAGCAGGTAAGCTGGTGTTCGATGCAGACCTGGAGCAGGCGCAGAAACTCCCTCTCACATTGGTAGAAGAAATCAAAGGCCTGATCACACCTTGGGTACGGTTAAAATACAACTACACCCAAGATGCTGCCTAATCTTTTGCAGGTTTGGAAATGTCACTGTAGTCTTGTGGGACTGCAGGACTGGGCCCTCAAAAACCAGAAGCAGTGCACTGGCTGGGGTGACCACACTGCCAAGGAGAGTATGTGGCTACGGAGGCCAGCTGTGATGACCAGGAGAGCCTATCACAGGCAGGATAGGACTTCCAGGACGCCTCAGAGCTGAGGTTTTGGGGGTTTGACACGTAAAGGACTACAGGCCAGGTAATCCCTTACAGCAACCCGCCCAGACCACCCCACTGGTGGGGTCTTTGCTAGGTTTTGGGTTTAGAGTTGACAGACTAGCTGTGGTTGGAGATACATGTGCTATTCATTCTCAAAACCTTTCCTCTGGTGTAAACCTTACAAGTGAACCTCATAATGTAAACAACCTTTTAATGCCCTTATTAGGAGCAGCCTGGAAAATAGGCCGGATTTCCTGAACCCAGAGTTACCAGCACTCCTGTATCAGTTGACGAGTGTGGCCATGAAATTCCATTAATTAATGAGAAATTACACGAGGAATCAGCTATTCCAGGTCCCATTCCACCGTTAGTTCCTCATTTTGGACCAGACTTTCACCCTTATAAGCAGCTGAAGACTCCGGGTGAGAGTAAAGAGATCTGCAGCTATCCCACAAATCTCATTAGTCTGATTGGAGATGCAGGTAATTTCTGTCAATGGTCCTCTCGTAATTAAGGGGCAATGTGTAATGAGGGCTTTAGTCTTTTAGACTCTAGAATGGCGCTCGCTTCATATTGTACATGACCATCGATTCTATAGGTGGTGGCGGAGGTTTGGGTGAACTATACTTATTGTAAGGCTTGAGCTAGGAGACATTAAAAGCCAGATGAACTGGCAAACCACAAGGCAAGTTCAATTTGGCAGACTCTGGACTGACTAATTGCACAATAGAGAAGAAGGCCTACAGAATGAGGCTGAAGTTTATAACCATACAGAATCTTAGTCGACAAGGTTACTAAGTTGTCATTCAGTTATAATGGAATTAACTCTGAATGCGCTGTTGCAGGGGAGGAGTGGAGGCCGGAGACAGCAACCTCCGCAATGTTCTCTGGGGTGGGACTCGGTCTCCCAGAACTCATTGCTGCTCAGGAAGAGGAGGAGCCTCCAGTGCAGCCTTTTCGGCGCAAGGAGACTCCCGCAGTCTGGGCGTGCCCGGCGGTACCCAGGCTTTGCCTGGGCCAAGGGCGGGTCCGCCTGCGGCTGATCGAGGCTTGGCCCCATCATTGGGAAGTTCCTGCAAACATTTGAGAGCTGAGACAGCTGATAGAGATAGTGGGGTAAATGAGATAGCACTGCTCTTGGTTGTGCATACAATCTTAAATCGCGTTGTTTTGGCCTGCAACCCGTCCCCTAAAGCACACGTTCTAAAAACTTTAAAAGGAAAAGTAGGCTCTGTGCGGCGAGGGCAGTGCCCTAATGATATTGAAGCTATGGGTAGGTGTTATCTGTTTCTATTGGTGAGGTAGTATGCAAAGCTGCATTCTCTTAAGACTGTGGAGAATGTGGCCTAGCTCTAAGGGGTTTAATTCCTCCCATCTCTAAGACCGCTGTGCGCCAGCCGTCGTGGGCAGTAGTGGTCACTGGAGCAATCACGGCAGCGTTCAGGCCACAGTGCGCCGTGTGAGTAGATGATGAGCGCCTTCACAAACATCGAGGTGGGCAGCAATCTCTCGAGACCTGCCTACCACAGGTGGCACGTTTCATCTGAGGTGTTTGTGGCACCACAGGCAACCCCAACCGTTTGGACAGTCACAGGTGAGGTGGGTCCCAAGTAAGTAAGTTCATCAAGAAAAGGTGTTGGACTTTATGTCTTTGTGGCATCTCTGGGGGCAGAAGGCGTGGCACCAAACTTGCCGGGAATCGTGAGTGCTGTAACAGGATCTGTGGAGCACTATTAAGGAAAGGGCGGAGTAAGGATTGAGGTGACCCCATAAACGCTTCTAATATAATCTTTCCTTATGTGTAAGGCACTAATATTATTAGTAGCCCTGGATGATATGCATTGAACATAAGTAGCTCTTATTACTGAAAAGGTTGGAGACACCTGCTTTATCACATTTGCAGAGCATTTAGATCACTCCGTCTATATGTAATGTAAACAAGGTCGGGCCAACATAGTCCTGGCGAACCCCACACCCAGTATTAATCCGGTCTGTCTGTCCACCCCTCTGCCCCACCTAACACAAGCAAAGTTACAGGGTAACAGCGTATTATTGGTTTCAACATATTCTCTGGCATTCACATATTCCTTAACACCTTCCAGAGCTTTCGTTGTAGAACAAAGTTAAAAGTGGCCATTACATCAACAAATGCAACATATAAATGATCCCATTCCAGTATAAGACTTTTCCAAACCAATAAAATAAACCAGTAAACCTTCTCCGTGTTACAATTATGTAATCTAAACTGCGCCTGAAGATGGGATAGGACCTGGAACTCACTAATCCAACCATTACCTCGGCTAAAAGTGGACTGCTAAAAATATCCGTGCATTATCAATTGAATTAATCATCCGATTGTTCCCAGGATTGTCTCTATTTTCTTTTTTTATACACGTGGCCCTTCTCCAAGTATCAGGGACATCAGCACCTGATAGAATTGCTTTAGAGAGGACATTCAAATGTGAACCTAAGCGTTTAGGTTTAAATCGATGGATATCCACCCCAGGCGCTTTACCAACTTTTTCAGCCTCAAAGGCATTGTTTCATCCAGAGGAAAGGAAATTGGAGTCTGAGGTTCAACAACAGGCTCGGAACCTTTTGCTGCTACGGTCCTCTACCAAAGAGCTATTAGTGTCTGGGACTGAATGGAGATCGGAAAAATGCTGGTGCCAATTCTGTGGTTGAATATTAAGCTCAACATCCCTATTAGTTATTGGGCTACAACGAGCAAGAAAATGCCAAAAAGATCTAGGGTCAGATGTAGGTCACCAAATACCGGTCGGTAACGGCCGATTTCGGCCACTACCGACCGGTATTTGGTTTGTGACATGTAGGGGGCCTGAAATGTACAGATTCTGTAAAATACCGAATTGGTAAATTTACCGAATCGGAAAATATAGATGTAATGTGGCACTGAAAATAGTGCCACAGGCCCCTAAGAATTCGTTATTTACCATCAAATACTATTTGATGGTAAATAACGAATTACTGTGTACATGCACATCTGTGCATCTACACCTGTGCGATGTGGCGCACATACATGCCCTAAGGGCATGTATGTGTGTCACATGGCACACAAGCCTGAATCAGGGGTGCAACAGGGTGTCAAAGTGACACCCTGTCCCCCTTGTCAATTCGGTAATTTTACCGAATCGGTATTTACAGATTCGGTAATTGCCATTGGTTCCTATGGGCCTCAAGGCCCATAGGAATCATTGGCAATTACCGAATCTGTAAATACCGATTCGGTAATTACCGAATATTACCAATTTGTTAATTTATTCGGTAAAAATACCTACATAGCATTTACCGATTTGTAAATATCGAATCGGTAAAATTTGGTATTTATGAATCGGTAAATACTAATTACCTACATCGGGCCCCTAGTATCTTTGGTAATGACCAATTCTTGCCAATAAGTCTCCTCGCACTTCCTTTTGCTTGTATTCATAGCTGACATATTCTCTCCTGGCCTTTGCTAGCTCAGTCCTTGTGCCTCCTTTAATTGCCAATAGCAGTTTAGATTTTGCCTTCCTACATTTGCTTCCCAAACCAAGACTTTCCTCTTGGTTTGGAAGGCAGTGGGATCGTAGGTCGCTCAAAATACTCTGAGTGCTGCGAGGATAGTGCGGTGGATGTTAATTAATGGCATCTTTTTAGCCAAATGATATAAATGAGGTTTGAGGATATCAGAAACAGCAGTGTATATACTGACTGGCACATCTGGCCTCACCTCTGTTGACTGCCATTTCACATGCTTCTTATTGGTGTAAAGGCTAGGTGTTATGTGCACATTTGTGGATGTCATTCGTTCAGTAGGAGGAGAATTATTCAAGAAGAGTCAGTGGATTGTGACCACTATCATTTCTCTCTACCACTTTCATATCACACAAACTGGAAAAACAAAGTGCAAATCTAGCAAATTATAATCAATTTTACTATTGCTTTCCACCCTTTTGAATATATACTTTGGTTCCTCATAGTCAGAGTTAGATCGCCCATTGCAGCCTGCAATCCAGGAGATAGAGTAAATGCTGCTATCTGTGGGACAGCAGAGGACATTTTTAGGGGAGGGGCTGTGGGTACAAGAATACCTCATTCGTCTTCATCATTCGTGAGCTCGTAGGTCTCAGTGGTGAGCTCATAGGTCTCAGTGAAGTCTATAGCCAATAAGAAGTGGAAAATTCCCACCAAATAGTCATCCGTTAACCCTATGATTGGAGATTTTACATTCCATGCGGAGCTTCGATTGTAAATGTTAATTAGTTTAAGGTAAGGACCAGAAGTAGAGGAGAGGAGATGCCCCAAAAGATCGAGAGGGCCTTGTTTCCAAAGTCTGGACATGATTTTAGCCAAAAGGCCAAACCTTCAGATGGATCAGCAGAGGCTGATGGTCTCGAATCAATACTGTAGTTTTGATAACTTGATCTATAAACTCATGATAATGCCCAGGTTTCTTGAAAAGCACATATGTGGATATCGTCAATGAAGGCACACCCATATCAATCATCAAGTTCGATCTTTAATTCCCACACATTCCATGACAACAGCCGCAGACTGTGAGCATCGGCTTAGTGCTGCTGCAATTAAACCATATTGTTCCCCAGATCTGGAGTCTCTAGGGTGTTTAAAATTGGGTCCTTCATTAAGGTACCTAACAACTTCCCACAATAGGAATTGGTAGACGCCTGATCTATGTGCGTCTTGAGTGAGTTGTGGCAGATGCAGGATAATAACAAACCCTTTGATTCGAATAGAGCACCTCGCACCAACCGACAGATGCCTGTGCTGCTTCTAGTTATGTAGCTGATTGATGCTTTCTGGGCTGTGTAAACCAGGCCGGACTGGCCTACTGGGCACCGGACATTTCCTAGGTAGGCTGCCAAGGTGGGGACTGGTTGAAGACCCCTAGGGCCGTTTTCAGGTCCTGTGACCTGCGTTGCACTGCGCTGCAGTGCTTGCACAGGCGAGATTCCTTTTGTCAGGGGTTTAGAAATGAACCCTGGAATCGCACACGCTTGTGCGTGTGTTTTCCGTTTTGGGGTCTGTAATTGGGCTTTGAGTGCGTGTTTTGTTTCAACAGAGCACGCAATAGGCCAAAAGTGGGCGCAATGCTCCGCCCACGGCCTATTGGTGTCTGTTAAGCGCACCAAAGCCCATATGTTTTCAATTATCATTATTATTATTATTATTATTATTGATTTATCACATCTTTCACATTTTGTTGTGCTTATTTCCCTTATTTATCATTTTGAAATCTGTCAGGCGGAGACCTATATGTTGTGTATTTACATTGATGCTATGTATGTCGCCTGTCTTATTGACCTTTCTTGTCTCTATAATGTAAAGCGCTCTGATACCCCCGGGTCCAGCCAGCGCTATATAAAACCTCTAAAATAAAATAAATAAAATAAATTATCGTGCCCAGACACAGGCGCGATAATTGAAAACATATGCCTCGCAGTGGCATGTGCGCACCACTCACTGGCGTGTTCTTTTTTTTTTTTTTTTTACAATAGCGATCGCATTCAGTGGCACTTTTTTTTATCCCACTTAAAGCCCAGCTTCTGGGACTGTTTGTAAATTGAAAAACAAAGCCCTCCTGTCTGCCCAGGAGGACAGGTCCATCTCCCACACCTGTGTTTGTTTTTCATGGATGGATCATGGGGTCAGGGTCCCCAATGCTGCGGGGCCCCACAGAGGCCGTTCTCGTTCAATACAGTGCCTAGAAGTGGGCAGCATGTGCAGAGGCGCCAGGGCCGGACTGGGACCAGCAACCAGCCCTGGGAGGGGGCAGCCCCGACACTCTGATAACTTGGGGCTTAACCCCGGGCTGTGCCCTCCGACCTCGGACGTACCGCAGGCCACGCCCACTTGAGACATCTCAAAGGCCTCATCCACTACCTCGAGTCTGAACTGGATCATTTGCCCCCTGGGCCCTGAGCAAGCATCGCAATAGAAGAAGGTCTCACCCTCCGCAGCAGGGGGCACTGCCCCGGTACAGGGATGGGAGCAGGGGGCACGTATGGAACCCACCACCGCCCGTCTCTTCACCTGTGACTTGTCCTCCTGTAGCGCCTTGAAGCACACTGCGCTGCAGGGCAGCTGGACCCTTTGCTTTACCGATCCCCTCTCGTGGATCTTGACCTCTGACACCCCGACCTCAGGAATAACATGCTTCCTGAGATATTTAAGGTTTTTACCGTTCCTCCGCTCGGCCTCAGTACAATGAAGCATGGGGTCGGCCCTGCACTGCAGTGATCTGCACACAGCTCCTGTGTGGCTCCTGCTATGGAAGGGCTGTGACATTGACTGGGGCGTGTCCTGTGCTGTATAACATACGTTAATACATATCTTTACAGCAGGCACGTTAACCCACTGTGCTATCTCACCCAAGGCCCCCCTGCACTCCCCAGAAGGAGCCGATGCCCTGTCGGGGTCTGGTGGTATCACGAGGGCAGACCGGACCCTGATCTCTGCCGCTGGCACGCTAACCCACTGAGCTATCCTGCCCAAGGCCTCCCTGCTCTCCCCAAAGGAGCCAAGGCCTCCGAGGCCCTGCCGGGGTCTGGTGGTTTCACCAGGGCAGGCCGGTCACTGAGCTCTGCAGCAGGCACGTTAACCCACTGAGCTATCTCACCCAAGGCCTCCTCTGCCCTGCCGGGGTCTGGTGGTTTCACCAGGGCAGGCTGGTCACTGGTCTCTGCGGCAGGCACGTTAACCCACTGAGCTATCCTAGCACATGCCGCAGGGGGGGGGGGCACTCGGAAGCCACTTCTGCGGGCCCCTGGCAGCACGTGCCATGCCTCACTCAGTGCCCAGAGGGCAGGAGGGTGGGGGCGCTCAGAGGAGCCCCGCCCCCCAGAGACCTGCGAGGGGCCAAGCACTTAGGGTGTGCCCTCTGACCCTACTCAACACAACTCACTCAAGACAGGGGAGGGGTGGGGGCACCTGGAGGAGTCTTCGAAAGCCCCCCCACCCACTCCCCAGACCGAGGGAGGGCACTGAACCCCTGGAGGCCCCTAAGTGTGCCCTCAGACCCCATTCATCACAGGTCACATGGTGTCGGCCTTGGCCGTGGTGGCCTTTGCTGTGATGGGAGCAGTGTGTGTGTGTGTGTGTGTGGGGGGGGGGGGGGTGATACCCCTCCCCCTCACACCCTGCGCACTCATTCGGGGTACACACGTCCCGGCTCATAGAACAGGCTCAAGGTTTCAGAGGGCTGTCAATTACCATACTGATGCATTCTGGGAATTGTAGTCTTCTCCAGTCAGTAAAAGGCTGTTATTCGGCTGGAGCCATAAAAAGATTTTTTAAAAACACATCGAAACAACAAAAAATACAAATTCAAAGGCTCAACAATCCTAAAGAAAAGTACAAATATACATCATACATAGCCTTGTCGCATTTCGTCATGACAAAAAAAAGCATGTGAAAAATAGAAACAGTAAAAAGAACAAGAACTGCCAAGTAATACGAAACTAAAGGATCATAAGCTCCCCAAAGTCTAAACATGTTTGGCACTTCTTATCCTAAGAGCTGTTGGACATAACTAACAACAGATAAACTGCACTTTGAGGCGCTATAGGTATTGGTAAGTTGATTCATCAGATCTGTGGCCTGATGAACCCAAACAGGACATTACACCTCACGCCTCGGACTGATATGAAAGACACAAAAAACATAAAAGGTGCAAGAGATCACACAGACAGCATGTATTTATTTATTTATTTATTTATTTTTAACACTTGTAAAGCGCTGCTTATACCCTAAGGCGTCAAGGCGCTCAAAACCATTATTGAAGAGAGTGAGGAATGAAAGACTAAACAGGTTGACGGATTAGAATGGGTTACTGAGAGAAAAGCCAGGTTTTCAGAAGTTTGCGAAACTGGAACAGCGTGGCACTTTGTCTGATGTTGAGAGGCAAGGTGTTCCAAAGTCTGGGGGCCGCCACCAAAAAGCGACGGTCCCCCCAGGACACTGTTTTGGTGCGTGGAACAAGCAGTTGGTTAAGGGTGGCTGATCGTAGAGCTCTTGTAGGCTTGTAAAATTGAAGTTTGTCTCGTAGAAAATGTGGTCCTTGATTATTGACTGATTTAAAGACTATACAGAGGGCCTTAAAGTGGACTCTTTTTTGTACAGTCAGCCAATGGAGGTCTTTTATGTTTTTGGCAATGGGTTCGAACTTTGTTTTGCCGGTGATGAGACGGGCTGCTGCATTTTGTATAGTTTGAAGTTTTGCAGTAACTCGGGTTTGCGCGTTAAGAAATAAACCATTACAATAGTCCAAGGATGATAGGACAAGGGCAGAAACCAGTGTCTTAATCGCAGATTCGGGAAGAAAAGGACGTATTTTGCGAATCATTTTTAGTTTTAGGTGCGCAGTGGATGCTGTCTTGTTGGCGTGATCCATGAAGTTCAGTCCATCATCGAAGACAATCCCCAAGTTCCTGACCTTGGAAGTCGGTGTAGGAGGTGTACCGAAGGTCTCTGGCCACCAGGTGGTGGACCAGGCTGGGGATAATGGACCGAAAATAAGTACCTCAGTTTTTTCTGAGTTTAGCTTTAAGCAGTTTGTCGCCATCCAATCTCCTATATCTAGGAGCCCTTTCTTGAATTTTTCAGCTACTTGCTCTCCGTCACCTTTGATCGCCAACACTAGTTGGGTGTCGTCGGCGTACGAGGTAAGGCTCATCCCATGTGCTTTGATGGTCTTAGCTAGGTCCGACACATAGATGTTGAAGAGTGTCGGACTAAGGGATGAGCCTTGAGGAACACCACAGGGGGCGGAGAGTTGTGCTGATTGAAAGGGTCCTAGAATGACCGCCTGCGTTCTATTGGCGAGGAAAGAGGCAATTAGGTTTTTGGCCGTATGACAGATGCCAAATCCTTGGACACGGTCGACCAAGATGTTGTGATCGACCGTGTCGAAAGCCGCTGATAGGTCTAGCAGAACCAGTATGGCAGTGCCACCGTGGTCCCTAATGACCCTGATGTCATCAGCGGCTTTGATCAGGGCTGCCTCGGTCCCGTGATGTTTCCGAAATCCAAACTGCGTGTTGTCGAGGAGCTGGTGCAATTCAATAAACTCAGAGATCTGGGTGTTCATGATCTTTTCAATTGTCTTTGCAATGAAAGGAAGACTGGCAATTGGACGGTAGTTTTTTAGCTCATTTTTGTCGAGCGAGGGTTTTTTTAACAGCGGCTTTAGCAGAGTGTTTTTGAGCGGGTTAGGGTAGTGACCTGACCGCAAAATCAAATTACAGACCTGTGTAAGTGCCGGTGTGATAACGTCTAGGACTGGTCTGAGAACCGATAGAGGGCAGGGGTCTAGGGGTGAGCCTGATTTGATGGTCAGAAGTGTGTTTTTTATTTGCTCCTGGGTGACTGGTTGAAAGCACGGAAAGGCATTGGCTGAGGAGGAAGTGACGGCTGATGTGGGGGCCGGAAGTGATTTGGAAGAAAATGCTTGATAGATGTCATCTACTTTAGTGTAGAAAAAAGCTGCAAGAGAGTCACACAGTGACTGCGACGGGGGGGGCGTGAGATCCGGGGAGTTACCTGATAAAGCTTTGGTAATGGAAAATAGTTGCTTACTGGAATTCCTGGCCTGCTCAATTTGGTCGGTGTAATATTCTCTTTTGGCTTGTGCTATCATATTTTTATATAGGGCTACGGCTTCCCTATAGGCAGACTTACTACCTGCATCATAATCTTTTCTCCAAGTTCTCTCCTTGCTACGGTTGATCTGTTTTTGTGTCCTGAGTTTTTCATTATACCAAGGAGCGGTGGGTTTAACTCTGTTGCTGGAGTGTTCCTTGGAAGGGGCTGATTGGTGAGATGCCTGGCCAATCCAGTCATATAATTGCTGGAGAGCTAGATTGGGGTCTGTAGCGAACTCTGGGCAGGTTTGTATGAGTGTGAGTTTAAAGTGTTCTAGATTTATATTTTTCCAGTCTTTGAACGGTAGTTTAGGTGCCGGTTGGGGATTATTGTTACAGTCATTGCAAGAGGCAATATTAGCAAAGATTGCAAAGTGATCTGTCCACTGCATGGGCAAAATGTTGGTGATTTGGAGTCCTTCTAGATTGGAAAAAATAGGATCCAAAATGTGGCCTGCTTGGTGCGTGGAGGACTTAACAAGCTGTTTTAGCCCTAGGTTGCCTAAGTCAGTGGTGAGAGCAACGGAGTCGGCTAAATGATCGAGATCTAAATGAAAGTTCAGGTCACCGAGAACTGTGAAACTGGTTTCCGTAGCTACGGATTCCATTATGGTATTTAAATTGGACAGAAAAGTAGTTTTTGATCCCGGGGGCCGGTATATTAATATACCCTTGAAATTGAAAGAAGGGGAGATGTTAATAGAAAATTGCATAGCCTCACAGGCAGTGGATGGAATGAGGGTTGTTCTAACTGGGTAAGCATCTCTAGCAATTATGGCCAGCCCACCCCCTCTTTGTTTGGGCCTGTCCTGACAGTAAGCCTTAAATCCCGGTGGCACGGCGATGACCAGATCCGGCTGTGAGGAGTCATCTGTCCAAGTTTCAGTAATGAACAAAATATCCAACGCATAGTCAGTAATAAGATCGAATATTTCCTGTCTATGTTTGCCAAGAGAGCGCGCATTTATTAGGGCTATGGAGGTAGTAGCACCTGCATCTTGGTTAATAGGAGTGCCGATGATCTGATGGGGAGGGAGGAGGGGGATAGAATAGAGACAGTGAGGACAAGCGGTGGCCATGTCTTTATGGTTTCTGAAGGGTTAATTTTTAGACAGTTGGACGTTTCGGGTGGACATACGGCCAGTAAATTGTGTCTGGAGTAAGTTATGGCATTACCTGATGAATTTTTGGCAGGGTTTATGGCCCTGGGCCCGGGCCCGGCGCGGACGGGCGCAGACGGGCTTGCCTCTGGCGCGCCTCCGGCGCGCCGCCGGCGCGCCCGCTGCGCGGACGGGAAGTACCTTTGATTTTATGCATGAAAGGGGCGGGAAGGGAGGGAGCGTTCGATAGACTGGAGCGCAGCCCTTCCCTGCTCAAGATGGCGGGTGAGTCACGAGTAGTCACGTGACCGCAACCGAGAGGGCAGCGCTGATGTAGATGAGCTGCAGTCGCGCAATGCAGCGCGCGCTAAATTCCAGAAAGGTAATCTAAGTGTTTAGCCACCAATGATGTATTTAAAAATACACCTCCAAGGTGTAAGGAAGAAAAGCAGGTACCCTGCTGGGGAACGCTGCCAGAAAGGGCGAAGTGTCAAATGTGAAAACGGGTTCGATAAAATCTATGTTCATGGTTTGGGTGTGGCTTAGTGGACTAACGCGCCCACAGTGAGGGCCTGTGTTTGACCTCGTGGTCACAGGTTCAAATTCTGGCGGGTCCACTCGGCCTTTCATCCTTCTGAGGTTGATAAAATGAGTTCCTTGGGTAAAAATAAGCATCTGTTATTCAGCGCCAAGATACCCTTCTGGGTGAACATGCGCTTTACAAATACACGTTATGTTATGTTATCCATAATAGATGGGGTTCCATCCATTCTTCAGGTTTAATCTTGAGGTATGGGCAGACTGAATTTGTAATCGAGGCCTTCACCAATCTCTTTGAACTGCAATTGATCTCATTCGGGAAGTGAAACAAATTTGAGGTGTCAAGATGGGTGAAAAGTCTCTCAACCTAAAGTAACCAGGGGTGGAGTCTTTAAGCCATTAAAGAAGGGGAGCAACCCTCACTGCATCCTCCAAAAAAGGGACCACAGTTCCATAAAGACCAGGGGGGCAGGTAATCTGCACAAACCTCTCTTTTCTCTGGTTTCCAGTTTCCTGGATGGTGTATCTCACACGCCAGCCCTGAATGCATCCAGGGAAAGGCACCTGCTTGTATACACGGTCATTCATTCTTTTCTAGGTTTATGGCCGAGGTTCCTTCAGAATCTAAAACTGGCCTCAACTGTCCCGGCCACTTTCCGAGATCTCTTGGTCAAGATTGTGTCCCAGTAGGCGGGGCGACCGCGCATAGCCATGAAAAAACGTACACTTAGCTGGTA
Source organism: Lissotriton helveticus (assembly GCF_964261635.1). NCBI lineage: Eukaryota > Metazoa > Chordata > Amphibia > Caudata > Salamandridae > Lissotriton > Lissotriton helveticus. The sequence goes on along the minus strand of NC_136068.1, from coordinate 1,934,093,787 downwards.
TGACGGCGGTATTGGACTGCCGGACATCAGGAAGTACTACTGGGCAGCACACCTCACAACTATCAACCACTGCACCTATTGTCGCCCGGATTATCCCGGTTTTAATATGGACCGGTGGATCCTCCCAAATAGATCTTTTGCTCGTGCATTATACTCCAAGCCGGATAGATTCCCACTTACCGGCCCTACGCAGCATACGGTCAATATTTGGCATGCTGCAACTAAATCTCTTGGCTGGAATGATAGGTTGACTCTTGCCACTCCGTTGTGGGACTGTCAAAAATTTGGAGACCATCGACAAACCAGGGGTTTCAGCAAATGGGACCTAATTGGTATCTCCCATATCAAAGACCTTTGGAGTGCTGAGGGCGTGAAGTAATTTGCTATACTACAGAACCAATACTCCCTCGTGAACTCGGAGCGCTTCCCCTACCTCCAAGTCCGACACGCACTGCCCCGTGGCACAACCCCTCCAGAAAGCTCCCCTTTAGAGGACAGACTATTAGATGGCCATCTGCCTGAGAAAGCCATCTCCCTTACCTACAGTAAACTAATAAACAATATGGATGACCCCCTACTGGCACTCTGTGAGAAATGGACCAATGACGGGATTGAACTGGATGATGAAGACTGCGAACGGGGGTCTCGTCTCCCAGGGCGGGCGCTATTCCGACGCGACTCCGCCTAGTGCAACTAAAAATCCCTCACAGGATATATATGACAGGGCCCCAACTAGTGCACATAAGTGGACTGACTGATGACACATGTAGACGGGGATGCACACACACAGGTACTTTTATGCACATCCTCTGGCACTGTGACCCGATCCAAGAATACTGGCATGCAATCCATGCGGTCATGAGCGAAACATTGGATGTCGAAATCAAACCGCTAGCATCCCGTTGCCTCCTCAATATCTGAGAGCCTACCGATCTTAATACATATACAACACAATAGGTCACTCTTGCCTGCATGCTCGCTAAGAGAAACATAGCTCAACTCTGGGGGGCCGCATATACGCCTACTGTAACTGACTGGAAAAAAGACCTCGATTGGAGTATGTTGCGTGAAAAAACTGTATATGTAGCACGGGGGTGTCCCCGGAAATGGTCTAAAATATGGGCCCATTGGAACGCTTACCGAGGAGATATCTGTTCCCCCTCAAGAATTAGACAATGAAGATTCTCCCTCCCCGTGATTTCCATCAAACTCGCTCACTGTAATTCTACGCTATTTCCTTTGTAACTTACTGTACCCTATCTACTGATTACTGTGACTATGTACCATCATGTCGAGATTGTTTAATAAAAAGATTTATAAAAAAAAAAATAATAATAATTTGTCCCAGCTGACATTTTCATCCGATAAAATGCCAAGGTAGTTAGGGTTCTGGACATTAGACATTGGGGTTGCACCTACATTTTGGTTTCTGCAAGTCATACTATATGATTTTTGTTGATTAACTTTCAATCTAAGATCCCCCATAAATTCATCAAAAGAATCGAGCAGCAATTGCAAACACATTTGCGGTGCTGGCGAGTAAAACTGTGTCATCCGTGTAGAGTAAAGTGGTACAAAAGGGGGTGGTGATGGACGGAGCATCTGAACCAATCAAACACTCACACCCAGTCAACAGATCTGGGTTTAATCCATCACCGTTCTTTAGCCCACTCTGCCACCCCAGTTCAGACATGGCCATATGCAAATCAGTCTGACCCTGTGCCTCATGGGAACAGTCCATCCCAAACTGCCAAGCCATGTCTTCCCTGGACCGTAAACAAGCTTCCGAGGACCGGTTTCTGGCATTTCAGCCGTCTTCAGCCCGGCTTGCTTGAATCCAGTGGCAAAGTGAGCAAGGAACTCACGTCTGAGCATACCCTGCCACACTTATGGTGGCCAAAAGCGGTACAAAAGAGCGTGGTGATGGACGGAGCATCTGAATCAATCAAACACTCACATCCAGTCAAAAGATCTGGGTTTAATCCATCACCGTTCTTTAACCCACTCTGCCACCCCAGTTCAAACATGGCTATATGCAAATCAGTCTGACCCTGTGCCTCATGGGAACAGTCCAGCCCGAACTGCCAAGCCATGCTTTCCCTGGACCGGAAACAAGCTTCCGAGGACCGGTTTCTGACATTCCAGCCGTCTTCAGCCCGGCTTGCTTGAATCCAGTGGCAAGGTGAGCAAGGGACTCACGTCTGAGCATACCCTGCCACACTTATGGTGGCCAAAAGCGGTACAAAAGGGGGTGGTGATGGACGATGGATTTAGGACCAGATGTCTGTACCGGGGTGAATGTATGACATTGTTCTGCATTCTGTCCATCAACTGTTGTTTTTGCATCCGTGTAGAGTAGCCAGCTCCCTACCATTGCTAGAGCCGTTCCTTTTTTGGCCAGCACAATCCAAAGAATTGATATAAATAGCATTTGCAATGCAACAGGTCTTGCATTTTCGTGAGTTTGAGCTATTGGCATTGTAAAAGAAAATGCTTTTTATTTATGTTTTGGTTTTTGAAACATAATAAAAAGTATTGTCATTTACAATTGCAATAGATCAAACTTGCGTAAATGCGAGACCTATTGCATTACCAATTCTTGTTGTTACAGGGAAGTTTTGCTGCATAGCAGCAATATCGGCCCCCTGCAATGAAAGCAAAAAGCAGCACAAATCTTTCCACTAACCCAAGATTACCCCACCACCACCACAGGGCTGAGATCGTGCAAAGGCTGATTTCGGTTACCAGTCCGGCCCTGTGTGTAAACCATGTTGTATTATCAATAAGAGACGTGCTTTTTGATTATTGCACTGTGATAATTAAGCTTTATGTCCATTGCAGTTTGTGTCTGATTATATAACTTATCAAAATTTAAATAAAGCTTGAACATGGTTAACATATCACAATTTTGACAGCTATAGCAACATCTCATGAAAGATACCTGGAGAAAAATAGTATGCAGATATATATATTAGCTGAGCCAGTGCTACATCTCTGCATCCATAGGTCCACGCACAACAAAATCCAGACAGAATATCCAGATACTTTAGTTTTGTTTGCGTCTTAACTCTGTCATGCTTCGTGTTTGTATTTCATTGATGTGGAAGTAGAATTCTTTATGATGTGGCTGTATCTTGTTACTGTTGAACTGTAATGGTGCTGTCCAATCTCAAACCATATTGCTGGTTTGGATCTTGTTGTCCAAATGATTGAGCAGCTACTTTGTGAATAGTAGTTTTGCGATCTGCTTTTGAAACTGCCCACAAACCTGACTATATTACGCAAGGAGAGTAATGGCGCCACTCATTAAGTGTTGATTTCTTCAGGGGGCCATGTGCTTTAAGAACTGGTCACAAAATATTTGGTGCAATTTGAGATCACTATTTTTGCAACCAGTGTGCTAATATAAAAATTGACCTATGTACTAATAGGTCGGTTCAGAAATTATGGATTCCTAGTGGGTCACAATTGGACCTACCTAGGTCGCAAATTGCGACCCCTTAGAAATCGCAGCCATCACAAGGATGGTGACCTGCTGAGGCTAGTAGATGACCCCGTCTGAGTTTGCTTTTAATTATAGTTTTTTAAAAACATTTATCCAATTTCCATGAAATAAACTGGATGCTTTCGGAATAAAAAAATAAAGTGTACGTTTGTATATGTGTGTAAGTATGGGACCACTGTTTAATCTTCAAAAATGTTTTTGTCAATATTCAGAAAGGGGGGCGCCTTCCCATCCACTTAGGACCCCTTGCCGTTTATGAATGATTTACCATCTCCTGTGAGGAGGTGATAAAAGAATAATAATTTGCAAATACATTTAGTCGCTAATCATTAATACATACCAATCTGATTCAGTAAATAGATGAGACTTGCTAAACAGGCCCTTTCCAAATGCCAAACGGTTTTTGCCTGCAAACCTAAATTGTAATTCGGTAATGTTACTGAATTGCAATTTTGGTTTCAACTTAAAACAAATGCCTTTTTGCAATCGTAAATGACACGATTCTGAGCATTGGACCCTTTGCAGCTTCAAAAAGGCTTTGCTCAACTGACCCAAGTTATTTTCCTCTACAGACTTTCAGAGCGCTTCTGCCCCAGTGCACCTGTCAGGAAAGAGACTAACTAAATCCCAGCATGTGCACACAATGTCTTTATAGAACACAAGATCAGATCTTAAATATTATTTGTGTTTTATTGTACATGCAGAAAGCTAACAGAGAAATTATTTTATTCCAACAGGTATTCAAGCTTCAGCAGAACCTGATACAGTGACACCTGTGTTAAATCACCGGAAGAATGACACTGCTAAAAATGTAATGAAAAACATGTGAAGGTGCACCAGACACCACACTGGAAGCCACATGTGGTTGAAAACTAATCAGGAACTGAGGGATGAGAAGTGAACAGAATGTGGGAAAAGGTTCCACACAAAGGATTATCTCTTAATTCATGAAAGAATCCACACAGGCGAGAAACCCTTTCATTGCACTGAGTGAGCTAGAAGATTTTGTCATAGAAGTGACATGACGAAACATTTAAGAAAACACACAGATGAAAAACCAATTCGAGACAATAAATATAAGACAAAGAACACAGTCCATAAAAGAACGTCTGTGGGTGAGAAGATACATGTTTGCAGCGAATGTGGGAAAGGATTTAGGCGTGAGATGGACCTCACCATCCATTTAAGAGTGCATACAGGGGAGAAACCTTATCAGTGCCTTGAATGTAAGAAACGCTTTACTCAGAAAGGAGGTCTTATTACCCATGAGAGAACTCACACAGGGGAGAAACCTTATCAGTGCTCAGAATGTAGCAAACGTTTTAATTCTAGTGTTATACTTAAAATTCATGAGAGAATACATACAGGTGAAAAACCCTTTCGATGCAGTGAATGTGGTAAAAGTTACAGTCAACGAGGGGATCTACTTAGGCACAAAACTATACACACAGGAAGAGAAAAAATCCATCACTGTACAAAATGCGGGAAAAGCTTTTTTGACAAACGCTATCTTATTCAACATGTAAAAATACACACAGATGAGAAACCATGCCAGTGCAGTGAATGTGGCAAAAGATTCCGTGATCATGCTTCTCTAACCAAACATGAGCGAACGCATACAGGTGAGAAACCATATCAGTGTGCTGAATGTGGAAAAAGCTTTAGTATAGTAGGAAATCTTAATGTCCACATGCGTTCCCATAATGGACAAAAGCCTTATCAATGCACTGAATGTGGCAAATGTTTCCGGCGTATGCACCATCTTACTAGTCATGAAAGAACACATACAGGGGAAAAACCTTATCAATGCACTGAATGTGAAAAATGCTTTAGTCTTCAGGGAGATCTTAGGAAGCATGAGGGAATACATTCTGTAGATAAACGTTACAAGTGTACGGTATGTGGAAAAGGGTTTAATCAGAAAAGATATCTTACTTCCCATGAAAGGCAACATATGGAAAGCATACCAAAGATATGAAGTACAATGAGCTAGAATTGCGGTTCTTAACCTCTTGACTTCTGTGGGCCTCCACTGAATCTTTACTGGAATCCAGGACTGTCACTGAGTCATTACTGGAAGCCAAGGACACCCTGTCCAAGCAATTTATATAATTTGCCCCTCAAAATATTACATAGAAAAACAAGTATATACTAAACAAATGCTAAAATACTGAAATATTTAGTTTATTTCACAATTTTATATAATAAGGAATTTCAGATTTTCAAACTTGCTTCTTTATTTGTATATACTTTGTTAATTTTAATTTGTTAATTTTAAAGTTAGTTAAATTTGTAATGCAATTGTGAACCACCTCAGTGGGCCGTGCAGCCCCCAGGGGTCCTCGAACCACAGGTTAAGAACCAGTTTATTATGAAAAACTAAAAGTTGAATTATTCTTATTTTCCTTATATTGGAGAGCATTATCTTCAAGAATCAAATTTGTGCTGCTCCATATTTGTATGGAAACTGTCGCATAACTCTAGGGCAGTAACCCATTAGTAAGAATTGTATGTCGGGACTGGAGACTCGGATTATGTTTAACTTTCTTCCTTTATTTTATCAAGTATTGGAATTGTATATTAGAAAAAAAGAGTAATACTGGTAAATTTCTACAATAATGTACAGACGGACAAAATTGGGGGAGTTCTAGAAAATTTGTTAAATGCTTTGAAAAGTGTGCAAAGTGAAGGCGAAGAGGTAGCCTTGATTGTTTGGGGGGGTTTCAATATTAATTTGTGCATTAGGAATGGAATAGATGTATGTGGTATAATGACTGAAGACGAAGAAAGTGAATCACATTTCTTACATTCATGTTATGGAAATATTTGAACTGAAATGATGTGTGGTCTTTTGCAAACGAGATAAGCCTTAACCCAGTACCCTTTAAAAGTACCTTTAATAGAAGAAGCTGTCATACAACAATAGACTACGTTTTAATTTCTGCTAACTTAGCCTCAAAGGTGAAGAAATTTGACACGCATTATACTATCCTGAGCGACCACTATCCCCTGAGTCTCTCCCTGAAACTATCAACATTTCAAACAGAGCACAACCACAAAATTGTCCACCCCTCCCAACATATGGATAGAAGTAGAAAAAATGGTTATACCTTGAAATGGTTGTTGGCTGATCCACTAGAAACGACCCGGAAAATCATGGTAAATAGCAATCAAGCCATGGGAGTTATTTTAAGTGAAACTGCAACACATGAAACGGTCCAAACCTCCTTCCAACAAGTTACAAGATCAATTAATGACGCCCTACGGGTATCAAAGTCTAGTCTCACAAAAAAGCCCAAAAGCTGGTTCGATTCGAACTGCACAAAGGCATATTCTGCTAAAAAAAAATCACATAGCTCTCCCAGAGATCAGGCGGCACTAAAAGAGGCAAGAAAGGCATATAATAAAGCGATTAAAGAACGCAAAAGGATGTTAAAAGAAGAACTATGGGAGACCCTCTACGATACCATTGAGTCCAATGTTGGGGCGGGTTTCTGGCGAGCTGTTAGGGCACCCTTCTTGGAATCAGGGGACATCCCCACTATTGAAATCGCACGGAAGTGGGTGAAGCACTATTCGGAAATTTTTAATGATAAAATTGAAGCCAATGCAGTAGACATGCCAAATGAGGAAGGGGAAGAAAGAATACCAATACGTTAGATAATAGAGAAGGATCTCCAAATTACTTTGGATGAAGTAAATAGGGCGATTATGGCAAGTAAGGGGGGCAAGGCACCCGACCCCACGGGATCCCACTAGACCTATATAAAAGTAACATAGACCTATGGGGCCGAATACTTACACAAGTAATCACTGCCAGTAGCTCCTTTAAACATATAGAGACATGGTCGAATCCATTCTAGTCCCCATTTTTAAAAAGGGGAATAGACAAGATCCCATTTGTTACCAACCAATATCCCTGCTAGACTCCTCAGCAAAAATAGCGGGGCGGGTAGTCTCAGAGAGACTACAAGAGTGAGCTGAGGATAATAAAATATTGTCAGACCTACAATACGGATTACGCAACGGACTGGGAACAGTTGAATAAAGCCTTAAACTATGACATTAAGGCCAATGATTTCTGGACTTGTAACACCTGTAATATAATCTATTTGATCGTATGCCCATGCAATATGGGATACGTGGGTGAGACATCCAGATCAGTGAAAGTTAGGTTAACCGAGCATAGGTCAGCTATAAAAACCCGTAAACTAACGGCCCCTTTGGTTGCCCACTTTGTGGATTTCCAACATTCACCATCAGATATCAGATGGCGCATTTTGGAAAAGATTGATATGCCCAATGCCAAGGGTGGCGAAAAGATACGAAAGAAGAGGGAGGTCTTCTGGATATTCTCTCTTAAAACCTTTACCCATGGATTGAATAATGACTTGCCGTGGGAAAATGCTATTCTGTAATTTAAGTTGGGTGTAGTCCAGAAAGTACATATTATGCGGTTTTTTTTACCTGACTGGTTATTTTTCCTATCCTGGTTATATCATTTATTACGTGTTAATAATAACCTTAAATTTTGCGTGATAAATAGAATGAAAACCTAGACACGATCTGTAATGTATCCTAGCCTATTTGTATGTACCAACTGTGGATAAAATAATTTTAAGAATATCCTTTTTTCTTAATATTTTGCTCTCCCTGCTGTCAGAATAAAACCTCTTTAATGACCTTAGCCGCATGAAATGAATAATTTTGGTGTGTATACGTGTTTAAATCTAAAATCGCCCCCGTGGCCATGGATCCGAGCAATATAGGGTCCTTCCCCTTTAACAAACCTAGTTAAAGGAGGTCAACCAATAGAAATCCTCCTTTTATAAAAGGATTCCGAAAAAAGAGCGCGAGTCCATTTACTTGGGAAGCAGAATCGAGTGACGGGTAAAAGCCGCATCTATATGCTGTGACCGGTAAGTTTGTTACCCCCGCCCGCGCCTTACGGTGTACCTTTAGAAATGCAGGAGCCTTGTTTCTGCAGAGATAATGACACGTCCGTTCTCTGTTTGCTTTCTTTTTTGCTCTAAATATCTAGATGTGCTGACAGTAAGGGACAGCTCCTGCGAAATAACAACAGATTCGTTACCGGTAGTGACAGATCCTGGTTTGCGCGATATATTTGGTAAGGACGTGAGCTTGTTATTCTGCTCGCTGTGACCTATCTAGATTACGGCATGTTGATAGCTGAGCCGTTTTCTTTGTTGTTTTCACCCAGGGATATCTTGCGCAAAGTTTGTGTGTGTAACGACATCTTGCGCAGACTCTTCCAAACTTAGAGTGAACGAGGAGTCGCTTGAGCTGGGATTTTTCCAGTGATATGTATTAAAAACAACGTTGCAGGCTGTCCTCTTTTTAGGTAAGCAGAAATGCCTCTAAATCCCATGCTAAATGTGCACTATTTTGTGTGGGTTAGTGACTCCATATCGTTTTATATATTTTTTATCTCTGTAGAATCCTTCGAGGGTAACTATATCGCCAACCTGAAGATATCGTTTTTCTGCTTCTCCCCCCACATCAATAAAATATAAACTGAAAATATTGGTAAGAGAGGCCACCCTTTAAAATAAAATAAAATAAAATTAGAATGCTGCCTAAAACTTTGATAGCAGATATTTGCTTAACACTAGTGTAAACGTATAGGTGTTTTATTAAATAGGGAACTATATCGAACTATATAGATTATACACTTGCAACAGATATGAATCAGGGTCAGTTTCTTTTAAAGATTAATTAATGCAATAGTTATGGCCCTTAATTGCTTCTTTTTTCTTCCGTAGATGTCCATGAGACTAACTATGATAGTGTGAACACCGCTCTGCTATTTCTGTATATACACTAATTATGTGTTCATCATATGAATAATCCTTTTTAACATGAGGTAAGACTATTTGTGACTATACATTCACTTTACAGCAAGGCCCTTATCTGTGCTATATTTTTATAGAATGGGCTGAGAGAAAAATATTCTTCTAACTTGAGAATCAGTCCTAAATCTTTTTCCTAATGTATGGGCATTCGTTTTGAAGGTATTAACTAGCCTTCTCATTCTTGAACACCCCTTATGGACAGCATTCTTGGTTCCAAATTTGCACATAGGTCTAAAATTCTTCCTTTTACTTTTCTTTACTCTTTATGCTTTAACCTCTATGCAATAACTCTTCTATTGCATTTTCTTGTAGTTTGGTAATTACTAAACTACTTAGGTCATTGACTTATGAAGCAACTTTTATCTTTTAAATTCTACATCAATGGATTAAGGCTAGGTATTTATACGAACAAGTGAGAATTATAATCAACCTATATTTATATTCTCGTACATGTATTTAATTGATATTAATATGCATTTTGTATCAATGTATCTTAGTGTTTGAATAGTTGTTTGGGCATAGGTACCTCTCCTTTGTTAAATGTTTTATACTAAAAAGCAGTATATTAGTTGTTTGAACCAATTAAGTGGCAATAGAATGTTTTTTGGCAAATCTGACTACTAATTCAATTATTCCGCTATAGATTCAATGAACTATGGAATAAAATATATTTTTATAAATTCTTTTTTCTCACAGAATAATGATGGTTACAGTCCTGATGAAGGCATAGTGTGTATGTCGAAACGCGTCGACAGGAAACCGTCAACTTCTTACATATTAATTTTTATTGTGACTACATATGTATTAATACAATGTTATTTTATCAATTAGGATCAATGTATTGATTTTTATTATATGTCTGTACCATATTAAACATGTATATTTTTTCATATTGAATTGGTTGTGTGTTTGCCATTTGTCTATTGTGCCACTCTTTGATATTGTATGCCTGGGATTGTTATCTCACATATAAAGCCTTAAACTAAGCATTCTTATTGGTAAATATTCTTACCTAAAAAAAGGAAGGTTATTCCTAGCGTTTGTTGACTTAAGCGCAGCGTTTGACTGCGTAATTCACAAGAAGCTGTGGGGAGCTCTGGAATTTAGGGGTGAACAACACCATTATATCCTTTTTGACACACCTCTATCAGAACGCCAACGGTAGAGTTCGATATGGCCTCAATGGAGAATGTACGGTACCTGTTTGAATTAAGAGGGGGGGTCAGACAAGGGTGCGTACTGGCCCCCTTCCTTCCTAATTTGTATACAAACGGACTAGAAGAAGCACTGACGAAGGCGGGACAAGACTACCCTCTGATGCCATACCGGCATTACTGTATGCAGATGATGCCGTCTTAATGTGTCGTACCCAAGTGGGCCTTCAAAGATTATTGGACGGTTTAGCTACCTACATGCGCGACCTAGGCCTCCGGGAAACACATCAAAAACCTCCATCATGAAATGTAGTTCAGGATGTAACAAATGCAGAGACATGTTTATTGACAGCCAAAGAATACATTTTATCAATAGTTTTAGTTACTTAGGTATCCTGTTTGACAATAAAGCTACATGGACGCAGGCTATGCAGATGAGAAAACTCGCCTACATGAAAACCACTGCAGCCCCAATAAGCTTTTCAAACAAAATTAGGAGTGAGACCCCCGCAAGCCCTACTACAAATTTACAGAGCAAAATGTGTATCAACAGCCATGTATGGGGCGGGATTGTGGGGAAATTGCAACACTCAATCACTGCAAACGGTCAAGAACCAGTTCCTAAGATACATATTGGCTCTCCCTAATAGTGTATCTTCACATGTCTGCCATTCGGAACTGGGGGTTCCATTTTTAACAGACCTAATTAAAATCGAGCCAATTATGCTCTGTCACAGGATATAGAGCCCCGAGGAAACCCACTTGAATAGGGATATTTTAAATAATGTTCTGGGAATGCCCGACGTGCTGAACCTCAAATGGTTTAAATATGTCAGGGACTTCTTCTGTGACCTAGGACATCCTCAGTTTTATAATGAGCCAACCACAATGAAACATAAATGCCTATCATTACTTGAATCTTGTCGTTTAACAGATGAAATAGCAACGCCCACAGTAATACATCAACAGATGATAGGAATAACTCTCAACATTCAACCCTATCTTATCCTATTGCGTGGCCAAGACGACAGATTATTGCTAACAAGATTCAGATTAGACATTTTTCATTGCATAACGAGTTTCCCAAATATGAATGATTGGGTAAGGGTGATGTAACTATGCCCTTGTAATAATACATCTGAGCAAACGACAATACATGTAGCTTTTTTCTGTAAATGTTATAACCTACTAAAGAAAAAATGGCGATTTCCACTTTTAAAGAAGCTTGCTATCAGAAGATGTCGCCCAGCGTTTTTAGCTTTACAATTTTCAGACAATGAACATACGATATGGATTTTAACACATTTTTTGAAAAGTGTGATAAAATGTAGGAAGCTGATAACATTGTAATGAATTAATGATCTGCATTATAACTATTTGTCTATGGGAAATGTTCTGAAGCTCTTTTGATGTACTTTTATGATGTGCTTGTATGATTTTTTAACATCGAAATCAAATAAAGCTTTCTATCTATCTATATCTATCCTTTATTTTATCTCAGCAGCCATTAACCCCTCATAACCGTAAAATGCAGGACTACAGTTCCCATGAGTCCAAGTACAGAACTTTCCATTTCACCAATCACATCAGCTGCCATCACACAGGAGCATCCTTTAAGCAACAGCACTTCTCTTTCTCTGCTGCTCAGCAGCCAGATGAGGGCTCTTCCTCGTTGATGTTCTTATGTGTGACTAATGTGCGCTTACTAGCATGTTATTCTGTTTTACAGCTGTGGGTTTGTTCCATAATTTAGTGTTTGTATACTGACCCACCAGCAGACTCGTCGAGGTTTCCTCACATATCAAGGCCTTCACCACTGGTGCCCTCTGCGAGCGAGACTCAGCAGGTACTCGCAGCTGACCTTAGGCTCCTCTGGGCTACAACTCGGACCCACCGCGCAACTGGAGTCCAGCTAACAATCTTTGCAGGTGGCCCGTTTCAATGGCGAGCTCGCAGAGCGTGGTTACACATCAGCACCTCTAGTCGGCGCCAACTTCAAGGAGACACTCGTTCTCTTGTCATGCTTATCTCCATATGCAATCGCAATGTGTAAGCGTACGGTGCACATGTCTCCTAGGCGTACTTGGTTGTAAGTAAAGTAGTACTCTCTCTTTAAGTTACCATTATCGGCTGCAACAGAGTGGAGGCGGGGGAGAGACAGAAGGGGGAGATAAAAAAAGAAATAAAAGCACTTACCTGAATAACGCCGGCTGCCGACTCTCCTTCATCTTCTTCTCCGCAGCAGGAGGCATGCAGCCTCCCAGAATTCCCTAGCCAATCACAGTGTTACAGCAGTGTTGTGATTGGTCTGAGCGCCATGGTTCGGCACTCAGAGAGAGACTGGGAGGTTGTGCATGTTCTCCACCCAGGAGATACAATACAGCTTGTGGGGAACATGCAAAGTGCGCATGATGTTTGGCCAGCTTGAGACGGCCGGCCAAACCGCCATGCGCACTTAAGGTGCAGCCACCAGTCCTCCTCCTTCGACGTCCGGGAGCCTGGCCTGGCCCCGCCCTAACCTAACCTGGTTTCAACTGCAAGCTCAATACAAAAAATAAAATGATAATAACGGAATGGAATGTTATCTTTGTGGAGGAGCTGCTGCTGTGAGTTACCACATGTATTACTCCTTGCTGATTAAAATGGACTCCAAACTGGGGGAACTAGCTATGTTGGAGGCTGGGGCAGTGGGGTAAGGCAGCCTCTTTGGAGAGCCTTTTGTAAAGGAACTTTGTAAATGTGTTACTACCTATTCCTCATTGGACGAGGTCCAGCAACCCATGAAATAAGATTTTGTTAAACAGGTTTGTGGTGGGGCTGGTAGAGGCAGGGAGTGAGCTTCTGGCCTACCCTATTCCCCAGCCTCCTAAATATTCCAGTAATCCGGCAATACCAGTTTCAAGACCAGAAGCTTTTTAGAGGCTTCTTCTGAACCAGAGGCAGATGCTGGGGCCTAGTAACACGCTGTGGTGCCGCCAGTGCCCCCAGGGGAACTTCAGTTGAGGGATACCCATTCTTCCCAACAAAAGTTGGCGGGTGCCTGGGGATATTTCTTCCCAAATGAAGGAAAATAACAATGGATGCCTGAGTGTTACATGAAGGAGAAAGGTACCCCCTGCTTACTTTCAGGTCCAAGAGGAGGGGGGAATAACACAAAATTGAAGGAAAAATGTCTATACTGACCTATCTAATTACAATATTGGCCAAAAGCTCATATGTACGATATGTCCCCATATATAAAATCTTATCACGTTTATTTGATAAATTATTATTTTATTGTTTATCAAAAATTTCTTTTTATGTATATTTTTGTTCTCTTTTTGTGCTCATCAAGTCAAGTCATCCTATAAAAACATACATATATTACGAATTCATATAAATTATGCACATTTGAAGTACAAATCACAAAATCATAAATAACCCCTCAAACAACCATCATACCTGCATTCTCAACTATCAACCTGTTCGACCATACTCTCGTACATACATACAAAACAAAAGTGAGAATAGAATACAAAGCATATATGGGATCCTGTATGGGTGTGACTTCTACAAAGTCACTTGATAATTTAATTATCTATCTCATCAACTCTTCTTTTATCTTTAGACAAAAAGGACATTTTAATGGCAGCGATACGGCAGAGGAGTGACAAAGGTTGTTTCTGCCATTGACGAAGATCCCTCTGGACTTGTGAGAGGAGTTTGGCGTAGTTTTTTGCAACTATATGCTCAGTAGAAGGGGCCAGGACTATACCCAAATAGAGGATCGTGGACTAGGATTGGAGTTCTCAATACTACCTGTGCTCTCCACTGTGGAGGGTCTCATTTAGGCCTATAGGCAGAATCATTGATTTCCCCATATTTACTTTAAAGCCGGAAACTTTGCCAAATGATGTTAGCTCCCAGAAGAAGACTGGCACTGAACGCCCGGGCATTTCCAGGGTCGCCAAGATATCATCTGCATACATACTGATTGTGTGACATTCTCCTCCGAAGGGAATGCCAAGGATATCGGGGTTATCTCGTATCCTTTGTGCTAGGGGCGCCACATAGAGGGCAAACAGTAGAGGCGACAGTGGGCATCCTTGCCTCATGCTCCGTTGGATGTCGAAGGGCCGTTCATCTTGGTGCAATGAGCTTTGTCTAATAAATGCATGATGCGTTTAGTGTTATCGCTGCTCTGTCAGTTAGGTATATAGCCAGATTGGCCTGGTTCGATGATACAGGGCATACGTGGCCAGAACCCCAGTAAATAACTTCAAGTCCAGATTGAGTAGGGAGATCGACCGATATGAGCCACATTGGGTAGCGTCCTTCCCGGGCTTGGGAACGATGACTATATCAGCGGCGAGCATATCTGGGAGAATAGATCCGGGGCCCTGGAAGGAGTTAAAAAGGCGAGTTAAGATCGGGGCTATGAGTGGGCAGAACGATTTATAAAACCCTGCCGAGAATCCATCAGGCCCAGGAGATTTCAAAGGCTTGAGATGGGAGATTACGCCTATCACTTCTTCAATCCTAATAGGCGCATCTAATGCTTCTGTCCCCGCTGCATTTAAGGCCTTCGTAGCGGCATGTTGCAGATATGTCCCACCATCCACATGCAGCTGCGAATCTTTATTATATAGAGAGGTATAGAACTCCCGGAGAGTTTCGGCTATCTGATCATCTTATTCCACTGTTTCTCACTTCGTATTCTGGAGGGCTGCAATTTTGGAGCGCTACGTGCGGGCTCTAAGTTTACTCGCCAGCAGGCTTCCAGTTTTATCTTCCCCCTATATAATATGAATGTTTACGCCGCAGGGCCGCATGTTTTGCTCGGTCTAGGTCCAGGCCATACCAGTTGCGCTTTGGCCGCTTTCAGTTGGCGCCATACTCTAGGGGCGCCTGTTCGGCTGTGTACTCGTTCTAGTTCTACCACACTTGCCGTAAGCAGTTCTCTCTTTTGCTTCCGTTCTCGAGCTTCCGCCGCAGAGGTAGCTATCAGTTCTCCCCTCACCACTGCGTTGAGAGCTCCCTAAATTGCCGCTAAAGATGTGTCCGGGGTGTCGTTTTTCGCAAGATAGTCAGTGATTCATTTGTGCAACTGTTGAGCTATCCCTTTGCGCTGGAGCAAGTTCTCCTGTAGTCTCCACCTCCCCTTTGGTCTGCGAGTCGAGGGCACGTCGACTGTCACTGTCACTGCGTCATGATCAGAGAGAGCACCACTGGGGTAATGTCCACCATATCTACTAAGGCGTTGAGTTCAGTCAATCCTATAAAGTGGTCAAGTCTGGCATATGTGTGATGTGCGTTGAAATAGAAAGAGAATTGCCTACTCTGGGGATGAGCCACCCGCCAAATATCCACCAAACCCCTGTGTCTCAGCCTCTCCCGTCCCTCTTTCGATAGAGCTCCTGTTTGGCCATAGCGTTGCCCGGATCTATCTTTCTCTGAGTTCATGACCAAATTAAGGTCGCCTCCACTAGTATCCTCCTATCCTGGGAACTCCAACATGGCTCCCTTAAGGAATTTTCCTTGTCCACCCACCCATAGCTTGTATGCCAGTAGCCTGCCCTTAAACTCTGCCACTTTGTCTCCCACTTTGCCTTGAAACTTTCTGGCGAACAATATAGCTACCCTTGCCTTCTTGTCATTTGTAGAGGAGTAAAACTGCTGGGGAAAGGCACGGAACCTCATTCTATGCCAATCTTTGGAGAGGAGATGGGTTTCCTGCAGAATGCACACATCTGCCCCCGAGTTCTCTAAGTAAGATAAAATAGCTCGCCTCTCAATGAGATTATTTAACCCCTTCATGCTGAGGGTGATCACCTGAAGAATAGGACTCGACATAATGTGTTCATGAGTGGAGCTTGCGATGTCCCTAGGGAGCTGCCCTCTCTATGTAGGTAGCCGTACCCCGAATCCCCGGTTCTGTCCTTCAGTGACTCTGGTCCTCATCTGAGCCCCGCCCCCAACAGCACACCGGTTCCCCTTCCCTCCCTCCTCCCTAACCCCAACAATACTCCCGCAACACTTTCAGGGTATCGCCTCCCCGGCTCTTGCAATCTGCTCCAAGTCTGCTTCTTTCTCTCCAACCCCCGGTTCCCCATTCCCTCCCTAAGCCCAACTGAACAGTCCCAAAGCTGTACTATAGTCCAATGTCCATTTACCACCAACGCAGACATTTGGAAAAAGAGAATGCCGGTCTGTACGTGTGGCCCAATTGACCCGCCCCCCCCCCCCCCCAGCCCACTGCAGCCACCTAAAGTTTGATGCTGTTGTGACCCATGGTGCAGATCAAAGTCTATCCGGTGTTGTGGTATCTCTCGACACCGCTTTCAGGGCTGATGTTCTTTTTTGCATCATTTGTCGCAAGATCTGGCCTCGAATCCAGCTTCGGCGAGCATCTGTGGCCTACTTTCTTCCGTTCTCCCCATGAAGATCTTTGTGTCCCGCTAGGTGACTCCTCTGAGCGCGGCTGATCCAGTCCCAAGAGCGCACATGTTTCTTGGAGTGATCGCAGCTGGTGCAATTGCCATTCCACTTAAAGATCAAATGGAAAGGATGACCCCAGCTGTATATCTCTCCATTTTCCTTCAAGAATGTTGTCACCTCCCTGAATGCTTTCCTCTTCTGTAGGGTGATGGAGGCCAAGTCCTGATGAAGTGCTACTGAGTGACCTTGATATTTGAGGGGTTGTTTCAACCGAGATTCACGAAGTATGCGTTCCTTGAGTGGGATCAGGCGCCAGTGCGTCTTCCCATGTGATCCGTGAAAAGGATTCCTACGCAGTCACCGGGATCACACCGCTATTGTTTCTGGAATGATGACCTTTCGTTCCGCTGCATGTAACGGATAATTAGGGCGGATTAGTTGGTAGCAGGGGTTAGAGTTTTGGAGCCTCTTTAACATGAGTCCATTTTCTCTGCCACGTAGCCACGCCACCCTATTGTTGCAGCTATTGACCCTATTGATACAGTTTTTAACAGCACATCTATTTTGCAGCGAATGACACACTACGTACATTGTGTCAGTTGAACTCCTGATCATCATGCTAAGTATATAATACATAGAATTGTATTTTGGTGTTGTGGTATGTGTTTTTTGTTGCTGTCAGTGAAGTTATTTTTTGCAATATTACAATGCTGAATGTGTCTGCTCCTCTGTTTTTAGGTTTAGACCTGGCGAGAGCTCGCAGAGCTCCGCCCAGGCCGAAAACGTTTGTTGACAGTATGGATGTTCGTTCCCGCCTCTGTTTCCCATTGGCTAGCTCCATAAATGGAAGCTAGCCATTGGCAAACAGAGGCGTCCGTCATCCTGTGAGGCGACTCGTGGGCGTTCCCGGGATGTTTTTCTCATCCGGCCCCTTTGGACACGTCATGTGGCTGTGGGCGTGTGTTTTTTTTTTTTGGGCCGCCTTTCATTTTGTCATTTGCCCCGACCTCTGGCACCAGGGTGGGTAGAGGGCGCTGGGAGCTTTGCTTTCTAAACCAACACTGTTGTGTCTATATTGTTCCTGGTGCACTTGTGAATGATAATATTAAGAAGAAAAGCGAGTCACGGGTGCAGGGGGTACACATGCATTTGAAAAAGCGGGATTCATATGCCTTTGAACATACACTACACCATGGTGACTTCTTCGCACATACTAAACGGCACGGCCACTTCCTTGAGCCACATACAAAACGCCGCGGTCATTATATCTCAGGCAGGCCTTTGCGCGTTTCATCTTCTAAACTTCACAGTTTCAGCAAAAGCTCAGAGATCCCGGTGGATGCCACCGCGCTGACCCGGAATAAAAGAGGTCAACCTGCTGCTGGGCCGGCCTGTTAATTGGAGACAGTCCAGTCCTGCCCCGTCCCCTGGTGCAACACTTCATGGCAGGGGTGTGTTTGGGGGGGACACGCAGTTACCCCACCGATAATCACACAAGAGCGCAGAGCTGTGCGCACAGCCGCTGTGCCTAGTGCTAAGAGCACGGGCTTCTGTGGGCTGTGAATCCGGTCACCAATGCGGATTCCTTCACATCCAAGGCAGCCCGTCATTCAAAAGGGGAGATGGCCGTCCGGGGAGCACTGCTGCCGGACACACCGAAGTGAAACCATTCAGCCGCCATGTTTTATTGGTTTTTATGTGACCCAAGCTGCGCGTGGTCTCCAGAGCAGGGGGGGGGGGACACGCAGGTACCCCACCGATAATCACACAAGAGCGCAGAGCTGTGCGCACAGCCGCTGTGCCTAGTGCTAAGAGCACGGGCTTCTGTGGGCTGTGAATCCGGTCACCAATGCGGATTCCTTCACATCCAAGGCAGCCCGTCATTCAAAAGGGGAGATGACCGTCCGGGAAGCACTGCTGCCGGACACACCGAAGTGAAACCATTCAGCCGCCATGTTTTATTGGTGTTTATGTGACCCAAGCTGCGCGTGGTCTCCAGAGCAGCGCCCGCACTTCCATGCCCAGTCTGAGTGGAGCAGCAGGCAGGGTGCATTCTACTTCCCTGGTAAAATTCACGGGAAGACCTTCTTTTTTTTAATTATTTTTTTTCACAAGTTTGGAAGTCAAAAGGCCTTTTTGATGCAAAAAATAAACAACTGTCCCAAGAAATTCAGGGCAATTGTTCAACCTAGTTTGAACAACTTAACACAATATTTTAAAAAAAGTAATAATTAAGGCGCGCACCCAGCAAAATTAACTGTAAAGACGAAAGCACGCCAGCCGTTGTTCGCTATTGATATTATCATTATTATTACTAATCTTATTATATTCGTGTAGTTTTAGTTGCGACAAATATTTCATTATTGCAGTTTCAGTTTTAACAATTGCGTTTTGGAATGATAGAATTACAAATATAACAACCGCAAAAAACAATCATTCTAATGTGTTTTGCAGTCATCTTCATCAAAGATCTTTATTCGGCCCAGTGTAAGAGGATAAAAGCACATTTAAAAAAATATATCGCAATTCATCATAAAGCACATATACAAGCCGCAGTCATGTCAGTGGATATAATCTTCAAGCATTGTTGAAACGGCCATTTACAAGTGTTTTCCGCTGAATCTTCCTTGGACCAGTGTGCTTTTGGACGTTGAGTTGCGCGCAGCAGGTGGGAACAAACATCAGGCAAAATTCGCCAATGAAACAAAAACACCAACGACGGAGAAAAGACCTCCCTGTGCAGAAAGAACCAGCCACACGTACCCAGCGGAATCGACTGGAATTTTTCCACCGGACATTTCATCAAAATGACATATGTCCTTACCCGATTCCAGCAGACTCCATTCAAAACTGGTCAAAAAGAATTTGTAACTGGGCGCAGAGCCATGGCAGGAGGTTTCACGAGCACGGACGTTTTGGGCATATCACCAAATACATGATGCATGTTCGAAGGCTAAACTTATATACCCGGTACAATGCTGCGTGTTCACAGACTATTCTCGGGTGAATCATGGAAGGGAAACGGGGTGGCTGGTAGTGAGATGCATACGTATTCAGCAATAACATGCCTGTAATCTGTCACACTTGCACACATTCCTGCTTACATGCATGTGGTAAACGTGTTTACAAACACAGCTAAACGCATGTAAGAACAGATACACCTACATGCATGCATACATGCTTTCCAATACACATACATGCGCACTGACATATTCACATACATGCACGTACATACACTCTTGCGTGCATGCAATAAACATATATAAACGTATCTGCAAATAAAACGCCTTCCGTTGCACACACACTCAGACATCCATGCGGACAAGTACCCCGCACACACCAGCTGTAGTGTAGTTCCTATCTTCCCAATAGGCTCTGCGCATTGGAATAATACCTACAGCAGTAAAGGCCTAGGCCAGACGTTAACTAGGTCTACTACTGTCGATACTAGACTTAAGTTTTGGGTTTGCCAGCGTAGCTCAGAGTTCGCTAGAAACTTTCTCGAATGTTCAGGAAAGAATTAACTCCCCTGATTAGACAAGAAGGGATTTAGTTTCTGACAACCATAGAACATGACAACTTTGCTCTCCCCTAATCAAGAGTGTATCTCCAGAGTCGTGTGAGCACAAGGCAATTATTTTACTCAGTCAGTACGTGCATTCTTAGTCTCATCAGATTGTAGAGAAAAGGAAGAGACGGGCGTGTTCAATAAAAAGGTGTTATTTATTGATCAGTCTCTTTTCTCGTACAAGAGAAATGGATCGATATTATTGCAATACTTATAGTTAAGTAAAGTGCATACATTAAAAGCAATAGTATAAAATAATACTGTAAAATCATTGATATGGTTTCTGAGCCATATGATGTTTAAAATGATTAAAATATATTACATACACATATACATTTGACTGAACGTACTCAACTGGTGTTTCTAAATACGCCTACCCCGTGTACCTGACCTAAGTCTAATGCGTGGGCGGGAATAGAAAGTTACAGTTTAAGTTAAGTTTGTTTTTGCCAAGTGAATAACTAAAGAATTCTCTGTGAGGGGTTATTCAGTTCTGTACCTGGAAGTTAGGATGAAATGAGGAATGGTATCTCTTTCTCTGCTCTCGATATTCCAGGCCGCCTGCGAGGGCTGCCCGAAAGCGCCGGTGCTGGGTCTCTCGGCAGGAGATAGCAGCGCGTCTCTCAGCGCGTCAGGAAGGCGGGGCTGCTGCCAGCGGGGTCTGCTCTGCTCTTGGCTTCGGCAAGTATGGCTGCTCCGTCTCGTCACCACGCGTGTGTTTGCATAGGGCAAGATCGGCAATATTTATACCTTAAAGGTGCCGAGATTGACGTAAGGATGGACATAGATACGTCAATAAAGATGTCATACGACTTGCTCGTTAGCACATTCTTTTACTGAAGTTCTCTGTGAAATCAAAACAATGGCCGCACGGATTTTCCAGGTTGTCATAGGTTTGATTTGTTATGAGAACGTCGTATGCCTTATCAGGGGCTGGAGGAATGTCGCTTGTCTAATTAGATCTCAAGCGTTATGACCTAATCAGATAACACGTTCCTGTGCCGTAGTGTGACTGCGTCAGATAACGGTATCTGCATCATGGGGGCTTTTCTTGCCTCATGGGCTGACTGTTAGTTAACTTGATAGTTAGTTTAACCAGAATAGGGTCAGGAATAGGGGGATCGATTCAGAACCTATAGGAATACATGACACCCACTCCACGCTAACTATGGTCATATTTACTAATCTATGCATAGTATAACATAGTACAACATACTATAGAGTATAGTGTATACCTTACCACCCCAAAATACATAAATGCATTTTGAAACGTTCAAATATACTGAAAAATTGCAGTCATATGTATCGTATGCACTCAAGCTATGAATTAAATGCCAAAGTAAACACGCATTTGTATACATTATTGCTTATATGGTATATGAGAAATACACATGAAATGGCTCTTAATATGGCTATACAGAAAGAAAGTTCGAGACCATTTCATCACATAATAAAATATTTGTGAACATACCAGCGGGCAACTAAAGTTTATAAAGTATCTAAAAATAGAAATCTTAGTTCTCTAGGAATAGTTTCTTACTTTAAGCAGAAGATAAGTGTCCCGAAATTTTTTGTAAAAATTAATTTGGGGCTGCTAAAAAAATTGCTGTCCGTGAACTGGTGGGAAAAATTGTTCATGTGACTTTATTTTCAAAGTTGAAGGCCGAATTCAGGGAACGCCGTGTGCGAGCTTGCTCAAAAGTCCCTATTTCTGTTCTGGAGAGAACATCATATCATTAAGGCTTTCGAAAAAACTGTCAACAGCTTCATGGGAAAGTTCCACTAAGTCGGAAATAGGTGTAACCATGCATTCGTGCGCATGATTGTCTCCATTGACATTCTGATTCGCATTGCTGACAGAAGGTCGTACCTGATCAATGCTGCTTTCATCTTGAACTTCACTACTCTTCAATCGTAGTGGTGAAGATTCCACGAATGCCGTCATCAGGATTGGCAGCCTTTGAGGGCAGCACAAAGCGTGAACCTTGGTAGGAACCAACAATGTATCTGCATCCACTGGCGCATCCGATTGTAGCGTCAGACAGGTGTCTAACACGCATTCTTCTCCGCATAGCAGACACCTTAATACAGGTAAAACACACCTTTGCCACATTGGTCGAAATGATAGAAACCAAGTCATGTTCAGGTCTCTAAGCCGGGAGAGTCCCAGGATTTTTGATATCCGGTCCCGGTATCCAATGGCTAGGATTGTATCTTCCATTGTCGCGAGAGTTTGATCTGTGACATGGGTTGCCATAACGAAAAATAAGGACTAAAAATAGGATTCCTGCAATTAGTCCCAGGATCAGGGGAAGTCCGCCAAAAATCGAATGGACGAAATCTGGAAAAATACCCAGTATGGCTTTGAATGGTGTTAATGCCATCGAAAATACTGTCTTAAATACCTTTGAGACCCCAGTGGTATCAGAAATATTTAAGATTTCGCTCAGGATTTCCGCGAAATGTACGGGTGAATTAGTTGATAATAATGTATGTATCTCTGCAGTCGTCCTTGCGACTTGTAGATCATACGTTTCTTTTGATGACGTGAGCCTTGTAGGCGTCTGAAGAAGCACTGTTTTCATTCTGCTTAAAGTATCTATTCGAATAGAAGTAATTTTCAAATTGGGCCATGCCCTTGCCTTCCTGTCTGGAAAGGAGCTGGGGAACAAAGAACGTCCACAGCACTTGACCTTCGCAGTCGTAGTTACTAGATAAGGAGTCCCGGGCGTAAGACTACAACATCTGCGGTCTACAATAAGAATGTAACTCCCATTATAGAGTCTTTGAAAGAATGGTTCTATTTCAGTTGCAGGTGCGCCTTGCTGGTGACATGAAAGGTTGTATGAATTCCCTTCACAGGCTCCATGCAAACTAATTCCGTTACACAGAAGCGTGCCGCTTAGTGACATAGCACAATTGTTGCCACTAAGAAACACTTTCTGTCCTTTATCACTGACACATGCATGTGAATAGGGCAGGTTCCAAGTTGTTTTAAGGTACCCCTTTCCCAATTTCTCGTACATGCCAGCCTGTATATATTTTTGGCAGTATTGAAACCTGAAGGTTGAGATTGGAATATTTATGATTCCGTGTATTATCCATTCACTGACAGGTCGTTCTGACATTGTCATTGGTAATCTTTCTAGTTTTTCAATGCTCAAGATTGTATAATCAGCACCCTTTTGCGCCATACCGATTTGTCTATCAGTAAGGTTAAAGATTTGGAATAGTGACGTTGTGTTGATTAAACGCCAAGGCACATAGCCTGAACGAAGATTTTGTAACGTCCAGCCAAGCTGTACAATAGAACGCAATTGTGACTGACCATGTTGTAATAACAGTAAGTCTTGCGATAATATATCGATTGCTGAAGACACAATGCTGTCCAATGAAAAAATTCTGGAGGACAGAGTCATTAACCCATTGTCCACTACAGAAAGTGATTTTTCCAAATTAATACGGTCAATTTCCCGTATTCTCTCTGCTGTTTCAATTTGATTAACCTTCCAGGCCTAATTGTATGCTGCATATACAGAGGCTGCTATGAAACGCTTCTGACGCTGTTTGCGTGGTCCCAAAATGAAATCACGCAAGTCAGCACCATCAGTAAGTAAAGTTAGGTGTTGCTTAATTTCAGGCAGTGTGGAAGTTTGTAGCCATTGAAGGCATAATTTGCCCACACTGTAGGTTGTTATTATCCCTGGGTGATGTCTTTGGGGATATCTAGGGTCTGGCCTGGTCATTTTGAACCCCTGTGTTTTATTCAGGAATCTGTCTTGACAGTTATTTGTATCTGTGGGCCAGATCAACCATTGTTTCCAATCAGGATGTGTTCTGTTTTGGTTTAATATATGGTTTACGTCTATCTCTTCATCCGTATCAGAGCTATTGCTAAACATTGTTGGCTTTGGAATAGACGGTTTATTTAAATCTTTGATTTTGGCTAGGCCAAGACAGGTGGTTTGTTGAACAGTGTCATTTAAAAATATCATTTGTTCTGGGATCATGCAAGCTCTAAACAAAGGTTCTAAACCCTGTACTTGCCATTCTTTTGTACCCCAAACACTTTTCAAATCAACATTTTTGTCCCAATAATCAAATCCAAAAGTATTCATTTGTTCAAAAAATGAGTCTGAATATAACAATTTTGTGTTGGTTATCATGGTTTTCATCCCTGTCTTGTTTGATAATTTAAAATAAAATGTTTCAGTATTACTTGTGTTAAAACCTGAAAAATATGAATATTTGTCGTAAACGGTTCTTGAGCTCCCTTTTGGAGGTGTTGCACAATGTTCCCATTGATTATAATTTAACACATTTCTAGGTTGTGCAGATCTATGTAAAAAGTGATTACCATAGTGGTTATAGCAATACATACTGTCATAATTTGTAGAACCCTGCAAATAATCATGTTTGGTAAATTTAGCAGACATTACTAAATCAGACATCATGTTATTAATGCTTTCGAAGTCCCAATCATCAGCAAATGAGTTTGGTTTTACAAAGTCACTCAAGGAGATCTTAATTTGGTGTGGATATTTCAGGATTTCGACCGGACCATAAATTTCATAGTCAGTGTTGTCCCAGGCTACCCCACCAGGTATTGGATTGGCTGTGAAGTTGGCTGAAGAAAGTTCTCTTTTCTCGACGTGTGAAGATGTGTGTGGTTTGAGGATCAAGTTGATGTTCTGACTTGCTGTGTCCATTTTAGCATATTTTCCCTCAATGAAGCGTCCCAAAGTTAATACCATGATGAGCCAAAGTATGAGGATAAATGCACCAAAACCCACCCAAAATTCAATCCATGGAGAAATCAGATATGTTTCTTTCAGTTGTTTCAAAAGTTCTTTAGCTTTGTCTTTAAAAGTTTTTGATGATGGCTGTGTCTTTGATTCGCTGAAGCCCTCTGAGGAATCATCGAAGTTAATGAAGTAGCCGGATGCAGTTCTGTCAATTGTTCCAATTGGTTCAGGATTTTTGTTTCTTGCATTTTCACTTGGTACTTCATTATAGATTGGTGTGTCTCTGCTAAATGTTTTTATTTGGGTTTTCAGAGGTCTGATTTCTATTGCATTGTTGCATAGTCCTTGTTTTTCTTCTGTAGGCGTTTCGAATGTGATGAGCCTCTTCGTTAGGACCTCTGTACTGGTAGCAAACCTTGGTGTTCTGCTACTTATTGGGAGTCCACTTGGCCTACTGTTTGTTATCGGCCACATGTTGTGGTTTTACCAGGTCGATGGATACAACTCGGTTCTCCTTTTTACCAGCAAGTGGCGGTAGTACAACTGATCTTGTCCCGTTGACAGACAAGACAGGAACTGCTTTTCTGTAAGAAGGCCCAAATTCCTTCTTTACCGCGATCTTCTCCCTGACTAGATCCCCGACTTTTGGAATCCAGACAGGTCTTGCTGGGACAGGTGGTGATTCTTCAGTGGTTGTTGGCTGTTGTTTCAATTGTATGTTGCTCAAGTCTTTTCTTGTTTTGTTTAAGTCCTGCAAAATAGCCAAACGGTCTTTGACATCAAAGCTTTTTTCTTTAACCACTGAAGTCTGACTGTCGAGGTCAGAGATAATCATTCTAGTTCCAAATAATAATTCGTACGGACTGAATCCCTTCAGAGAATTTCTTGGCAAGTTATTTAGACTACGTTGGACACTTATTAGATGTTTGACCCACCCAGCTCCCGAACCTAATATCCTTTCCATTATAGATTGCTTTCTGCCTTGGTTTTTTCTTTACACCATCCCGTACCCTCAGGAAGGAAGTGAGAAGATTCCCGCTGGGCTGTGCTCATTTGGCCATGTTTCCCCCCCGGCCGGAGGGCTAGAGTGAAGACAATGGTCAAACGTAACATGCTCTTAGCGTATATGCCATTTAGACTCGCAAATCTTTGTATAACAGTCCGGACGTCAGCCGAGTGCTGAGGATCGACATTATAAGTGGAAACTAGCCTGTATATGTTAATCGCAAGCCCTGCTTTTTACTGGTGATATTATCTGCCTTGATACGACGAGGTATTAAACTGTTTCTCTCCCCAATGCGATCTCTGTTGCAGTTTGGGCAGTTTTTTACAAACATGGTGTGATGCAGGCTCATGCCTGGCCACCAGTACCGTGATTGTAATTCTTCCAGAGAATCTTTTAATTTAAGGTGTCTGAGACCCTCGCCCATATGTGCGTCTGCGATTAACAAGTTTCTCCTGTCCATGTTTGGAATCACTCTATCCCCCACTCCAGGGATTCGAGCAAAAGGGACGGAGTTTGCATCGATTATGTATGTATAATTGAGTGGATAGTTGATCGGTAACGCTGAGCAGTCGCCTTTTGATGACGTTTTCACCGCCAGCACTGTTTCACCGTCAATGTATTTTAATGTACGCTTTTTTCGAACTACGGGAGCCGATTTAGTGGCTGCCGCTGCGGCTGCTTCAGCCAATGAATTCCCTACAACGTGAACGCCATCACGCTGATGACTCAGTGAGTGTGTCACGTGAGTCTTTGGTAGTTCTTTTTGTAAAAGAGCTACTTGTTCCCAGAGCAGTTCCTGCTTTATTGGTGCATCTGTGTCATCTTTGTAACCGTTTTGAATCCATGCCTGCAAATCGCTGTTATATGATTTGACGCAGTAATATGAATCTGACACTATAAGTGTCGGGAATTCGCGATCCGCATTATCTAGCGCCATTTTCAATGCTATTATTTCAGTTTGTTGTTCTGAATTAGTTTCTACTGAGTGTGATTTTGTTAATAGAGGTTTTAGTTTACCTCCGCGCCACACTTCTTTTGTAATCTCACATGTGGGGTTGTATGCTTGTTCTCCCCAAACGGGGGGTTGAGCATGTCCGTCTGTATAGATTACACAGGCGTAATGTCGTAGAGGCAGAATATCGATTGGCAGAGGATAAGTCTTTTCATACTTTAGATTTTTTACTTCTTCTAGTTTTAGAAAATTGTCAGCCAGGCTATACTTAATAATTCATATCCTAAGAATAGGACTGTCAGATGGGCAATTCTGGATTTTTTAAAGTTGAATTTGTAACCCTCTGCTGCGAACCCAAGTATTATGGTGTTCACTCTTTTCAAGTGAGTCTCCAAGTCATCATCTGTTAAGTAAATGTCATCGACATAAGATAATGCTTCATCATCATATAGTTGTAGTAATTCTGTTACTCTCGCTGAGAATACCCCCGGGCTGTTCTAGTACCCCTGGGCTAACCGACAGAATTGTTTTTGAGTGCCATTTACCGAGAATGCAGTTAAATATCTGCTCTCCGGTGCTATGTTTTGACAAAAGAATCCATTGGAGATGTCCAAGGTTGTTTTGTATTTTTTGCGCACTATGTTATTCATTAGTGCAGCACTGTGTGAGTTTTGCACTGCAAAGGTTTTGCAACATGTGTTAAGGTGTCGGTAATCCAAAACTAGACGATATGAATTGTCTGGTTTGGAGACCGGAAACAAAGGATTGTTCATTTGTGAGGTGCAAGTTTCAATCACCCCCTGGTATTCTAGCTGATCTAGTATTTCATTTACCTGTTTTTTAGCTTCTTGCTTAATTGGGTACTGCCTTTGTGCAGTAGGTTGTGATTTTAACTGGATTTTGTGAGGAGGGGAGTCCTCATCCCATCCTACATGATTTTTATATAAAGCAGGTGCTAGAGCCACTGCCCACTTTCTGGCAAGTGTATATTTTTTATGAATCGGGATTTGATTCGAGAAGGCAGGCATAATTATTTCTTCGCCATGAGGGCACTCCCTAACAAACTCTGGTGGCCAGTCTTTTTCAGCTAGAAGGATATCATAGCCCTTGGAGAGATTATCCCAAAATAGTCCCCTTATTTTCCTAGTCTTATCTCCCTCTATACGTAATGTTATCTCGTATATCTTGTGGGGTTTGCTAACTCTGGTGTCTGCAGTTTCCACTTGAAGATATTCATTCGTGTCCACTGTCTTCAGATGATTCATAAGGACTTTGCGAGCTATGCTCACTTCTGCTGCGCTGTCTAGCATTGTCTGAGCCCACTCTCCGTTTTTCAGTTGTGTCCTCAGTATTCTCGGCATTGTTAACTACCTTGATACTGGCTACCTTCTTTTTTGGAAATTGTAATTTCTTTTTTAGCTGAGCAGGTTCCTTGTCTTTGGACTTGGCGTGCTCTTCTCTTTGTTCTGATCGTCCTCTTCTTTCCGATTTCTGCGAGGAATTCTGAAAAGATTGAGAGGGACGTGTATCAATGTCTTGATATCTATCAGGTTTTTTAATATTATCCCTATTTCTAAGGTTATATCTTTTCCCAGAGGGGTCACTCTGGGGTGACCTGTGTCTCTGGTTCGGAGATTTCTCCCTTCGCCTAGGAGACCTTCCTCGGGACTGGAATTTCTTTTCTTTTGGATTGGATTGTTTGTTTCCATCCCAGTTCTTTTTTGGTGAATTATTAAAAAATATTTTTTCTGGACTTTCAGTCAGTTGCGGTTTTACTGGTATTCCCCCTAAACTATCTCTACCAAGTTCCTCATAGGATTTTTCTATGATTCTGGCAATTTCAGCTGGTTGGTCTGCTATATCTGTCTCTTTTAACCTTTGGCGGATCGCCACGTTTGCTGCTTCACCTTTTATGTTGGCTAATAATATAGCCGAGACCTGCTTGAAGTCTTTCAGTAATTTCATACCAAGAGTTAAAGCTGGTTCTGGACCGTATTCATCTTGAATTTGTTTTAGCACATCTGGTATTACCGAAATGGATGGAACACCGTGCGTTTTTGTGTAGATTGAAGCAAAGACTGTACCCCAAGTGTCACAGTCCTCTATGTGTGGTGCGATTCCCATTGGGAGACATATAGTCAGAATCCTGTGTTTTTCTAGCGGGGTGGTGTCAGGAAACACCGCCTCTATTTGGGTGATTTTCTGTGCCAACCAGAATGGTATCTGTTCCCGTTTAGCCGGAACTTTACCTAGGCAGGATTGGATGTTCTGTGGTGTAATTTTATTTGTGTTCCCCTGGTGAGGGGTCAGCTGTGGAAGTTTAATCGCTGGCTGAATTGTTGAAGTCCGCATTACATACTGGACTAATTGTCTATGAATTTTTAGTAATTGTTTTAGCTGTATTAACAGCTCTCCTGTAGACATCCCTTCGATGTCTGGTTGTGGTGTGTATCCAGCTAAGACCGGCCACGTTGCTCCTGGTCTACCTAAAGGACCGAGCCTTGTAATGTGATTGTTATGTATTAGGGCGCCATCAAATAAGAGCAAATGCTCTTGGAATTTGAGTGGTACTTCCACCTCCTCGAAAGGAGTGTAAATGTCAGGTGGTACCTCTATTTTGTAATAGTGGAAGTACTTTGTTACAGCATTTGCTGCTGGAAAATGTATCCATGTATAGTATACCTCTGTCTGCCGATATTCGTGTGCCTCAATTACGAATATGACTGTGCCACCTCTAGGTGTCAGTCCATTTTCTATAAGTTTTAAGGTTATAGATCTCCTTTTGCTGACCGGAATGAGTATTATATCCGCGTCTGCATCCTGTAGTGCAGTATCTGCTGCTGCTATTTCAGCTGCTAATCTAACTGCCTCTCTTTCATCATCACTGTCTCCCATTTTACCGACAGGATGGTATTATGTTTGTTTGCAGATCAGGTTTCTAATGGAACAAAGATTAGATGCACAATATTTTGGAACTGTTTATCCTTCAACGTTGACTGTACCAAGAACCATACATAGGAGTTCCCTCCTGCGAGGTTTTGGAGGATATTACCTTTCACCCACTCCAGACGTCTTTGGAGTATTTGGGAAAAGGGGTCTGAGTGAGAAAGCACGACTGAGTTACTCTAAATGTCTTACGTTAGTTTTATCGCCCTTTCCAAACACGTTGGGCGCCATGTAGTGTAGTTCCTATCTTCCCAATAGGCTCTGCGCATTGGAATAATACCTACAGCAGTAAAGGCCTAGGCCAGACGTTAACTAGGTCTACTACTGTCGATACTAGACTTAAGTTTTGGGTTTGCCAGCGTAGCTCAGAGTTCGCTAGAAACTTTCTCGAATGTTCAGGAAAGAATTAACTCCCCTGATTAGACAAGAAGGGATTTAGTTTCTGACAACCATAGAACATGACAACTTTGCTCTCCCCTAATCAAGAGTGTATCTCCAGAGTCGTGTGAGCACAAGGCAATTATTTTACTCAGTCAGTACGTGCATTCTTAGTCTCATCAGATTGTAGAGAAAAGGAAGAGACGGGCGTGTTCAATAAAAAGGTGTTATTTATTGATCAGTCTCTTTTCTCGTACAAGAGAAATGGATCGATATTATTGCAATACTTATAGTTAAGTAAAGTGCATACATTAAAAGCAATAGTATAAAATAATACTGTAAAAACATTGATATGGTTTCTGAGCCATATGATGTTTAAAATGATTAAAATATATTACATACACATATACATTTGACTGAACGTACTCAACTGGTGTTTCTAAATACGCCTACCCCGTGTACCTGACCTAAGTCTAATGCGTGGGCGGGAATAGAAAGTTACAGTTTAAGTTAAGTTTGTTTTTGCCAAGTGAATAACTAAAGAATTCTCTGTGAGGGGTTATTCAGTTCTGTACCTGGAAGTTAGGATGAAATGAGGAATGGTATCTCTTTCTCTGCTCTCGATATTCCAGGCCGCCTGCGAGGGCTGCCCGAAAGCGCCGGTGCTGGGTCTCTCGGCAGGAGATAGCAGCGCGTCTCTCAGCGCGTCAGGAAGGCGGGGCTGCTGCAAGCGGGGTCTGCTCTGCTCTTGGCTTCGGCAAGTATGGCTGCTCCGTCTCGTCACCACGCGTGTGTTTGCATAGGGCAAGATCGGCAATATTTATACCTTAAAGGTGCCGAGATTGACGTAAGGATGGACATAGATACGTCAATAAAGATGTCATACGACTTGCTCGTTAGCACATTCTTTTACTGAAGTTCTCTGTGAAATCAAAACAATGGCCGCACGGATTTTCCAGGTTGTCATAGGTTTGATTTGTTATGAGAACGTCGTATGCCTTATCAGGGGCTGGAGGAATGTCGCTTGTCTAATTAGATCTCAAGCGTTATGACCTAATCAGATAACACGTTCCTGTGCCGTAGTGTGACTGCGTCAGATAACGGTATCTGCATCATGGGGGCTTTTCTTGCCTCATGGGCTGACTGTTAGTTAACTTGATAGTTAGTTTAACCAGAATAGGGTCAGGAATAGGGGGATCGATTCAGAACCTATAGGAATACATGACACAGCATGCATGCATTAATACACGCATGCGTGTTCATACAGTATACATGCAGCCATTCTTGCATGCACAGGCGGGTGCAGGTCGTGACTCGGACACTTCAGTACAGTCTGCTCCGCGAGAGAGCAAACACCTCTTGCCTTTTACTCCGGTCCCACTTACTGAAATTGGTTGATTGATTGTTGAGCCATTCTGTTTAATCGGCCAAGCTTTCTTTATTACGCCTAATCGGACAACTGACTGGGTTAATCTGCCTGCTGCCGAGATCTGTATGCAAGTATTTACTGCTGCATTGGATACAAGCAATGCCTGGTATTTTACAGTCTAAAAACCTACTGGATGCCCGGTATAGGACAACTCTCCTCTGCTCTGGTATTAGCTGAGACTGTCTCCCAAGAAGGCGTGGCTCTCGCAGCTGTTGTGCCCCAAAAACTGAAAATATCCTTTTTGCAGGGAATTTTAAAACATGTCCTGTTGTCCATCCTGTTCCTCTTCTTCCCCATTATTTTCTGTTTTGGCTGCTAGCAATAATAATGTTAGTTCCCCCCAGCAGTGATGGACGAGCCCTCCATTTTGCTGGGGTTGAAGCACAATAGCATGGTCCGTTTTTCCTTTTTTCCTTTCAGGGCACTTGGCACACGTGGAGACATCAGAAGACGTTAGTTTGGGAGCAGGGGAACGAGTCAGAACGCATTTTTGTGGATTCATTCCACAACTCATCCTTCTGTAAATGAGGTCATCTTAAAAGCTATAACTCATCCGGATTGAGCATATTTTTTGTGAATACTCTGCCATACTGTAATTGAGTTCCATACTCTTTGCCACCTCCTGGAGTAAGCCTCGACTGCTACATATTTCCACTTTTGGGAGAGAAGTTTACAAAATGAGTTACTGTTCTACAAATGGATGAAATAGTCTTAAAACCCGAAAAAGTAATTGCCATGTCAGTATCCACTGTAGATACTGTCCAATAACCACCTACAGCCACCAACCAAAAGGAAAGTTCATAGTCTTATGTCTTTCTCCTATTATAAGAAAATATTGGGGGAGTTTAGAAGCAGGCTCAGTGCAGGTAGCAATTTGCTTCAAATAAATCTCATCTATACCCCTAACAAGCCCTAACATGGCAATGTAAATGGCAATGCCATTTATTTATCTGTTTTCAAAACCAACACATAAATACAAATTTTGTCATTTACAATGCCAATAGCTCTAACTTTTCCAAAGGCGAAACCATTGCATTGTAAATGCTTGTTCTTGTCTCTTTCTGGAGAGCCAATGATAAAATGGAGTAAGTAGAAGAAGGTGTTTGAGCGGTATGCTAGGGTGAGCGGTGCTTTATTAAGTTTCGATTGCAAAACAGCCTTGCTCTTACATTTCCTGAGTTCGAAGGGGCAAGAGGTCTTTGACCATTTACCACCTCGTCCTTCTGAATATGCTAAGAATTGAATGAATATGAGATAAATATCAGAAAACTGGATATTCATTATTTACCTAAAGTTAATACAATTCTAGAGCGGTATAATTTTGGAAGGCGTTTGGAAAAGGATGGGGAGTCTGTGGAGAACTATGTCACAGACTTATGTAAATTGGTCTCATCTTGCAAATTTTTAGGTACATCATCAGAGAATATAGTGGACCAGTTTATGCTCGGATGTAACATTGAAAATGTCAGAGATTAACTTTGAGGGAAGTTTTAGTGACCGCAAAGAAAATTGAGCATTCCGTGAAATGGATTGAAATCATTAAGAAGGATTCTAAAGTGGAGGTTCAAGTTGTTAAAGACAAAGTGGAAGCCGCACAAAATAAAAAAGGGTGGTCGGCTGCACGTGTCTGTGAGCATCCTGCCAAGATGGAGTCTGCTTTTAATGTCTGGGGTCTGTTTATGCATGAGTTGAGAGAGTTTTGCGAAGAGAGAGACATTGCAGTGAATAAGTCAGACACCCAGTCCCAACTTAGGGGTAACCTAATCCAATGGCAGAAGGATAACTGGGAGCGTGAGCACAGTGGGGAGAGGGCCCGGGTCTCACACCATGAGGGTGGTGGGTCTGAGGGGAGCCCTGAAGAGTCTGAAGAGGAGGAAGAAAATGACAGTACAGGGACGCCAGCAGAGAGTGAAGACCCCATAGATAGGGAGTCCCTTGCTGGGTCCAGTGTAGGAGGCAGTGCCTCATCCCTTTCCCTGTCCCCAGAGGAGTGGGAAGATAGGAGGAAAGAAAGGGAGCACCAGCTGGCTTTAGAAAAGCTCAGGTTAGAGCATGCCCAGGCTATGGCACAGCTGGGCATTAGAAAGCAACAGCTAGAGACTCAGAGGGTCATAGCGCAGGAGAGGATAGAGGAGACTGAGAGGGCCTTCACCAGAGAGAAATTACCTCTGGAGGCTAGACTATCCCCTGCGTGCAGTTTGAATTTTCTGGACTCCCCAGGGCGGGTTGAGTCCAGTGGTGGCAGCTATATAGAGCCCAGTGCGAGCAGTCCCATTCCCAGTTCCCAAAGTATGGAACCTGTTTCCCAAGAGGAGGAGTTAAGGTTGAAATTCAGGGGCAGCAGGAAACTGTCTCACCAGTCTTGGGAAAAGTTTGATGATGAATGTCATGGAGCACTGTTTGATTGGGTACAGGTTCACACGGAAGATGAGTTTGATGTATTGTTCAGAATGATTGTCAAAGAGCACCTGCTCAGTTGTTGTTCACCAGGGTTGCACCAACACCTGTTGGAATGTGGGTTTACTGATCCAGAGCTCTTTGCAGAGGAAGCAGAGTGCTGGGAAAGTGCCAGAGGTTCTTTAGAGTCATTAGTGAGTGATTCCAAAAGTAGTGGTTCAGGTATCTTCCAGCCCAGCGTGGTGAAAGAGGCTCAGTGTAGCCCAGCTAGGTTCCAGTATAGTGAGGGGGGTGTTGGGGCTTACTGCCTGGCTCAGTGGAGCAGGAGTAAGTAGGAGACCGAGGGTACCCAGACGCACGAAGCCCTGCCTCAGGACTTGGATGGTTTCTGTAAGGAACACCAGGTTGGGGACCTAGGCTGTCCTGTTAGTCCATTTGAGGAAGATCTCCTAGTGTCTAGGGAACCTGGAGCATCTGTAACTAGAGCTCCAGGGGTTCCAGTGTCCGGCAGTGTCACTCCAGTTGGGAGGGCACAGAAGTCCGAAGTGAGGAGTGATTGGGGGATGAGTTTCCCAGTGGATGCACCAGTGGACCAGGGACTAGCCAGTTGGGCTCGATCTTCTTGGGGGGACCCGGGTGGCACCACTTCTGTTCTGGGGGATCTTCACGCACTGTCAGGTAGACAGGGGACGGGAGATCGGCGCCAGACAGACAGTCACACGACACATGGGTCATGTGTCAGCCTCAGGGGTGAATCCCCAGAAGTCCTGGAGTGCCAGGCAATTATTCCACCAAAGGTTCTAGACCCGAGGTTGGAAGGCCAGGTTCAGGATCTGCCTGACCTGAAGGGTAGGACGTCTGTAAGCAGCGTCCTGACCGGTTCTTCTTCCAGAGGTACCATCCCAGTTGGTAGGGAGCAGGACTCTGTAAGGGGGTGCAGAGGGTGGGAGTGCCCACCTCTGACCCCGGTGCGACCTGAGGGGTTAAACCCTGGGTTGGTATGGCGTTCTAGGTGTACCCCTCGTCGGAGGTGGAGGAACCCTAGAAGAAGAGGTAGCGGGGAGGAGAGCCTTCCCTGAGACTCCTGGTCCGCCTAAGGGTGTAGACCCTAGGCTGGAGAACCAGTGGCAGTCTAGTCCTGTCTTGCAGACAAGAAGAGTGGAGAATGGCTATTATGTGCCAGGGGTTACTACACCCCGCTCTGCGAATAGGCAAGGACCAGTGGCACCTGGGTGGCCCAGGGCCTGGTCCTGGCCGCGGACAGCTTGGGAGTACCAGTGGGGTAGCCCAGTTGTTCCAGACAGTGGTTTTGGAAGGAATCCCATGGGTTCACTGTGGCGTAGAACAGGAGGGTGTCCCTGCAGTTACGAGCCCGCGTCTGTGTTCTATCGCCCAAGCAGGGAAGTCCATGACGGTGGTGATTGGTCTCCCCTGCGTTTTGGCTGCATGGGGGTTGTGTTGGACTTCGCCCTTCTGGCAGGTTCACCCCTAAACTTTTTGCTTTTAACGGTGACCTGGTGATGGTGATTTTTGGGTTCTGCGCACTTTCGCTGTGTCCCAGTGGAAAGTTAGTGCACACTCTGAGTGCGTGGAGTAAGGTTGGCCTGCCCTCCCATAGGAATGCATGGGGAATGTATGTGTCCCTGGTAGTTCCTGATGCATGGGGTGTGCAGGCTTGAGTCTGGTATGTGCGGACTCGGGTGATGAATGCTGCAAAATGATGTATGCGGCATGTATGTGTCTAGTGTGGAAGTGCCACTTCTAGACATGGCTGTGCGTGTCCTGTAAAGGTGCTGGCGTGTGATTGGCTGGAGCTGGCTGGGATGCCAGGCTCCATGAGTCATGATGGGTCTGCCCGGTGGTGAGTGTGGAGATTAGCATGCTGATGACTGGGGAGGAGTGCACCTGGGTCCTGAATCGGGCTGAGCTTTCCCCATACAATGCTGGCTCCGCCACCTGTGGTGCGTCTAATGACCCTAGCCCTGCCAGTGAATACAGTGAGGGGCTGAGCACATCAAGAGTGCTCACAAACCAGTTGCATCTGGTTTTACCTTCACCCTGCACACAGACAAAGGTTTTCAATGTATAAAAAGGGGCTGGGTCCCCTTACAATTTGTTCTCATCCAGGATCCTTTTGCTGAGGGGGGCTGCTGGTGCTGGGCGCCAGGAGGACCGCCACTGGTGACTGCCTCCCTGCCTGGAGGCCCAGTGAGCTGGCTCTGGGCTCAGTCTTGCCCCCCCCGCCTTGCTCTGCTAGGAGGACTTTCTTTCTGGACTTGTGGGCCTAGAATCGCCTGGAAGCGCTTTATTTATCCACTAGCGCTGGGGAGCGCTTTCTCTTGATCCTCCTGACCCCCCTAGTGCTTAGGGGCGCTTGCCTCTGCCATAGCGCTTGGGGGCACTTTAATTGTGCAAGCTAGTGCCCACCCGGCATTTTCCCCGGATTGCTGATCAGATCGAGTGCCCACCTCGATTTATTGTTTATTTTTAACAAGCCGGTGCCCACCCGGCATTTGCCCGAAGCGCCGCTGGTGATCGAGAAAGCCGCCGGCATCACCCGGAGGCCGCGCTGGGATTGGCCCAGCAAGCCAAGCCTCCCGCCGCGTCATCGGGAGAGGAGCAGGAAGTGATGTGGGCCGCCTGACCATGGGCGGGCCCCGCAGGACGGAAGTGCGGCCGGGAGTAGGGTTGCAGGGCTTCCGTTTGAGGAGGAGAGCCCCGTGACCACGAGGGAAGAGACCACCGCCGCCTGGAGAAGCCCAGCTGAGGAGAGCCGACGCCTTGAGGAGACGCCGCCTCCCCAGGTAGCCGGTGAGTGGCGGCGTGCCCTGGGTCGCTCCTCTGCTAGGGGCAGTGTTTAGCCTATGCCTTGACGAGCTCTGCGGAGCAAGAGCAGTTCCCGTCTCCCAAATCCCCCAAGTCGAAAGGAGGCAGTCCTGTGTTGAGCGGAGCAGCCCCGGTTGGCAGCAGGTGGCCAAGTCCTGATGAAGTGCTACTGAGTGACCTTGATATGTGAGGGGTTGTTTCAACCGAGATTCACGAAGTATGCGTTCCTTGAGTGGGATCAGGCGCCAGTGCGTCTTCCCATGTGATCCGTGAAAAGGATTCCTACGCAGTCACCGGGATCACACCGCTATTGTTTCTGGAACGATGACCTTTCGTTCCGCTGCATGTAACGGATAATTAGGGCGGATTAATTGGTAGCAGGGGTTAGAGTTTTGGAGCCTCTTTAACATGAGTCCATTTTCTCTGGCACGTAGCCACGCCACCCTATTGTTGCAGCTATTGACCCTATTGATACAGTTTTTAACAGCACATCTATTTTACAGAGATTGACACACTACGTACATTGTGTCAGTTGAACTCCTGATCATCATGCTAAGTATATAATACATAGAATTGTATTTTGGTGTTGTGGTATGTGTTTTTTGTTGTTGTCAGTGAATTTGTTTTTGCAATATTACAATGCTGAATGTTTCTGCTTCTCTGTTTTTCTTGTCTCTTTCTGGAGAGCCAATAATAAAATGGAGCAAGTGGAAGAAGGTGTTTGAGCGGTATGCTAGGGTGAGCGGTGCTTTATTAAGTTTTGGTTGCAAAACAGCCTTGCGCTTACATTTCCTGAGTTCGAAGGGGCAAGAGGTCTTTGACCATTTACCACCTCTTCCTTCTGAATATGCTAAGAATTGAATGAATATGAGATAAATATCAGAAAACTGGATATTCATTATTTACCTAAAGTTAATACAATTCTAGAGCGGTATGGTGAAGGCATCAAGTTGAGAGGGTATTTAATGGGTATGATTGAATACATGGGTAAATGGGTTGCTGGGAAGGTGTATGTGTTACTGAGAGGCGACAGCATACTAAGCTGGTTTCACCAGTGAGATCTGGGCGTCATGCTTGATCCCAACAGTCTTCTCCCTATTATTGTGAAGAGTGAGGTGCAGACTGTTGCATGTGTGGAGAGTGGTACCACATCGGATGAGTTTGTACAGGGGTTGGTTGATCATTTTCCGTCTGTATTCAAGTCTGAGTTAGGTTGCCTCAGGGGTATCGTCATATGATTAAGTTGAGGGAGGGTGTGCAACCTACATGTAGCAAGGTGTGTTATGTGCCTTTTTCGGTGAGGGATGGGATGCAATTGGAGTTGGAGAAATTGTTGAAGGATGGTGTCATCGCAGGTATGGAAGTGACTGATTGGTAGGCTCCACTTGTGGTGTCCAAGAAGAGTAGTGGGGAGTTGCGTTTGTGTGTGGACTTGCGTGAGCTTAACAAAGGTGTGGTGAGCGACAGATATCGCAGTCCAAATATTACCGAAATGTTGGTGTCGTTCGGGTGGTGTTGAAGTATTTTCTACAATTGATCTGAAATCAACTTATCACCAGATTGAGCTGGAAGAAGATTTGAGGGATATGACGGCTTTTATAACACCCTTTGGGACCTACCGGTTTAAGAGAATGGCTTTCGGCTTGGTGTCTGCGGCCCCTGTGTTTCAGAGAGTCATGGAGAGAATATCAAAGGAGGTAGAAGGTATTAGGATTCATCAGGACGATATTTAGATTTTTGGTCCTGATGCTCGTGTGCATGATGAAAGGGTGAGGCTGGCGTTTAGGAGATTGGAAAGTGTGAATTTGATGATAAAGAGAGAAAAGTGAAGGTTGAGGCAGTCCTTCATTGAGTATCTGGGTCATGAGGTGTCTAAGAACAGGGTCAAGCCGAAACTTGGTCTGGTGAATGCCATAAAGCATTTGGCATCTCCTATTGGGAAAGAGGAGCTCCTCAAATTCTTAGGAATGGCAGAGTATTATTGGAAGTTCATTCATAACTTTGCTTTGAAATGCACGAAAATTAGACTGATTTTAAAGAAAGGTGTATCATTTCATTTGGATGATAATTGTGAAGAGGAATTTAAGGAACCGAAGAGAGAGCTGGGTGATGCGCCTAATTTGAGGAGTTTCGATCCTAAGTTGAGAAGCACCGTTATCACGGATGCAAGTGTTAAAGGCATAGGAGCGGTTTTGTTGCAGGAGAAGGGTTCTGACACTTGAACCATCATGTTTGCTTCTAGAAGTCTATGTAGACCTAAAGTAAGATATCCGGTCATTGAGAGGGAAGCTTTAGCGATTTATTGGGCTGTGAAGATAATGAAGATGTTTGTGGGGCTTTGTGTTAAAACGGATCATAAACCATTAAGAAAATATTTTTTTTTAAAAAGGGCATTGACGCTGTTTCCGGGAGGATTACCTGCTGGATTGTAGCATTGCAGGAGTATAATTTTGTATTTGAATACATCACGAGTAGTAGGAATGTAGTTGCTGACGTTTTGTCAAGGTAGGTGTCGGAGCGTGAAGCTGTCGTGGTGTCCGATGATGAGGAATTGGAGGAGGAGGAGTGTGTTTGTGTTATGGAGGGTGCTGCCATTTCGCAGGATGTATGGCGGAACGCTGTGTGGGAAGATGGAGGAATTCAAGAAGTGTTTGAGAGGTTGAGGACTGGTTGGTGTAGGAGGGGTTGTTCTAATATGGGTGTCAGAGATCGGCCTTTCACCCTGGAAGAGATACACAGTGCTATGTCACTGTTGCGCTCCGGAAAAACGCCCCGGCCCGACTGTTACCCCCAAGAATTCTACGTGGCCTAACGAGACACGTTGGTCCCATACATACAAGACCTGTTTAAGCACGTGGTTGAAGTGGGGTCCTTACCACCAGAGACTGATGCGGCCACCATCGTAGTCCTCCCGAAGACGCAGCCGCCCTCCCTCGTGTTTATGGACTACCGTCCCATCTCCCTTATCAATACGGACGTAAAACTCTTCGCCACCGTGGTGGCCCAACGGCTACGTCCCCACTTACAAGAACTGGTGCAGCCCGATCAGTGCAGCTACATGCCTGCCCGGGGGACCCGGCACTGCATACGCCGTCTCCATCTCGCCCTTGCGCATCGCCATCTCCTCACCCCGTATCTTGCACTGATTTTCATAGACTTTGGAAAAAGCATTTGATACAGTGGATTGGGGCTACCTTGGGGACGTGTTGGAGAGGATGGGCTTCGGCCTCCCTTTCCGACGCCTCATCCGGGTCCTTTACTCTACCCCCAGGGCGAGGGTCCTCATCAACAGTGTGGTTTCGGAGGCGTTCCCTAACCGGGGGGGGGCACCCACCAGGGCTGCCTACCCTCGCCGCGCCTATTCGCACTAGCAATGGAACCCCTGGCTTCCCTCATCCGTCAAGACCCCCTCATCCACGGCTGGGCCTGGGATCCGCACCAGATCAACAAAATTTCCCTGTACGCCGATGACGTCCTTCTTTTCTTGGCAGACCCGGAGAGCTCTGGCCCGCGATGTCTAGACGACCTTTCGGCTTTTGAACGAGTCTCTGGCCTCAGGCTCAACCCGGCGAAGTACACCCTAGTTCCCTTGCACTCTTCCCGGGCGTGCTTCAACTGGCAAATGACCATCCCCCTGCGGAGGCAATCCTTCAAGTACCTGGGGGTGTGGGTGGCCCTCCTCCCGAAGCTCGAGTTGGGCTTTGATCATGACGCCCCTGGTAACTAAGGCCAAGGCGGACCTCAGAAGATGGCAGACCCTTCCCCTTAATCCCCTCGGTAGGAGTTCCCTTTTCAAAAGGATGGTCCTCCCCGCATCCTATACATCTTACAAAATGTGACCACTCATCTCTCAGGCGGTTGGTTTCGGGAGTTAGACGGCGTCCTCCCAGATTTTTATGGGGAGGAGGGAGACCGTGCGTGTCCCCAGTGCATTGCCGCATAAACCCCTATGATGGAGGAAAGTGGGTGACCAATCTCTACCTCTACTATCTGGCCACGAAGCTGATCATGATCCACGACTGGTTCGCGGGCGGCTGGTCTGACCCGGCGTACTGAGTGGAGCTCCGGTCGATGGACTCTGCGCAACTCCAGGCCTACCTCTATGGGTGCCCAGTCCCACAGGCTCTCCCCCCATCACTAGAACGGTGCTCATGGCATGGCGAACTGCCCTACAGTACGTTAAATGGTACCGGAAACTCACCAGGCAGACGCCCCTTTGGAGTGGGGCCTGGCTAGAGGAGGTCTCGTCCCTCCAGAACTTCCGTAAATGGGACCACATTGGGATCTTGCTGCTTGGGGCATTTGTGTGGGGGACCATGTCAGATCGTTTGCAGACCTACAACACTGCCACTCCCTCCACTCCTCCCACTTCTATAAATGCTTGCAGCTGAGGCACTCCCTATCCGGGCCCGGCGGTGAGAGGTAGGCAAATACGCACGGACACAGGTGGCAGAACCTAAACTACATTGGTTCCACCCCTGATGTCTGACCCACTGGGCACTGTTGACGCACTTAAACTCTGAGCTTTAGGCTTGAGAAAGTTTGTAACAGTTAGTACAACTGTGTGTCTTGTCAAACTGATACTTACGTAGGTCATGTTTTGTAGACAGTATTTCTGTTCCATTTTAGGTCCTGAAGAATCGCATGTCAATGTACGTATAGCGAGAAACATGTTGACCATACCTTTCACACCTTAGTACTGTTTCGTACGTGGAAACCTAAGTTCCAGCGAGTACAGTCTAATTCTTATTTTAATTGACACAAAGGACCACCTGAATAAAGTTGTTTCCGGTACCTCTTGCTTCATTTTGTTTTCACTAACACTGTCTACACTGTCCTGGCCCCACACCCCCACTTCACCCATAGGCAGTTGGATAAAAGATCTCCGCCAAAGAGCCCCTCTTAGAGGTGTTGCCCGTTGGGAATTGCACCGCCTACCCAATGAGGAGCATTGCCTATGATGAAGCATGACACCCGCAAGGGTGTGTGAGGCCTTTATATCCAACACAATGGATACCCTGGGGTAGATCTCCAACGAGCACTCCTCTCTGCACCGAAGTGACTGTCTAATATTCCAGGAACAGCCCAGTCCTCCTTTGTTTCTCTCATTGTCTTGGGCACTGACTGTGGCTGGACCTTCCACTCACCGTTGAGTGGTAATCCCAGCCCTGTGGATCACAATGATCCCCTCCTCTCCCCTCCATTTTATTAAACTACCTTC
The DNA here is from genome assembly GCF_964261635.1 of Lissotriton helveticus. Lineage (NCBI taxonomy): Eukaryota > Metazoa > Chordata > Amphibia > Caudata > Salamandridae > Lissotriton > Lissotriton helveticus. The sequence goes on along the minus strand of NC_136068.1, from coordinate 1,934,051,370 downwards.
ATGACCACATTCCGTCCCCCACCTCCTTCCCCGAATTTAGTCCTCTGGAGGCCCAAGTGATGATGGGGAACCTGGCCAGAGGGAGGGGTGTCACGGATTTACCGCTCCTTGGTGAACAACGGCCCGCGTCCTTAGACTCGCTCGGTGGGAGGAGTGGCTGGGCCCTCTGGAAGACGTGGACAGGAGGGACGCCCTTATGGCACCCAAGACCCTGACAACCTCCTCCAAGTTGCGTCTAGTCCAACTCTACTACCTCCACACGGCATACCTCACCCGACCCGCATGTTCTGTGCCCACCTGCAGCCCTCCCCAGCATGCCAGTGCTGCAAACACACCCCAGCCGATTTTTACCACATGGTGTGGCAATGCCCCACTCTTCTGCCGTTCTGGGCGGGGGTGGAGCGTGAACTCACGCAAGCTCTAGGGTGGAAGGTCCCTCATGACCCGCTATGCCTGATCCTGGGAGTGTTCGATGGCCTTGATGGATCCCGGGCCAACAAGCAATTTCTGGGCACGGCAGTGGCGGTGGCAAAGCGTGATATCACTGTGCTTTGGTCCCAGGCCAAGCCCCCCACTATGAGGAGCTGGAGGCGGGGGGTGGACTGGTGTGGTACCCAAGAGGAGCCCCTCTTCGAGGCCCAAAGTTGCCCAGAGCTCTTTGGCAAAATATGGGGCACATGGTTTAATTTATCACCAGTGTGAAGGGTGCAAATGGTCGTGTATGTGGTGAGCAACGGGCGAGGGCAGGGTTTCACCCACAAGTGTCGAATGAGTCTAAATTGTATTCCATTTAACATAATGTATCTGTATAACGTGTCTGATTGCTACCAATGTTTTTTGATTTGCAAAATTTCATAAACTCGATTATCAAAAAAAAAGGATGTCAGAAATGTTGGTCTGTTAGAGAGGAGTTATCTGAGGTTAATGGCTTGTTGTTTCGTAGGACTTGATTGGTGCCCCTAATTGTGTTGAGGAAGTCTTTACTTGAGATGGCACATGAGTCACTTGGGCCTTTCTGAAACAAGGAAACATTAAGGGCAGTGTATTGGTAGCCAGGGATTGATATGGAGTCTGAGAGATTTCTTCAAGAGTGCGTTCAGTGCATGGTGAGTGAAAAAGTCTTGAAGCCGAGAATCCAACCTATGATGATGAGGCGTTTAATGAAAGGTCCTTGGGATGAAGTTGTACTCGACATTGTGGGGCCTATTTATAGCCAAAGTGGATCATATTATGTGTTAGTTTTGGTGGATTTGTTTTCGCTTTGGCTGTAGATAACTGTTGACTGACAATGGTGTGCTGTTAGTTTCTAATGAAATGGAGGGTTTCCTGTCAGGCATTGCCAAGTGTGCATTGTATCACCCAGAATCAAATGGAGTCATGGAACGTTTTAAGAGAGTGGTAAAAGAAATGATTAGAACGGATAAGGATAGTGCGATGGATTGGAGAGAGGAGGTGCGCAGGAAGGTATGTTTGTATCGTTAACTCCCCATTCGGTGACCGGTAAGACGCCTTTTGAGCTCTTAAGGAAAAGAAGAGCTAACTGTCTCGGTTCGTAAAATCCGCAAAATTTTGCGAGATTGCGGATTTTTTTTGTGTGTTCACAGGATTTTTTTCTGCGCGGCTACCGCGAAGTTACCCATGCAGTCGTACATGGATTTGGCCATCTTGTTTTCAGTGTTCACATTGCGTATTTCTGTTTCCGGGTGCTAGTTACATGCTTGCGTTGTGCATTTCCTACGTGCGGGGCGCAATTGCATGTTCGCATCCGTTTTTGCACGCAAACTTACCCAGGTGGTTACAATGGGTGCGGCCATCTTGTTTTTTAGGCCTCGACTATTATATCCCGCAGGGATAAATAGGCGAGTATATAGTAGGCAAAACAAAATCCCTACCAACTGCGGATCACGTCCAGTTCATGTGATGCAGTCGTGTGAGACACGCGCGTGCACGTCAAACCCATTAGCCTAGCATCAGACTTTAATGGAATGCGCACCCAAGCTGCTCCCCGGCCCCCCGCATCAGACTTCAAAGTAATGCGATCCCGCCCCGCCCCCCCACAGCAATGCCAAGAGCTTGTTAATCCTCCTTGTGATAAAACCAGCCGCTGCCGCTCCCCGGGAAAGTTTGCTTGAGCTGTCTCCTTCACTAAACCCCACCTCTCGGACTTGTTCGTCTTCATGTCTCATCCTTTCTTCTCAGCGCCCCTCTCATTCACCCTCCTTCTTCATTTCTCTCCACTCCCTTGTCACATTTTTTATTTAACTTCTTTCTCGCATTTTATTCTCTCTTCTTGTTTGTTGCAGTGACTTCTGTAATCCCGAATTTAGTTTTGTGTGCACGTTTACTTCCGCTTTTCTGGGCCTCGTACTTATTTTTAAGTGACTCCTGTGTAAATCCCACATTTGTGTGCACTTTTCATTGCCACTTTTCTGGGCCTCACTATGCTCTACTACAGCATCACTGAACGCCACAGCATCACTCGTCGCCACCACAACATCACTCAGTGCCACCACAGCATCAATCTGTACAACCATTCAACAACAACTGGTTCAAATATGTTCTATCAATGTTTCAAGCTTTATTACAAATGTCACGAAAAGATGTTAATATTTCACTTCTGTTCTTGTGTTTTCGCCACAATAAAATACACTGAACATAATCTTCACAAAAGTTATTTACAAAAGTTTAAGATATTGCCATTATAAATTACAATGACTTTTAAGTATTAATTATTAAAAAAAATAAAAGCCATTGTTATTTGTAATATCAATACATCTAAGTCACGTAAATACAACACATATTGCATTACAAATGCTATAGGTGTCACATTTGCGAAAGTTAAACTATTGGCATTGTAAATGACAAAGCTATTAATTTTGCTATTTTCAAAACCAACACATAAATAAAAAATGTGTCATTTACAATACCAATAGCTCAAACTTTCCTAATGCGAGACCTATTACATTGCAAATGCTTGTCATTCATTGCTATGGTTCTGGGCATGCTTTTTCAATCCTCCTTCAATCTTTGTAATCCTTTGTTTGAAATGTTTTTAATCTTTTTTACTCATTATCTATCTCTCTATTTTTGTACATCTATGTTTTGTGTTTTTTTCTACTTTTCGTTACTTTAAAACTACTTTTTTAAACTCTCTTTTCTTTGATTTACTTTTTTCCCTATTCTTTCCTATTTTATTTTCCTTTAACTGTCCAGGACCATGGCAAAGGGAGCCGGCAAATACCTGAAGCGGAAGGGTCGAGCACCCCGTAGCCGGCTGCCTTGCGGGCGCTTAAGGGGGTAGGCTGTAAATCCCAGGGAGACCTTCAGCGTGGTAAAGGTGGCCGCACTGGTCTTCTTTGTGCAGCGCCACCTCCCCAAGACCATCGCGGCAGGCGGCAGCCCGGTACTGGGTACGGGCTCCGGGAGCATCGCCAGCTATGGTGTGCCGGGCCATGTATCGGGAGTCTGGGGTCTGGTGCACCTACAACCAGGCGACGCACCCGTGGTCTGACATCCTGGACCAGGTACAAGACTTGCTCGACCTGCTTGGCGTCGATATCCCTGGGCTTGGTGAGTACTAGTAGCTATTTAATCACTACTTTGTTTTCTCCTGCTGTGTGTTATGATATTGCAAATTTATGTTTTTTCCGAAGAGCAAGAATTCTGCAGATTACATTGCAGGTAAATTATCTTTCAAAAGCTTCTGTGATTGCAGGTGCTCGCCTGCTCACTGGCGGTGCTCTTATGCTTACTTGTTTTCAATTTTGTGCTCATTTGGCCTGAGTGATTATGTATGAGTGTACTTTACAGAACTGCGTAATGCTAGACACTAGAGATTACATTGCTGGGAAATTATGTTTCAAAAGCTTCTTTGATTGCAGGTGCTTGCCTGCACTGGCGGTGCTACTATGCTTACTTGTTTTCAATTTTGTGCTCATTTGGCCTGAGTGATTATTTATGTATGAGTGTACTTTACAGAACTGTGTAATGCCAGACACTAGAGACTCAAGTCCAGTCCTTCCTTTGTACTCCTGCCACAAAGAAGAGATAGTGGTGGTGGATTGATAGTTTGAGTATATTATGACTGGTTATTTAGTAGGAAACCTTTTAGTGGTCTGCAATCATCATGGACTGTGTCTGTAACTTCATGTGCTGCGGAGTGCTGCCTGCCAGTCCTAGTAGAACCTTTTTGTAGTTCAATCAGTGAATCAATCAAGAAATTTGTATAGCGCGCTACTCACCCGGAGGGTCTCAAGGCGCTTGGGGGGGGGTCCGCTACTGCTCGTATAGCCAGGTCTTGAGTTGCTTCCTGAAGGAGAGGTGGCCTTGGGTAAGACGGAGGTGGATGGGGAGGGAGTTCCAAGTCTTGGCTGCCATGGTGGCTCTTCGAATGCGTGGAACGGCGGCGAGGGAGTGGCTGGTCGATCGTAGTTGGCGGGTGGGGGTGTAGAAGGTCAGGCGGTTGTTGAGGTACCTGGGGCCCGAGTTGTGGAGGGCCTTGTGTGCGTGGGTGAGGAGACGGAACGTGATTCTCTTGCTGACGGGGAGCCAGTGCAGGTCTCTCAGGTGTCCGGAGATGTGGCTGTGTCGGGAGATGTCCAGGATGAGTCGTGCGGAGGCGTTCTGGATGCGTTGGAGTCTTTTCTTCAGTTTGGCTGTGGTTCCGGTGTAGAGGGTGTTTCCGTAGTCCAGTCGGCTGGTGACGAGTGCTTGGGTGACCGTCTTCCTGGTTTCGGTGGGGATCCATCTGAAGATCTTTCGGAGCATGCGTAGGATGTTGAAACACGATGATGAGACGGCGTTGACTTGTCTGGTCATCGAGAGGGAGGAGTCCAGGATGAAGCCCAGGTTGCGTGCGTGGTCTGTTGGTTTGGGTGCGCTGCCCAGGGCAGGGGGCCACCAGGAGTCGTCCCAGGCAGAGGGTGATGATCCAAGGATCAGGACTTCCGTCTTGTCTGAGTTCAGTTTCAGGCGGCTGTTCTTCATCCACTCGGCTACGTCTTTCATCCCATCATGTAGGTTGGTTCTGGTGGTGGTTGGGTCGTTGGTGAGGGAGAGGATCAGCTGGGTGTCGTCGGCGTAGGAGATGATGTTGAGGTTGTGTTGGCGTGCGATGGCTGCGAGGGGGATCATGTAGACGTTGAAGAGGGTGGGGCTGAGTGATGATCCTTGTGGTACGCCGCAGATGACTTCGGTGGCCTTGGATCTGAATGGGGGGAGGCGGACTCTCTGGGTTCTTCCGGTGAGGAACGAGATGATCCACTCCAGTGCCTTCTCCTGGATTTTGATGTTGCTGAGGCGTTGTACTAGGGTGTGGTGGCAGACAGTATCGAGAGGTCCAGGAGGATGAGGGCCGCTGTTTCCCCGTTGTCGAGCAGGGCTCGGATGTCATCGGTGGTTGCGATGAGGGCGGTCTCGGTGCTGTGGTTGGCTCGGAATCCGGACTGTGAGTGGTTGAGGGATCCGTTCGTCTCGAGGAAGGCAGCAAGCTGTCTGTTGACGGTCTTCTCGATGACTTTGGCAGGAAACGGGAGGAGTGAGATGGGGCGGTAGTTCTTGTGGTCGGTGGGGTCTGCTGATGGTTTCTTCGGAGGGCGCTGAGTTCGGCATGCTTCCAGCTCTCCGGGAAGGTGGCGGTGTTGAAGGAGGCGTTGATGATGTCTCTGAGTTGGGGTGCGATGATGGAGTCAGCCATGTTGAAGACGTGGTGGGGGAATGGGTCGGTTGGTGATCCAGAGTGGATGGTGTTCATCGTGTGGATGGTGTCTTCGGTGCTGAGCGGGGTCCAGACGCGTAGTCAGGTGGCGGGGGGTGTTGGTTCTGTGGTTGGGTGCGTGGTCCGTTCACCAAAGCTGTTGTGTATGTCTGCGATCTTGCTGTGGAAGAACGAAAGAACGAGGCGAGTGAGTCTCAGAGGTCTTGTGAGGGAGTGATGTCGTTGTTTCCGGCGCTGGGGTTGGAGAGCTCTTTGACGATGTTGAAGAGTTCCTTGCTGTTGTGTGCGTTGTTGTCAAGTCGATCCTTGAATGCTGACTTCTTGGTGGTGTGGATCAGCTGGTGGTGGTTGCGGGTGGCGTGCTTGAGGGTGGTCATGTTGTCTGTAGTCGGGTTTTTCCGCCAGGCTTTCTCGAGGGTACGGCAGTTCTTCTTGGAGTTCATGAGGTCGTCGTTGAACCAGGAGGCTTTCTTGCTTCTGGGCCTGCTGGGGTGGTTTTTCGGGGGTGCGCGGTCGTCAGCGCAGTTGGTGATCCACTGTGTGAGGTTGATGGCTGCTTGGTTGGGGTCCGTTGATCTGGCGGGAGGGTTCTGGTTCAGTGATGTGATGAGTTGGTCGGTGGTGATCTTGTTCCAGCTCCGGCGGGGAACTTGTTGCGGGTGGTGGTGAGTCGTGGTCCTTCTGAAGCTGAAGTGGACGCAGCTGTGGTCTGTCCAGTGAAGGAGACGTGTTTGCTGGAGGAGAAGATTGGGTCGAGCATGTGTCCGGCATATTGGGTGGGGGTGTTCACCAGTTGCTTGAGTCCGAGGTTGGCGAGGTTGTCCAGCAGGGTGGTGGTGTTGTTGTCATTGTTGTTCTCCAGGTGGAAGTTGAGGTCCCCTAGGAGGATGTAGTCGGAGGAGGCGAGGGCGTGCGGGCTGATGAAGTCTGCGATGTCTTCGCTGAATTGCGTGCGAGATCCCGGGGGTCTGTAGATGAGGGTGCCTCTGAGTGTGGTCTTGGGGTCGGTGTGTATCTGGAAGTGAAGATGTTCGGCGGCTGTGAAGGTGTCTTCAACGTTGGTCGTGATGCGGATGGTGTTCTTGTGGACGATGGCGATGCCGCCTCCTGTCTGGTTGACGCGGTCCCTCCGGATGATCTTGTATCCGTCCGGGATGGCGATGGCGATGTCGGGCGCTGAGGAGGCATTCATCCAGGTTTCCGTGAGGAAGGTGATGTCCGGAGATGAGGTGTCTAGCAGGTTCCATAGTTCCACGGCGTGTCTGTGGACGGAGCGGGTGTTAAGCAGGATGCACCTCAGGTGGTTGCTGTTGGTGCTCGGCTTGGCGGGTGTGGGGCAGGTCCGGATGCAGGAGAACTTGCAGGGTTGGCAAGTGAAGGGTCCGTGGGTGCGTCCTGGGGTGGCTCGGTGGCAGCCGGGGGTCCGGCCGGTGTTGAGTGCATTGAGGGTGGCGGCGGCGTAAGTCCGGCAGGTGGGCTGGCATCTGCGGGGGCCAAGGGGTCTGGCGCTGGGTGTGGATACCCTGTTGTCTGATTTGACGTGTTCTGCTACGTCGGAATAAACTCCTGTTTCCTGTCTTCCAGTCTCCAGCGCCTGCCTCTTTATTTGGTAAACCTTGAGTTGGGTGAGAGGCGGCTAACGCCGGGCAAACCTAGAAAAGGGGTAATCGACCTGATCTGCCTGACCCCTTTTTCTTACAATTGGCGTCCCAAACGTGGGGCCCATCAGTGACACGTGGATCCAGTGGGAGAGGTCCCAACGACAGAGTGAACGACTGCAACGATCGGGAAGTGCACCTGCCCGATAGACCCTCGTCTGGCAGCCGATCATCCGAACTTCACTGGTTCCGAGCAGACCTCTCTCGAGTGATCTACGGTCCTGACTGGGAACCATCAGGAGTGCCACAGCAATTACGGAGAATAGAGGACGATCAGGTGCTGGAAGCGGAAGGCGAGAAACTGTCCATGCGGTCCGGGTAAGGTCGTGTAACACGACGAAATTGCGAATTGATTGTTTGATTGTTTGAAAATACTAGTATTACTCATTTGATTGTTTTTGAGAGATTCTCTATTTGCAAACAAGCACAGAGTCCCCATACTCTGTTTAGTCTTTGCAGATAGTGAAGGGTAGGTAACGCAGGCCTTTGCCCCCGTTGTGATCCCTCGTGCCTACTTCCCTCTCCATTTGATTGATTGTTATCCAAGCATTTACTGTTTTGGAATTGGTTCTCTTTGGATCATTCTCTATTTACAAAAAAGCACAGAGTCGCAATACTCTGTTTAGTCCTTGTGAATAGTGAAGGATAGGTAACGCAGGCTTTTGCCCCCGTTGTAATCCGTCGCACCTATTTTTATCCCTCATTTGATTGATTGTTTGACCGAACATTGATCGTTCGGAATTGGTTCTCTTTGGGTTATTCTCTATTCACAAATAAGCACAGGGTCGCAATACTCTGTTTAGTCTTTGCGGATAGTGAAGGATAGGTAGTGCAGACTTTTGTCCCCTTTGTAACACGTCATGCCTATCTTTGCCCGTTTGTTGGTAGTTAGTTCAGCCCGGACCGTTTATTAGAGGTAGATCATCCAGCTCCCCCGGAGGACGCCCCTAATAAAAAGGACATAAAATATGAAAAAACAAAAAAAATGCGGATTAGCCGCTGTATCGTGCTAGCAAACAATAACATAAAAATCGTTAGGAAAAACAAAAAGGAATCGAGCAAAATCAGTAGGCCACTGATGGGGATCTCTTTTTTGACCTCGCTAAAATAGAAACATTAGGAACAACCCCTCATGAGAAATATGAAACTAGTGAGAAGAACCGAGCTCGACGCCATGATGGCTGCAAGACAGCTCGGCTCCACCGCCCACCCCGCCCAAATAACGACAAACAATATGCAAATATTATAAATATATACAACACTCCAGCAAAGTAACATGTTAAAACTTTTTATTAAACAACTATTTAAAACTTTTTATTAAACAACTATTTACATGGCAGACGGCTGCAACAACAAACCCAAATGCATTCGCCGTCTGCTTAACGCTGTTCCTGTCCCGCCTTCAATGTTGGGCTACTTTGAGCTACTTTTTGGTAGGCTTTGGGCTACAAAAAAGGTCTACAAAAGCCGTCAACCAGCGAGGTAGCGTCGGTGGCAGCCCCGTTGAGCGAATAGGCCGGAGGCTACCCAACGCGCCAAGGCCTGGTCTAGCCATCCTATAATGCTGCGCCAAGAGATGGCGTGGGGCGCCCTGGGGGGGGAAGCGACGCGAACAGGCCTCCCCCACCTCCCCAGGAGGAGGTTCCCCAGCTGCAGAAGGGCGCCCCTTAGCGTTTCACTCACCGGCCAGCTGCAGTGGGGCGACCCTTAGCGTTTCACTCGCCGGCCAGCTGCAGTGGGGCGACCCTTAACGTTTCACCTGCCGGACGGCTGCACCAGGACTGCCATTGGCGTTCCACTCGGTTGGATGACCGGGGGACCCGCTCCGGTGGACGGGGTAAAGAGCGGCTGCTGCTGCGGAACGCTCAAAATGGCGGCCGACACCCCGGATTTGGGCCTGGTCCATTAGAATGGCTCTGGGCTACCTTGGAACTCGGATGCTTGCCTGCTCGGGCATGAGCCCCACTCTTGAAGACGCCCTCTCAGTTTTAAAAATTCTACGAAAGTCACTGGCCCTCGACTCCCGCAGGCTTCCCGTGGGGGCCACCGCCACTGTTGCTCGACTATCCCCCATGGATATGCAACTGCCCCGGGCGACCACCACCTTATCCACATCTGGTGTCGAAGGAAAGACTGATTCAACGTATCTGTGGAGGGATACACCCGCTGTCCCGCTCTCCGGAGTGGCCAAAACGTTGTCACAAGATGGTGGTGCTCTCATGCTGACACCGGCCTTTTGTCCGAATTACTAAGAGACACTGTAGACTGCCAACTTGATCAGCTCCGGTGGGACCTCAGCGTGACCCGGTAGGGAAGATTTTGCCTTCCTCGCCTTCAAGCCGCAGACCACGACCACCTGCCCTCTCTGCTGGCACTAACGGAATCTTTTGAACTACCGAAAGGGATTCTGGTCCGACCACTTGTTATTGGAAGCATTTGGACTATGCTCTGGGCCCGCCCGGGCCTCGACCAAAATGGCGCCAGTATGGGCGGGACTCGCAATTCCTTATGACGTTCTAGTTGCCTAAACCTTGATGTTGTGGGATATGTATGCGGTCTTTGTACACGTGGCGGGTGGGAAAGGGTGCGGACTGAACATGCGAACAACCCTATTGATGTGTTTTCTTTGTCATTTTTGTATTATTAAAGCTCCGAAATGATGTTACTGATGATACATGCCCTTGGTGTACGTATGGACGATTTTATTGTAACTGATCCTGTTATATTTCCAACTATAAAATAAACCTTCACCGGTCCTGCAACCGTTAGTCGCGTTTAGTTTTTCAATTAAATGGCTCGTCCTTTGCTTACTCCTATACTACAGTGTAATGTCTCCTTACCTCATGCGTTTCCCGTCTGCCCCGTGGCCGGCCGGTATGGTTGGAGGCCCGTATTTGAATGCTGACATCTTTTTCAATCAAGGTTTTAAAAGAAAAAGAAAATATGTAGAACTAGCCTCATATCAGTCACTTAGATTGGTAGGTTCTCGGATAAAGGCTGCTATTTTCAAAATAAATAAAGGACAAGTAAAATGAAGCAATTTTGGTTATGAAAAATTAGAACGGCATGGTACATACGAACAATGCGAAAAGAATAGTCAAGATCTATCGTATTTTTGCATTCCTGCAGCATAAGCAATAGGTAAAAGATCCTGACCTTTAGATATATCTATGAATAGGACAATAGACCAGTTCCTCTGGGCTACAATGCCGAGATGCAAGGTATTGCTTCCCAAATAAGATGAGTTAGGCACGTGGTAGATAAAAACATTTTCGTGTTTTTGCGCGCTGATGCGCTTTGTACGCTGTCACCCCCCCCCCTCTTCTCTTCCCCTGCAGGTTAATATCGGAATTTCAGCTGGAGTATGGAGAAGACCCAGAATGCACCGTGTTCCACGCAGAAAGAAGAAGAATTGTATGGTGTGAATGTGTGCGTGGGCCCCGATTTGTGTCGTATGAATGCTTATGTGTGGCACACATCTGGGTTAACGGACGGATGCCTTTTTGTATGACTAAGGTGTTGATCGAACGGTCAATGGGATAGGAAAATTAAGCCCGAACATGGTACCTGTATGTTAAAAACGAATAAAGATATAGCACTTTCCTTACTTAGGAACGACTCTCTCTGGAGCTAACGACTGGGGGAGTGGCCTATGCCAGAAACTTGAAGGCCTATTTCAGTACGACGAACCCAACCCCAACCGATATCCCAAATGAACGCCCTAAATGACGCGCACCAGTGAGTCAACTTAATGTGCGGACTAGATGAGAAAAGTTAAGGATACCCTGGGTTGGGGTTCATCCAATATCCCCCACTCAGGCCAGAAATTAGGGATATTGTCATGTTTTAGATTTACCCCCTCTTCTTCCACCCTCATAGAAAAGTCAGAATTGCACCATCGCACGTCCGACAGACACCCCTCCTTTACCTCAGCTTGGATCGTCACTTGCTAGATGTTGGAAGACCCCCACCGTGAGTATAAGCACGATTGGACTAGTGTCCGACCAACTAAGAGGGAGTAGGTATTTTCAAAAACGAGGTTACCAACAAAAATTTTCCACTATTAGGAAGGAAGGAGAATAAAGAGCTCGACCCCCAAATGAATTAAATGGAATACTGAGGATGCGCAACACGCATGAAGAAGTCCTTTTGCCCAAAATAGCTCTGTGTTTTGTCTTAGGCTTTCGCACTTGATGTATGTACCGTCGCACCCTATCTGGTATTTGTGTATACGTAAACTATGAATTTATGTTTTCCCTCAGCTTGTGTTTTATACATGAAACTGACCCGTACTGATCTATATGTGTGTGCACTGAGTAGCCTATTATTGTACACGTTTCTCTCTCTCTCTCTTTTTATGTTGTACGTGTGCTAGTAGACTATTTTGTGCGCACGTCGCTCTCTACCTCTGAGGGCTCCCTCGCCCCCTTTTGAATAAATGACGACACTGTACCTCGCCGGTACGGGAATAATTGGCTTTTAGACAAGACAGTGTTTGAACAAATTGACAGAAACAAAACGACCGCATTTTGCCATATTACTGCCTCTCCTTTCTGTAAAATGATGAAACTTAATTGGCTGAGAAAGAAAGGACAGGTAAGACGACTGATGTCCCCTAATCTGACCCTCATAAGGGAACTATATGTCAGTGGCTTTTCTTTTTGTTTTAATGCTTTAGTAACACCACCTTCCTCATTCAGATTGCCACCGCCCATTGCACAGAAGTAGAATGTCCGAAACGTCCCCGATTCTCCGGAATGGTCCCAGTTCTGTACCGGCCGTCCCAGAAAATCTTAAAGACTGTAACTGATGACCTTGTTTTTAAAAACAAATCGTCTAAAACTGATTAAAGTTAGCCGTTGCTTTCAGAAAAGAAAAATGCTTAACGTATGTCCTTCCCTGGAAAAAGGTACCTATAAGCCCATGATAGTAGCCCCTCACACTTTCTCATAAAATTTGCAGACCCTGAAGAAAAATATAGCTCAACAGGATTTGTTTTAAAAAGGCGAGTCTCTACCGGAGGAGCCGGTTTGAATTTAATAGACCATCAATCAGAGCATTTATTTTTTTATGTAATTGATAGACACCAGACTCCTTGCCACGTTTACGAATGTAACAACTTGACTTGAAGAAGAAGCACAGCACAAAGATAGAGTAGGGTTTGTCGCGAAAGAAGAACGGAATGCGGGTACCCCGCCTAAGGTACCTATGATAGGTTAAGTTAGGGAACAGGACAACCAGGACTGTGGTCCAAGAGCAAAGAATGGCCACACCCTGCAACGCAAAATCTGAATCCGAGCTGGACGCATAGCTCCACCGCCGGTGCTCAACAGTGCCAACGAAAGACGAAAAACAAGGAGAGCCTACCAGTGATGGCTCACCGTAAAAAGACACTGGAAAGACTAACCCTTTTTTAACGTTGCCATCCCTTGAATGACACTTGTATTAATTTGAATTCCTCTCCCAACCACTTGTATTAATTATCACCCAATTGAGCTTTCGAAACATTACATCGGTCATTTCCAACTGTACATGAATAACCAAGAAGGTGTTAACTCTGTACCTTGATGATTGTAAAACACCAGTTATGCACATGAACATGCTGTCTAGTTTTGACCCCCATGGGGTCCAGACCTCAAGAAATGTACTTAATAACCTCTATTTGGCCAGAATTTTTTTTTGTATGTCATCATGTTTGTATTCGAACGAATTTCCCACATCGTCTAAACAATGTCCCCGTCACAAAGGTCTAACATCTGACACGGCTAATGTAATTTTGCCTGCACTGCCTCCTCGCCTATCGCATTGACTACATTCTGCCAACATTGATAGCAGGATTATTTCCATCTGCCCATAATGCATATGGGCTACCAAAGACCCCAATAGACAGCCCAGCCACATACTTCCCTTATTAGTATAACTAAATGTCAGCTTGTACATCCTTACCTCAGACATGAACAGAAATGACCTAACTTATGATAAAAACTGGGGACTGTGGAAAATGACTAAAATCGGTATACATAAGCGGCGTTCATTTATGTTCACCATAGCCACTGTCGAGCGTAAAGTGAAAATCATGAAACATTGGCCACATCATCTTGTCCCCTTTTTAGGCCCCTTCGTGCGCGTAAATGGCAGCCATTTTTGAAAACCATGGTCTCCCTGCCCAGCGCCGCTAGCTAGCGGCGCGTCTCTCCCTCTGACCTCGCAAGCATCCCCCGCGCGCTGATAGCCCTCTCTCTCTCTCATACCTGAACCATAAAACTCCCCTCCAGCGCTACTCTGCCTCGGAAACGCATTCCGTTCCCGGCCAACACCTCCCCATCCTTTTGATGAACCCCCTTTCCTCTGTGCCCAATCTTCCAGCCCGTTCCCAGGGCGCCACCTGGCCCTGCGGATACCATTTATTGGCCCCCTTACAGTAAGCAGCTGCCCCGATTCAAAGGATCTCTGACTGATCAAAGCCCCCTCACCCCATGAGATCCGATCAGACACACATTTCGGGAATCGACGGAATGTCCTGGTGTGCGATAGTCATCACCTACTGTGACCAGGGTGGGGACTCCTACTGTAAATGCGTGCGGGAACAGGCCCAAAGAGAGGATTCCGGGGATGTCTTTCCGTACATCAAAGTATTGACAAGAATGTGTTTCATGTAATAAAGCAATAAACCTGTGTATAAGAGGCCAGGCCTCGAGGATGCGTAGAGAGCACCTCGAGAAGATACCCTGTTGTCTGATTTGACGTGTTCTGCTCCGTCGGAATAAACTCCTGTTTCCTGTCTTCCAGTCTCCAGCGCCTGCCTCTTTATTTGGTAAACCTTGAGTTGGGTGAGAGGCGGCTAACGCCGGGCAAGCCTAGAAAAGGGGTAATCGACCTGATCTGCCTGACCCCTTTTTCTTACAATGCTAGTGACGAAAGGCCAGGTAGAATGAATGCATTTGACCGTCCCCGACAGAATCAGTACCAGCAATCTGACTGCGACATTGCATACGACTTTGCATAGGACTTCCAAGGGCAAGGGAGGGATCCAGTCGAGCTCTATGTTGACCAGCAAGGCCCTTATGTTACCGCAAAGGTCCTAGGCACAAAGTCTCCATTTCTGCTAGACACGGGAGCAACACGTAGTGCATTATCCAAACAACTGATTCCAAGGGCACCCTTGTCTGGCTCACACGTGACATCAATAGGATTTGATGGTACGCCCTCCACCAACCCCTTGTCCAAACCGATCCCTTTTGACCTCGAAAACAATATCACTGACACGACATTCCTCCTCTCCTCCAATACCCCAGCCGCCATTATGGGTCTTGACTTGCTGAAGTATTTTCGAGCAACTATTAGGTGCTCGCCCGACGGAGTCCGAGTCATTCTATATGACAACCCTGGCCGACTCAGATCTTGCCCTCCACGACACATGTACCCCATTACTGACGCAGACATGTCCCTACTTGATACCTTACCATCGCACTTATGGGCGAAAGCTGACTCAGACGTAGGACGAATGATGATAGACCCAGTGCATGTGACTGTACGACAGGACGCAACCCTACCGAAAGCACCCCAGTACAAGATATCACCAGAAGGCGAGAAAGCACTAATTGAAATAATACAGTCGCTAGTAGACACATGAGTAGTAGAAGAAGTAGTTTGCAATATCTGCAACAGCCCAATTCTACCAATCATCAAAAGGCAAGGAGAGGGAGATGAGAAAGCGTACTGCTTCATTATCGACCTACGAGAGGTCAACAAGATAGTTGTGCCACTGTACCCAGTAGTCTCTGACATCACCACCATCCTGACCCTGATCCCGTCCACTGCCACCACCTTCACTGTCATTGACCTAAAAAATGCCTTCTTCTCCATACCCATTCACCCAGACAGCCGCTACCTCTTCGGATTCACCCTAAGATCCCACTCGTATAGATTCTGTCGAGCACCCCGGGGGTACACCGAAAGCCCGAGTATCTATAGCCAAGCGCTCAAAAGACAGCTAGATGCAGTTCAGTTACCGGACGGAGTGGTGTTGATATAGTATGTCGATGATATCCTTTTAGCAGCCGACACCACTCCACCTGCAATCACAGCCACCATCCAGCTCCTACACTTCCTTGCAGAGAATGGTCACAAAGTTTCCCGAAAGAAGTTGCAGTTTTGTAAATCCCAAGTAACATATCTAGGACACCTCTTATCAAAGGAAGGAAGGAAACTCACACCTGATAGAATCTAGACTATCCTAGACACTCCCATCCCTAAGAGCCAGAAGCAAGTCCGCTCTCTGGTAGGCCTCACCTCATTCTGCCAACAGTGGTTGCCGAACTTTAGTCTCATTGTTAAGCCCCTACTTTCCCTTCTAGCCAAAGATGTTCCTTTTCTCCTCCCTTGGACCCCTGAATGCCAGACCTCTTTCAAAGAATTGCGAGACGCCCTTTGTTCAGCACCTGTTCTAGGAACCCCAGACTACTCCAAACCATTCTCCCTTTTTACACATGAAAGAGAGGGATGTGCATTATCTGTCCTGACACAATCGATTGGCCCCAAACAGCGCCCTTGCGCCTATTTCTCAGCCACTCTTGACCCCGTAGCCAGAGCATTACCAGCTTGCCTACGAGCTGTTGCAGCCGCAGCAGTTTCGATACAACAGAGTGAAAGAATTGTGCTTTCCAACCCCCTTACAGTGTTAGTACCCCATGCTGTTGGCACCCTCCTGAATCAGACCAAGACCCAGCACCTGACTAGTGCACGACTGACCGGATACGAGCTGACCCTATTGGCACCACACATTACTCTGAAACAATGCACCACTCTAAACCCGGCTACATTATTACCACTGCCTGAAAACGACCCTAATGTAACTCCCCTACATGACTGTGTAACCCTCACCGACGAACAGACGAAGAGTAGAGTAGACCCTTGAGACACTGCCTTCCCAGAACCTGACGGAGAACTATGGGTAGATGGCTTGTGCATCAAACTCCCCCATGGCACCACCTCAGCCGCATATGCCGTCACCACAGCACGAACCATTATTGAAACAGCCCGAATTGCCCAGCGATCCGCACAGGCGGCAGAACTGATTGCCCTCACACGAGCATGTATCTTAGCAGCAGGGACGACAGTAAACATTTACACGGACAGCCAGTATGCCTTCGGGGTAGTTCACCATTTTGGGCTCCTATGGAGAGAAAGGGGATTCCGGACGTCACACGGCACACCCATCCTACATGGAGATCTAGTCTCTGCATTGACAGAAGCAGTACTCCTCCCCAAGCAGCTAGTAGTGATCAAGTGCCAGGCTCATAAGAAGGTGACCAACCTTATTGCACAGGAAAACGCGCTAGCATACATTACCGCTCGAACCAGGTCACAAGCAGAACACTGGACTGACACTAGGGCGACTATAAGAGACATACAAACGACAGGCACACAGAGTGAACTGATAGAATGGGCACGGGTGGGACTGAAAGATGAGGAAGACTGCTGGAGAACAAAAGAAGGTGACAAATGGTTGTTACCAAACGCATATCTGATCCCCATATTGACCATGGCACGCTTACCCGCACCCATAGGATCCGCTCCCATGACCGAACTGATTACCAGAGTATGGCATAATAACAGGATAGCAGATTCAGCAAAACGCCTAGTTCAACAATGTATGGTATGCCTACAACACAATCCAGGGAAAGGGACAATAGTACCACGAGGAGGGTTTGGGGTCCCTGACCATCTCTTTGAAATCCTCCAAATGGATTACATTCAGTTAGAAAGGTGCCATGGTCTGAAATACGTCCTACTTATTGTGTGCGCATTCAGCAAATGGGTGTTTGCTGTTCTTTGTGCCTGTATTTTCTGCCCGTATCTGTCCATTGTTATTGTGTGATTGTATTTTCTGCCCGTGACTCTGCCGTATTCTGCCACTTGTTGCTGTGTTTTTCACCCCCTCGCCTCTGTTTCTCCCGCTCCCCACCGCTGTTCCCCTGCGGCCCGCCCCATTTTCCTTTCTGTACCCGCTCCCCCTTCGCCACCCCGCTCCCACCTCCCAGCTGCTCCTCCCTCCCACTTCACCATTTACGGCAGAGACCACGCGTACGCGTCGCACCCAGCGCCATGACCCCTGGCCCTCAATGTTACCAGCCCACCCGACTGACTTACGACGACGCCACCCTCCACGCACTCAGCACCGGCCGGAACCCCGCCTGCCACGAGCCACCCCGAAACGCACCCACGGACCCTTCACCTGCCAAGCCTGCAAATTCACCTGCCTCCGAACCTGCACCGCACCCGCCAGGCCAGGCACCAGCAACAACCACCTCAAGTGCATCCTGCTCAACACCCGCTCCGTCCACAGGCACGCCGTCGAACTCTGGAACCTCCTCGACACAACATCACCTGACATCGCCTTCCTCACAGAAACATGGATGAACGCCTCCTCAGCCCCCGACATCGCCATAGCCATCCCGGATGGCTACAAGATCACCCGGAGGGACCGCATCAACCAAACCGTAGGAGGCATCGCCATCGTCCACAGAAACACCATCCGCATCACGACAAACTGCGAAGACACCCACACCGCCGCCGAGCACCTTTACTTCCAGATACACACCGACCCCAAGACCACCCTCAGAGGCACCCTCATCTACAGACCCCCGGGACCACGCACACAATTCAGCGAAGCCATCGCAGACTTCATCAGCCCGCACGCCCTCACCTCCTCAGACTACATCCTCCTAGGGGACCTCAACTTCCACATAGAAAACAACAACGACAACAACACCACCACCCTGCCGGACAACCTCGCCAATATCGGACTCAAGCAACTGGTGAACACCCCCACCCACTATGCCGGCCACACGCGTGACCCCGTCTTCTCCTCCAGCAAGCACATTTTCTTCAGCCACTCCACCTGACTACACTGGACAGATCGCAGCTGCGTCCATTTCAACTTCAGGAGAACCACGACCCACCACCACCCGCAACAGGCTCCCCAAAGAAGCTGGAGCAAGATAACCGCAGACCAGCTCACCACCTCCCTTAGCCAGAACCCTCCCACCAACACGACGGACCCCAACGAAGCAGCCCGTAACTTCACACAGTGGCTCACCAACTGCGCCAATGACCTTGCACCGCTGAAGAATCCTCCCAGCAGACCCGGCAGCAAGAAAGCCTCATGGTTCACCAATGACCTCAAAAACTCCAAGCATTCCTGCCACACCCTCGAGAAAGTCTGGCGCCATGACCAGTCAACAGAAAACATGACAGCCCTCAAGAACGCCATCCACAAACACCACCAGCTGATCCGAACCACCAAAAGGACAACATTCAGAGAACGACTAGACAACAACACCACAACAGCAAGGAACTCTTCAGCATCGTTAAAGAGCTCTCCAACCCCAGCGCTTGCAACAATGACATCAAACCCTCGCAAGACCTCTGCGACTCACTCGCCTCGTTCTTCCACCACAAGATCGCCGACATACACAACAGCTTCGGCGCACAGACCACGCACCCAACCACCGAACCAGCGCCCCCCACCACCACCCTCTGCACCTGGACCCCGGTCAGCACCGAAGACACCACCCGCATGATGAACACCATCCACTCCGGCTCCCTAACCGACCCCTGTCCACACCACATCTTCAACAAAGCCGACTCCATCATCGCACCCCAACTCCGGGACATCATTAACAGCTCCTTCGCATCCACCACCTTCCCGGAGAGCTGGAAACATGCCGAGCTCAGCGCCCTCCTGAAGAAACCCACCGCGGACCCCAAGGACCTCAAGAACTTCCGCCCCATCTCGCTCCTCCCTTTTCCTGCCAAAGTCATCGAGAAGACCGTCAACAAACAACTCTCCGCCTTCCTCGAGACAAACGGCTCCCTTGACCCATCGCAGTCCGGTTTCCGAGCAAACCACAGCACCGAGACCGCCCTCATCGCAGCTACCGACGGCATCAGGTCCCTACTCGACAACGGGGAAACAGTTGCCCTCATCCTCCTGGACCTCTCAGCAGCTTTCGACACCGTATGCCACCATACACTAATACAGCGCCTCAGCAACACCGGAATCCAAGGGAAGGCCCTGGAGTGGATCATCTCGTTCCTCTCCGGTAGAACCCAGAGAGTCCGCCTCCCCCCTTCCGATCCGCGGCCACCGAAGTCATCTGTGGCGTTCCTCAAGGATCCTCGCTCAGCCCCACCCTCTTCAACATCTACATGAGCCCCCTCGCAGCCATCGCACGCCAACACAACCTAAACATCATTTCCTATGCTGACGACACCCAGCTGATCCTCTACCTCACCAACGACCCCGCCACCGCCAGAGCCAGCCTCCAGGAAGGAATGAAAGACGTCACAGAATGGATGAAGCTCAGCCGTCTGAAACTGAACTCAGACAAGACGGAAGTCCTCATCCTGGGACCATCCCCCTCTGCCTGGGACGACTCCTGGTGGCCCCCTGCACTGGGCATCGCCCCCAAGCCCACGGACCATGCTCGCAACCTGTGCTTCATCCTGGACTCCTCCCTCACGATGACCAAACAAGTCAACGCCGTCTCGTCATCTTGTTTCAACACCCTGCGCATGCTCCGAAAGATCTTCCGGTGGATCCCCACCGAAACCAGAAAAACGGTCACCCAGGCCCTCGTCACCAGTCGACTGGACTACGGGAACACCCTCTACGCTGGAACCACAGCCAAACTACAGAAAAGACTCCAGCGCATACAGAACGCATCCGCACGACTCATCCTGGACATCCCCCGTCACGGCCAGATCTCCGCCCATCTGAGAGTCCTGCACTGGCTCCCCGTCAGCAAGAGGATCACATTCAGACTCCTCACCCACGCACGCAAGGCTCTCCACGACATGGGCCCCAAATACCTCAACAACCGCCTCACATTCTACACACCTACCCGCCAGCTCCGTTCCGCCAGCCTTGCCCTCGCCACCGTCCCACGAATTCGCAGAGCCACCGCCGGAGGAAGAGCCTTCTCCTAACTGGCGGCCAAGAAAAGGAACTCCCTCCCCACCCACCTAAGGCTGACCCAGGACCATCTCTCCTTCAGGAAACAACTCAAGACCTGGCTGTTTGAGCAGTAGCGGCTCCCCCCCTCCCAGCGCCTTGAGACCCTAGCGGGTGAGTAGCGCGCTCTACAAATATGTTGATTGATTGATTGAGCTTACCCCACTCACAACAATACCGACACCGCTACTGCAAAGGTGTTGTTAAAAGAGTTTTTCCCATGCTCCAGCCTTTGTAGAATTTTATGGAGCGACAATGGCCCCCACTTCGTAGCCAAAGTTATCCAACTCATATTGAAAGGGATGGGAGTAAAACAAAAGTTCCACGCAGTTTTCCACCCCCAATCTGCAGGCCTGGTAGAAAGGCACAACGCCACACTGAAGCTAAAGCTAGCAAAGATAGTTGCCACCACAGGACTGAAATGGCCTGACGCCCTCCCATTGGCATTGCTATCAATGCGCTCCACCCCAACCAGACACCACTTGACTCGTACGAGGTTGTCTTTGGCCGGCCAATGAACATTTGGGCAGCGCCAAAGCCAACCTCCATCCATGATGTCCCGGACATCCTAATGTCTGATTATCTGCATAATCTTACCAAAGAACTAACTGTTATCCACCAACAGGTGCAGCAATCCATACCAGACGCATCCAGGGGCCCCGGACACGACATCAAACCTGGAGAGTATGTCTTAATCCGGAATTGTCTTTTTTTTTTTTTTTGTAAGACTTTATTGGCAGTTGTCAATTACACAATACATCATTCGCGTATTCAAATATCGGTCGTCACGCCATAGTCATTTTGTTGTTTGCAATACACAGCTATTTACCCGACAACCTTCCGGTCCGGCAGCATATAAGTATATCGTGCTCGAGACATTCCATCATTAAATAAAGAATCAGTTGTCTTACTTTTCCCATTTTTTCTTTAACCAAAAACACAGACTCCTTAGGAATAATAATCAATTTAACAAGATTCAGTTATACAGTCAATCGTTCATATCAGTGGGTTTTCCCTAGTGCTATTCCATTCCCTTCTAGTGGGCTTCTAAAATCTACCCCTCTCGAGCCCGTATCCCTCCCAGTGTTCCGTTAACGGCTATTAATCAGTCCCCCAACACATTTTCCTCATCAGAGCTGTCATCTTCCTCTTCCGGTAAAGGTTCACATAGATCACCCCTATACTTATTCCAAGGTAACCATATCCTGTTCCATTTGCGAGGGTTGGCTCTTATCTTATAAACCGCTCGCTCGGTCACCATCAACCCATCCATGCGTTTGCACCATTGCGTCGATGTCGGTGCTTCCGCTGCCCCCCATTTCTGCGCTATATCACGCTTGGCCGCCATCATCCCTATCGTCACCCACAGCTGTCCCTGGCGTGTTAAATCAGTCTTCCCCCATACATTCAGCAAACAGACTCTCGGGTCCGGTGTGAGCGATACTTCTAGTGTCTGAGAGATGGTCCTCATAATATGTTTCCAGTATTCACCAATGATCGGGCATCCCCAGAGTGTGTGTAGCAGTGTCCCCTCCTCTCTGCAGCCTCTCAGGCAATTTGGATGATCAGTCCTATGTATTCTGTATAAAGTAGTTCTGGTGTAATACACTCTGTGCAGTATTTTAAATTGTATCAACCAAAAGCGGGCCGACACTCCTGCCTCCCGCGGGGATGCCAATGCGGCATTCCAGTCTGTTTCGTCCATGTCCCCCAATTCCTCCTCCCATGTATCTCGCAATTTAGTTAATGGATCAGGTAGGTTGTTTAGCAGCTTTCGATAAGTGAATGAAGTAGCCCCCTTTTGCATAAAATCAGTGAGTAGGCGGTCCTCCAACGGTGATGATTCGGGGACCTTTGTCCCGGCTCGATTGCTGCCCTTAATGCATGTCCTATCTGGATGTACCTATAGGTCTCAGTAGGTCGTAGGCCATATTGTTGTTGTAAGAGGGAGAATGGGATCATGCCAGTACTAGTCCATAAGTCTCCCACTGTGGAAATTCCTATATTGTCCCATTGGGTGAATCCCTTACTGTATCTCAAACATCCCAGTGATTTAGTGTCCCACAAAGGCGTAAGTTTAGTTATTACATCCCCCCACTTCAGCCTAGTCTGTGCCTTGTGCCAAAGTACTACCGTGTGTTTCGTCGGGCCCATCAGCTTCGCCATTAGACTTTTATTATATAGTGGTGCCAGTAGACTGTGCGTGCCTAGCTGTGTTCTGTCCGCCCTATAAGCTGGGTCTTCTTATGATGCGTGTATCCATTGGTTTATCACCTTGAGTTGGGATGCCCAGTAGTACAGCTGCATATTCGGCAGTGCTATCCCACCGTCATACCACCCAGGGTTGAGTTTTATATGTGCCACCCGAGCCGGGCGTTCTCCCCATAACAAACCTGAAAGTACCGCTGTCACCTTTTTAAAATACGAGGGTGGTACTAGGGTCGGCGTATTTTCCAGTACATACAAAAAACGTGGAAGTGCCTTCATTTTAAACAGGGCTGCTCTACCTAAAAGTGTCAATGGTAAATTTGTCCAGTACCTTACATCCGCCTTTAAGCGAGCGAGTGGAGGTAACAGGTTTTGAGTAAAATGGGTCGAGGCATCTCAGGCGACGTACATTCCGAAGTATTTAAACGAGGCGTCTGCAATTGTCAACGGGCATTCGTTGGGTAGATGTGGCAGAGGACCTTTTAGTTCATAAACGACCGATTTCGACCAATTAATGGTGTAGCCAGAGTGGATACCATGTGTATTGCATAAGTCTAATAATATAGGGATGCCAGTGGCTGGGTCAGACAGGTATATTAACATGTCATCAGCGTAGAGGGAAACTCTGTCCTCCCAGTGCTCCCCCCAACTCACCCCTTTCAGCAATGGAGTGTCTCTAATGACCGTTGCCAGTGGCTCTAGGACCAATGCAAACAGCAAGGGGGAGAGCGGGCAGCCTTGCCTCGTTCCTCTGGCCAATGGTATTTCTCGTGAAATGTGGCCATTGGCCGCCACATGTGCGACAGGGTCTGTGTATAGGAGTTTTATCCAGGCGATAAATTTAGGGCCGAAGCCCATGTGTGCCAAGACTGCGAAGAGGTACGGCCACTCCACTAAGTCGAACGCCATCCTGGCGTCTAGTGATAGAATGACTGCTGGTTACGTCAATAGGGGGGGCCCGCGCCAGCACGCCATGGACTCGACGGAGGTTCAGTGCCGTGCTCCTATGGGGCATAAAACCGGATTGGTCTGGATGGATCAGTCGGGACAGGTGAGGCATCAATCTGGTTGCCAATGTTTTCTCCAATATCTTGGCTTCAGCATTGAGCAACGAGATTGGGCGGTACGATGTGCACTCAGCGGGGGGCTTTCCAGGTTTCGGGATGGCAACTATAGTGGCCATCCGTTGATCCAGGGGCAGGATCCCCCGCTCCAAGCTATCCTTATACATGGCCAATAACGGCCCACTTAGTGTGTCCATCATCGTTTGGTACCAATCCACCGGGATACCATTGGGGCCTACCGCTTTCCCTGTGTGCAGTGTGTTGATTGCTGCCTGTATCTCTTGTAGCGTCAGGTCCGCCTCCAGTTCATCTACTACCTCTTGGGGTAAAGTCGGGGTGTGCACCGTTTGGAGGGCCAGTGTCGCATCACTCGTCGTGTCGATGAATTAACGTGCACAATGGAAAACGTTGGCAACATAGGCCTAAAAGCCTGACTCACGTTGCTTTCACGGGGACTGGAAACTGGCAAACTAGAGTTGGACACAACTATAATTGCGTCTTTATTCGGTCATAGAGGAATACATGCATATTAATCATGCACATATAACATAGGGTGGGGAACACGTAGGCACACATGACAAGGCAAAATTCAATTTTCCACATTCCCTCCTTGTGCCCTACGTTTCCATCAGGAAACATCAATATTCATGATACCATCTATCATTTCATATAGCATCATTTGCTCGTCTCGAATTGTCTTGGAATGGGACTTTGGACTAGGAATACAAGAGGTAGCACACAAGCCGCAAATCGCAGGGCCACATTGTAAACAGAGACAGCAACTTAATATGATCATTACTGCTATACCCAGGAATGACAATACTTTCCATCCCCAGGCAGATATAATACTCCAGAGCCAACCGGACCATGTCCAGGTGCCTGGATTCTGGTGTAACTGATGGGCAATTTTATGAAGTCTGGTTATTGCTGAATAAACAGACGGTGCGTTATTAGGAATGAAAATGCAGCAACTGGATCCGATGACTCTACAAGCTCCTCCCCTATCGGCCAGTATGACGTCAAGGACGAGACGATTTTGGAGCACGACAAATCTCATAGCAGATTGCTCCTCGGTTAAGTTACCTAGAGCGGAAGTAGTCTCATTCACTACTGCTTCAAGGGTTCTAGTTAACCTACTTATTAACTTACTATTCTGGACAGGACCTATGAAGAAGAAGAAACCTTTATTGAAGTCTTGGTATTGTTCTAAGGTAGTTTCAGTCTGATCGACAATTGGGGACTCGATCTCCCTTCTATGTCTGACGTGTACTAGATGTGTGTTTCTGTGATAATCGGATGGGGCTAGAAAAACTGGTGGCAGTAGGAAGGCAATGTAACATGTTCCATCCCAATCGAGGGGCAGACGAACATATGCGGTCTGACCACACACAAAATACGAATGACGTGAGGCTTTAAAAGTAGATTTCCCACTGTCACTATACTTGACCATAGTAGTACAATCACTATGTCCTACATGGGCGGAACCATTCTTTCTGACACATAATTCGCCTTTCACTGGTAGAACTGAGATAGCAGGCAAATCTGGAGTAGTCTCAGACTGAACATTCAAGACCATGAAATTCGAGGAATAATTACCTAGATCATATACTTCATTTTCTAGATCTAACCCTGTTCTATGGGAAAGACCCTCCTTGTCTGGGAAACATGTTCTATTCAGAAGGGACATATCGTTCGAGGATGACGTTAACGTGGACCATGCTCCACACGAACCATTGTGTGAAAACGGATAAGGAAAGAGTGGTAGAACTCCCTTCGGTGTCTGGAAAGGGGGGAGTCGACCACACACCCAACAATTTGTGGCATTGCTAGTCTGGTGTGAATAGTGTAACATACGGATAAACGTATTATTTCGCATGGCAAGACGATAGGATAACTCGTGAGGAGGCAGGTCACTAAAAGTGTGCTCTACTGTAACATTAGAAAACATATGTACATGTGAAACAGTAGGAAAGCATAAATGTAAAGCATAACTTATACAGGTAACCATAAGACTCAAAAATGTCATAAATACAAGAGTAATAATACATCGACTTCGAAGATTCTTTTGATAACGCATTCTCTTAGAGTTTTGACTAACTCTCTCACTGTGTGGGTCTATCTCATACATGTCAGGAACCTGTCTAACCGTTTCACCCGAGAGGGACTTAGACAATTAAACTGGCTGACTTACTAGACCTTAATTTATCTTTATACTCCTGCTGCGGAGTTTTCTCTAACAGGGGAAGTTTAGATTCAGTATCTGGGCAGTCCTTGAGAACGGGGCAGTCCTTGAAAACAGTCTTTGGAGAGAGTCCATGAAATCGCTTCACATGACTGGAGTGCAACCACCCCTTCCTTCCTTCGACCTTGATTGCAGTCCTTGTGGTCATTAAGACCAGTCTCGGCTCCTTCCAGCGGGGCTCCAGCGGACTTGAACGATCAAAATTTCTCACGAAGACTAGGTCGCCTGGTATGACCTCATGCGGTTTCACTTGAGTGTTGTCTGGAAAAGCAGCGGCAACCTGTGAACGACAAGATTGTAGTGCAGACATCAAGGAGGCCAGGTAATCTGTCAGCATATTACTGTCAACATCAGTTATCTTACGGGGCCTAGGAGTACCCCACATGTTTGGGGGACGACTGAAAATTACCTCAAAAGGTGACAGACCTGAACGGGAGTGTGCAACCATTCTCATATAGAAAAGGGCGACTGGCAGTGCTACCAACCAATCTACGCCTTTCTCTGCGCATACTTTGGCAATGCGGATCTTCAGAGTCTGATTATGTCTCTCTACGAGACCGGCTGCTTCGGGATGTCGTACACAATGGAACTTCCACTGGTACCCTAACAGAAGGGATACTTGTTTCATGAGCTCGGATGAGAATGGCTGGCTGTTATCTGAATACACGACCCTCGGTAATCCATAGCGGGGAAAATACTCACGAACCAACTGCCTGGCAGTGGTCGCGGCAGTGTAATCTGGGACTGGATATGCTTCTGTCCATCTGGACAGAGCGCATACAACTACGAGGACATACTTGAAACCTCGACATCGCTCCATCTGAATATAATCCATCTGGAGGACTTCAAAAGGGTGATCAGGAGGATGGAATCCACCTTGTTCCACCGGGACACCTTTACCTGGATTAAACTGACAACAGATCATGCAGGTACGCACTTTCTGCTTGGCTGCTGCTCGTAAATGCTTGTTAAACCAAAGGTTCTGAATACTGTCTAACATGGCTTTTTCTCCTAAATGTGCTGGACTATGTGCGGTGTTAATAATGACTTGAACCATAGAGTCGGGGAGAAACCATGTGGCTTTTCCCTTCGTCAACCATCCTTGATCTGTCTGGACCCCTCCTTGTTCAGACCATTTCTTGATTTCATCGGGAGTAGCATGTGACTGTATATCTAGTACGTCTTGGGTAGGGTCTTTAACTGTCATACAAGTAGTCTGGGCTGGAATGTCTGTTTGTATTGTGTTAACTGGAATGTCTGGAGTCTGAGCTGTAAGCTTGGCTGTTCGATCTGCTAGATCGTTACCCTGGGAAATGATGTCAGTGATTTTCGTATGTGCCTTGCACTTCATGATAGCGATAGCTGTCGGTAAATGTATTGCATCTAACAGAGCTTGAATGAGGGGGCCATGCTGAATCTTGGTTCCATGAGAAGTCATGAAACCTCTTTCTTGCCAGAGTACTCCGAAGTCGTGTACGACTCCGAATGCATAACGTGAATCTGTGTATATGTTTACTTTCAGGTTCTTAGCTCGTATGCATGCTTGGGTCAGAGCGACAAGCTCTGCTGCTTGAGCAGACAGGGTGTCAATACGATGTGTTTCTATAACTTCAGTGTCAGTAGTCACTGCATACGCGGCTACTAGTTCTCCTGTACTTGTCCTCATACATGAACCATCCACATAAAGTGTCAGGTCGGGATTAGGTAATGCAATGTCTGTCAAGTCTTGTCTTGGCTTCGTCATGGTGTTAACAACTTCCACACAGTCATGTGTGGCAGGATTTGGAGTAACTGAGGGTAACAGTGTAGCAGGATTTAAAATTAAAAATTAAAAACAAGTGTATGTTCCTGGGTCCAAGGGAGGACAGTCGATGTGGCTGCCTCCTGTGTCGTTAACTGTATCAGTGGTTTGGCTAGATATGCGTACTGAGGAATCCATTGTCTGCAGTAAGAAGTGAGGCCGATAAAAGCTCGTACCTCCTTCTGAGTCTTGGGCTGTGGAAGATGTGCTATTAACTGGATACGGTCTGGTGTCAACTGCCTACCCCTCTTGGACAGTAAGTGTCCAAGGTAGACCACTTGCTGGACACAGAATTGCAACTTCGAAGGGGACACCTTGTGCCCCATCTCAGCCAGGAAATACAAGACTGTAAGTGACGCACGTTCGCAGTCACGTTCAGAACGGGCTGTGATCAGTAGATCATCGACATACTGGAGCAGGGCAGTGTCAGTTGGCATGTGAATATTGTCTAGTTGTCTCTTAAGTGCTTGACTGTAAATACTAGGACTTTCTGTGAAACCTTGAGGAGCTCGTGTAAATTTATAGCTTCTTCCATTTAAACAGAAACCGAAAAGAAACTGGCTGTCTGGATGAATGGGGACACTAAAGAATGCGTTCTTGAGATCAATAACAGTAAAGAACATAGCTTCGGAATCAATGGCAGTCAATAGGGAAGAAATATCTGGGACAACTGGGTACTGGGGTATGATACATTTATTAAGTTCTCGAAGGTCAATCACTAATCGATAAACTGGAGGTGCATTAGGATCAGTACGTTTTAGAATCGGAATGATAGGAGAATTACATACATTGGAGTCAGTTTCTACAACCACTCCTTGAGCAATGAGTTTGTCAATAATTTTGGATAAGGCTGCTACAGCCTGAGGTGGCAATTTGTACTGTCGGATTCGTGGTAATACAACACCTTGTTTCAGAGTGACACGGTGGGGTGTAATATGCATACAACCTACATCAGTTGGACCTTGCGCCCATAAATGCTGAGGTACATTCAATAATCGTGGATCAAAATCACGTAATACATAATGACCTTTAAAATCACGCAAAAACAATCGTACTCCTTCTGGGGAGCAGCATATGACTGCTCCTAATTCCTTCAGGGTCTTAATACCTAATACATTTTCTGGACATGATTTCGTGAGTAACAAGTCTGTAGTTCGGGACAATGGACCCACTTCTAGAGTAACTGGTTTCGATATTTCATTAACAATAGGCTTTCCTGAAAATCCAAGGGAAACATTTCTAGAGCCTGAGAGTGGAGCCCCTGGAACCTCGTCATGGCTGATGGTAGTCCTACTTGCCCCTGTATCAATCAGAAACTTTCTGTCTTTCCCTAATACTTGACTGTGTACATAGGGACCCTCTTGATCTACAGGAATCTCGATGAGAGGCAAGCCAACCTCCCTCTCTAGGCTGTTTCATGAATACTGTTGATATTCTGGATATTCTGACTGCGCATACTGGTACATCTGCTGTGTAACGTGTTGTGTGGCAGCTATAGGCTGCGGTACTGTAACTGTCTGTTGTGCATTCTGCGGTTGCTGGGAAGTCTGTGAAACTTGTTCTTGTCTTGGCGGACGTGGTCTCTCTTTCGTTTTACCAGTAGCTATGTTGTGTTTCAGAACTGCACATTCATTTATATAATGACCTGACTGTTTACAGTAATTGCATGTCCCTTTAACAGGAGCTGCAGAATGACTAGTTTGATTCGGACCCCTCTTCTGACTGTCTTGCGGAACAGATTGTGCAACTAGTACTTTCATTTTCGTGTCTTTCATACGTCTCCTTTCGTGTTCTTGCTCTTCCCTGATTCTGTTCTGGTGATACTGGAGCATCTGGAGCATTTGTGACGGAGTATTAGCTTGCCAAGTACTCTCGACTTTCAGTACCCGATTTTTAACTTGTGGACTTGAATTCTCGACTAGTTTGGTAACAAAAAGATGTGGATATGATTCACTACTTGTTTTCGGACCACTATTAATAATGAAACATTTCTCAAATCTAGAATAAAAATCACTAGTGTCTTCTTCTTGTTTCTGTTTACAGGCTGAGATGGCATCCCAGTCTTCCTTTTTCGTGGCTAGTAATCTTGGCAAGACTTGTATTAACAATTCGGGCAATGCTTTAGCTTTTTCCCCAAGACCGGTACCTGGAACTCGTGTGTTATCTTCAGTTTCTAATGCGGCCCAATCTATCTTTTTCTCTCCCACCTCCCATTCTTTTTCTTTGAGTTTTTCATATATGCCCGCAGGCAACAGGACCTTTAACATTTTAATGATATCAGGATACGTGTATTCTCCCATACGGAGTATGTCCTTCAATTCGCGATGGAACCCTGCTGGATCTTTATCGTGACAGGGTATTAACTTTTTCATTTCAAGAAGTTCTATTTTCGTGATAGGGGTGTAAACAAATACTCGTTCTAGATCACCCCCCGCTCCTTTAACTGGATGTACTTCTCGTAACGGATTCTGTCTGTCTATGTAGAATGACTTTCTGGCTGGGGGTGGAACAGGAACAAAATGCGGATTCAGGAACGTTCTGTATTTGTGGCGCTGTTCTAGAATGACATTAATTAAATCAGTACCTAGACCTTTCCATCTGTTTAGGAGTAACTCGTTCAGTACATCATGTAAAGGACCTGGATCAGAATGCTGATCCTCATACAGTGTGATGAGGTGCTGGATCATATACATACCCACCAGACGCTGCTCGGCTGGGGGCAGTTTCAGAAACGTTTGGGCCACTATTTCATCTGGAAACGTGGTAGAATCACTAGTCCATCGGACTGCTGATCGGGCTAGTTCTTGTTCATGCATGGTACTAAGCTCGCTATAACCTATTCGTGATTTCAGAATTTGATCGGTGGCCTGGAATACTTGTTCAAGAGAACACTGTTCTGGTACTGAAGGAGGAAAAACTTTCTTGTAATCTAGGCGTGAATGTCGGTCGGAAAGTCTAGTTCTACCTACATACGCTATCCTGGAGGGATTCTCGCTGTCTACCTCTTCACTAGAAGAGTCATTTTCTTTCTCGGTTGCTCTTTTTGCTTCCTCCTTCTGGTGTATACTTATAATTTCCTTACGAATTTTCTTGTACATACTTTCTATACTACCTAGTGTCTTGTGTTTTCCCTCGGCTATATTATCACTCCACCTGGTCAGGCCTTTCATCTCGTCTTGGTCTTTATCAGGATAATCTTGTTCTCTTATTAAACAGTTAATCAAGAACTGTAAAATCATATTTTGAATCTCGGCTTTCCTGTGTGCCATAGCTCCGTGAATACTTCCTGGATTTTCTCCTGTACGGACAAAACGATATATTCTGTCTAGATGTTCCTTCATGTCGGGCAGGGTGACCAAAAAGTTGGCAACCCGTCTTAAACGTACTGAATATAATACCATGTGATCTTCGCCTGGGACTGGATCATATATACAGTCGGTAAGAAGTCTCTTGAGGTCTGTGTATGTAGCCACTTTTGGCATACGCTGTAACGCTGCGTCTCGCGGCGTCAGTCGTCTTACTTGAGGCGGGGTGATAGGAGCACCTCCCCCCGCTCCTCCTGAACTAGAATCGTCAGTTAATACCGTACGTGCTGGTAAAGTGACTGGCAAAACGGGCACACCCAATGTGGGCTGGTCCGGGGGCACTGGCACATTAACTTGGTCCCCGGGACCAGTGGCTGGAGGAACAGGAATTACATTATTTACAGGATGCTGAGGGTGGACAGGCGGAATACGATTTGCATATTCTGGGACTGTGTCGTCCAAATAGGATGAAAGAAAAATTTCAGCTGCGGTCGGTTTATGACGTAGCTTAATCGGGACTAATGGTGGCGGTAAATTACAGGATGCTTCCGGGGTTGCCTTCGGCAAACCCTCGGCAAGAAGAGGATACATACCTTTAATAAGGGCATTTCTCTGTCTGTCTGACTGTTCTGCTCTAACTCGTTCACCTTCTTCTAGAAGTTCCCTTTCTTGGGCTTTTTCTGAGGATTCCCTACTTAATTCTGCTTTTCTGAATTCTTTTTCGGATCTCCTGTGAGATTCTTTGCGCCATAACTCGATGGCGTCTTTCTGGGACTGTCTGGCTTTCTTTTTCCATAATGCTTCTTCTACTCGCATGATGCACTCGGCATCCCATGTGCCTGATACAGGCCATCTATATTTCTCTTCAAGATCTTTCGTGTAATCCACCCATAAGTCTAGATATAATATGGCATCTAAGCCATGCTTGTGATACATAAAATGACCAGGACTGTCCCTAGGAGGGACAGGAACTGATTCTTCGAGTAACCCTTTTCTAGTCTTTATCTGACGTAATTTCGAGAACAGAGGCATCTTGAACTTGTACTTAGACTTTAACACAATACACAATAAACACAGTAATGAAATCACAAATCACTCATACCACGACATAAAAATACATGAGTAACAGATCAAACAGAAATATTACCTGATACATTGAAAACATAATACTTGAATTTCTCGAGAACGGACTTACTAGAAATACTAGATGCACTGCTAAAACAGTACAGAACATACCGGTCTCATAAAGAGACACGTCATACCGTATCCACCTAGGTGGACACGTCGGACTGGATCTGTGTACCCAAACCCATCGGACCAGGAACAAACTAATGAACCTGTCTAGATCCTTCTCCCGCAACGGTACTCACCGGGAAGCAGAAACTGAAGGCCTCGGACTGGACTGGACTGCTACGACGTCGGACTACGAACTTCGGACTTCAGGAACAGGTGGGCCTCCGGATACCTCGGACCTTGCACTCTCGGCTTGGGCTCTGGTCGGGACGAACCGCATTCCACACCGCCTCGTCTGGATGCCGGACCGCAGTCTCTGTCTCCTCCGTGGGCCTGAGGGAGACTTGAAGCAGAAATATCTGCACGTGCACGGTAGAGTTCCGTCACGGCTGTAGAAGGGTCAGGGGGCCTGCGTTACATCGCCGGCGCGTGAGGAAAGGGCTCGTCCCTATTCGGGCGCCATTATGTGGTAAATAAATAATTAATTACCGGTACTATTTTTGAATACATTAATAATAACAGATAGCTCAATAAATAAGAGGCAGGATCCGAGGAATCTGAGGTTAACAGGCTTTAATCAGGCATAAGGGAAGGGACAGGATCGGGACAGCCTGAAATAGAATGGCATAGAAGGCAGCTGCAACGTTTCATCAACAGTACATTGTATATATAGTAAAACATCACAATTACATTACATACAGTAGGCGTAACTAGTGACAAGCGTAAGATAAGAACACATGGGCGTGAAAAGAAGGCGTGCACAGGGCGTGCACGTAGACATGTGATGAGAACGTCACAGTAGTGTCATGAAATGGGTGGATACATGGAGGGGGCTACCTGAGCAGCTGGAACCTTTAACCTAGTGGTGCGCGCAAACGGACTATGACGTGTATACTAGGGGAGAACTGGGGGCTCTGACTTCTGCGCTAGAAGAGGAGACGAAAGTCTGCGATGTCAGGACGACATGTACCTATAGCATATCTGGTATCTGGTGTTTGGAGTACATGTTGATAGAATCTAAAAGTTATCAGGGCAAAGGCTACTTGACACTAAGACTGGTGCATGCATATATTCTTCATGTATTGCGTGTGCTATGAATCTTCTATGGATATTAATACAGTAATTCACTGGCATGGAGACAGAAAGACTAGACTATAGCTGAAGCTGTTTATGCGGTTCGTTAGCTTAGGAATGTGAAGATGAGGAGCTGAACTGATAACTGGAGGCATAACATATTCTTGGCAGACAGGCAGGCAGGGCCAGGCCGAGCACCGCGCTGCGCGGCAGGAAGTAAGTGAAGGGTCAGGGATGCAGGTGGGGGCTGTATCGCTCCTCGGAGTGGTTTCAGGGGACAGGAGCTTGAATCTGGTGTCCGGGCCCTCATGAGGCCTAGAAACAGGGACATGTCGATGAATTAACGTGCACAATGGAAAACGTTGGCAACATAGGCCTAAAAGCCTGACTCACGTTGCTTTCACGGGGACTGGAAACTGGCATACTAGAGTTGGACACAACTATAATTGCGTCTTTATTCGGTCATAGAGGAATACATGCATATTAATCATGCACATATAACATAGGGTGGGGAACACGTAGGCACACATGACAAGGCAAAATTCAATTTTCCACAGGGTACCTATCTTGTGAGTTGTGCGCCACTGCGTTGAAATCCCCTCCCACTATTAGGTCACCTTCTGGAAGATCTAACAGTAATTTTCCTAGCTCGGGTAAAGTAGTCGCATGCAATGCTGGAGGAATATACACAGAAACAATGTTGAGTGGTTTGCCTTCCCATTGCCCAATTGCCACCGCAAAACGGCCATACTCATCGGCTCTCGTGGAATGCAGTATAAAGGTAGATGCCTTCTTCATTAAAATGCCTGTTCCACGAGACCCGGAGGTAAAGTCCGAGTGTATCACCATACTATATCCACGTCTGTCCATTGCTTTGCTCGCCGTCCCCACCAAGTGTGTCTCCTGAAGAAGGATTAGATCCGGATGCAGTCTTCTAATACCCTGTAGGACCAACCCCCTCTTTAGCTTGTCTCCTAGGCCCCTCACATTCCAGGACATCAATTGTAATGGAGTAACCGGACCTGTGCACGCGCTCCCATTTATAGCAGCTGATTGTAGGTGGTGTGCCATTGCATATCCGCTAGGCCTAACTTGTTTATCGCAGGATCTGCGTGCCATAATGCTCGGTATCTACCCATCTGAGTGTTCAATTCGTTGTGCTGCACACTGTTTCCTTGAGTCAAACAAAACAAATAACAAAAAAAAAACCTACATCCCAACCAACCCTTCTCCCTGCCCCCCTGCTACACGGACATAAAACCGCCCGCCCCCCCAACTTAGCAGAGTGCCTATCCCATCCCTCACACCAAATACTTGCTCGCGGGGGTGAAGATTCTCCGGAGCCGGCGGCCCCTCATTCGCTCCGCGGAAGCCCTCAGCCCAGTGTCCTGTAGTCAACCTTCAGGCAGATCGCAAAGTATAAAGTCAAGTTTCTGATTGTCCTTCAGGAGATTAGTGTTCTTTGCTGGCGCCATCCTCTATTATGTCCCCGTCTTGTGAGAGTTCTTCCTCCGTTCTGTGAGATGTTTGCGAGCCCTCCGGAAGCCCCGTGGTTTTGTCCTTTTTCTATCTGTTCGATCTGCGGGGCTGTGTTGCCGGTCTCCATCCATCGAGCCAGTCTCTCGCCAGTTCAGGAGTGTCAAAAAACCAAGTCTTATTGTCTGATACCACTCTCAATTTAGCCGGGAAAAGCATGGAGTAAAGGATCTCCCTCGCTCTTAGTTCCTTCTTGATCTCCAAAAACGTCCTCCTGCGGCGCGCAACTTCTGCCGTATAGTCAGGAAAAAAGGCCAGTGTGGAGTTGAGGATCTTCACAGGAGGGGACACTCTAGCTGCCTGCAAGATGGCGTCTCTGTCATGGAAGTTGAAGAGACTGGCCAAGATGGGTCTTGGGTTCGCGCCCTGCTTAGGTTTACCCCCCGGTACTCGATGCGCTCTTTCCACGGAGAAGAAGGCAGATATTCCCTTTGGTTGGAGCTCTTTTTTAATCAGGTCCTCCACATACAGGTCCGTTGCTCCATTGCCTTCAGATTCCGGTACACCAAGAATTCTTATGTTATTCCTTCTCGAGCGACCTTCCTGATCGTCCAGTTTCTCACGCAGTGTCTTGTTTTTCACCGCCATTTGTTGCATTGCCGTTTGAAGCTCGGAGACGTCTTCTACTAGGGACTTCGTGACCACCTCCATCGATGTCACTTTTTCGGACATTTTTTTAAAGTCGGCACGGATCAGTGTGATTTCAGTGGATATTGATCTCACCGTGGCCTGGACTTGAGTTAGCGCTCTCATGATATCTTCCAGAGTTGTCTTCTGCGTGTTCGTCCATTCCGTTTTTCCCCGTCATCCTTGCCCCCTCGTACCCCAAGAGTCCTGCAGGTTATGTCTCCCAGTCTTCCGGGGTCCGTGGATTCTGGCGTGCAACTGGTCTTCACCTTTCTCTGTGCACGGACAGTAGGCCCACACCACCCGCTACGCTCAGGTCCCCGGAGAATGTAGTTCCACAAGTTCTCGAGCCAGTTGGGAGCAGGTATCAAGGCCAGAGGTCCCACTTTCGAAAGGTCGATCTCGGCACTGTGGCAACGATGGCCAAACGTGGCTGATGTACTGCACACTACGTGCTAAGATGGCGGATCTACCCTTCGTTCTCCTTAGGTTTCGGTTTCACCTTCCCATTGTCTGAAATAATTCTTTTCTGACCGTATTCATTTTGTCTTTTTATATGTGGCAGAGTCTAATCAGAACTGCTCGAGCAATCCTCGCTGTTATCGAGCCTTCAACAGATTTTATGGACCGTGGCCGTGCGTTTCCGGTGGGGTCAAACCGAGTTGCCCCGCTCTTTCTCGGCAGATCATTCAGGAGATGTCCCGGCTTGTCTTGGATTTCAGGCCTCCGGGACGCCACGACATAAGTCTTGTCTCCGGTGTCGGACAGTTTTCAAAGTTGCTGCCCTCGGTTCCGCCCGGTCCTAGGCTTCGGGACCCTCCGTTAGAGCATCTTTCCTGCACGGATAAGTGGTAGGATATTAGGAGAGGCCGTCCGATCTACGGAGCTCTTCTTTTAGGCTGCCGCCATGCTCGGCTGCTAGCCACACCCCCTTTATCCGGAATTTTCAGAGATTGAAGAGTCTGGAACCCAGGTGGACGGGCCCCTGGCAAGTCTTGATCACCACTCGAACTGCACTTCGAGTGGAAGGGAAGAAAAATTGGCTCCATGCGCACCATTGCAAAAGAATATCTCCGACCCTGACAACGAACGAAAACGTGGACACCCAAGAAGAGCTCCTGACCAAAGACAGACCAGCCCTGAGTTGTTACCCAGAATCAGAGACACTCGAATTGGCAGAATTTCCCGATCTCACTGTGCCATCCAGAAAAGGGTACAACTTGCGACGAAAGGAGAGTGCTTCAGAAAAGCAGACCACTAACTGAGTCAAAAATCTCAGAGCGGTAGCTAACACTACAAAGGCTACCAGGAGAGAGGCCAGACAAAGTATGTGGTCCTGCCAGTCACCGAGCCTCTTGAAGGTGATGGAAGATCTCGGACGACCGAAGACCCACCGGAAAGACCCCAAGACTGCCGAGCTGCATAGCACAAAGACAATTGTACTTTTCATTGCATCTCTCATCTGCCTCTTGCTAATGGTCACAGTTTGGATCATAGAAGAGAGTGCTCCTGCTCACCGGACAATATCACCCACTATGCAACCCACCACCAAGTAAGAACATTATCTGGTCTCTCTGTCACCCCATCTCTGAGAACGACGCAAAGAATTTTGGAACAACTCCTTTGTACAACTGCTGCATCAACACAACCTTGCTGCTAATGCCACGAACTGTTGGACCTGTGGGCTGCTACCACATACAACTGAACATTCTATTCCTTTCATCCCTTCACCCTTCTCTGTTCATTGGTCCTGCTTTGCCTGGCTAATGCTCCTGCAAGAGAGCTACAAAGACAACAATACATCTGATGGAACAATCACACAGTTCTACAACGAGGTGTGGCTGAACAAAACTGGGAAAACCTCTGCTCCCTTTTGCCCTCTGACCTCAAACACAACCTTTCAAATGAACATTCCGGAAAAAGAACGAATCGAAATGCAAGTGTTCAACAACCCAGCCAGACCCACCTTCTCATATCTGAGAAAACGGACTGCTGCAACTCTGACTGTTTCAATTAAATTGAATAAGTAAATAAGTAAAATAAATACATTGTGTGTTCTATTCGGAGGTGGGAAGCCTCACAAAAAACAAATATAAGAATTTATGTTGTTCTAGACAATACATTTGTCAAAGGATGGGATAATTAAGCTACCCTACCTAGTATTAAAAGTGCGATATTGGTGTCCATGGCATCATTTGTTTTTTTACATGCAACTCTGACTGTGGTCCTATCTGTGGTGAACGTCTCAGGCCTTGTTTGCATTGAGGGCCATGGGACGAAAATCGTGGGCCACAGTTTCTGCTCCATAAAAAGGACTCTGAACACTGCTGATCCCCCATCACTTGTTGCATCACCAAATATGTACTTTGTCTGCGGTACAAAAGCTTACACCTAGCTCCCAAAAGGCTGGGGGACACCTGCTACATTGCCTTTGTCCTTCCTCCAACGTACGTAGCACCAGCAAGCTATCACAGACAGAAACGCTCAAAGGACACAGAGCAAGCAGACTCCCCCGCATCACAGTTCCTAGATGCAGCACGGAATTGCTACCCTGTCTAGGATGATAAATGTAGACGTGGAACCCTCCCCAATATTGGTGCTTTTGGGCTATGTAGAACAACTACAGGCGGCTCACCACAAGTTTGTAGCGCTGGCACTACTCATGGCCAAGAAAAGAGTAGCATGCCGATGGGGAAGGGGGAGAGCACCTAAATTCAAAGAATGGATGAGTGACCTTACATATTGCCAGGAACAGCTAGCCACTTATGCTGAATTATTACCGATAGCCTCCAGACCGACTGATATTTGGGCCCCACTGACATGTTACTTGCTAGCGCAGAGTACCCACGACCCCCAGGAGGGCCAGCCCCCTGAACACATAGGCTGATTACTAGTAGTTACGCTTCTGCTACCCTACATAGTGCAGAAGAGGGTGCACGGTGCGGAAGGTGATTATACAGGAGAGTCTGGTGCAGATCAGTGACAGCACACCTGAGGGAATCACCTGCATTGTGGGCAGCGGGGTGACTGTTGCTTTGTCGGTATTGTTGCCACTGAGACCTGACTAAACTTGCTCTTAATGTATTTTCGCTGGAAAAAGAAGTGCAGATGGTATGATACTATGGAGATATGGAGATGTACTGCTGATGCTACTGTTCGGTGTACAATGGCAATAGATGGTCAATGCGTGCTGTGTCAATGTATAATGCCAGAACAGACGTGGGTTGCCTTACCAATGCTATGGTTGCCTAGATAAGAATAGATGGATACCTTGGAATCTGTGCATGTATGACTCTAGATATGATAAGGAATGCTACATTTCGTTCACTGTAATGTATGCTGTATTTTTATAAAGCAATGTATGACAATATGTGTACCTTCTAAATCTGGAACTACCAAAAACCCAATAAACAGTTAAAAAAAAAAACCAACAACTTTGGACAAGAAATAGGGCATTGGTGATAATAGGCGCAGTTAGACTTTCCAGATACCTCAGTCATAACAGAAGATGAGCCCCTAATCTCCTTACTGACTAGCTAGTGTGTCAGAGTCATTATTTAGCTCCCGAATGCAGCGATGATCCCCAATGATTATACAACCCAGAACATAAGACTACGGAGTCAGAGTCCAGACCTCTCAGAGTCACGGACTCATGCTTGGAAATTGCAAACCCTTTCGCTCACTCATTCATGACCAAAAACCACAGAGTCTATGTAAGTTTTAAAGCTTTATTAAAAGTAAAACAACTAGCTCTGTGTGTACTCTGTATATTAAATTTCAATTGTGCATTATATAAAAACATTTATTAAAATCAACTTCATATAAGATAAACGGTGAACGCTTGAAAACTGAAAAGTGGCTGATTTTACACATCAATTGTGGGAGAGCCGTCACCTGGTTGGAACTTAAAGTCTTGGTGGTGATGATGACGACTCCGAGTAACATATTGCTCTTGTTCGTAGAAGGGACGCTTCTGTCTGTTATGAGAAAAATGGTGCGTGTTAAAAAGCAAGCATTCATCAGTTGTGCCAAAAAGTGCAGCATGTTATGGCTAAGCATAAATAAAAAACACCCTCTTCTTACGAAAGGGGAATTTTTAGTTTAGACTACAGAGTCACAAACTATTACATTTGTTTATGTAGTAACATATTTTTTCATTCCTAGACAAAATAGGGAGTGGTGTATATGGCATCTAAAAATATTAAATGTATTTTCTAGGCGTAACACCATTGGCACACCCCACCACCAGCGTGGAGGTGGTCACTCAATTTCAATTTCAAAGCTTTATTCGATTATTTTATAACAATCATAAAAGCATAAAATGTTAGAAATACAGAATAAAATACACAACAAGCGGCATAAATTACAGTAAATGAAGCAGCACAGTTGGAAACAAATATTCAACCGCACAATCAGATATTAACAGGTTAAGCAGACTTAAAACGCCAGACTTTTCCTGTGGGACACAGCTTTTAGAATAAAGGTAGCAGTAAAAAAACAGATATCCAGAGTATCAAGTGCAAATAGTAATTTCATGGCTTGGGCAATAGTGGACACAGAGTATTTCTTAAAAACAGGTTTAAGATAATGTAAACGGATGTGCAAGTATAAAGGACAGATAAGCATAAAGTACAATGTGCTTTGCTTGGTTGTGCCATCACATGGGCATGAATTTGGGCTATAAATTTTCATCTCTGGGAAAGCCACCAAGTTATGGGCAATGCCTAATCTCAACCTAGTGATAACAAACTGGTGAGATTGTTTAGTAATGACTTTTAAATACATAGGCATGCCCTGAACAACATTCTTGTTAGAATGGTAAAAAACATGGGTTGAAAAGTGGCTACGTTGGACACTACGCAAATTCGATTTGGTCCCCAGATAAACATTTTTAAACTCCTGTTTGGGTACAATACCAGCGCTTAAAGGGTCATCAAAAATAGCCAGGTTAAAAATTTCATTGTAGGATGTTAGAACATATTTTAACCAGGGGATCTT
This sequence comes from Lissotriton helveticus, assembly GCF_964261635.1. NCBI lineage: Eukaryota > Metazoa > Chordata > Amphibia > Caudata > Salamandridae > Lissotriton > Lissotriton helveticus. The sequence continues at coordinate 1,934,010,890 of NC_136068.1, read as the reverse complement.
ACGAGCATTGTCCAACCGGAGACAGTCTAAAATAACTCGCCTGGTGAATCCTGTCTCGTCCTTTGCCCAAATCGACCTCCAAACCATTAGGGGTCTCAAGCCCATTAGATCTGAGAGATAGTCCAGCCCCACCTCCCTATGACTCAGTTCGGTGGAAGCCGAAGAGGGGAGGCACAGGAGTCTTTTGAGGAACTGGTTCTCTATGACTTGCAGATCCCCATGGTTGCAGTAGCCCCATACACCTGAGCCGTATAGGGCAATAGATGCACATCTATGCCTATAGATGTTTAACATATCAGGGATGCGACGGCTGCCCAGTTTTGTTGCAAAGCGAAATACTCCAGAGGAACTTTTACCTATCTTGGCCTTCACGTTTGAGATCTCAGTTGCCCATGACCCTCTACTATTAAAAGTTATGCCAAGATAACAAAATGTGTCTACTACCTCTATTCTGTGTTCGTTAAAATGGAATGGTTTGAAAAAATGTCATCTGTTTCCCACAAGCCATAATAAAAGTCTTAGAGTTATTAATTTTTAGTTTTCTCCCCTGAATAAAATCGTAGAAGTAATTCATGAGGTTTTGGAGTCCATTCGGGGTTCTCGAGAGGAAGACCGTGTCAGCAGCATATAGCAGGACCGGGACGGGGTGGCCATCAATCTGTGGGGAATCTGCTTGAACCCTCTTCAATTTGGACTCCATAGAATTTATAAAAAGGGAGAAAAGTAACGGGGCCAACACACAGCCTTGCCTTATACCTGATTAAACCCTAATATTCTTTTTTTTGTTTTGTTTTTGGAAGACCTTTATTTCACATTTGTCCATCGTCATACAAGGCGTATTGCATGGCCCACAGAGGGGCAAATCAAATATTCAATAAACAGAGTTATTCGGTATGGATGACACAGCCATTTAGCTGGCAACCCGGGGGTCCAGCGGCAATATACATGGTGGAAACAGTATTGTGTTTGGAATAGTTCATAATAAGTGATCGGTCTAATTTTTCTCTTTTTTTGGGTGTAACAACAGTAGAAATGTGTCATTCAGTCAAGCATCGTGGCCGCCGCGACTCATACCCCGGGATCCCACCTAGGTGCGTGTAGAACTGCATAAGTGCATAGTAATGCGTGGGACCCGGGGTGGGTGTGGGCATGTCTCGCGTGTACAATGCTCGACCGTGCATGACAATCAGTGTGTGGTATAGCTCACTGAGGCACAAAACTACCGGTGAAGGCTCGCGAGTCCAGTACGCAGCCCTAAAAGCGATGTCCACGTGTGTGGCAGTAGGGCGTGCACACTAATCCTCAGGTCCCAAGCACAGCGGTCAGTCAGTGTTAGAATAGGCGCACTTCGCCTTGCCACGTGTATGTCCATTGCTTGCGCCGGAGCCCTAAGAGTCAGTACCTCTCCGTACTCCAGGCGTAGCATGCGTTTCGTAGTGTGTTGCCGCCGAGTGTTCCTTCTGTCCTCAGTGTCCATATCGAGAGCTAAGTGTAAGTCTGGTCGGGGAACTTGACCAGCGGGTAAACTATCCCCCACGCGTCGTAACGGTAGGGGAGAACTGGGGTCGGTTAATGTACCGCGGTCAGGGAATGGGTGGAGGGGGGGCACGAAGGAGATCATCATATGATGCAGCGGGAGTTAGCAGTCGTCCGGCGGGGCTCAGAGGGGCCAGGGTTAGAATGACAGAGGCTGTGTGGGGGGAGGGGGTCCGGGGGGGGGAGATAGTGCATATCCGGGCAAAGGCTCTGTGTGTGTGTGTGTCCAGCGTATCTACGAAGCAGGCGGTGGTCGCCTTAGGTCATCTCCCATTCCTGGCAGGCCTCCTGATACGTCTTGAGGAGATCGTCCCAGAGCTGGGCGATGGGGAACTTGCGTAGTCCCGCCGTTTCCTCTCTCAGGAGCATGGCACTTTCCGCTCGCGCCCAGTTGGTGAAGGACGTTCGCCAGTGCTGTGTGTGGGGAGGGGTAGCAGATTTCCAATGTTTGGTAAGCAGGCGTTTGGCAGTGATGAGGCCCATGTCCCAAAAGCGCGCTTGCACTTTATTGGACTTAGTGCGTTTGTATAACCCCAGAATGCACGCTTCCCAGGTGTGTGGTAACCCCTCTTCAGCTCCATGTGAGAGGAGCTTCAGGACTCCCTCCCAGTATTCCCTCACCCCAGAGCAGTGCCACAGCATGTGTAGCAAATCCGCTCCCGGTAGAGAGCAGCGTTGGCAGGTCGCATCCGCAAGCGGGAAATACTTATTGATTTTATCCGGCGTGAGGTATGCGCGCTGGAGCAAGTAGTACTGTATAATCTTAAAGCGGGGTTTCTAGGGATGTAGGTCGGTCCCACCAAGACCATCGCCCACTCCTTATCGGTCCAGTCCCTGCCCCTGTCCGCCGCCCATTTGTCACGCAGCGACTGTGTAGAAGGTTGCGCGTGTGTTTGTAACGCCTGAGCCAGCCAGTGTATGATGTGCGATCCGTTGCCCATGACATGCAGGTACTGGATATAGCAATGCATCGGGAGTTCTTCCGTCACGTCACCCCAGAAAGCTGTGAACGTGCGCAGTAGCGACGCGTGTTGCAAGAACTGCCCTGCCGGGAGATCTGCGCTGTCAGCCAGGGCTACGAAGGTAAGCAATTCTCCCTCAGCGTACAGGTTGCTCAACGTGTCCACCCCCGCCCGTGCCCATGCCTCCAAGCGCGTTTCCGTGAGGATCCCAGCCAGGGTCGGTGTGCCCAGCAGCGGTATGACCGGAGCATACGGCTTGGTCGCTCTGGTAAGGCGTAGGCACCTCAGGAAACATTTTCGCGCCACTGCCAAGTGCAGCTGGGAGGGGCATCGTGTGCGGGTGAGCGGGTGAAACATCGTATTGATCTGCGTTTGCGTCCATGCAGCCTCGTCCGAGGCAGTATCCTCAAGATATTTGCCACTCAGCCAGTACGCCACCCATTGCGTCTGTGCCGCAAGGTAGTACAGCTCTAGGTTGGGAACTGACAATCCTCCCGAGTCAGTTGGCATGTACATCTTCGTCAGTGCTACCCGTGGGCGGCCGCTGCTCCATATAAGGTCGCGGAGTAGCACCTCCAGGTCTCTAAATATCCTGGTTGGGACATATATGGGTATGTTCGCGAAGTAGTAGAGTAGCCGGGGCAACACAATCATTTTAGATAAAGCTATGCGGCTAGGGACATTAAGTGGGAGGGTATTCCAAAAGCGGACCTGTGCCCGTATCGAGGCGATTGTCCTAACGAGGTTCCCCTCTAAGATATCCGGTGGGTTCCGATAAATCTGTATTCCTAGATAGCGGAAGGAAGTGGGATACCACTGTAATCTGCCTCCGCCTAGTCGTACGTCGCACTCGGGCGTGTCTGGGCCAAAGGGGTAGGCCCCAGATTTGGACCAGTTGACCCGGAGGCCCGACATCTCCTTAAATGTAGCAAAGACGTCAGTGAGAGAGGTGGGGATTGCGGTTATGTCTCTGACGTACAGGAGCAGGTCGTCCGCATATAGCAACACCGCATGCAGACCATCCACCAACGGAATGCCCCAATCTGGCCCCTGTGCTCTAAGAATCGCGGCCAGAGGTTCCATGGCCAGGGAAAACAACAGCGGGGACAGAGGACAGCCCTGTCTAGTGCCCCTGCGCACTCGGATGGCATTGGAGTGTAGCTGGCCCGTTCGCACCCTGACCGACGGTCTGTCGTACAACAAGTCCACCAGGGCCTCGTATCCTCCTCCTGGTGGGAACTTCACCACGACCGCTCGCAGGTACGGCCACTCTACGGAGTCAAAGGCCTTCTCCAGATCAAGAACGAGGCATCCCGCCCTGGGCCACTGCCGGATAGCATATTCCTGCACCCGGAAGAGACGACGGATGTTGTGGGAGGTGTGGCGCATTGGGACAAAGCCATTCTGATCTTGATGCACCAGATGAGGCACATGAGGAGCCAGCCTTCGGGCCAGTGTAGAGGCCAGTATTTTGTAGTCCGTGTTAAGCAGCGCCAGGGGGCGGTATGAGCCCACCCTGGTGCCGTCCTTGCCCGGCTTCAGGATGGAGATCAGATTAGCTTCATTCAGCGTCGGGGGCAAGATGGAGTCCTCCGCTGCTGCATTATACATCTTTAGAAGCTCCGGAATAAGGATATCTGACCCGGCCTTGTAAAACTCCGCCGGGAGTCCATCAGGGCCCGGTGCTTTGCCGTTGGACAGGTGGAAGATTGCCGCACGGAGTTCGTCCGCCGCGAGAGGGGCCCCTAGTTCGTTCTGTTGCGCCACTGTCAAGTGTGGCATCTGTAAAGGGGCAAGGTAGCCAGCAATGTCTGGGTGTGGGACTGGCAGTCTGGATCGGTATAGCAAGGTGTAATGCGCAACAAAGGTCTCGTGTATGCGGCGTTGTGTGTACACAATAGCTCCGCCCGTCTCCTGTATGGCCGTCACAGGGGCCGCGCGGTCCTCTTGGGAAATCAGCCAGGCCAAGAGCTTACCAGGCCTATCACTAAGTTGATGTGTCCTCGCCGAGTGTGCAGCATAATTGATATGTTTGAGGCGTTCCAGCAGTGCCGCATGTTCTGTGCGTGCCCCCATTAGTGGAGTCTCGTCACCCCTCACCGCGTCCCCCTCCCCAGCAAGCAAGCCTGTTTCTAGTCTGGTGAGGTCATTTTCCAATTGTCGCTTAATCTGGCCCTGTGTCCGCAAGCAGTGTCCGCGCACCACCACCTTGAACGCATCCCATTCCACTTGGGGAGAGGAGGCCGTGCCTGTGTTGTCCTCAAAATACTGAGCAGTGCATGTGAGTAGGGAGCCGCGGAAGGTCGTATCCAGCAGCAGCGCAGGTTGCATTTGCCAGGTGGGCACAGGGGGCAGCGGTTGTTCCCAAGTGATAAATAAGAGGTGAGGGTTGTGGTCGGAGTGTGTACGGCCCATGTAGTATGTGTCCGTCACGTGGGGCAGTATGTCAGTGGACGCCATGAATCTGTCAAGGCGGACGTGGAGGCCATGCGCGCCTGAATAGTACGAGTATACCCTCGCGCCTGGGTTGCGTGTTCTCCAGATATCATGTAGGTCCCATCGCGTCGCCCACTCTAGTAGGTCTTTCGTGGCATTTCTCGTGGGGGCATGCAGTGGGGGGGGGGGCAGGGAACGATCCAATGTCGTGTCTAAGGTGCAGTTGTAGTCGCCACCTAGCACCCATGAAGGCTCTCGCCAGACCGCCATTGTTTTCGAGAGGCATTCCCGGAAGCCACCCTGATCGACATTAGGGGAGTATAGAGATACCAGCGCTATCTGGTGCCCATCCAGCCTACCCCGCACGGCCGCAAATCTGCCCTCATCATCAATCGCAGCTTCCTCGCACACCCAAGGAGTCCCAGGTCGGACCCATATCAGCGCCCCTCGCGCGTACGAGAAATACTCCGTGGCGTACAGTTTCCCCCGCCATCTACGGTGTAGTGCCCTCACCTCTGTCCCATTCAGATGCGTTTCCTGTAGCAGCGCGATGTTAATCTTGTGACGTTTTAGGTATGAGTATATGTGGTAACGCCTAGCCGGTGTGTGCATTCCCCGAACATTCCAGGTACATATCTGTATGCTAGCCATCTGTGTCGTGATAGCCAGGGTCCTCAGTGCCCGCCCCACATCGCCCCCACAACAGTCCATCCCGCCCGCCGCCATATGCCACCCCCGCCACTAGAATGTAGTCGATGTCTCTTGTACTGTGCCTTAGCCTCCAGCAAGGTATGGGGACAGGGAAGAAAGGGAAAACATATAGCCATAACATGGCAACAGGGAATGTAATTCCAAAAGGTCGGCTGCACAACATGTCGCCGTCCAAACACTCTAATGAGCTCGCAAACTATACAGTTCTGGGGGTAAAAAGTGACTTGTAACCAACAACAGGTACAGTATTGTAGTCTCTATGGGAACCATGTGTCCTTCCCGGGCAAGGTACAGAGCCCGCTGCGGATCAGGAGCTGTCCAGTGTCCGTCGCCCAGCGCGGCGCCAGCGGCCCGCCCCAGCAGCCACAGGAGGGGCCGTAGCTCCATAAGGGGGCGCCACCCCCACGAGCGGCTCCCGATGTGGCAAATGTTCGAAGCAGTTCTGCTAGCCAATCGTTCAAGTCCGCACTGAGGGCGGTCAGATCGTGCACATAGAAACGAAAATAGTACTTACAGTGCCTGGTGTCTCCCCCAGTGGCAGCAGCAATCTCTCTCACCATTCAAGGGGTCCGTGATCCGCCCAGCAGGAAATCAGACCAGCCAAGCGGCGGGTCGTACAGCGTCGCATCTCGCAGTGAGTGGGAGGGGGCAATCCCGGTCTCATGCTAACCAAAGAGGTCCGCCGTTTGGGGTGTGACGTCCGGGGGTTCCCCCGATTGCTGGGTATCTGGGATGCCGTAGATCGCCTCGTCGTCCGTCAGTGATGCAATTGGGCTAGCACCAGGGTGTGGCGACTGTGCCGGGGAGATGTTGATTTCCGCAGCTCTGCGCAGTGCATCCTGCTGCTCCTGCAAAATAAGGTCCACGGGCGGGGAGTGGATCGAGGCAGGTCTGGACTGCGGCGGCGTCGGAGTCCCGCAGCGGCGTCGTCGTCGAGGTCCTCGGTTCTTCTCCGCGGTAGAGGTCCCCTGCGCTCTCCGTGGAACCTCAGGCATTCCCCCATCCAGTCAGGCCTCCACCTCATCGGGATTCGTGAAGAAGTGCGTTTTGTCCTGCGCCACCACTCTCAGTTTGGCAGGGAACAGGAGCGAATACTTCAGGTTCCCTTGGCGCAGTCGCTTTTTCACCGCCAGGAAGGAGTGTCTCTGTCTCTGGACCTGCACTGTGTAGTCCGGGAAGAACATCACTGCGGCGTTCTCAATGGTAATGACACCCATCTTCCTGGCTTCACGAAGTATCGTGTCACGGTCTCTGTAGTTGAGGACGCGAAGGATGAATGGCCTAGGATTGGAGCCAGGGGGCAGGGGTCTCGTGGGTACACGATGGGCTCTCTCCACCACAAAGTAAGGCGAAAGTGTACCTTCCGGCAACAGATCTCTCAGCCAGTCTTCCACATGGCGGGCTGGGTCCGTCCCTTCCCACTTCTCCGGAATACCCACTAGGCGAATGTTGTTTCGTCGCGCCCTTCCTTCCGCATCCTCCGCACGGTCCTCCAGGAACTCCACCCTGTTCAGGAGGTCCTGCACATGCCTGTCCATCTGTGTAACTTTGGGTTCAACGGTCGCCGCCGTGCCCTCCAGTGCCGAAGTGCGGTCCTGTAGCTTCTTGTGGTCGGCCCTGAGGTGGGTGAGATCTATCGCCACTCCATCTATCCTAGCCTCCAGGGAGGTGCGTGTCTGCTGGAGTGAGTTTTCCATGCGTTCCATGGCGGCTAGGACACTGTCAAGCTTCGACGACACCTGGTCCGCATCCATCTTGGCCGCCGCCTTCGTCTGCCGCCCCTTCGTTTGCGTGTTGCCTGCTCCGGTACGTGTTTTCACGCCTCCAGACATGAGCCAGGCAGTGCTTGTGTCGTCGACCCTCCTGTCTCCGTGAGGGGCCGTGTGTCCGGGCCTGGCGCAAGAGCGTGAGGGCGACGGGGAGCGTTGGGTCCTTATGTGGTCGCCGCTCTCCTTCCGCACAGCGAGCGCAGCGGTTTCTCAGACGACCCGTGTCACAGCCGTGGGACAGCGTCAGTGGGGTGGGAGGGCCCCGTGGGTGTCCCCGGCAGCGTGGAACGGTCTCCTCGGCTCCGCAGTCTATAGGTCCGGTAGGTGTGCCCCCGGCGCACTCCGGGCGGGCACTTCCTCCGCTCTCCTCAAACCCTGGTAGGGTCCACTCGGGCTATGGATGCAGCCGCAGCAGTCCGATCAGTAGGGCAGTGGAGGGTGAGCCCAGCAGGGCCAGGCCAAGTTATTTGGGCCAGCCGTTCACCACCCTCAGGTTCACTAGGTCCGAGTGCGTCCCAGGCGCTCCGGGCACGACCAAGGAAGCCCCCCAGAAGGGGCCGCGTCCACGTGGCACGCCGCCTGGCTCTGATGGTGGACGTCGCCCAGTCCGCCAGGTGCTCGGTCCAGAGGCGCGGCCCGGCTACTACAAGTGTCCAAGCAGGTGGGGCGTCGGGCTATATGGCGTGACCCAGGGGCAGGCACGGACTTCCCGCCTCGCCCTCAGTCCCAAGGCAGCGTCTGTTACCGTCCTGCAGCAGGCCTCCGCCGCCGCCGCCACTCCAACGCCGCCAGGGAGTCGCCCCGGGGCAGCGGCGCGGCAGCCGGGCCGATCCGCTCGGCCCGCAGCCGTAGAGGCGGTGAGCAGCAGTTCTGGGCCAAGTCCGCCAGGCGCCGCGCCAGCCCTCGCGGCCGTGCCGGCCGCAGATGTCGGAAGTCGGGCGGTCCCGCCCGCGTGGGCCAGTCCGGAGGCAGCCTCCAAGTCGGGCGTTGCTGTGTCCCGTTAGTGCGTTCCCTCGGGGTGTCCGTAGGGCTCCAGGTGGTCCCCGGTCCGCCGATGGGCCCGGGTAATGTCGGGCAGTCGCGCAGAGCCTCCGACGCTGCGCCACCTCCAGCAATCCCCCCCCCCGACGGGGGCCTCTCGGGAAAACGAAGCCCTGGCCTCACGTGATTCCGCTTCCCGGCAGGGTCCGGGGCCGGGCGGCAACAGGCTCACAGCAGATCGCGGTGCGGACCCCCGCCCCCAAGTCCCCCCAAAAAAGTCAGTAGGGCCCCAGGTGGTTCTCAGCCCGCAGTCCGGCCCCGGGCGGCGTCGGACAGCCACGCGGTGTTCCCGTCGCCGTATCGCCGCCAGCAGGCCTCCCCACAGGGCCCTCTCAGGAAAATGAAGCCTCGGCCTCGCGTGATCTTGCCCTCCGGCAGGGTCCGAGTTTGGGCAGCAGCTGGCTCCCAGGAAATCGCGGTGCGGAGCCCCGCGTCCAACTTTTCCAAAAATCACACAGTTCGTGCCCGTGGGTCACGGGCAGGTCCGCCCGCAGTTTCGGGGCACCAGCGGTAGAATTGGTGGAGAAATGGCCCGGTATAGGGAGGCTCAAGCCGGAGCTCTACCCAGGCACGTCCTGCAGCATCGCGTGTCAAGCCACGCCCCATTTAACCCTAATATTCTTGGTACATTCCCCGGCCTGACCAAAGCGGATCTGGGCTGAAAGTTTATTATATAATCTGGCCAGGAAGTATATTATTGCTGGCGGGTCTCCCATTTCCAATAGAGTGGACCATAACAAGGTATGATCCACCAGATCAAAAGCACTTGAGAGGTCGGCAAAACAGAGAAATAATGAGCCCTGTTTCGCTTTGGTGTATTTCCCTATAATGAGGTCCAGATTGATACACTGCTCTATTGTCCCAAGGCCCTTGCGGAAGCCAAATTGAGATTCTGCTAAAATGTTATTGTCCTCCGCCCATTCCTCCAATCGCGCTAATAGGACCCTGCTCATGATCTTAAGAGAGGAATCCAGAAGGGAGATAGGGCGGTAGTTCTTGGCCTCTCCTCTATCTCCCTACTTATAGATCGGAAGGATTATGGATTCGCTCCAGGTAGATGGTGTGCTACCACTGACTGATGCATTAAACACCTGAGTCAGGAGCGGACTCCAAAGTGCCTGGTTGGATTTATACAGGTCAACCGGGACCCCATCCGGTCCCGGTGCCTTCCCCCCTTTGCTCTTACTAATGGCAATTTCTACTTCTTGGAGGGTAATCCCCAGGGGTAGCTTGGGTTCAAAAGGAGCGGCAGAAAAGCTAGCACAGTCCTCCCTGGCCGGGTCAAAGATTTCTGTAAAATATAGTACCCAGTTTTCCTCACTAACTTGGGCTGATAATATAGGGAAATCTTCCTTTAAGAGAAAGGGACTATTTACCGTGCTCCAAAAGAGCTTACTGTCACGCAGTTCTGCTGCTTTAGTCAAGTTATCCCAAGCAAACTACCTTAGCTCTTGTTTTCTACAGGTGAGATGTTTTTTATATGTCAACCCGAGGTGCATGATGACCTCCCTGTCTCTGGGTGGTTTAGAAAGAGCCCGCTTAAGTTCTTGAAGGGATTTAGTGCAAGCACTATCAAACCAACCCATGGCTGCCTTCTTCGATATGCCTTTGGTGATGGTAAGGGATCTTTTTATAATGGTGCCCAGTTCCTCAAAATTGGCAATAATGCACTGAGGGGAAGCATCAAAGTCTAAACATTTATGTATCACTTCAGACCCCGCTCCCACAATTTTACGCAGCAGCTTCTCTGAGTTATCCCCACACCATTTGATACGGATACCATTCTGCCTACAGGGGATTAAATCTTCTACTATCCTGCGCTGAGCATTGGCCGGGAACCCCCAGATAGATGTCAACATAGTGATGGCATTATGGTCGCTACTACCAAGATCTACAACGATCGGGACCGAACAAAGTGGGGCAGTATGTACAGATACCAGTAGATGGTCAATAACAGAGGCTGTGTTTGTTCCTACAAAAGTTGGTACAATGTTACCCTCATTATCTGTGGCCGGGTATTGAATCAGTAGATCAAGGTTGAGCATAAGAGAATTTAGAGAATCGCCATAAGGTGTATGTATGAAATATGCCCGGTATTCCCCATTATCCCCGTCAAACCCACATACTTTTGTAAAGGAGTGGGGGCAAGTACGAATCACTCCAGGGGCGGATGCGGTGCCAGCAGGAACTGCTGTGGGGGATGCCACGGTAGTGGCGGGCAGTGGTAAGCTATTATTCCTTACTTATTGAGATTGCAGAGTAGGCTCGCTGCAGGGGTGTATATGTTGTACAGTACAAGTACACTTTACAGTTAAGAAGACTTACAAATTTAGAACTAAGTTTTTGTCAACCAGGTAGAAGACAGTCACCCTTGACTTCGCATTAGCAATAGCATTAGCGGTGGGAGTTGACGAGTAACCAATGGCCTCCTCTAAATTTGACTTCAACTCAGCTTTGAAAGTTTTATCGAGAAGCCAAGTCAGATCAGAGATGAACTTGATGGATGGGAGGAACGAAAAGGGAAAGAAGGGTGTAAGGAAAGACGAGCGAGTTAAATTAATGACTGGCAAAGAATAATACGCGTTTTTGAATGCAGGCAGAAGTGGCTGGGAATCTGATGCATGGCCGGTTGAAGTGAAGCAAGGATGGGTGGAAGGAGAAAGAAAAGAGGACTGCCTGGGTGGGTGAAACAGAAACTGTATGTGTGCGCAATATATCCTTTGGTTCAAATTCAAATGCAAGTCAAGCACGGATGCATGGCTGGTGGTTTACAAAATAAAATAAGAAGGTTGTTTTTCGGTAAGAAAAAGTAAGGTTTGTCCAGTTGAGACATTAAGAAGAATGATTGACATTTACTTTGAATGGATGGATGCCTGGATGGTATCTTCCTCATAGATAGCATAAGTGTATGTAGACAGAGTCGACAGTCACTGGATGAAGAGTGTTACTTTGAAGAGCATGTAACACAGCACGTCCATGCCAGAGTAGCAAAGCCGAGGAAAGTAGAAGTTATCATTTTTCAGAATACTACCTTGACAAACAGTAGTTTGCAAGCACAGCATATATTGTGTATCTATATTGTATACTTCACATTATCAAGTCAAGTAAGTCACAACTCACAAATGCCTTCCTCCGGCAATTACGGGGACCACTCAGTACCTCTGTAAATAATTTGTTTACAACTCTGTCATTCATGTGTGGCCTATCGGTGGTCACTCAATCAATAAAAACAAAGCACCTAAAGTCATCCCTTATATAAGCAAATATCCTGTGAAGGGATAGATGATCATATTATTTATCTTCTTCATTTTCCTTTTGTAGTAGTCAGGGGCAGGGCAGGGTGAAAGTTAAATTAACTAAGCAGTAGCCCTTGTAACAGAGTATGGCCAGTGCCACCCGTAATAGAAAAGTAAGAGCTTCACCACCTGCATGTACTGGACTGGTAACAGTAACGCAAGTCTGCGTCATCATGGCTTGCGTCTGTTTTTCTTGGGTGCAAGTTGACTGCGCTGGCATTATGCCGGCTTCCACAAGTTTACGTACTCATTTTGCTAAACAAGAGTGAAAAAGAACACTGGTGTACTGTCTAAGTCTAATGTATTGAGTCCATGTAGTGCTAGTAGAATTCCTGAAACTCCCACTAATGTTAGAGCAGAGGCCAACGAAGTGGGAGGTTAGATAGATACATGCCACAAATGTTATGTACTGTGCTTGCAAGTATCTAGTGCTACTGTGACACAACTTTCTGTTGAATTATTTTGTGTTAATCTTACAGAGGATTGGTTACAGTATGTTTTTCTTTCTTTATATAGATACTCCTTCTAAACTAACAAGCAAGGAGTTGGCTATCCGGGCCCGGCAACGGAAGCTGGAGGCAATTGTCACCGAATATCGGTGGCTGGTGGCTCAGGAGGAGGAGGATGACACACAGTCAACATCCACAACAGCTGCATCCTCCTCCGCTGCCCCTGGGTCATACAGCCAGCGCAATACTCCAGCGGTATGGCGCCATGGTCTGGCAGCCACCCGCCGCGTAGGGAAAACAACAGCTGCCCCCCACAGTACCTGCAAATGCAAGGCTTGTATGCACCGATTGACCCTGCGAGTGGCCTACCTTGAGCAGGAGGTGGCGAGGCAGAAAGCCCTGCTCAAGGACCTCCGAAGAGAGCAGCGTGACCACCTGGCCAAAGGACACCGCCGGCGGAAGAGGAGAAAGAGAGACTGTCCCTTGCCCCTTTTTTAAAGACTTTTGGGGGGGTGGGAATTGGGCGTTGGGGTTTGGACTTTTGGGGGACATGATTTCATGGACATTGGTTGGGGTTAGGGAGGGGGTGGGTCGGGTTGGTTCATGTCTTGTTGGATAGTTTATTTTTGTTAGGGTCAAAGTAATTATTTATTTCAACTTAAACATAGCATACGCATTCTTACTGTTTTGTGGGGGATGTAGGGGGGTTAACTGTAAGTTTGTTTTCCTGAAACTTAACTGGCTGGTTGATTCAAATTGTCTAATTGCCCAAATTTGTACAAAAGTGCCACTGACAGAGTTAGTGAATTCAATTGTCCTACTACTTTACTAGTACTACCGTCAGTCTCTCCTCTCCTCCTACTCCATTATTCTTCCTCCCCCAAAATGCTTATCTTACCTGTGATTCATGTTTGAGAATAGGGCTAGGCAAAAGGCTGGCTGCATGGCAAATGGCGATTAAGATTGGCTATGGAATACTGGACGGATGAAATGTCATCGTTGTGGTGGTAGTAGTAGTGGTACACACTGGCAGTAGCAGCATATGAAAAAAAAGGAAATTAAACATTGAGTGGCCTGAAAGGAGCATTAGAACAGTATGATAGATAGTACAGTACAGTACACAACAACAGTGCCATAAATTGTAGCCTAAGCAATGCTAAAGTATTACATCAAAATATAGCTACTAGTTGCGTGGAGTATGGCTACTACAAGAAATAGTACTGAAGGACACAGCAGCGTAAGCATTCGTCACATGTAGGAGGAGGATGTTGTTGATGATGAATCCACTCGATGGCGCACATGAAATTCTGATTTGATTTGCAAATACTCATGGGTGTTAAGCAGAATAAGAATATATCCTCGGATTCCTTGACCTGCCCTGAAATAGATTTTCTGTTGCTTTGACTTTATCCTCCCCAACAATTGTGTGGAAATATTGTTGTCATTTAGTCACATCTCAATGAAAACCACACAGTCCGGGGGAAGAGGGTTAGGGTTTGGAAATTGGATGGGAATGGGGGTTTTTGGGAAAGTTTTGAGGAGAGAGGAAAAAAAAACACAGGATGGACAAACAACAAATGAAGAAAAACAAATATTTAGATATGAAGATATCCATAAATGTTTTAAGGGACATAATGGAAGTGCATGCATGAAGTTGTTTGCTAAATGGATGGTTAGGTTCCTGAAAAGTAGTACTTACTACAACTTACTAACTATGAATAAACAATTTGACAGTACAGGGCTGCAGTAATTACGCAATTTCACTTGCCTATCTGCCCTCAGAGAGAATAAACACTTATTAGTACATTAAATTAGTTTTAAAAATAGCAAAGAAACTTACAAAATAGCTGTAGGGATGAATTTGAAGCAGAGAGCAAACTCACAGAGTGGCACTCGTAGAAGTTCACAATAATAACATTATTTAAAAGATAAGGAGACGTGAAGAGGATACTGTAACTGTATGTTGTAGTTGTCCTGTTCAATTTGGGAAGTTGCATGCATCCAGCCATTCCTCTTATTCGCGGTACTCCTCCATTCCATCTGACGCTCCATCGATCAATCTTGGTGACGACACTGTCCACTGCCTGCCTGGCGGATGCGGAATTCCGGATTGCTATGGTAAGCCTGAGTTAATGTTTTTCCCACTGCACAGGGTAAAAGCCGGCCTGTAATTGTCGATGGAAAAACAGGAAGGGATTTTAAAACACCACGAAGAAAAAATATAAGGTACCGTGTGTAGTGCAAACATAACACTTTCAGAGGCGACAGTATTACATACAAGCATCATTTCTAAACTACGTACTCTGAGTCTCCTTTTCAAGGATAACAATTAGCACACAGCAGGCCAGGGCCGTGCAGATGGTCAAGACAGGCACCACTGCGTGAACCAACCTCCATGTAGTATACCTCTTTGACACAGGCAGACAAAGCAGATCTAATTTTATACAGCAAGCCACTAGCCACATAGCCGCAATTTTACATGAACTGCTGTCTGGACTCTGGCATAACAACACTACACTGGCTTGACCACACCATACCACTACTAGACAGACATGGAGTTCTGCTGTGGTGGTTGTTGACTTGTTTACCTGTTTGCCACTCACAAAATGGCCATAGTTCTTCCGTAAACCGATGATGACAATCCATCCATCCCAGTGAGTGACTGTAAAGATATTATGTAACTTTGATCATCAAGACTCATCATCATCATGGTATTGGCAAACTGAATGTTGTTCATGCAGTCACAGTCTACACACAGTGAGTCCAAGGACATTTTCCATATTAAAAAATGCAACGTAGTGACCCCTCCAGTAGAAGTACAATTTGCATTAAACAAGGTAAAAACAGAGTAGACTTGAGTTACATTTAGTGTGTAAAAGATTAAATAATAACAGAACACATAGGATTGATTTCATGCACAACAAACAAACAGCATTTGCTTTCATCAGAGCCAGACAGCCAGTGTTGTCCAGTGCATGGCATCTCACCATTCATTCATACATTACCTGTTCCACTTTTTGTCAGCATCTTATTCTTAAAGTGAAGGGCCACAGAGCAGCCTCTCGTGTCAATTTCAGACGTAACAGTCAGCATATAGTCAGTAATTCCAGTCCCACTTCTTTTGAGGGGACTCGTCTACAAAGCGACAGTTTCTTGATTCTGCGTAATCCCGCCATCTGCCTTGAGGGAAATGGTCACACAGGAATAAAAGTGAATAAGGACGAAAAAAAAGAAAGTCAGTATTTCAGGCCCTGGTGTCAGGGAAGTAGAGCTAGTCCTCAAACTCTGTGAATTGAAACGGGAGTAGGTCAGCTAATAGAGACGAACTTCCATCACCTAAGTCGGTGTCCTCTTCTTCCTGCGTGGATTCACGTACTTTGTAATCTGGTGGTATGAAGTGCTGATTCATCTTTATCATTGTTAAACTCTCCAAATTTTTGGGCGAGAGGCGGGTCCTTTTTGAAGTTACAGTGGCACCAGCAGCACTGAAAACACGTTCAGAAGACACGCTTGTGAGTGGGCAAGACAAATAATTTAGACCCAGCTCGGTGATCAGTGGCCATTGAGCCCCCCATACCAATACAGCAATGGGTTCTGATCAAAGAAGACCTCTGTTGGGTCATCCAGATAGGCCTGCACCATCCACTCAAGGTCATCCAGGGGTGCTCCACTTTCCGTACCATCTGTGGCCTTTGCATCAACACTGGAACGAGCAAACCCTTGATGAGTTATCCAATCTGCTTCCGACAATATTATGGCTGGGCCTGGTGCAGGTGATGATGATGATACGGTTGCTGGTGTCGGTAACTGCTCTGAGGGAAAGTGACTGCCTTCGGCCACAGAAGTGGACCTTGACGCCGGATGACCTGCTGATTTAGTACTTGTGGCGGTTCCTTCAATTTCCTGCCGCTCTTTTTCGAACCGAGTGTGGTGTAGTTCCTATTATCCCAATAGGCTCTGCGCATTGGAATAATACCTTCAATAGTAAAGGCCTAGACCAGACGTTAACTAGGTCTACTACTGACGATATTAGACTTAAAGTTTTGGGTTTGCCAGCTAGCTCAGAGTTCACTAGAAACTTTCTCGAATGTTCAGGTAGGAATTAACTTCCCTGATTAGACAAGAAGGGATTTAGTTTCTGACAACCATAGAACATGACAACTTTGCTCTCCCCTAATCAAGAGTGTATCTCGAGAGTCGTGTGAACAAAAGGCAATTATTTTACTCAGTCAGTACGTGCATTCTTAGTCTCATCAGAATGTAGAGAAAAGGAAGAGACGGGCGTGTTCAATAAAAAGGTGTTATTTATTGATCAGTCTCTTTTCTCATACAAGAGAAATGGATCGATATTATTGCAATACTTATAGTTAAGTAAAGTGCATACATTAAAAGCAGAAGTATAAAATAATACTGTAAAAACATTGATATGGTTTCTAAGCCATAAGATGTTTTAAAATGAATAAAATATATTACATACACATATACATTTGACTAAACGTACTCAACTGGTGTTTCTAAATACGCCTACCCCGTGTACCTGACCTAAGTCTAATACGTGGGCGGGAATAGAAAGTTACAGTTTAAGTTAAGTTTGTTTTTGCCAAGTGAATAACTAAAGAATTCTCTGCGAGGGGTTATTCAGTTCTGTACCTGGAATTAAGGATGAATGAGGGATGGTATCTCTCTCTCTGGTCTCGATATTCCAGGCTGCCTGCGAGGGCTACCCGGAAGCGCCGGTGCTGGATCTCTCGGCAGGAGAAATCAGCGCGTCTCGTTCTCAGCGCGTCAGGAAGGCGGGGCTGTGCCAGCGGGGTCTGCTCTGCTCTGGGCTTCGGCAAGTATGGCTGCTCCGTCTCGTCACCACCGCGTGTGTTTGCATAGGGCAATATCGGTAATATTTATACCTTTAAGGTGCCGAGATTGACGTAAGGATGGACATAGATACGTCAATAAGGATGTCATACGACTTGCTCGTTAGCACATTCTTTTGCTGAAGTTCTCGGTGAAATCAAAACAATGGCCGCAGGGTTTTGCCCAGGTTGTCATAGGTTTGATTTGTTATGAGAACTCCGTATGCCTTATCAGGGGCTGGAGGAATATCGCTTGTCTAATTAGATCGCAAGCGTTATGACCTAATCAGATAACACGTTCCTGTGCCGTAGTGTGACTGCGTCAGATAACGGTATCTGCATCATGGGGGTTTTCTGCCTCATGGGCTGACTGCTAGTTAACTTGTTGGTTTGTTTAACCAGAATAGGGTCAGGAATAGGGGGATCGATTCAGAACCTATAGGAATACATCACACCCACTCCACGCTAACTATGGACATATTTACTAATCTATGCATAGTAAAAACATACTATAGAGTATAGTGTATACCTTACCACCCCAAAATACATAAATGCATTTTGAAATTTTTCAAATATACGGAAGAATTGCAATCATATGTATTGTATGCACTCAAGCTGTAGAATAATGCCAAAGTAATCACGCATTTGTATACATTATTGCTATTTGGTATATGATAATTTACACATGAAACGGCTCTTAATACAGAAAAAAGGTTCGAGACCATTCCATCACACAATAAAATATTTACGAACATACCAGCGGGCAGCTAATGTCTATAAGCTATCTAAAATTTAGAAACCTTAGTTCTCTAAGAATAGTTCTTACTTTAAGCAGAAGATAGTGTCCCGAAAAATATGCAAAAATATTTTGGGGCTGCTGAAAAATTGCTGTCCGTGAACTGGAGGTAAAATTGTTCATGTGACTTTATTTTTAAAGTTGAAGGCCGAATTCAGGGAACGCCGTGTGCGAGCTTGCTCAAAAGTCTCTATTTCTGCTCTGGTGAGAACATCATATCATTTAGGCTTTCGAAAAAGCTGTCAACAGCTTCCTGGGAAAGTTCCACTAACTCGGAAAAAGGTGTAACCATGCATTCGTGCGCATGATTTTCTCCATTGACTTTCTGATTCGCATTGCTGACAGAAGGTCGTACCTGTTCGATGCTGCTTTCATCTTGAACTTCACTACCCCTTAATCGTAGTGGTGAAGCTTCCACGAATGCCGTCATCAGGATTGGTAGCCTTTGAGGGCAGCACAAAGCGTGAACCTTGATCGGGCTCAACAATGTTTCTGCATCCATTGGCGCATCCGATTGTAGCGTCAGACAGGTGTCTAACACGCATTCTTCTCCGCATAGCAGACACCTCAATACAGGTAAAACACATCTTTGCCACATTGGTCGAAATGATAGAAACCAAGTCATGTTCAGGTCTCTAAGCCGGGAGAGTCCCAGGATTTTTGATATCCGGTCCCGGTATCCAATGGCTAGGATTGTTTCTTCCCTTGTCGCAAGAGTTTGGTCTGTGACATGGGTTGCCATAACGAAAAATAAGGACCAAGAATAGTATTCCTGCAATTAGTCCCAAGATCAGGGGAAGTCCGCCAAAAATCGAATGGACGAAATCTGGAAAAATACCCAGTATGGCTATGAATGGTGTTAATGCCATCGAAAATACTGTCTTAAATACCTTTGAGACCCCATTGGTATCAGAAATATTTAAGATTTCATTCAGGATTTCCGCGAAATGTAAGGGGGAATTAGTCGATAACAATGAATGTATCTCTGCAGTCGTCCTTGCGACTTGTAGATCATACGTTTCTTTTGATGACGTGAGCCTTGTAGGCGTCTGAAGAAGCACTGTTTTCATTCTGCTTAAAGTATCTATTCGAATAGAAGTAATTTTCAAGTTGGGCCATGCCATTGCCTCCCTGTCTGGAAAGGAGCTGGGGAACAATGAGCGTCCACAGCACTTGACCTTCGCAGTCGTAGTTACGAGATAAGGAGTCCCGGGCATAAGACTACAACATCTGCGATCTACAATTAGAATGTAACTCCCATTATAGAGTCTTTGAAAGAATGGTTCTATCTCTGTTGCAGGTGCGCCTTGCTGGTGACATGAAAGGTTGTATGAATTCCCTTCACAGGCTCCATGCAAACTAATTCCGTTACACAGAAGCGTGCCGCTTAGTGACATCGCACAATTATTGCCACTAAGAAACACTTTCTGTCCTTTATTACTGACACATGCATGTGAATAGGGCAGGTTCCATGTTGTTTTAATGTACCCCTTTCCCAATTTCTCGTACATGCCAGCCTGTATATATTTTTGGCAGTATTGAAACCTGAAGGTTGAGATTGGAATATTTATTATCCCATGTATTATCCATTCACTGACAGGTCATTCTGACATTGTCACTGGTAATCTTTCGAGTTTTTCAATGCTCAAGATTGTATAATCAGCACCCTTTTGTGCCATACTGATTTGTCTATCAGTAAGGTTAAAGATTTGGAATAGTGACGTTGTGTTGATTAAACGCCAAGGCACATAGCCCGAACGCAGATTTTGTAACGTCCAGCCAAGCTGTACAATAGAACGCAATTGAGACTGACCGTGTTGTAATAACAGTAAGTCTTGCGATAATATGTCGATTGCTGAAGACACAATGCTGTCCAAAGAAAAAATTCTGGAGGACAGAGTCATTAACCCATTGTCCACTACAGAAAGTGATTTTTCCAAATTAATACGGTCAATTTCCCGTATTCTCTCTGCTGTTTCAATTTGAGTAACCTTCCAGGCCTCATTGTATGCTGCATATACAGAGGCTGCTATGAAACGTTTTTGACGCTGTTTGCGCGGTCCCATAATGAAATCACGCAAGTCAGCACCATCAGTAAGTAAAGTTAGGTGTTGCTTAATTTCTGTCAGTGTGGAAGTTTGTAGCCATTGAAGGCATAATTTGCCCACACTGTAGGTGGTTATTATCCCTGGGTGATGTCTTTGGGGATATCTAGGGTCTGGCCTGGTCATTTTGAACCCCTGTGTTTTGTTCAGGAATCTGTCTTGACAGTTATTAGTATCTGTGGGCCAGATCAACCACTGTTTCCAATCAGGATGTGTTCTGTTTTGGTTTAATACATAATTTACGTCTATCTCCTCATCTGTAGAGGTATTGCTGTACATTGTTGGTTTTGGAATAGACGGTTTATTTAAGTCTTTTATTTTGGCTTAGGCCAAGACAGGTAGTTTGTTGAACAGTGTCGTTTAAAAATATCATTTGTTCTGGGATCATGCAGGCTCTAAACAAAGATTCTATACCCTGTACTTGCCATTCTTTTGTGCCCCAAACACTTTTCAATTCAACATTTTTGTCCCAATAATCAAAACCAAAAGTATTCATTTGTTCAAAAAATGAGTCCGAATATATCAATTTTGTGTTTGTTATCATGGTCTTAGTTCCTGTCTTGTTTGACAATTTGAAATAAAATGCTTCAGCATTACTTGTGTTAAAACCTGAAAAGTATGAATATTTGTCATAGAAGGTTCTTGAGCTTCCTTTTGGAGGGGTTGCACAATGTTCCCATTGATTATAATTTAAAACATTTCTAGGTTGTGCAGATCTATGTAAAAAATGGTTACCATAGTGGTTATAACAGTACATACTATCATAATTTGTAGAACCCTGCAAATAATCATGTTTGGTAAATTTAGCAGACATTACTAAGTCAGACATCATATTATTAATGCTTTCGAAGTCCCAATCATCAGCAAATGAGCTTGGTTTTGCAAAGTCACTCAATGAGATCTTAATTTGGTGTGGATATTTCAGGATTTCGACCGGACCATAAATTTCATAGTCAGTGTTGTCCCAGGCTACCCCACCCGGTATCTGATTGGCTGTGAAGTTGACTGAAGAAAGTTCTCTTTTCTCGACGTGTGACGATGTGTGTGGTTTGAGGATCAAGTTGATTTTCTGACTTGCTGTGTCCATTTTAGCATATTTTCCCTCAATGAAGCGTCCCAAAGTAAGTACCATGATGAGCCAAAGTATGAGGATAAATGCACCAAAACCCACCCAAAATTCGATCCATGGAGAAATCAGATATGTTTCTTTCAGTTGTTTCAAAAGTTCTTTAGCTTTATCTTGAAAGGTTTTTGATGATGGCTGTGTCTTTGATTCACTGAAGCCTTCAGAGGAATCATCGAAGTTTATGAAGTAGCCGGATGCAGTTCTGTCAATTGTTCCAATTGCTTCAGGATTACTGTTTCTTGCATTTTCGCTTGGTACTTCATTATAGATTGGTGTGTCTCTGCTAAATGTTTTTATTTGGGTTTTCAGAGGTCTGAGTTCTATTGCATTGTTGCATAGTCCTTGTTGTTCTTCTGTAGGCGTTTTGAATGTGATGAGCCTCTTCGTTAGGACCTCTGTACTGGTAGCAAACCTTGGTGTTCGGC
Source organism: Lissotriton helveticus (assembly GCF_964261635.1). Lineage (NCBI taxonomy): Eukaryota > Metazoa > Chordata > Amphibia > Caudata > Salamandridae > Lissotriton > Lissotriton helveticus. The sequence goes on along the minus strand of NC_136068.1, from coordinate 1,933,989,388 downwards.
TACTTATTGGGAGTCCACTTGGCCTACTGTTTGTTATCGGCCACATGATTGTGGTTTTACCAGGTCGATGGATACAACTCGGTTCTCCTTTTTACCAGCAAGTGGCGGTAGTACAACAGATCTTGTCCCGTTGATAGCCAAGACAGGAACTGCTTTCCTGTAAGAAGGCCCAAATTCCTTCTTTACCGCGATCTTTTCCCTGACTAGATCCCCGACTTTTGGAATCCAGACAGGTCTTGCTGGGACAGGTGGTGGTTCTTCAGTGGCTGTTGGCTGTTGTTTCAACTTTATGTTGCTCAGGTCTTTTCTTGTTTTGTATAAGTCCTGCAAAATAGCCAAACGGTCTTTGATATCAAAGCTTTTTTCTTTCACCACTGAAGTCTGACTATCAATGTCAGAGATCAACATCCTAGTTCCAAATAATAATTCGTACGCACTGAATCCCTTCAGAGAATTTCTTGGCAAGTTATTTAGACTACGTTGGACACTTATTAGATGTTTGACCCACCCAGCTCCCGAACCTAATACCTTTGCCGTTATAGATTGCTTTATGTCACGGTTTTTTCTTTCAACAATTCCGTTCCCCTCAGGGTGAAATGGACAAGAGTACCGCAATGCCACGCCCATGCTGACCATGGCCTCCTTATAAGCTCTAGAGCTAAAAGCAGGACCGTGGTCTGAATGCAGCATGCCAATTGCGTATGTGCCGATAAAGACTCGCAAATCTTTTATAACAGTTCTGGCGTCAGCCGTTCGCTGGGGCCACATCCATATGAATCTCGTGCATGAATCCACTGCGACCAAGATATATTTATAGTTACCGTCCCTTTGTAAGGGACCGCAGTGATCTAGATCAACACAGGCTAATGGTTTATCCGAGATTAGAAGGGGCGTCTGAGCTGGACGTCTCACCGTTGATACTTTTATTTTTTGACATATTTCACATTCTAGAACATAGTTCCTTGTTTGTCTTCTCATTTGTGGCCACCAGTATCTCTGTTTTAATAATGATACTGTGGCTGAGACGCCAGCATGGATGGAAGCAAGCCCTTCGTGTGCCGCTATTATTAGTCCTAACCTATGTTCCATGTTTGGAATTGCCCTATCCCCCACTCCAGGGATTCGAGCAAAAGGAACATTGTTTGCATCAGTTATGTATGAGTATTTTACTGGAAAGCCTTTCGGGAGTGTTTCTATCGAATCCTTTTCTGAAGCGCTGACAGCTTGTAATATTCCGCTGTCTATTTTTGTTTTTGACCGGGTGATGGCAGCTACGGAAGCCGTTTGCACAGCTGCCTTCGCGGCCTCATCAGCCAATGAATTCCCTGCAACGTGAACGCCATCATGTTGATGACTCAGTGTGTGTATCACGTGAGTCTTTGGTAGTTCTTTTTGCAAAAGAACTACTTGTTCCCAGAGCATTTTATGCTTGATTGTGCCTCCTTTTGCATCCTTAAAACCATTTTGAAGCCAGATCTGCAAGTATTCATTATAAGACTGAACGCAATAATACGAATCGCACACTATCAGCGTGGGGAATTCTCGATCGGTATTTTCAAGCGCCATCTTAAATGCCAGTAGTTCAGCTCGCTGAGCTGTGCAATCTCCTAGAGATTGCGTTTTAGTGACGGTTTGTTTAAATTTCCCTTCGTGCCAGCGACCTTTAACAATCGCGCACGCAGCACTATAAGCTTGTTTACCCCCGACTGCGGGTTGTGCTGATCCGTCTGTATATATTATACAGCCGTAATGATCTAGAGGCAGAATTTCGGTCGGCGGAGGACACTCAAATTCATATTGGAGAAATTCTTGTGTTTTTAAGTTAGGATCAAATTCGTATGCCACGTCCGTTGCAGCAAGAGAATTTTTTCCGTAGGGCCAAATTTCATTTCACCTTAGTGTACAAGTGTGATTTGAATGCAATTGGTACCTTTTCTCCCTCATTAGAGGTCAGGTATGTGAATCCGCATCTCCCTGGGATGACTCGAATCACAAGATTGCGTGTGTTATCACGTGTTTCTAATTTTGTTTTAATTAGCATGTCTGTTTGTAAGGATCTCAAAATTTCTGTGTGTATTTGAGTCCAATTGGATCTTTTAAAATCTGGTTTTATCAGATCATAAAGGGGTTTGACCCTTTCTGCATAATTTGCAATGTATGTTCTTCCGAAATTTAGGAAGCCTAGAATCGACTGTAGGTTTTTTAGTGTTCTAGGTGCTTGGATTACGGCACATTTCTCTAGAAATTGTCAGCCAGGCTTTTGCCTTCACTTGATAATTCATATCCTAAGAACAGGACTGTCAGATGGGCAATTCTGGATTTTTTAAAGTTGAATTTGTAACCCTCTGCTGCGAACCCAAGTATTATGGTGTTCACTCTCTTCAAGTGAGTCTCCAAGTCATCATCTGTTAAGTAAATGTCGTCGACATAAGATAATGCTTCATCATCATATATTTGTAGTAATTCTGTTACTCTCGCTGAGAATACTCCCGGGCTGTTCTTGTACCCCTGGGCTAACCCACAGAATTGTTTTTGAGTGCCATTTATTGAGAACGCAGACAAATATCTGCTCTCTGGTGCTATGTTTTGACAAAAGAATCCATTAGAAACGTCTAATGTTGTTTTGTATTTTTTGCGCACTATGTTATTCATTAGTGCAGCACTATGCGAATTTTGCACGCCAAAAGTTTTGCAACATGTGTTAAGGTGTCGGTAATCCAAAACTAGACGATATGAATTGTCTGGTTTGGAGACCGGAAACAAAGGGTTGTTCATTTGTGAGGTGCAAGTTTCAATCACCCCCTGGTATTCTAGCTGATCTAGTATTTCTTTTACCTGTTTTTTAGCTTCTTGCTTAATTGGGTACTGCCTTTGTGCAGTAGGTTGTGACTTTAACTGGATTTTGTGAGGAGGAGAGTCCTCATCCCATCCCACGTGATTTTTATATAAAGCAGGGGCTAGAGCCACTGCCCACTTTCTAGCAAGTGTGTATTTTTTATGAATTGGGATCTGATTTGAGAAGGCAGGCATAATTACTTCTTCGCCATGAGGGCAATCCCTGACAAACTCTGGTGGCCAGTCTTTTTCAGCTAGAAGGATATCATAGCCCTTGGAGAGATTATCCCAAAATAGTCCCCTTATTTTTCTAGTCTTATCTCCCTCTATACGTAATGTTATTTCGTATATTTTGTGAGGTTTGCTAACTCTGGTGTCTGCAGTTTCCACTTGAAGATATTCATTCATGTCCACTGTCTCCAGATGATTCATAAGGACTTTGCGAGCTATGCTCACTTCTGCTGCGCTGTCTAGCATTGTCTGAGCCCATTCCCCGTTTTTCAGTTGTGTCCTCAGAATTCTCGGCATTGTTAACTATTTTAATGCTGGCTACCTTCTTCTTTGGAAATTGTAATTTCTTTTTTAGCTGAGCAGGTTCCTTGTCTTTGGACTTGGCGTGCTCTTCTCTTTGTTCTGATCGTCCTCTTCTTTCCGATTTCTGCGAGGAAGTCTGAAAAGATTGAGAGGGACGTGTATCAATGTCTTGATATCTATCAGGCTTTTTTATATTATCCCTATTTCTAAGGTTATATCTTTTCCCAGAGGGGTCACTCTGGGGTGACCTGTGTCTTTGGTTCGGAGATTTCTCTCTTCGCCTAGGAGACCTTCCTCTGGACTGGAATTTCTTTTCTTTGGGATTGGATTGTTTGTTTCCATCCCAGCTCTTTTTCTGTGATGTTGAATTATTATTAAAAAATATTTTTTCAGGACTTTCAATCAGTTGTGGTTTTACTGGTATTCCACCTAAACTATCTCTACCTAGTTCCTCATAGGATTTTTCTATGATTCTGGCAATTTCAGCTGGTTGGTCTGCTATATCTGTCTCCTTTAACCTCTGGCGGATCGCCACGTTTGCTGCTTCTCCCTTTATGTTGGCTAACAATATAGCCGAGACCTGCTTGAAGTCTTTTAGTAATTTCATACCAAGAGTTAAAGCGGGTTCTGGACCATATTCATCTTGAATTTGTTTTAGCACATCTGGTATTACCGAAATGGATGGAACACCGTGCGTTTTTGTGTAGATGGAAGCAAAGACTGTACCCCAAGTGTCACAGTCCTCAATGTGTGGTGCGATTCCCATTGGAAGACAGATAGTCAGAATCCTGTGCTTTTCTAGCGGGGTGGTGTCTGGAAACACCGCCTCTATTTGGGTGATTTTCTGCGCTAGCCAGAATGGTATTTGTTCCCGTTTAGCCGGTACTTTACCTAGGCAGGACTGGATGTTCTGTGGTGTAATTTTATTTGTGTTCCCCTGGTGAGGGGTCAGCTGCGGGAGTTTAATCGCTGGCTGAATTGTTGAAGTCCGCATCACATACTGGACTAATTGTCTATGTATTTTTATTAATTGTTTTAGCTGTGTTAATAGGTTAGCTGCAGACATCCCGTCGATGTCTGGATGTGGTGTGTATCCGGCTAGGACCGGCCACGTTGCTCCTGGTCTACCTAAAGGACCGAGCCTGGTGATGTGATTATTATGTTTTAGGGCGCCATCAAATAAGAGCAAATGCTCTTGAAATTTGAGTGGTACTTCCACCTCCTCGAAAGGAGTGTACGTTTCAGGAGGTTCCTCTATTTTGTAATAGTGGAAGTACTTTGTTACAGGATTTGCTGCTGGAAAATTTATCCATGAATAGTATACCTCTGTCTGCCGATATTCGTGTGCCTCAATTACGAATATGACTGTACCACCTCTAGGTGTCAGTCCATTTTCTATAAGTTTTATGGTTATAGATTTCCTTTTGATGACCGGGATGAGTATTATATCCGGGTCTGCGTCTTGCATGGTAGCATCAGCTGCTGCGAGTTCAGTTGCTAATCTAACTGCCTCTCTTTCTCCTTCACTGTCTGACATTATACAGTCCAGAAGGTTATTTTGTTTGTTTGCAGATCAGGTTTCTTATGGAAACAAAGATTAGATGCACAATATTTTGGAACAGTGTATCCTTCAACGTTGACTATACCAAGAACCATACATAGGAGTTCCCTCCTGCGAGGTCTGGCGGATATGACCTTTTACCCACTCCAGACGTCTTTGGAGTATTATGGGAGAAAGGGGTCTGAGTGAGAGAGCACGACTGAGTTACTTTAAATGTCTTACGTTAGTTTTATCGCCCTTTCCAAACGCGTAGGGCGCCATGTAGTGTAGTTCCTATTATCCCAATAGGCTCTGCGCATTGGAATAATACCTTCAATAGTAAAGGCCTAGACCAGACGTTAACTAGGTCTACTACTGACGATATTAGACTTAAAGTTTTGGGTTTGCCAGCTAGCTCAGAGTTCACTAGAAACTTTCTCGAATGTTCAGGTAGGAATTAACTTCCCTGATTAGACAAGAAGGAATTTAGTTTCTGACAACCATAGAACATGACAACTTTGCTCTCCCCTAATCAAGAGTGTATCTCGAGAGTCGTGTGAACAAAAGGCAATTATTTTACTCAGTCAGTACGTGCATTCTTAGTCTCATCAGAATGTAGAGAAAAGGAAGAGACGGGCGTGTTCAATAAAAAGGTGTTATTTATTGATCAGTCTCTTTTCTCATACAAGAGAAATTGATCGATATTATTGCAATACTTATAGTTAAGTAAAGTGCATACATTAAAAGCAGAAGTATAAAATAATACTGTAAAAACATTGATATGGTTTCTAAGCCATAAGATGTTTTAAAATGAATAAAATATATTACATACACATATACATTTGACTAAACGTACTCAACTGGTGTTTCTAAATACGCCTACCCCGTGTACCTGACCTAAGTCTAATACGTGGGCGGGAATAGAAAGTTACAGTTTAAGTTAAGTTTGTTTTTGCCAAGTGAATAACTAAAGAATTCTCTGCGAGGGGTTATTCAGTTCTGTACCTGGAATTAAGGATGAATGAGGGATGGTATCTCTCTCTCTGGTCTCGATATTCCAGGCTGCCTGCGAGGGCTACCCGGAAGCGCCGGTGCTGGATCTCTCGGCAGGAGAAATCAGCGCGTCTCGTTCTCAGCGCGTCAGGAAGGCGGGGCTGTGCCAGCGGGGTCTGCTCTGCTCTGGGCTTCGGCAAGTATGGCTGCTCCGTCTCGTCACCACCGCGTGTGTTTGCATAGGGCAATATCGGTAATATTTATACCTTTAAGGTGCCGAGATTGACGTAAGGATGGACATAGATACATCAATAAGGATGTCATACGACTTGCTCGTTAGCACATTCTTTTGCTGAAGTTCTCGGTGAAATCAAAACAATGGCCGCAGGGTTTTGCCCAGGTTGTCATAGGTTTGATTTGTTATGAGAACTCCGTATGCCTTATCAGGGGCTGGAGGAATATCGCTTGTCTAATTAGATCGCAAGCGTTATGACCTAATCAGATAACACGTTCCTGTGCCGTAGTGTGACTGCGTCAGATAACGGTATCTGCATCATGGGGGTTTTCTGCCTCATGGGCTGACTGCTAGTTAACTTGTTGGTTTGTTTAACCAGAATAGGGTCAGGAATAGGGGGATCGATTCAGAACCTATAGGAATACATCACACGAGTGGCTGACAGAGCTAGCCAATGTTTGTACTTTGAAACATCTGCTTCAGAAAAAGGAATGAATGTATTGCTGGCCAGTGCCTTTTTGTACCGTGGATCCAGAATAGTGGCACAAATGTAATGTTGTTCACAATGTATTCCTTTAAGCCTTGCATTGTCAAGTAGGCGGCTGAATAAGCTCTCCGCCAACTAATATGTGTCTTGCTTTTCAGCATCATCTCGGAACGTTGAAGACACTGCCTTCAGTTGGTGCTCTAGCATGCGCAACAATGGGATAGCTTTGCCCAAAGTACAGTCCTCCCTGCTGATTTCACGCGTGAAGACCTCAAAAGGACGAAGCATGTCTGTCAGGCTTTTAACTAGATCCCATTCCTCCACCTCTAGCCTCATGTCTTTCATAGAAGCACCCCATGCGTTAAAAGACATACTCATTGATTACCAAGTACTGCTCAGACGCTCAAGCATGTAGAAGGTTGAGTTCCAACGTGTTGCCACCTGTTGGATGAGTCATCTGACTGGCACTCTACGGACACGTTAAATGATCCTCAGCTGCTTCCGGGCCTTAAAAGAATGGCTGAAATGTGTGCAGATTCTTCGGCAGGTGGTCAGTAACTTGCTGACTTTGTTTTCTTTTTTCAATAAATCTTGAACAACAATGTTAATACTGTGCACCAAACACGGCACTCTGAAGTAGCCACCATCAGCCATGGCCCTAACTATATTACTGCCATTATCCGTGGAAACATATCCAATCATGTTCTTTCTTGGATGCAGCCATTTAAAGACCTTACTATTAAACTCCTCCAAAATGTTTACTGCAGCATCTGTAGGAGAAACCCTCGCAAACAAAATGGTTCCCTGGTCACGGCTAGACCCCTGTCCTTTTTCTATATGCCAAAGGAACAACAAGATAATAGATGGAGCTGGCTGAAAAACCCAATTCCTCATAGAGGAAGCATGAGGCAAGAGGTAATTAGGGAAAGACACCCCAATGGTTGGTACGGGACTAGCATGGAGGGGTGGAATTTAGTCCAACGTAGAGGAGGCAGGTATAATCAAGACCCCAGATTCCAAACAGATAGGTGTAGGGGCAACAGCATGTTGGGTGGCTATAACCACGGTCATGCCGGGGTCCCTTATACATTAAATAACCCATATAATGTCCCGATGACAAACCAGTTTGCGTGTTTGACGGACTTAGATTGGGTCGATTGACAACAGGTGATCATCCCATCAGATTTGGATAAACTCAAAAGTGTTGATTCGGTGTCCTTGATAGAAACGAGTCCAAATAACAGTACCAAAGACATGAATGATATGGTAGTAGATTCAATCATTGATGACCCTGGAACCGGTAATGCTGAAACAACTAGCTCAGCACATGAACTGGAGAATAGGACTGTCTCAAGAGTATTAAGAGGCATCAAGGTGGGAACCTGGAACATTGCTGGGCTTAGAAACAAAATTGATGATCCTATCTGGAGGAAATTTTTAGGCTCCGCTGATATCATTGCCCTTCAAGAGACCTGGGACACCAATAACATACTTACCTTAGATGGTTATACTACGTATTTCCTCCCCGCGGTCGCCCCCTCTAGCGGTAGAGCAAGAGGAGGCCTGGTAACATTAGTGGCTGCTAACATTGCAGGAACATATACTGTGATCGACTCTGGTTCACCTTATTGTTTGGTTGTCAAAGTTGTTTGCAGAGGGGCTCAAAATGTGCTAATTGTGAATTTTTATAATTCTTTTGATAGAGCAATCTCAACAGGTAACCTGACAGCGTTGGACTCTTTCTTAACAGCTTACATGGAATTGCCAGAGAATGATGGTTATGTAATTTTGTTGGGGGACTTTAACATCCATAGATGTCCTGATAAATGTCCGCCTAATGATCTTTCTGCTCCTCAAGGGCAGATGGACTCTCACTTTGAACATACGGAACAGGGGTCATTGTTGGAATCTATCCTTGCAGAAAATGGTTTGATGTTGCCGACGGGGAATGACCCTGATATACCAACTTTTAAGGGAAATGGCCGCGGGTCAATTATTGACTACATTTTTATAAGTTCAACATTAGGGAGTAACATTGTAGAATACTCCCCGGAATGGTCTCATTTTAGTGACCATAATCCCGTTTTTTTACGAACTAATGGAGTTTTTAATGGTCCCGAAATTAGATCAAATAGTAGGATCAATTTAGATCTTCAGACCACAGATCAGGCCCGGAGAATTAAGTGGGGCAAAGTCATCCCCGAGGACTTCTCACGCAACCTTTTCCACACTAGAGGCGAGGAGATTCGCATCTGTTTGGATAAGGAAGCAGGGGACAAGGAAGTAGCGGCTGCATATCAAACGGTTTGCCGCCAGATCATGATTGACTTAACAAATAACAGTAAAGTAAAAGACTCAGGATCTACTGGGTGGTTCGACCGTAATTGCTCAACATGTAACCGCAAATTAAAGGAGGCCCTGAAATGTAAGCCTATTGATAGGAAGCAAGTAGCTTTATTAAGGAAAGCTTATAAGGCTGCAGTAATGCAGAGGAGGCGGGAAATTAGGGAGGACGCCTGGGTAGAACTGACCTCTATAGACGTTATAAAAAACAGTACAAAATTCTGGAAAGTGATTAACAAACCATACTTCTCAGATTCAAGCAATAATGTCTTAGATTGCGCCATCCAAGAGGACAAGTGGTTTTCACATTTTAAACTAGTTTACGAACACATGTCCGTAGGAGGCGACAATAGTAGCAGGGGGTCTACTTCCTCCTATTCCCTAGAAGTGAACGAGGCAGAGGTGGTTGAAGCTATCAATAAAATGACCAGTAACAAGGCCCCTGGCCCTGATGGTGTGCCAGCAGACCTTTTTAAATCTGATATAGAGACATGGTCTAAAGTTTTAACCAATATTTTTAATAGAATTCCAACAACAGGGATCCCCAAGACCTGGTCGCAGTCGGGAATTGTCCCTATTTTTACAAAAAGGTAACAGAGGAGAGCCAAGTAATTACCGCCCAATCTCCCTTATAGATTCTGCAGTAAAGGTACTTGGTAGGGTGGTATTATCTAAATTATCCGATTGGCTCGAGGAGACAAACACCCTCGCTCCCATACAGTACGGGTTTAGAAAGGGACATAGTACCATTGACCAGAGCCTTAACCTTCAATTGTTAATCGGAAAGTATACCTTAGCAAAGCCAGGATGCCTGTATATAGCCTTTATGGACCTGTCCTCGGCTTTTGATCGAGTAAACAGGTCCAAGCTTTGGGAATTACTTCTCAAAATGGGCATCGATGAGAACATAGTATACTTTCTTGCTGATCTCCATCGGGATCTCACTGCTACAGTGAGATACGATCGGAAGGGGAATAGGACAGGTGAAATTGGAATATCTAATGGGGTCAGGCAAGGTTCACCTGGGGAAGCGCTGCTGTTACGCGCTAATCCAGCCCCCCGCCCTCTGGGAACGACATCACGAGAGCGCGCCAAAGGCGGAGCCACGACCCCTGCGAGGCCACGCCCACTACATCTAGCATAAATGTGCCGCCCTCACCAGCGCAGCGGACGAGCGCAGCGGGAGCGCCGTTTGCGCGCCGAAGGCGCGCCCAAGGCAAGCCCGTCTGCGCCCGTCCGCGCACGACCGGGCCTCGGGCCAGACTCTACGCCTGTTCCAGCCGTTTCCAAGGTAAGCTACTCTCGTAGAGAGCTTCTCGGCCTTAGACCCTCTAAAAACAGCGCCTGTCTGGTACTACTTGACCCTATTGTCCCCTTTCCATGCTGTGACAAATGTAAACCAGGCAATCTCTCCCTCCCGAAACCACAGGTCCCCCCCCCTGCCCTTAAAATTGCGACTCTTAACTGCAGATCACTCCCTAAACACGCCCTGCATATCAACCATCTGATCGTCGACCTTAATTTGGACATACTATTACTCACAGAAACCTGGATTACAGAGCACTCCAACGCCGATATTGTCATGGCCCTCCCCCCGGGTTTCATCATCATGTCCCAACCTCGCCCCTTAGGTAGAGGAGGTGGACTGGCCATTATCTACAGGGACCACTTTACCTGTCGAACTAAAGACTGCGCGATCCAAGACTCAGAGAGCTGTCTCTTTACGATTCAGCTGTCCTCAACCAACTCCCTGTCAGGCCTCCTGGTGTATCGGCCGCCCGGGTACTCGGCCCCCTTCATAGCCGCCCTGCTGGAAACCGTCACCTCCGCAGCTCACCTGACACCCAACTTCATCATAACTGGTGACCTAAACATCCATTTTGAGGATCCCCTTGACACTGGGGCAACCGACCTTATCGACGACTTAGCGGCCTTGGGTCTGTCTCTCGCCAACTCTGATCCCACACACACGAAAGGGCACCTTCTCGACCCGGTGTTCTCCAACATCCCCTCCCTCCTTTACATCAAGTCCCAACCCCTCCCGTGGACGGACCACTTTTTGGTCACGACCCATCTCCCTGGAGCCTTTAAAAGGCCTCAAAATCCCCCCACCTTTACCAGAGATAGAGCGTGGGCCAGACTCTCTGTGGAGGACTGGTCCACAGCCCTGGACGCTTCAACTCCCTGCCTCTCTGAAGACCCCGCCACCGCCGACTCCCAAGTCAGAGACTGGATATCGTCCACCCTTGACAAACTCATCCCCATAAAAAATCGGGAGATCAAAAACAGGATTAAGGGCCAAGCCCCCTGGTATAACGATGACCTCAGGGTCCTACGCAAAGAGTGTAAAAAGGCCGAGAGGCAATGGAGAAAGAACTGGCAACATAGTAACAAAGACCTCTACAATAGCGCAGTAAGACGCTATAAGTCAGCTCTCAAACTTGCCAAAGCAGGATTCTATGACAACAGAATACAAAACGCCACCAATTCCTCAAAAGAAGCATACTTGATTGTCAAAGAACTCCTCAACATTCCGATGGCCCCCACCGCCCCCCATGCCCCTCCAGACAGAAGTAATGACCTTGCCTCGTTCTTCGACTCTAAAATCTCGCGTATACTGGACTCTCTTCCCATGACTACCCCCCTCAATCCCACTGATACTGAGGTCTGCACGAACAGCCCGCGGCTGTCCTCCTTCAGAGCAACCTCTCTCATTGAGGTCACCTCCACGTTAGCCAAAATGAAAAGCGGCTCTCCTCTTGACCCGGCCCCGGCTAGAATATTAAAAACTGCCGCTCCCAGCATAGTCACCACCATTAGGGATCTTATTAACATCTCCTTGCGAAAAGGCACAGTGCCGCCCAGCTGGAAAAACGCGGTTGTCAAAGCCCTGTTAAAAAAACCCCACCTGAATCCTGACGATATGTCTAATTATAGACCTATATCACTCCTTCCCTGCATCAGCAAGATGGCAGAGAAACTAGTTAATTCCCAACTTTCTCAATTCCTTGAGACTAACAAAATCCTGCGCCCCTCTCAAACCGGCTTTCGGCCCGGTCAGGGCACGGACACAGCCCTCCTCTCCGTCATTGAGGAATCAAGGCGCATTCTTGATTCAGGAGGATCAGTGGCGGTGATCCTCCTGGACCTCAGTGCCGCCTTTGATACGGTGGATCACCGTGTCCTTCTACATCGCCTGGCCAGAGCAGGAATTGTGGGCTCAGCACACGCCTGGATTAACTCCTTCCTTTCAGGCCGTTCTTTTCAGGTGTGGGACGGCAACTCTCGCTCAGACCCCCGTCCACTCACATGCGGAGTCCCGCAGGGGTCCTCGCTTAGTCCCACCCTGTTTAATGTTTACATGGCCCCTCTGGAAGATGTTGTGACCCCCTATGGGATCAAGGTTGTCAACTATGCTGATGACACCCAACTTGTCGTCTCCCTCTCCCAGCTAGACAAACATCCAGACAGCCTGAGGAACTGTCTCCAGGACATCTATTCCTGGATGTGCGAATCCTCCCTTAAATTGAACGGTGCCAAAACCGAAATTATGCTCCTGGGTAACAAATGGTCCTCAATCCCCGCCGCGGTGTGGCCTGACACCTTTGGCGAGATTCCCACTCCTAAGACCCAAGTCAAAACGCTAGGCGTCTGGCTTGAACCAAGCCTCACCATGAAGACCCAGGCGACCAAGACCTCTGGAACATGCTTTGGCCTCTTGCGGTCTACCCGCAAGATCCTCCCCCTCCTCCCCCCGCTCTCCAGGAAGCTGCTGGTTCAAGGGCTCATCCTAGCCAGACTTGATTATAGCAATGCCGTCTACCTTGGTGCACCGGAGTTCACCCTCGCCAAACTCCAACGGGCACAAAACGCTGCGGCTAGGCTCATAATGGATCTCCCCCCTAGAGCCTCTGCCAAACCGGCCCTCAAGGCCCTTCACTGGCTCCCTGTCCGCCAGCGAATTGAGTTTAAAGCAATGTGCACCAGTCATAAACTCATTAATGGTGCCGGCCCGGCCGCCCTGAAAGACCTTGTCGCCCCTTACAAAGCCTCAAGGTCTTTGCGCTCGGACGATGAGCATCTGGCCATCGTCCCTAAATTTAAGAAGGCTCGTACCGGCGGCCGCCGCTTCTCGGTCAAAGCCTCTTCAGGGTGGAACGCACTGCCTCGCCACCTGCGTCTAGAACCCTCCCACGCCCTATTCCGAAAAAAACTAAAGACTTTCCTATTCCCTAAATAGTCATCCGGTCCCCTCCTCCTCTTGGATGTTGTAACTTTATAGCGCGGGGATGCCTCCGGGTCACCAGGCGCTTTATAAATTTATAAATAAATAAATAATAAATAAATACTAGCCCCAATATTATTTACTTTATATATTAATGAACTAGCAAGCGTTCTGGGAATAGCCTGTAAAGATATTCCAAAGGCAGGCAAGTTTTTATTGCCCGCTCTGTTATATGCGGATGATGCCGCTCTTATATCGCGCACACCAGTGGGTTTACAAAGTCTTTTAAACTCATTCTATGAGTTTATGTCCGCTTTGGACCTTGGTGTCAACTATACTAAATCCCATGTTATGGCCCTGGGCACGAGGGGCAGGCAAAGGAAGCTGATGACCTTACATTGCAATGGAAATAGGCTATCCAGGGTATCCAAATTCCCATATTTAGGGGTAGTCTTTGATGAAAAATCCACCTGGCTCCCCCAATTAGTGGAGAAGAGAAACGCATTTGTAAGATCTATCTCGGCTGTTTTGAGCTTTTCTCGTAAACTGGGAGTAAAACCATTGGAAGCAGTATTAAAAGTTTACGACGCCAAATGCGTCTCTATTGCAATGTATGGTGCAGACTTATGGGGATTCAAGAATGTCAAGCAGCTACAAGTGGCAGAGGACACATTTTTAATGTCTATCCTCTCAGTCCCCCAATCGACACCATGTTTTATTGTCCACCAAGAGTGTGGAGTGGGCTATCTAGAAGATCGAATTGCTATTGCCCCCCTTTTGAAGTGGATCTCGGTATGGTTAAACCAAGAGGTTGAGGTAAATCATGAGATCTTGAAGGATTGCCTCAGACTAGCACACTGGGACTCTATTCCACGGTTAAGCTATGTGAAAAAAATTGCAGTCTCATTAGGACGCCTGGAACTTTTTGAGGAACCATCTAAACTGGTTAAAGCAGATATAAAATGGGTTAAGACCAACTTTAAAATGCACAGAGGGATGAATAGAGAGGGTTTGGAGTTGATCAAGCCATCTGTGAGATCCCATCAGTTGGTTGTTACATCGGATGATGATTTAGAATTATATCTGAAAGTTGTCAACAATGCCAACCATAGATATCTTTTAACTAAGTTCAGATTAAATAAGATTCATCTACTTATCTCTGGGAGGACATGTTGGACTAGGGAGATAGACCTGAAAGTATGTACCTGCGACGGTTTTTCAATAATGGATACGGCCCACTTTATGTTCTTTTGTGGGCACCTCAGGGAGATACGGAAAAAATGTATTGTACCATTGTTAAAGGACAAGGGGTTTACACAAGTGAAACCTGCGCTTTTATATCTCCAATTGTTGTCCAACACAAGGGAAATTTTTAATGTTGCCACTTTCTTGAATACAGCTATGAGAATGAGGGAATTAATTAAATAGTTGGAGACGATACCAAGGATACTGTTAAATAACTGATTTATGGGCTCTTAAATTAGACAAATCGCTGTAGTATTAAAACTTTTATTTTTCATAATGTATCTCTTTTTTAATTGATAATATATTGTTTCTGAAAATTAATTCATATTGTACTCTGAATGTCTCTTTTCTTTTATCGTGATATGTTTACTTTTATGGTTTTCTGTATAAACCGAATAAAGTATTTTGAACTGAACTGTTTACTGCAGTATGAGATTTCTCCATGGCAAACATGGCTACTGTTGCATGTTTCCGAGTAGCTTGAAAAATTGTGACACTGTCAACACCTGCAGATATCTTGTCTCTAACCCACGAAAAAGAGACCCAGTGTGCAGTGATGCACATGTAATCAACTGCTTGGCAACTGGGCCACATGTCTGTTGTCTGACCCTGTGCCTCATAGGAACAGTCCAGCCCGAACTGCCAAGCCATGCCTTCCCTGGACCGGAAACAAGCTTCTGGGACCGGTTTCTGGTATTTCAGCCGTCTTCAGCCAGGCTTGCTTGAATCCAGTGGCAAAGTCGGCAAGGGACTCATGTCTGAGCATACCCTGTCAACTTATGGCGAACAAAGCAGTACAAAAGAGGGTGGTGATGGACGGAGCATCTGAACCAATCAAACACAGGGTCAGACTGATTTGCATATGGCTATGTCTGAACTGGGGTGGCAGAGTGGGCTAAAGAACGGTGATGGATTAAACCCAGATCTTTTGACTGGGTGTGAGTGTTTGATTGGTTCAGATGCTCCGTCCATCACCACCCCCTTTTGTACCACTTAATTCAAGAGACCCCACAGAAAGACATGGCCCATGCACCACTGACTACCCCTGGGCCTACCGGCTAGTGTAGCTTTAACACGCACCCCAAAATTACAAAAAAACCTCCACATAGATATAACAGTGAGCTATTCAATTCCATGCCATCCATGCCGTAAATGATATTTAAGTTCAACATAACTCACAGAAACAGTTGCATCATGCACCCATGACTAACCCTGGGCCTACTAGATACTGTGGCTACCCACAATATATTTTTTTTAAAGTTGTGAAAAAGTTTATAAATTGTAGTTGCAGCAACTGCAATGCCCCAAACAAACACCAACTTATTTGTAAAATCTCAACTCCAAAAGTGATCCAAACAAGAAGTCCTCAAATACAAATATCCAGCAGCAGCCATAAAGAATAATCCTTCCAGCTCCAGATCCAAATGAAGAGTGACCAGGACATGGACAAAGTACTGGGAGGATCCTGCTGGACAGGAACAGGAAGTTGGAGACTCCGGGGCACTTCTTTCCTCCCAACCCCCCAACAATGCACTACTTGCACAAAAAAAAGCAGCCAAATGTCAATCTGAGGAGCTATTCTGATCCAAATCATCAATTTCAGAAGGTTTATGCTGCCAGCGATAGATTTCTTGTGCAGAATTGCAATTTTTGCGATTTCGGGAAAGCGAGATGTTTAAATCTCCCGCTGGATGTCATCTGCGTGGCGCATCTACGTACTTGCTATTGTTCACTCTCGCGATCGATGACGTATTCGCGTTCTGAAAGTCTCGTATTGCAAAATGGCGAGACTCCATGACGTACTCGCGGTCGAAAAGTCTAGCGCGATCACGCAGCCAGTTCCAAAATGGTGCACCGCATGCAAACCAGGAGGAAAACAACTTGGCGAACTCAGAATCACGGTAAGTCAACGGCACGCGCACGAGATTGTATTATTGAAGCACGACCAAGCAAAAAAAATCCGCCAACTTGCGAATTCTTTGACAATTTCGCGCGATTCGTGGACCGCAAAATTGCCAAACATTCATAAATTCCGCAAGCGGAACAGATTTTCAGCCCATGCTTAATGATTACCCAATTAATTTGGTGCCAGATTTTACAAAAAAGGAGCAGAATAGGCAGTGGTATTACAACTGCACCCCTTGTTGATCATTTTCAACAGATGGGACACAGCACAAGATCTTAAATGGCAAATCATCGAGGAAGTCATGAAAATGGCAAAAGTTACCAATATTTCCCAAATCTTGATGACATTGGAATGTAGATGGAGTGACCATCTGAATCCCGCAATTACTGGTCTCAATATCAATGACAAATCTCTACAAACTGTTTATTCTTATTGACTGAGTGCTTGATTTATTCCTGCACAGATCAGCGGCCTTCTCCGGTAGGTTCAAGTGCTGGAGGTCAGCGCAAGTTTAAAGACTGACACCTCCCCCTGTAGGCACATGGGCACTTGTATCCTTGCTATACCTCTGAATGATGTGCATAAAGCTCCCTCCGTCAGACAGCCGAAGAAAGCAAGGCTCGGAGTAAGTTTAAAGTTTGAATGTGGCATAACGACTAGAGCTGCCAACTCTGGAGCTGGGGAACCAGGTTTGAGTCTCTGCGTTGGCTCAACATTGTGTGATTCTGGGCAGATTACTTAATCTCCCCATGCCTAGCACAAAAATTAACATGTTGTCGTGTAATGTAAATGGTGCACAAATAAAGAGCTCCAATACCTTCCAGTCAATTGCGCTGTCTAAAAATAGAAGGGAGTGATTTTTCCACAAGGCTTGCGGTAACACTATGGGCGGGTGGCAGGCAGTTAAACAATCAGCACAACGCTTTGAGGGTCCATTACCCAGAATTAATGTTTCGAAAAAACCACAGCTTCATAAACTACATGCAGTAGTAAACAGACATTGATTACAAAGTAAAAAGAAGCTCCTGCAACAAACACAAGTTAGTCGCGTTGAGGCTCACAGGGATGGGGCTTCACAGTAGAGACCCCAGCAGCCATAGATCAGAGTTCCTATGAGATGGGGGACGCGATGAGGTGAGTTTGCGAGGTAGGTGATGAAGTGGGCCTTGTGTGACAAATAAAATTTACAGTGAGAATGAAATTGAAAAACAATAAAGTATTAAAAAGATTTGGTGTGGAAAACGATTGATAAACTAATTAAGCCTCTGAACCTAAATTACATTATAAAAATAAAATAAGGCAAAACCTTAAAAAAAAAGTGTACCACAAAAGCGGATGGAAACAGTTCTTAGACAACCGGAAACTGATAAGAAAAGCACACGAGGAAAACACAAGGAACAACAGGAAACAGCATGCTACAGCCAATTGAAACGGAGGAAAAGTGTCAAGCACAGGAACCAATGAAAAACAAGGGGGCAGGATGCAAGCACATTGTAAGCTTTAAATTAAATACAATAGATTTAACAAGCACAGCGCAAATGCTGTGCAGACAAAATGTAAAAATGAGCCCCCACATATTGCCCCCTCTTCTGGGCCATATCTTTTACACTATCCATCTTGCTCCTTTCAGGTTTTTCCTCTGCCATTACTCTGAACCCCAGCGATCCAGAGGTTTAGGGCTCTGCATCTGAATGTAACTCAGTTTGCCTTTGCCTTGCCATTCCTCTGGGCTCACATTTGACAAAAACAGCTATCCTTGAATGATTAATGCTGACCTTGAGGTGCCTTTGCCTGAGAGCGAAGGGTGTGGTGGGGTCTAAAGAGCTAAAGAAGAAAAAGCCTTCTCACCAGCCTTTAAACAATGGAGTGCATTAAAGCTTGATGGTTGCAAAGATTTGTTCATTTTAAGAGGTAATATAAGGGTGTCATTAGCGGAGTTCCAGAGTAAATGGGACACTTACTAAAATATTACCACTAGCTACAGCCTTATTAACTTTTGCTAAAATATATATTTTGAAAGCACTTGTTTTATCTCAAATACTATTTCAGGATGTGGATTTACAGCTGGAGCTGCTGACCTTGAGACTGGGAAACCAGGTTTGAGTGCAATACAAAGAGGGGAACTTAAAATGGACTATATTTAACGGGGTCCAGTGTATATGTCCAGTTAACCATATACTCCAAGAATACAAAGTTCACCGGGAAAGAGAATAGCAAATGGTGTGTGGATGGAAGAAGAGCAAAGACAGGGGACGGGTGTTCCCTTATTGGAACTAGGAAACCTCACACATCCAGTTGGTTTAGGTGTCATGCTTCATCATTGGTCTCCAGCTCCTCGTCAGACTGGCGCTGCAATGTTTGACGGGCGCCAAAAAGGCGCTCTTTTGTGGAGATCTTTTGTTCCAGCCAATGGTTGAATGCAAGTGAGGGGTCTGGTGGAGGTGTAGTCGTGAAAGTGAAGTGATTTAAAATAGGTGTGACAGTCCACTAAAACTTTTATTCGCGCGGCTGGCTCCCTAAGTTAAAAGGGGTGGGAGGGGAGATAGGGGCTGCGCAAGACACAGTGGGCTACCTCAACCCTCTAAGTTGGTCGACATGTTTCTTGCCTTTATTGGCAATTCCTCAGGACCTAAAAGTGCTCAGTACTACACGGTGAAAAGAAAGAATACGAAATACTAAGAAATACAACCTCTCTGGGTCGGTGGGGTGGCTGGCCGATTGGTCCTGCTCAAATGGGGTAACCTAGAAAAGGTATATTATAGAAATCAGCTATATGGCATAGTGGCAGTATTTCTATAAATCAAGGTCACCACAGCTCTTCAATATCTACACACCACGTTGATTAAAACACAACAAAATACAATCAAGTATATACAATAGTGTAATTCATGCACAGAGTCATATCAAAATGGTTTTTCATAAATTTATTCATGAAAAAACTATTCATGGAAAAATGGTGATGATGGATACATCAAGGCATACAGGTCTCTCCTACTCAATATTGACATGCATATATACGTAGGCAAGTACATGATTGTGCTGGGTAATGCTTACCCTGGGAGAATCCCTACTGGGCCCCGCAGACTGTTCCCGTGGGGCTGCCTGGTGAGGAATAGTGCCTGAAAGAAAGGTAGTTGCACAGGGGTGTGTTTAAGTATCAGAATGACGGGTCTGACACGGTGCACTGGCATGATCATTCAAACAATGATCATCTCCACAACTGCTAGTGGAGTGGGAAGGGGGGAGGTAGCTGAGGAGGTCACCAGGTTTGAGTCCCAGCCTGTGCTCAACATCCTGCGATTCTGGGCAAATCCATTAATCTTCTTGTGCCTAAAAAAACAAATGATTGTGATATTATGTAATATTACTGGTGTTCGTATAAATGCTCCAATACCTTTGTGTTGTATCTACACTATATAAAACTGGAAGAAAATACAAAATGGTTGCAGCCTAGCTTATACTGTGTGTAATACAATTTCAAATAATGACTTAGACATTCACACTACTTTCTGTCACAGGCTGGGACCTCATAGCACAATAAATACACATGTCACTATTACACACTACACCAACTAGAATTCAATTCTGGGCCTTTCTGGTCTCACACTCACAAACATCTACAGCGATCCGAATAACCATCTGAGATAGCTGATTTCCCACTGATTATTCATTATTTTGTAGTTTTATATAGCACAAACATGACCTGCAGGTATTGGAGCACTTTACATGAGCCTCAGACACATTACACAAGGTCATGCACAATTTGTTTTTGGCATGGGGAGATGAAGTTATTTTTAAAGAATCATAAGATGTTAAATTTATTTTTCATTTCAATGCACAGGTTACTTTACATTCAGTTACGAACACACAAAAATAAAAATAACAAACTACTTACAGAATGTTTTGTTCTTTTCAGCCACCTCTTTCACCCTGTCAACACACAATGACCTCAGCACCCGCGGCACTCCGGATCACAGTTCCCATACTGTTTAGGCACTTCAAGGTCTGTAAAGGAAGGCAGCCTGGAAACCCACCAAATAAAGAAGGGCGCACATCCAGGTGATATTTATTTACACTTCTTTGCTGAGGTATTTGGTCCTCTCTTTGAATGCAGCCACGGATAGCGCCTCACATTATGAAGGTGTCTTCTCTAGATGAACACACTCAGGAATGCACAACAATATAAGCGTTCATAAGCTTTTATTAAAAGTTACAAACCTCTCCTAGTACACACAAAATAAATAATGGTAAATCTAAAAACAACCAGAAAAGCAGCCAATGTTTATAAGCAAACAGAAAAGAAGGAAATATTGCATGATTTACCAGGAGTACTCGGACCATAACATTTGATTGAGTTGCCTATATCAATATATATAGAAGTTGAATACTCTACCCATTCAGATGGATCCAGGACCTACTCCAAAGAGTTATCAAGATGTTTCCACTTATTAATTATATCTACACATTTGAAGTGAAGACCGCTCCACGCTTGGTCCTGTGATATTGTATCTACCCCTGTTCTCGTTAGAGATATCCATTAAGGCACAATGTATGTTTGTAGAAAATGGATGTGTGTGGTGTGTGTGATATGACTGTAGGCGAGGCTGTTGAGATTGAGTGATTGTAGGGGATGAGGCAAAATATTTTTTGTAATCTACCAAAGTGCAGTCTTTTTATGACTTTATAGAATTTATGTGTATCATTTGTCAACATCTATTGCAATTCATTTTGTATTAAATAATGAAGATTTTCTAAATTTAACTAAGATTATTATTTGCATCATTGAAGTTTTTTTTTATTTGTGGCTCGATTGTATTGGTAGTTGTCCCCAATTTTTAGCAAGATATTGAGCTTAACCTCATCAAAAGCAGGTTTTTTCTTTCTTGGCTGTTTAAGGTACCTATAAAAACAACCAGGAAATGTTTACAGGCAAACAGAAAAGAAGGAAATACTGCAACATTATTAAAATCCAGCATATCTTTTAGAAAGTGATAGTTTCCCAACCCCTCCTGCATCTGCCTAGGCTAAACTAAGTACTAGAAGGAATCCTATAGAGTCATATTAGATAACCTACTTGAAAGTCAAACCCATATACTTTGGCAGAACAAAAAGAGTTCAGTTCAAGATCGCAGAAAGAGTTACAGTCCTTGTCCTTTACTAACCTGCACTCATACGAAATCTGTAGAAGCAGTATCCTTTGAAAGGGAAGGTGTTGATGTTCCGGTCTCGTATGTGCCCCAGCAGCACCTCCTCGTGTCTGGTCCAAAGCCCTCTCAGGGCACAATAAATATTCAAAGCTTTTATAAACTTATGTGCAGAAATTCTCTTAAAATCATGTTGAATACAATTAGAGCTTCTGTCTCCTCTCTGTCTCTTACGTACTTATATTACATATTATGCACAGATCGTTGAAAGTAAATAACAGGAAAGCCAATGTACCAGTTTGGGTTAAAAAAAATCATCTAGAATAACTCACTTGTGCAATCACTATTATCACAATATCTCAGAGCAAGCATTTCAGTGGTGTGCAATTAAAGCATTTTCATTTAAAGCCATACATTGTGAATAAATGAAGATAAAACCTTGTATGTAGGGCGACCACTATATATAAAATATATCAAAATGATAACAGCGCAGCTTAAAATCTGTCATATTTGGGGATGACATCCTTGCACAGCATCCCAGTTTACATTTTTTTAAACTTCACTAAAACATTTAAACCAGAAGGAGTGGAGTTCCAGATCCTCGTCTTTAGGTGAGAAAAAATAAGGATTTCCATCAATTGGCAAAAAGGGTCCATAATGCAATGTCCACTTGACCGGAGATGCGATGGAGTTGTGATGGAATCCGTAAGTACCATTTACTGCCAGGCTGCAGCGACTGCAGGAGGTCCCAGATCTAGTCAGGTGCTAGGGGAGATATGCAAAGTGAGGAATGACTAGGTGAGAAATCTGTGTTTCTAAATGTGTCAACTACATGTTTGCTCTGACTTTGGTTTCCTTTTTACATCTTCTCTCGCCTGGGACACACAGACATCTTTTCAGATTTGTAAGCATTTCATTGTTAGGATAATGTTCTTTCAAATGAGGTACTACCTTACAGTTCTGTATACTTGCAACAAAACAAATTTGATTCTTGAAGATGCTGTTCTGTATTATCAGGAATAGAAGACTAATTCAACGTTGACTGTTCCATCCTACACTTTGTAGTTTATTAGACGGCATGCATTTTTCTTTTTCATATGTTGTTTTTCATGGGAAGTAAGACCTCCTTTCTGGGTAAACCCTTTCCCACATTCCATACACTTGTAAGGCTTATCTACAGAATGTATTCCCTCATGTTTTCTAAGATCTGATCGATTATTAAAGGTTTTTCCACATACAGTACATCTGTAAGGTTTTTCACCAGTGTGCGTCCTCTGATGCACAGTAAGTATGAATTTATGGCTAAAGCTTTTGTCACATTCAGTGCACTGATAAGGTTTCTCCCCTGTATGTGTTCTTTCGTGACTAGTAAGATGGTGCTTACGTCTGAAAGATTTCCCACATTCGGTGCATTGATAAGGCTTTTCTCCATTATGACAACGCTTGTGGATATTAAGATTTGATACAGTACAAAAGCGTTTCCCACATTCACCGCACTGATAAGGTTTCTCACCAGTATGTGTTCGTTCATGTCGGAGTAGACTAATTTTATCACGGAATCTTCTCCCACATTCACTGCACTGACATGGCTTCTCGCCTGTATGTGTTTTTCCATGTTGTGTAAGTAGGCCTTTGTCAAAGAAGCTTTTCCCACATTTTGTACAGTCATGTAGTTTTTCTCTTACAGTGTGTGCCCTTCTTTTGTGCGCAAGTAGATTCCCATATTGACTGCAACTTTTCCCACATTCATTGCACTGATACGGTTTTTCACCTGTATGAGTTTTCTCATGACTTTTCAGGCTAAAACTAGAGCTGAAACATTTCCTACATTCTGAACACTGATAAGGCTTCTCCCCAGTATGTTTTCTCTCATGGACAGTGAGCGCTCCCTTAGTAATAAAGCTTTTCTTACATTCAGAGCACTGATAAGGTTTCTCACCTGTATGCACTCTTAAATGGAGGGCGAGACATTCCTTACGCCTAAATCCTTTCCCACATTCACTGCAAATGTGTATCTTCTCACCCATGTGTATTCTTCTATGCACAGTGCTGTTTGTCCTATATTTATTGTCCCGAAATGGTTTTTCACCTGTGTGTTTTCTTAAATGTTTCTTCCAGTCACTTCTATCACGAAATCTTTTATCACACTCGGGACACTGAAAGGGTTTCTCACCTGTATGGATTCTTTCATGGCATGAGAGAGACCCCTTTCTCCTGAACCTTTTCCCACATTCACCACACTGATATGGATTCTCTCCTGTGTGTATACGAATGTGAACTTTAAGAGCTCCTGTTTGGTAGAACCTTTTTCCACACTCAATGCACTGATGCGGTTTTTCCCCAGTATGTGTTTTCTCATGTTCCGTCAGACCGCCTTTAGCACTGAAACTGATGTTGCATTCAGAGCACTGGTATGGTTTCTCGCCAGTGTGTGTTCTCTCATGGACTGAAAGCTGTCCTTTCTGGCAGAAGCTTTTCCCACATTCAGAGCACTGGTGTGGCTTGTAACCTGTATGTGTTCTCTCGTGGTATGTAAGATGGGCTTTGTAATTGAACTTTTTCCCACATTCAGAGCACTTGTATGGCTTGTAACCTGTATGAGTTCTCTCATGGTGGGTAAGGTGGTGTTTGTAACTGAACATTTTCCCACATTCAGAGCACCGGTATGGCTTGTAACCTGTATGTGTTCTCTCATGGTAGGTAAGATAAGTTTTGCAAATGAACTTTTTCCCACATTCAGAGCACTGGAAGGGCTTGTAACCTATATGTATTCTCTCATGGATGATAAGTTGGAGCTTTAACCTGAACCTTTTGTCACATTCAGAGCACTGATATACTTTTTTACTCAGAGGCATTCTCTAATTAATAGTAAGCTCTGTAAACTGGATAGTAAGCTTGGTCACCTATAGATGGTACACTCTGTCCACAGAGCTCCGGAATCCTAGGAAACTTAAAAATCTCTATTGTCTGTGGCCACTAGGCTCTGAATGCGGAGGTTCTGTCAGGTGGGGATAATAAGCATGGTTGCTCTTAGGCAGCTAGGTTCTATCCTCTGTGTACAGTAATCTCAGTTGACTGTGGAGAGTGAGTTCTGCCGACTGTGGATAGTAAGTTCTGGGTTCCGTAGTAATCTGAATTGACTGCGGCTAGCGAGGTCTCTCCATTATGTGCACTGACATATCTCAATCAAATGCTTTTCTCATGTTTAAAACTACCTGATGGATCAGATATTTTACAAATTAGCACCAACACAGTTTTTTTTCATTAGGAATTCAATCAGGTAATCGGAGGCCAAATATATAGCTCCAACGAGTCCGGCATTCAGTAGATTTGTCTCATCTTTGAAGTGGTTCCTGATGTGACAACGCATTTGACGGATGATTCAAACCATTTTCCCATTCTGTAATTTCAAATCTCTAAGTTCCTGATCATTTTCAGTCAGCCTGTGCCTTCTAACGAGGCTTCTGGTGCATCTTCACACGCTTCTCACAACATTTTTTGCAGTGTCATTCTCCAGCTGATTTAACACAGGCGTCATTGTATCAGTTTCTGCTGAAGCTTTAATACCTGTTGGATTTAAAATAGTTTCTCCATTAGTTTCTGCATGTGCAATAAAATACAAATAGAATTAATGATCTCATCTTGTGCACTATAAAGACACTGTGTGTTCGTGCTGGGAATTAGAGTACAAGTCACTTCCCTCATAGGAAGACAGGGGCAGAGGGGGTCTGAAAGTCTGTGAAGGTAAAGAACTTGAAGCAGTTAACTGGTGGCACAGAGTCTCTGCCTGTGCTCTAAAGGCCACGGCCACTTAAAATCAGATTGCACAACTACTGATCGCAAGATAATACCTGACCAATCGTATGAATAACAAGACCAGCAATATTCAAGGCTCTGTTAATGAAATTGCTATTTATGGTCTGGGATTGGACAAAACCAGCACAGTTGAAAAGTAAGAGGAGACAGCCACATCAAAAAGAATTCAACTTCAACAATATTGAAAAAGCAAATAAAAAGACAAAGACATGATGGTGTGAGACCTGTACAGAAGAGTGGTCTGTGGAGATGGCAGTCCCGTGGGATGTCAGCCCTCTCACTGAGTGAAACAGTTATCTCTATCATCGCGGTGAGAGTAGGCGGCTAACGACCTGTTGATGGAGAGAAGGCAACACTCTTGATCCCCCTAGCTCCCAGCTTAGAATATAAACAATTCTAGCTATAGCTACAGAGAATTTTCGATTCTATTAAGGACACAGAGGCGAAGATTATGCTTCTCTTTGCTTTACTGCAAACATACAGCAGCCAATGAAAACAACTTTAAACTGCATACCCCCGGAAGTACGACCCCCTCACTGGTATGCACCAATCACCATTAGTCCATATACTGTATATAGTCCATGAAGCAAATAATACCTTCCTCTTTCTTTGCAACAAAACTTTTTTAACACAGTTCAAACTTGATCGCCAAACACTGGACCTCCAATCCTCCATCGGCGAGGGTTCAAACATGACCACGGAACATCATCTCCAGAAGTGGAGTAGCTGCTATCAATGCCTTATGCCGGTTTGTTCTGTTCTCCTGAAACGAGAATAGATGTCGTAATACCCATACACCAAAGGTATGCAAGCAAAACAATGGGCGGGATGAAACCCCACAGAAAGACACATAGTCAACATCATTATTCACAATGATTGAAATCAACATCATATCGCAAAATACTGTTTCATGGGTGGGATAATCTTCGCCTCCGGGTCCTTAATAGAATCAAAAATTCTCTGTCGCGATAGCTAGAAATGTTTTTATTCTATGTCAGTCCACGGAGGCTCTGATTATGCTAGTTTAAAGTTGACCCACCACATTAGTAGCAACATCTACAATCGGTTTATGATAAAACATTTTGAATGTAGACTCAGAAGACCAATCCGCCGCAGTCATAATATCCTCTAAGCGGGAACCTGTAGCCAGAGCTTTGGAAACCATTGCTCCCCTCACTGAATGGGTGCCAAAGGCTGCAGTATCAATACCTGCCAATTGCAATAACCAGAAGACCATGTCCATTCGAAGCAGTATACAGCAACTCGCTTTGTGTGGTGACAGAGTCCGAATTGCAAAAGAACCCGCTAAGAGTTCCAGACAATTTATGTGGAGCTTCAACACCTCCTGGGACCAATGGCCCCCGGTCTCCACTGACCCACACCGGGCTCCCCAGCCCCAATGGCTTTGCCATTCCACGCATCCATGTGTTCTAACCACCATGATATCTCCGTCCTCGCCTCCTGCGTCAACAAGATCTGTTCCGTATAACTGAGGCCTTTGCGGAGATGTAAGATTTTCAACCTCTGAAGTGCCCTGTAATGGAGGGGACCCAGGAAAATAAGCTGGATGGACGAGGCTAGAAGACCCACCAATCTGGCTAAAGTCCTCAATGATATAGTCTGCGCAGACAAAGCTTTCCTCAACTCCTTTTTGATGGCTATCCGTTTCTTGAGAGGCAACAACAGCTGACCCGTGACTGAATCCACCTGGAACCCCAGAAACTCCATCGACTGAGACGGCGTCATGACAGATTTGTCTGCATTTGTGACGAAACCTAACTCCTGAAGGAGTTGTGTCGTCAGAGCCAGATGACGAAGAACTGTAGCAACACTTTGGGCCATTATCAGGATATCGTCTAAGTAGATAAGCCTGACCCCCCGCTCTCTCAGAAATTGCACCACCGGCCTGAGGAGCTTGGTGAAACACCAAGGGGCATACGAAAGTCCGAATGGCAGCGCGGCGTACTCGTACCAAACGCCTCCCCACTGAAACTGCAGAAACCGCCTGTGGGGTGGAAAAATGGGAACCGCCAAATAGGCGTCTTTTAAATCGAGAAGCACCATCCAATCGCCTTCTAGAAGTAAATCCCGGAGTAAGTGTATGCCCTCCATTTTGAAGTGGCGATACACGATCCAAGAATTGAACTCCTTGAGGTTCAACACCAGCCGATAACCCTGATCTTTTTTGGGGACGAGGAACACCGTACTGGCAAACCCGTGGGCGTGTGGCGTAGTCCGCACAATAGCTCCTTTCTGCATCAGGGATGCAACCTCGTCGTCTATGAAAGACCTCTCGACATGGGTAAAATGAAGTGGATGAGGTATTTGAGCCTGCCTGGGAGTGCTGTAAAACTCTATCTGAAAGCCCTTCACTGTCTGTAAAATCCAAGGGTCGTTTCACAGGGTTCCCCACCTGTGGGCAAAACCAGCAATCCGACCTCCCACTTTGACCACTCCCTCCTGAAGAAAATTTACCTGAATAAGAGGTGTCTCTGTCATTGTTGTGACCTCTGTATCCTCCTTTCTGGCCTCTGCCTCTACCCCCGCCGTTTCTGGTTGGGGAAAAGTTGGAGCGATGGGAGCCCCCACGTCCATGCTGCTCTGAACCTCTTGAGGCCTGATTGAATCCACGGCAGGGCGCTCGACCCCTGTTGCAACCGGCCCTGGTAAAAAGGCCTTATTTACACCCCTTGTTGTAAATACTGGTAAAAAGGCCAGCATTAAAGACCTTTTTGATGTTGCTCTGGACCTTGTCAAGAGCCGAAAAAGTGGAAACATATTTTCCTAGTTCTTTTACGAACGTATCGCCAAAGAGCAAGCCATTTGCCGTGATCCCGGCCTCCATAGTGGCCATAAGCAAGCTGTGGATCGATCCGCATGAGGCATGAACGGCGCCGCTCCGTAGACACAGCGCAGTTGGCATTTCCCAAAAAGCAGAGAGCCCTCTGCACCCATTCCAAGACCTCCGTTGTATCCAGTGGCGTGTTGGACTCTTTGGCCTGAACCGCTGCATCCAAAATCTTTGTGAGGGGCCCGCACACATCAACAAGCTTGTCCTGACAGCCCCTCTATGCCTTGTCCAATCCTTTTTTGGGATACTTAGAGAACTTTTTAAGGAAAGTGGCCATATCGGGGTCCAGCTCAGGGGTCTCCGTCACCTTGCCCAAGAGGGCCGGCCTGGGGCATTCCGATCTGAGAACCCAGCACACGTCGCGCTCAAAGCCCTGTCTGATATTGCCCTGTACGCAGTGTGCCACCTCCACACATGGCACCCATTCTGTGGACCTAGGGTGCACAATATTATCAGGGTTGAAAAGCAAGTTCCTGCAGGGAGGAAGAGTATTCTCTGGTTGCGACCTGCGCTTTTTCTTAGATGCCTTCTTAGGCGCCTCCGAGCGGTCGGAGTCAGAAGTGTCCGGGAGGGGGGGCCTGGCTTGCAACCGAAGAACATGGCCGCCACCTAGAGGAGCTCCCGGCACCCGACTGCCTTGACCCGCAAATCCTGAAGTTATCCTGTAGCCTGGCGTGACCAGAGCGTGAAAACAGCAGCAGCGTGCCCTCCGGTGCAAGAATATTGTTCCGGTGAGAAATGCGGTGTTCCCAGAACCGAGCATGGCGAGGGGGCGGAGCTGAGGCCTAACATCCGCGAACCCAGCCGGGACTCACAGTGAATACCAGGGCCGCACGTCGGTGCACGTAGGGCGGCCAGACAGCGAGACAGCACCCGGCCCCTGATCGGGATTGAGCACTAAAGGCAGTGAGTGCTCCCCACATCCTGCACAATTATAAGTGTGAGAAGGCTGCACCCCCTGAACAGATCGAGAGTGCGACATAGGAGCCGGGTGCCTGGGATTGACGCGGGGCGAGGTCCCGGGGAGCAGCTGGGGGGCCAGGCTGCAGCAGAAGGGGAAATAGGACACCAGGGTCAGCGCAGCGGATAAGGCGACAGTGCGACCCAGAAAGCTGAAGGTGGCAGTGTAGGAGGAGAGGGCCTCTGGCGGCTGAGGCGAGACCCCACGAGGGCCATCGATGAAAGGGTAGCAACAGGCCAGCATTGAGGTACGGGAGACCCCTGGGGGTTAATCAACGCCGAGTGCCTGGAGAGGGCAGGATGAGCACCAGGGGGGCGAGACAGGTGCAGAAAAACCGCATAGACAAATACACGCTGACAAAGAGCCAGCAAGCAGAGCCTCAGCCGGGAACGCCGGTCACAGGCGAAAAGACTGATAGGCCTCAGAAAGAAGTCACGCTACAAGACGTTATGGCAACGTTAATAGAGATGCAAACATCCATGGACTCCATTTCCACTGAGGTGTCGCTGTTGAGGGCGGACCTCTCTAACATGAGCTCTAGGGTGACGGAGGTGTAGGCCACGACGAAAACCCTCACGTTGGACACAACAACATTCAAAAAACAAGTGGCGCACCTGGAACGAATGAACCTACAGCTATCGGCGAAACTGGACGACCAGGAGGGGCGCTCTTGGCGCAACAACGTGCGCCTAGTTGGCGTGCCGGAGAGAATTCGGGGGCCAGAATTGGATCTATACGTGGAAGACTTGATTCAAACGAAGCTCTGCCCCCGGGGACTATCCAAATTCTTTTCGGTGGAAAGGGCGCACAGGGTCCCGGGCGGGAGGCCCAGACCAGGAGCTCCCCCAAGGCCGATCCTTGCAAGACTTTTCAATTTTCGTGTCAGGGATGCGATCCTCCAGGCGGCAAGAGTGGGCCCCCCTATCCGAGTAGAGAAGAGTACGGTGACGATATACCCTGATTATACAGCGGCAGTCACGGGCCAAAGGCGCAGATTCACGGAAGTCAAGAATGAACTTCGTAATAGGGAACTGAAGTATGCGATGCTGTTCCCAGCGAAACTGAAAGTGGAGGCGGAGGGAAAAAACTTTTTGGGAGTCACCTGGAGAGGCCACCGACTGGCTGGAGGGCTGGAGACCAGTAACCAAAAATCAAGGGCAGAGGGAACGACGACGGAGGCCCTCCCAGCGAGACGGAGGTGTAGAACGAGAGGAGGGGACACAGGATGCCTGCGGGGAACAAAGAGCAGGCAATGAAGAAGAATGAAGGATCAGAGGCCTGAGCAGAAACCATGGAACAGTCAATAAAGGAACAGACTTCCACTGGATAAACCCCACTGGAGGGGAGATCGATAAGCAAAGGTAAATTAATTGGGATGCTTCGACTGTACCGGACTGAGAGTACGATAACGCTGAACTGGCACTACAGGGAGAAGACACTGCAATGGTGAGAGAACAGCTATGGACTATGTAGAGACTTGGTTGCAGGCTTCAGATGAGTATTGCATAGGGTTGGGCGGGCGGGGGTAGGCGGGCTTCTCACTCCCCAAGTTACAAATGTACAATGGTTTGGGACTGAGGCACTCTGCTATGTTGGGGAGGCGGGTAGTTTTAAATCCGCTAGGCAGGGAGGCAGGGTGGGGGGATGTGCAGGGGGGGGAGTTTATGAAGGGGAGAGTTGCTGGGGCATTGTTCCCAATGTTCATGGGAAGTTTGACTTTAGAAAAAATGATGCATGACAGGTCAGATCAGATTGCGATACTCCATACACAGGGTCCGAACATCAACACACATGGCAGAAACAAACCAGGACACTAGCAGCACAACCGCAGGGACTCTGGGGACCCAACAGCGGGCGCCGCAGCTAACAGTACTCTCCTGGAACGTAAATGGACTGGGAGACAAAATTAAGTGGGGATTGGTGCTGCAATACATCAGAAGGAAGAACCCGGCTGTAGCATTGATTCAGGAGACACATTTGCAGGGTACGGCAGTTAAGGCACTGAATAGATGGGGGTTTCACATGGCAGCACATGCAGAATTCTCTTCCGGGTCTAGAGGTGTTGGTGTCTTAGTAAATAAACGCTTCCCTATGGTGGTGTCAAAAACTTATAATGACGAACAGGGTCGATTTGCGGCCATGTCGGGTCAATGGGATGGCAAGACATACAATATGGTTTCTGTCTATATGCCACCAACACTGCACCAGGCGGCATTTGCAGATTTGGGGAAGTTCCTACTCACCCTCCCTGAGGGAGAATTGATTATAGGGGGAGATTTTAATGCAGTCATGGACCCAGACTTGGATAGACAACCTTCGAGGGGTACAAGCCGAGAGACCCAGAAGTTGCGATACTTTGTGGAGGCGTTGGGTCTACTAGATGTATGGAGAACTAGATGCCCAACTGATAGACAGTTTACGTTCCACTCTGGGGCCCATAATAGTCTCTCTAGACTGGATTATGTCTTCACTTTAGCCACCGGGGTATTGGGCATGATAGACATCCAACATCTCCTGAGGGGCATTTCGGATCATTCCCCGGTTAGTATCACATACACATCCTCCAACTTACAAAATCGACGACTCTTCCCCATTAGACCAGGGTATCTACATGATAGGATGATTCGGAAAACGTTACTTCAAACCACCAAACAATACTTTGAGGAAAACGAACATTCGGTCTCCTCACCGTCGACACTCTGGGAGGCGTATAAAACAGTCTTGCGAGGCCAGGCCATATCGGCGATTACAGGGAAAAAAAGGGATCAGCAGAAACACATACGGGACCTCGAGGAGGCAGTAGTAAGGGCCGAAAGGGCGCATACAGTGGATATTACAGAGGACACGACACATGCATTAAACCTAGCACCACAGGAATACAGGGCATACACACGAGATGAGGTCTCTGACAGACTTACAAAAACCCAGCATACTATCTACGGTCAGGGGGACAAGGCATGGAGGTTACTGGTATGGTTAGGGAAGAAGGAAAGGGCGAATAACTGGATAGCGTAAATACGTACACGGGCAGGCACGCTAGTACAGGCCCTACAGCAGATTGCAGATGAGCTGGCACATCACTATGAATCAGTGTACACCAGTGGCTAAGCCAACAGTTGAGGACAATCGGGCATTCTTACAGGACATACAGACTCCCACTTTGGGGGACAACGCTGTTTCAGCGCTGGAAGAAGACATGACGCAGGAAGAGATCGAGCAAGCGATTAGGGCAAATGGTATCCCAATAGAGTTTTATAAACTAGGGAACGCACAGCTAGCGCCACGTCTCCTAGACATGTATAATGAAAGCTTAACGATTAGGGCTCTACCGAGGGACCAGCGCCTGGCCACAATCGTTGCAATACACAAGCCAGCACAGGAGTGTGTATCATACAGACTGATTTCGCTGCTCCATGCAGCGGCAAATATATTAGCTAAGGCCCTAGCTACAAGACTTCAGCCCTACCTAGCTGACATCATCCACCCGGACCAGTCGGGCTTCATGCCCCACCGCAACACAGCACTCAACCTGCGGCAGCTGTTCGGAGTAATGGAACGTAGGGAGACCCTAGACGAAGACGCGGCCATGCTCTCCCTAGATGCGCGTATGGCATTTGATCTGGTAGAATGGCCCTTCCTCTTTGCGGCCCTCCAGCATTTGGGCTTCGGCCCTAAATTCTGTAAATGGATGGGGTTACTATATGAGCGACCATTGGCAAGGGTGGTAGTGAACGGCTGTCTCTCCAGAGAATTCCCGCTGGGTAGGGGGACACGACAGGGGTGCCCACTATCACCCCTGATCTTTGCTATATTCTTGGAGCCCTTAGCGGCATGGGTCAGACCGGACCTCACGATAAAGGGCATACGATAGTCAATGGACTGGGAAGATCGAATCTCGTTGTATGCAGACGACATCCTGTTGTATCTTACCGCCCCAGCGCGGTCTATTAACTGTTTACTTGACATCTGAGCTGCGTACGGAAGAGTGTCTGGATACAAGATAAATTGGGATAAGTCGTTGTTATATGTCCTCCGAGGCTCGCCACCTCAATTACCAAAAGGGTGCGCGCTACAGATAGTCACAGATGGCTTTAAATATCTAGGGATCTTCATCACACCTGACCGGATGCAATTCCTTGATAAAAACTTGATGCAGCCGCTACTGCGGCTCAAACAGGATGTCCAGCATTGGTGCACATTGCCCCTTATGCTCCTCGGTCGTGCAGCACTGTTTAAGATGGTGGCGCTACCGAGATTCCTTTACGCACTGCAAAACACCCTGTTCCTGGTCCCGTCTAAGTATCTTAGAGCAGTAGAGGCAGTGATAACCACTCTCCTATGGGAAGGGAAGACACCTCGTATTGCTATGAAGAAACTAAATAGAAGCTGGTACGATGGAAGGATAGCTTTGCCTGATATTAGGGCCTATTATTGGGCCTCGCACCTTGTCCCGATCAACCAATGGCTACATGTCCCCCACGACGAGCCAGCGTTTCGGCTGGACAGGCATATCTTGGAGAAAGCTGGTATCATGGCTGCCCTGTATAATAAGAGACGAAAGCAATCGGCTACCGGACCGACACTCCATACGATTAACATTTGGTTTATGGCGCAGCGTGCATTGGGATGGGAGGGAGTGATTACATTGGCAACGCCACTGTGGGATACCCAAAAGCTAGGTAGGCTTGGCAACTCCAAGGGATTTCGGAATTGGGACAACATAGGGATCTCGTCAGTGGGCGACCTGTGGCAGAAGGGAATGGTAATTCCATTTGCACAACTACAGATCACTTATGGCCTCACTGAGACGGAGCGCTTCCGTTATATGCAGATCAGGCATGCCCTGCAATCGGCTCTACCGCCAGGCGAGATCCCAGAGGAATCCTCGCTGTTAGAGGATAGGCTCCTAACTGATCACCTTAAAAAAAGGGCGATCTCGATGACTTACAGGAAAATTATTAACAATAGACCTGACCCCACAGGCACAGTGAAGGCGGCATGGGAAAAGGATGTGGGGGACATTGATGAGGCGGACTGGCGAGGTGCACTCACCTCCCCGAAAGAGGCTGCAATTCCGTCCAGACTATGTCTGGTGCAGCTTAATATACTGCACCGCACATACTACACGAGGATGCTGTTACACAAAATAGGGAGTGCAGATACTCCACAGTGCTTGAGAGGGTGTGGGGAACTAGGAACCTTTTTTCATACGATGTGGGCCTGCCCCACAATAGGAAGATACTGGATGGTAGTAATGAGAACACTCTCCCAAGTTGCAGAAATTACAATATTGCCTGAGCCAAAATATTGCTAGCTAAACATCTGGGAACCAACAGATTTGAATGTGACAATGCAGGGATGGGTGACCCTGGGAGTAACAGTGGCAAAGCGGAACATTGCGCAGCGATGGGGCTCCGGTACCAGTCCGACCCTAACCCAGTGGTGCGCTGATAAGGACCTTGCAATGGTTGCGGAGAGATCTGTTTTTGTATGCAGGGGGTGTCCCAAAAAGTGGGAAAAAGTGTGGGGTAGTTGGAACTCCTATAGGGGTGGAATCTGCGAGCCACCGTTCCCGGAGGACAGTGATTCAGATGGGAGCAACTGAATGCCTTGTATATCAGAAGACCGGGCTACCACGCCGTGCAAGGGAGGGTTTATGGGCCAAAATACCCCGGAGAAGAGCCCTCAAGTTTGGAGGAGCAAATGTATCGATATGCGAGCTTATGATCTGTATTTATGTCATGCAAACATTAATGTACAAATTTTGCTTGTTTAATCTGTCAAATAAAAAGATTTTCAAAAAGAAGTGTCCAGGAGGGAAGATGAGGTGTCATCGTCATTTTGGAATTGTGAAGAAGAGCCAGAAGACTGACGAGAACTCCAATAGCCCCCATGGTCATTAAGGACATTCGCTGCCATCTTGGCAAACACCTCTGAAGACTGGTGATCAGAGGGTCCACCATGGTGTGAATTAAATTTACGTTTTCTATAATTTGGCAATGGTTTTGGAAAGGGCTTCAATGCATTAATCAATGCCTTTTTCACTGAACCCTGGACGTGGGAATCAAGGGCTTCCACGAGCTGTTCCTCCAGTTGATGCTCATCCTCATCATAATGCACCTCATCTGCATATTCAGCCCACTTGTCTGCCTCCTCGACGTAGTACGCCATCTCAGTAATTCGGGAGGGTGGAGGAACTTCAGGGGGGGGAGCCGAGGGGTGACACTGGAAGCTAAACAGAGACCTATAGACCAGGAACAAATGCCTCAGTGTAGTCAGTGTAGTCAAATCAATGTGGAGGGAGCCACCCCTATTACCCCCTAAGGCGGGGCCTTAGTATGCTTTTGCGCCCCGTCGGGCGTTCGAAGGACTGAGGGCTGAGGCAGAAGCAGTCCTAGCAGCGCGAAAACCCGATCGGTAATGAAAAGGGCGATGCGGACGTTCCCGCATGCGCGGACCGCAGGGCAACAAATAGCGGACTGCCCCCTCAAGCGCGCAGTGCGCGTCTGTCCTGCTCCCGCTCCACAACGGAGTGTTGGCCCCTAAGCGCCAGAGAGCTCCACGAACAAGCCATTAGCGCCCAAGCCGGGCAGAAATAAACGCGCAACACGTGTGAAAGAACCGCAAGCGCATGGGCGCTCAACCATCAACGCGGCAAGCAATAACAGAGAAAGGCCAACAAATAAAAAAATTAATAATTATCGCGCGCAGAGCGCGCTAACAACAACCAATAATCATGAGCAATCACGCGACAGTCGCGCCTTGTAATGATACGATAAATTTTAATCACACATCAGAAAATAGAAAGTAAAAACCACTTAACTCGCTGCTGCAGCAGCAAACAAAGAGGAAGTTATTATGTGATTCATGGACTATATACAGTATATGGACTGTGGCGGGGTAGAAGGAAGGGCACGGAGACTAGATCGGGGAATATATGTTTTTATTTTTCCACTGTTTTTTTTCTTTCTTAAGGTAAATCTTTCCCGGGCCAATGATGTGGGATCCGTGTTTGCTGGTTCTTCTGGTGTGCCCTTAGATCTCCGAGAAAAATAGGAAGGCTCTCCTCCGTAGGACATGCGAAGAGAAAAAGATACACCGATGTCAGGTTGTGGTTCTGACTTCCTGATTCCCACTATAGGACCCGGGTAGTGTGAGGGGGGGAATATTTTTCACCAGTGCGCAAGTGTATATACCGCTATGTTACACTCAATTCACGGGGTGGAGTCAGTGAGGGAAGGAGAGGGTAGTGTGGGAGGGGTAATGCCAGTGAACACGATATATACAATTATGTACAAGCGCTCTCTGCGCTTCACTCTGAGTTCTCGGTCATAGCCTCTCCCCGCCTCCCCAACCAGCCCGACACACGCCGACGCACCTGTGTGAGCCACACTCCTCCTTGTTGAGTGTGGCTGGGCGAAGCATGGAAACGTTGGCCTCCAGGCACCGGAACCTCCTTCTTCGGATCCATGGGGTCTCGAAACCGTCCTTCTCCATCTCCTCGTAGTTTCACCGGCTCTCCGAGGCAAATGAAACGCTCCTCGGTGACATCACACGCCGATGCTTCTTCTTTCGGCTTTTTCTCCAATCCTGTGAGACCTGCGTCATCCGGGAGCGTGAACCTGTAGGGCATGCTTGAACTCTTAAAGGGGCCATCCTCGATTTCGTCCTCTTTGTATAGGTGCCATAGTTCGTCTCCGTCCGATGACTACTCGTTCTCAGGGCGTAAAGAGGGAGGCGCACTCGTGTTAGTGACCCACCATTCCTTCTCGGACACACTCCCCTCTGCTGACCTGGGCTCTTTGTTACATGGACTAATGGTGATTTGTGCATACCAGTGAGCGGGTTTTACTTCTGGGGGTATGCAGTCTAAAGTTGTTTTCATTGGCTGCTGTATGTTTGCAGTAAAGCAAAGAGTAGCATAATCTTTGCCTCCGTGGACTGACATAGAATCGTAGTTACTTTGCTGCAGACTCATTGCCAAGAAGTCTGTGTCGCCAAAAGAGGGGCAGGGCAACAATGAATGGACCTAGAAGCGGCTAAAAATGGAAAAGGCCATATAAACGAAACAGGAAGCTCAATGATCACCCAAACATTGAGTAGGGGGCCATAATCCCCAATTAGGCAAGCCAGGTAAACTGACCACAAAGTGCAGCTGAAACTGGGATGGGAAGCACAACAAATCTTGGTTAGATAAATACCTACCTGGAGTAGGTGCTAGGCCAATGCAAAACCACAGGGTGCCAGAACAAGAACATCAAGCACTCCCCCCCATCCCTCTCCATTCAGACCACATTGTACAACTAACTAGCAGGGTTACAAAGGATGGAATAAAGGTGCAGGAAACAAATTGATCAATCAATTCTGTCATCGTCAGAAAGGAAAGATGACACAAGCGTTCAAAGACCAACACCAGATAATGCCAAGCTGACCCAAGAATCTACAATGGTAGCCGAACTGGACAGAATTCAGGAAAAAATCTCGTCTACAAGGCAGGCATTAGAATTCAAACAGAGTAAGTTGTCTGACAGTCAAAGAGACCGAAATGACCTTATCACAACTGCAACCATGTCAAACATTGAGGACACAATCCAAGACCTCACAGATAGGCCTTCCTGAAGAAGCCGACATGACTTGTTTTCATTCCTCAAACAATGGCTGGAAACTGAAGTTGCGCCTCAGGGGCCTCCCAAGTTCTGCCCCTAGAGCCTTATCCTGGGGCAAAGGTAATTTTCTTTGTGCCAGGTCCTCATAATTAAAATGTTTTGAAGCCTTGCCTCCCTCTGAAAACTTTATGGCAAGGATCGGGGGAGTGGAAGGGATAGAGCTTAGGCGTTCAATTCATGGATACCTTTTCTGAATCTCATAATCCACACTAAAAATAAGACCTATAAAAGAGAAAATGCATCCAACAAACAAAATGACCAAAAACACTGCTCCTGATAATTGGGATGCTGTGAGCCTCTCATATTCCTGCACCTGCTGCACAAATGATGGCTACAGGCCTGAGTCACAGGCCCACTTCCCTGCCTCTCACCCCTAACCCGCTATCCTTCACCATCACTTCAGTCTTCAAACCGGCTCTCTGTAATTTCTGGGCGGAAAATGAGCTCCCACAAGTTGCCCCCTAATTTGCCGCAATGGTGCTCAGAGTCCTGAAGCCAGGTCCAAATGGACTCCGGGGGGAATGTTTAAGGTAATGTTGCAGGCTGCAAGCTGACGTCCTGCAATCATGGTGGGGCTCTGTTACAGCCAATTTTCAAGAAGGAGGACAATACAGATCTAAAAAACTACAGACTGATCGCCCTTCTGGACATAGAAGGGAAAGCATACGCCAGTACCCTACTAGCAAAAGTGAACAGATGGATCGAGGACAAAGATACTCCCACCATACCAAACTGGGTTCAGCAAAATCGGGTCAGGTATTGACAGCGAAGTTTCACTATCTAATTTCGACTAGCAAGCAAACATCAAAAACAAAAAGCAGCTTTTGCCTACTTTGTCGACTATTACGCAGTGTTTGATGGGGTCTACCGCAATAGGCTGTGGAACAAGTTAAGGAAATGGAACATCCCAGAAGGCCTCTTGAACGCAGTCATTTCCCTGTACAAAAAGACTTGGGTAAGAACTAAATTAGCAGGAGACACGATCTCAAACAAATGCTACACAGACTGCGATCTAACACAGGGATGTGTTCCAGCCCCAACTCTCTTCAATTTATACATCGCAGATTGGGGAAGATGCTTCGGAATGCAAATCTCGCAACTCCCAAATTCAGCTCTAACAGAATCCAAATATTGCAATATGCAGGCGACTTGGTAATATTGGACCACACTAAATTTGGTCTACAAAGGGGATAGAACTCCCTCAAAAACTACAATGAAAGTAATGAACTGGTTGTCAAACCAAATAAGACCAAAGTGTTGGTTTTTGGTCGTTGCGCAAATAAAGCCTTACTTTAATAGAGAGTGGGTGATCTGGTAATTT
Source organism: Lissotriton helveticus (assembly GCF_964261635.1). Taxonomy (NCBI): domain Eukaryota; kingdom Metazoa; phylum Chordata; class Amphibia; order Caudata; family Salamandridae; genus Lissotriton; species Lissotriton helveticus. The sequence continues at coordinate 1,933,950,286 of NC_136068.1, read as the reverse complement.
CCACAACAAGAACGTATAACTACCTTGGCGCAAGGCTCAGTGATCCTGGGAAGGCAACTTCACATCAACAAAGAATGAAGTCCAAGGCTCAATCTACTATACGCCTATACGGGAAGCTGTGCAGTCCGACGACGGTGCCAATCAGAAGGGTCATACAATACAAAATAACGGCGCAAGTGGGCTACGCACAGCAAGCATTCCCCTGCCAATTTGATCGTCTGCTTGTGAAAATCTCAGTGCCAGGTGTACAAATGTATTTTTAACTTACCAAAATATAACTGCACCTGAGTGATTCACCTGTAGTTTTTCCTTGTTCAGCAAAACTATGAAAGCTTGGGAACGTAGGCGAAATACTAATACCAAGTTTTCAAAGCACCCACTGGACGCTTAAAATATATGCTAAAACCAATTTACGAAGGGACGTTCAATCCATGAAATACACACACGCAAAAAGCTGTGGCAGTTCTTGACTTGGCAACGCAAACTTGGGCTTGGAAGGGACGAGCTATGCGGCAATTAGGATCGCAATAAACAAACAAATTCAACAATTATCACGGGATGCAGACAAATTAAACTATCTAGCCAGGGGAGGCCAGCCTGGATAATCAAATCCTACAAGGAACACAGAATACAGCTGTATCTGAAACAAGCATTGGGAAAGAAGTGATTGAAGGATATTCAATGGGCCAGGCGTGTGCCTTTGCCAACAAAAGAACTAAATCCTGGTTGGAAATATTTGGCACTGTTGTATAGCATTTTAGGACCCATGGATAATTTTCCTGATTCATGCCCTTATATAGGTATAAATCACCATATCCTTATCTAGGCATAGAAATCATAACCATGTTTAGACATAGTTCATGCAGTCCAAATTCGGCATGGCTACTTCCACTGGTTCAGAAAATCCACAACGATTTCTTGGAAAACTCCGCTTCAGCAGCTAGGGACTTCCCCTTGATTGAATATTGATTTGTTCAAGAACTCATGGAGTTTTCAAAGAACTGAGACTCTTTGATGACGGTATTATGTCCACCTTTACGTCAAACTCGGTACCTTCAAGGTATAAATATGCCCACACTTGCCCAAGCAAACACACAGTGGTTTGGAGCAGTTCGACTATCTACTTGCCCAACGCATCCTGCCACAGCAAGTGCCGAAGGAAGCCGACCCTCCAGCAGACGCACTGAGAGAGAAGCGGTCCTTTCTCTGGCCGAGAAATCCAGCTCCAGTGTTTCCAAGCTACCCTTGCGGGTTGTTGGGAAATCGAGTCCTGAGACGGACCTCCTTCATTCTAAACCAAGGTACGGAGCTGATTAGACCCTAAGAGAAATCTTGGATAGATTCTTGGCAAAGAATACTAAATTTATGCTACACCTCACTTACTTCTTCCCTCGCATAGACTTAGGTTAGGTACATCGGGGTAGGCATATTTTAGAAGTACCAGTTGAGTACTTTTTAGCCTTTGTTATGTATGTATGTATTTATCTATGGTCTAGGAAACATAAAATGCTTTTACAGTATTATTTTATAATACTCTTCTTACTGTACGCATTATACTTTGCAATCAGTATTACGATTGTAGCAGTTCATTTCTTCTGCTTGAGAAAGAAGACTGTTCAATAAATACTTTTATTGAAAATGCCCGTCTCTCTATTTCTCTGCACCTCTGGTGAAACGAAGCATGCACGAATGACTGAGTAAAATATCTATGTATTGTTTCCACGACTCTGAAGATCCGTTTTATCTTGGGGAAACAAAGTTGTCATGTTTATGCGTTGTCAGAAACTAAATCCCTTCTTGTGAACTCGAGAAAGTTTCTAGTGACCTCTGAGCTAGCTGGCACTCACAATTAAGTTTAATATATTCGATAGCGACCTAGTAGACATAAGTCCTACGTCACATCTATAGGATATATTATTCCAATGTGCAGAGCCTATTGGGAATATAGGGACTACACTACAGCACATACAACCAAATTCAAACTTTGCAAGAATTTAAACGAGTCCCTGCTGCACCTGGTGTGCTGCTGCCCAGTCCTGCTATTACAACGTCATTAGTGGTTTAAAATCAATGTGCCCGTTTCAAAGGGGCCCAGACATGCCAAGAAGCTGTATTATTAACCTTGTTCTCTTACACCACACCAACTGTATTGGCCAAATTTGGGAAATATATTTCAAAGGTGTGTGCCCGGTTATTCAAATAAGAAAGGCTTGCTTATATGACTGTGGCCAGTAGGAACAAACAGTAAGCAACACAAAGAAGTGAAAAGGCCCGTTAGGCAGCTATACCACAAACATTAACATGCCTTAAAAAGCGCAAGAGCACTTTAAGCCTCAGGGTTTTTAGACAATTCGGCGTAATGAATGGGTATTAGGCTTTTCTTTTTTGCCTTACAGTTAACTGAAACACCATCCGTCAGTGGATGTAACTGGGCTTCTATTGTATCTCCTACCCTTTCAATTGATAATAATAAAAAAGATCTATGGCCAAACACCTGCACATTGCAAGGCACAATTGGACACGTCCATACTATATGGTAATCTTTCTAACGAGCTGCTAAAGGACAAACATCATAACACTGTGGCTGAGAGCTCAGTGCAGGCACTAGAGGCAATCACTCATAACACCCTCACCACCATCAGTGGATCCCTGGGCTGAGCAGGACAATGTGGCCAAGTTGGCACATCAATCAATCAATCAATCAATCATAACACTTGTATAGCGCACTACTCACCCGGGAGGGTCTCAAGGCGCTTGGGGGAAGGGGTTTGCTACTGCTCGAACAGCCAGGTCTTGAGTTGTCTCCTGAAGGCGAGATGGTCCTGGGTCAGCCGAAGGTGGATGGGGAGGGAGTTCCATGTCTTGGCCGCCAGGTAGGAGAAGGATCTTCCTCCGGCGGTGGCTCTTCGGATGCGTGGTACGGCGGCGAGGGCGAGGCTGGTGGACCGTAGCTGGCGGGGGGGCGTGTAGAAGGTCAGGCGTCGTTGAGGTACTTGGGGCCCAGGTCGTGGAGAGACTTGTGTGCGTGGGTGAGGAGCCGGAACGTGATCCTCTTGTTGACGGGGAGCCAGTGCAGGTCTCTCAGGTGGGCGGAGATGTGGCTGCGTCGGGGGACGTCCAGGATGAGTCGGGCGGAGGCGTTCTGGATGCGTTGGAGTTTTTTCTGTAGCTTGGCTGTGGTTCCGGCGTAGAGGGTGTTTCCGTAGTCTAGTCGGCTGGTGACGAGTGCTTGGGTGACCGTCTTCCTGGTTTCGGTCGGGATTCATCGGAAGATCTTTCGGAGCATACGCAGGGTGTTGAAGCACGATGAGGAGACGGCGTTGACTTGTCTGGTCATCGAGAGGGAAGAGTCCAGGATGAAGCCCAGGTTGCGTGCGTGGTCAGTTAGCTTGGGTGCGGTGCCCAGGGAGTCGTCCCAGGCGGAGGGCGATGGTCCCAGAATGAGGACTTCCGTCTTGTCTGAGTTCAGTTTCAGGCGGCTGTTCTTCATCCACTCGGCGACGTCTTTCATCCCTTCGTGTAGGCAGGTTCTGGCGGTGTCGGGGTCTCTGGTGAGGGAGAGGATCAGCTGGGTGTTGTCGGTGTAGGAGATGATATTGAGGTTGTGTTGGCGTGCGATGGCTGCAAGAGGTCTCATGTAGACGTTGAAGAGGGTGGGGCTGAGAGAAGATCCTTGTGGTACGCCGCAGATGACTTCGGTAGCCTCGGATCGAAACGGGGGGAGGCGGACTCTCTGTGGTTTTCCGGCGAGGAACGAGGTGATCCACTGTTGCTGAGGCATTGAACTAGGGTGCGGTGGCAGACAGTGTCGAACCCTGCAGAGAGGTCCAGGAGGAAGAGTGCCGCTGTTTCCCCGTTGTCGAGCAGGGCTCGGATGTCGTCGGTGGCTGCGATGAGGGCGGTCTCGGTGCTGTGGTTGGCTCTGAAACCGGACTGCGAGGGGTCGAGGGATCCATTCGTCTCGAGGAAGGCGGCAAGCTGTCTGTTGACGATCTTCTCGATGACTTTAGCAGGAAAAGGGAGGAGCGAGATGGGGCGGAAGTTTTTGAGGTCGGTGGGGTCCGCTGTTGGTTTCTTCAGTAGGGCGCTGAGCTCGGCTTGCTTCCAGCTCTCCGGGAAGGTGGCGGTGTTGAAGGAGGTGTTGATGATGTTCCGGAGTTGGGGTGCGATGGTGGAGTCGGCCTTGTTGAAGACGTGGTGTGGGCAGGGGTCGGTCGGTGATCCGGAGTGGATGGTGTTCATCGTGCGGGCTGTGTCCTCGGTGGTCACCGTGGTCCAGGTGCGGAGGGTGGTGGTGGGGGGCGTAGGTTCGATGGTGGGGTGCGTGGATGGTGTGCTGAAGCTGTTGTGGATGTCGGCGATCTTGCGGTGGAAGAACGAGGCGAGGGAGTCGCAGAGGTCTTGCGACGGAGTGATGTCGTTGTTGCCGGTGCTGGGGTTGGAGAACTCCTTGACGATGCTGAAGAGTTCCTTGCTGTCGTGGGCATTGTTGTCCAATCATTCCTTCAGAGATTTTTTCTTGGTGGTGCGGATAAGCTGGTGGTGCTTGCGGGTGGCGTGTTTGAGGGCGGTCATGTTGTCGGTGGTCTGGTCAAGGAGCCAGGCTTTCTCGAGGGTGCGGCAGGTCTTCTTGGAGTCCTTGAGTTCGTCGGTGAACCAGGATGCCTTCTTGCTTCTGGGTCTGCTGGGAGGGTTCTTCAGTGGTGCGAGGTCGTCGGCGCAGGCGGTCAGCCACTGCGTGAAGTTGCGGGCTGCTTCGTTGGGGTCCGTTGCGCTGGCGGGTGGGTTCTGGCTGAGGGAGGTGGTGAGCTGGTCGGTGGTGATCTTACTCCAACTTCTGTGGGGAACCTGAAGCGGGTGGTGGTGGGTCGTGGTTCTTCTGAAGCTGAAGTGGACGCAGCTGTGGTCGGTCCAGTGGAGTCCGGTGGAGTGACTGAAGGTGATGGGCTTGCTGGATGAGAAGACGGGGTCAAGCGTGTGGCCGGCGTAGTGGGTGGGGGTGTTGACCAGTTGCTTGAGTCCGAGGTTGGCGAGGTTGTCCAGCAGGGCGGCAGTGTTGCAGTCCTTGTTGTTCTCCAGGTGGAAGTTGCGGTCTCCAAGGAGGATGTAGTCGGCGGAGGGGAGGGCGTGCGGGCTGATGAAGTCTGTGATGTCATACAGATGTCTTCACAATCCAGTGTGTGGAGAGTCATTCTGCCCCCTACTGCAGCCTTATTCTGAGGCCGGAAGATCCTCTTGGCTGCCGACAGCAGAGCCATAGCTATCTCTAGTGCAGGCTGGAGAGGATGTGTCGTGGAGTGCACAATGAAGGCCTAAAAATGATGTCCTGTGGCGGAATTCACTTCGACGCTCTGAAGCCTCAGAAAGAGGGATTGCCAGAAGTGACGAGGAGCGTGGAACGCAAGGAAGCAGGCAGGGGAACGAGCGACAAGCGGTATTCCCGGAGGCTCTGAAATCGGCCCATCACCACCGGGAACCCGTAGCATGCAGGCCGCAGCCTCCCCCACCAGTACAGCGTTCACTCTACTTCTCTTTGGACTAGGCAGACGGCAAGTTGAGACGTGGGCAGGTAGGCAGCAACAACATCGTAAGGCAGAGCCGCGGTTCTGCCCGATCTCGCGGAGGCGGCCGGCGGTGCGGCTTGCAAGTGATGCGACCGTTTCAGTCCACTGTTCCGCTTGCATAACCTCGTCTGGTCACACCATGTTCTGCCTTTTTTACTTCCTCCTGCAGCATCGGCCTGTGGCCTGTACTCTCTGCTTTATCTGCCAGGCTCAAACCCCCTTTGTCTTCTAGGTGCAGCCTGGGGTGGGGTTGAGGCCCAGCAGCGAGTTGGCAGAAAGGATCATCTGTGTTCTGGAGTCTTGGAGCTGTGGTAGTGCATCAGCGCTGATCACCTATCCAGACAAAGCTCCACCTGCCTACAATATTTATTTCTCTCCCAATGCATTTGGTCTCCCCTCTAACCAACAGGCCTGGCAAGACCTGCAGATGCCAACAAGGGGGCACCAATGTTAACAGGCAGGTCCAACTGTGCCCTATTGGGTCAGAGTCAAGGGCAGCCGGGCAATCATCATATGTCTGCCTGTAAGCTGCGAATCAGCACCAGTGTGCATTAGAAGAAAAAGAATCTCACCACAGGTGGCCCATAGTGAAGATAAAACTACACCCTGAGCGAAAGGTGGTTTTGCGGTATAGCTACACTAAGTGACAGCCGAAACACAATGAGATCTGGAAGAATAAGGAAAAAGCAACTATAAATCACAAGAGGCTGAACAAAAAGACTATTAAAGAGCCCAGGGACCTGGCCGTGGCACCACTATCTCCAACTTCTCTGCAACACTCCCCAATTACTGGGTATTTACCCCCTTAAGCCAGAATTCAGAGCAGGACCTTCCTCCCTTGGATTGCATAATGGAGGCAGAATTGTCAACTTTACATGATCAACTAAAAGACCAAATAAGCATGACGAAATGGTAGCCGGGGCACAAAAGAGGACACTTAGAGATATTTTAAGAAATGTGGAGCACCACCTGCAGTCCTAAATGGCTCTAATGATATGCAGGCCACTCCCGAACAGTCTTTACGAACATGCCGGAAAGAAGACCATGTGCCATTCAAAGTCCAGGCTACGATTCATGAGCAGACCGATAAGCAGGGAATCTGTCCTCACCTTGATAGCCCTCCTAAAGTGGATGAATATTCCACGCCAGCAAGTTTTAGGTTACGATCAACCTCCAAGTAGGGTGATGAAATCAATTATCAGATTTCATCTTCACAGCCCAACAAGGAATTAAACGTTCTCCAATCACCATCTCAAGTGACGAGTCTCCCATCAATTCAAGGCCTCTCCTGCAACAGGAAACTAACCCATAGAGTAATACTACTGAACCACTTGGAAACAAAAATACTGTCAGTCCTCCCCACCCCAGGAGCGACCCTTAACCCTTTCATATGCGGGTCGCTCCCCACGCCACACAGCACCAACTTTGTGTCCTGCCCTTAAGCCCTAGCTGCTGCTGCTGAGGAGAGTTCGAGACCCTCCTCCACCCGCAGGCTACGACCTGAGCCTCATCCCTGGTGGCCAGTGGTAGGCCCTAGGTTTGTTTTGCTGTAATTGTATTGCTTCTGTCTTATTTGCTTATTTGTTTCTTTCCTCCTTGTTCCTTGTTTTATTTCTGCACCTTGTGCCCTTTTGCCTTCTGTTTCCTACGCCGTTCCTGCCCCCGTTTTGCCGCCGCTGCATCCCCTGCGGCCCCGCCCCCACTCGCCCATTCGTACGCTCCCTCCTCCCAGCTGCCTCCTCCCTCCCAACTCCCCTTCTTATGGCGGCCGAAGGCGCGCCTAAGGCCTGCCCGTCTGCGCCCTTCCGCGCCCAGCGCCAGAACCCCTCGCCCCTGCAAACGCCACAACGCCTGTATCCACTACGACGCCAAGTCCCTCCATGCACTCAACACCGGACGAGCGCAAACCTGCTTCCTGGCAGCCCCGAAACGCACCAAAGGACCCTTCTCCTGCCGGTGCTGCAGCTTCACCAGTCTCCGAGCTGCCAACCCGCCCACCAGGGCAGGACGCAACCACCTCAGATGCATACTACTGAACACCCGCTCCGCACGCAAACACGCAGTCGAACTCTGGGACCTGCTTGACACATCCTCCCCGGACATCGCCTTCCTGACAGAGACCTGGATGAACAAGTCCTCGGCACCGGATATCGCCATAGCCATCCTGGACGGCTACAAGATCACCTGCAGAGACCGCACCAATGGAATAGGAGGGGGAATCGCCATCATCCACAAGTCCACTCTCAAGGTTTCGACCAACTCTGATGACACCCTCAGCACCGCCGAACACCTGCACTTCCAGATCCAATAGTTCTTATAAATATGGTAAACTCGACTCAGTGCAAACAAAGAAAGTAGTCGTAGAGCTGTACAACGATGAATTAAAGCCAGGTAGCAAGGAGGGCCTCCAGATAACACTCGAAAATATTCTGGATGTTGATAATGTGTGTAAAAAAGTCTCTAACAAGGTAACTCAACAACTTCATGGCAACCAAGAGGCTCATACACAACGAGTAATCATCAATCAAAGGAGGACCGCTCTACTCCAGACAAAGGATAAGAGCGATTACATGGCTTCCGGTCAGAATACGACAACAACAAACGTAACATCTAAACTGCTATTTATTCTGGAATACTCTACCCGAGTGCCACATGACATCCTGAACAGAGGGAACATCAAACTGTTCAATTTTATTCCCGAAATGCACAACGTAGAATCCAGTGACATAATATCCATCAAATTCATCCCTCCCAAAGGCAAACATACCATTGTACCAACATTAATTACGGTGGCATCTGTAGCAATTAAGGACCTAGTAATATCAAGGACTGATCAATTAAAAAATGGGGCATCAAATTAACTCCTCACATAGAACCAAGGTACCACTGGTACTTGTAAAACCCCTAACCCCTCCTGACTACCCCAGTTACCCACTGTTTTCAATACTACAATCGACCCTACACAGAGCCCCTGTGAGTAATAACCAACCTGCAGCAAAGGAGCCCAACCCCACAAAGGATGACTGGTGTTGTCTGTCAGCGGCCCTCTCTGGGCGAAACCATTATTGGAATAATGCCCAAACTAGATTCTCAGTGTGCTACTGGAGCATCAATGGTCCTACCAAGAAACTCCAGTCATTGGATTAGATAATAAAAATATTTTTAAAACATGAGGTCTCCCACTCAAGATCACACGAGTATGGTAGACCACGGGGTGGTCTCGATCTACGTAGCAGCTAAGATAAAGATGAAGATGAAACCAGCTAACATTTGCAGAAGATTGGATTACCGGCATACGGATCAGAAGCAACAAAACCTCAGAACAAATGCTCCTGCTTAATGTATACATTTCACCAAGCGCTAGGGAAAAAGAACTAAGTTCGTCTAATCAGGATAATATGTAACCTACGAAGTGATTACGGATGTGTAGCATGTTTAATCTCTGGCGATTACATCACAAACCTTTTTCAAGACCCTCCAGATGACCATGATGAAATATGTTCGGAGAGCCTTGCATACATTATGGAGCAAACAAAGCCTGCTGGCAATAAACACAATAAAACTTGTGAATATATGGTATTGCAGCTCAGTTTCCTGGGCTATATAATCCTGAATGGTCGTTTTTCTACAGATAAACCTCCAAACTGGACAAGAACAAACAGCCGTACACACTCTTTTCTAGAACCTCCCCCTCCTCTTTCCATGCTGTGACTCTTACCCCCTCCTCCTCCCCTCCTCCATTCTCTGTTTACTTTCCCTGGGATCACAGCTTACTGACAACACTTCCCCTGGGTTCACAGCTTACTGGACTTTGGACGCAGCCTTGCCTCGTCTACTTATCTGTGTACCCGTCACCCTCCCCCCTCCTCTTTCCATGCTGTGTCTCTCACCCTCCCCTCCTCCTCCTCGCCTCCATTCTCTGTCTACTTCCCCTGCTCCTACCCCCTCCCCTGAATCTCTCCCCTTGCCTGCTTTTTCCCTTAAGTATATGTCCTTGTTGTTTGTCTCAACCCTACATGTAACTATGTTTGCCAAGCGCTAATAATTGTATAACCTTTGTAACGATGTAACATGCAACTATGGTCTGACACTCATGACAAGCGCTCTGATACCACCGGGTCTAGCCAGCGCTATATAAAACCTTTAAAATAAAATAAATAAATAAGACTGCACCATACGCAATAAGGAAATGCTCCCCCTGATCGAAAATTATTTCATAGTTGCAAGAGAAGGCAGTGACCATTGTCCCCAAGTAATCACCCTGTCCTTTCGCGTTGCACGGCATGCCATGACAAGCCTGACAACAAGCGGAATCTTCACAGAGAACCTTAAAAGGCTAAAACGGTCGCATCATTTAACACCAACTATAATGACAACATGCAGAGTCCAGTTTGGCTCGGGGATTCCTGACGACACTTCGCCCATTACACTATGGGAGATTTCTTCTTGTCCATTACTCTAAATGTTTGTGCTCACTTCACGAAAAATCAAGATCCACAATTCAATAATTGTATCTGCTTAAATTACGAAACTAAAAAATCTACGTAATTCAGCACTAAGACTAGTACTGAGGTGCCCAGGAGATGAAAAGTTATTTAACCTTTACAAACAAGCCCAAAAACTATTTAGGCAATTAATATTTTTAGAGAAATAAAAACGCTCTGACCAGTTTTGGTTAAGATTAGTCCATGCAAGTAAAAATCATAATTAAAAGTATTTCTGGTCTCTGGTGAATAGGAAAATACATGCCTATGGAGGACAAAGCAGTGTGAATATCTGTGAAGATGAACGAGCATTCTTTTTAACAACCCACTTCAAAGAGTCCAAAAAAGGAAGAAAGTCCAACAGCCAAAACTATAACACCGACCACACTGTTTAACCACAGTCAAATTCAGCTCCCCCTGAGCACACAGCGAATCAGGTCACTTGGCCAACTAGTTGACACGGCTATTTGGTTACCACCAGTAACAGATATTGAACCTTCGCCCCAGCCGTAGTTTCCCCACCAGGTATCAAAAGCATTAGAAATTCTGACAACTCGTATCGTACGGACAATAATCAAAGGCCGCTCAGATGGAGATCTCGGCCCAAATGGTCTTCCTCAGGCCTTGTACAAGCAAGGCACAGTTTTTTCGACCGAACATCTGGCACCCATATTCAGTTACTGCTGGGCTAGTCAGCTTATACCAGAATTCTGACGTGGAGCCATTGTACGCCCAATCTTTAAAGGCATTTACAACAAGGGGTGGTGAGGGACAGAGTCTCTGAATTAAGCAGATACTCTCACCCAGTCAAGAGATCAGGGCTAGATCCAACACCGTTTTTTAGCTCAATGCACCATCCCAGTTTCAGAACCCGGCTGTATGCAAATTAGTCTGTTCCTGTCCCAGTGCATGATGGGAACAGGGCAAACCAAACTACAAAAGCCAATTCTTACACTGGGAAGGAAACAAGCTTCCGGGGACCGGTTTCTGGCATTACAGCCGTCTTCGGCCCGGCTTGCTTGAATCCTGATGGTGCAATGAGCAAGGGACTCATGTCTGAGTATACCCTTCCACGCTTAGGGTGGACAAAAATATTTACAACAAGGGGTGGTGAGGGACAGAGTCTCTGAATAAATTGGCTTTTGTAGTCTGGTCTGCCCTGTTCCCATGATGCACTGGGCCAGGGACAGACTAATTTGCATACAGCCAGGTTCTGAAACTGGGATGGTGCAATGAGCTAAAAAATGGTGTTGGATCTAGCCCTGATCTCTTGACTGGGTGAGAGTACTCTGCTTTATTCAGAGACTCTGTCCATCACCACCCCTTGTTGTAAATATTTTTGTCCACCCTAAGCGTGGAAGGGTATACTCAGATGTGAGTCCCTTGCTCATTGCACCATCAGGATTCAAGCAAGCCGGGCCGAAGACGGCTGTAATGCCAGAAACCGGTCCCCGGAAGCTTGTTTCCTTCCCAGTGTAAGAATTGGCTTTTGTAGTCTGGTCTGCCCTGTTCCCATGATGCACTGGGCCAGGGACAGACTAATTTGCATACAGCCAGGTTCTGAAACTGGGATGGTGCAATGAGCTAAAAAACGGTGTTGGATCTAGCCCTGATCTCTTGACTGGGTGAGAGTACTCTGCTTTATTCAGAGACTCTGTCCATCACCACCCCTTGTTGTAAATATTTTTGTCCACCCTAAGCGTGGAAGGGTATACTCAGATGTGAGTCCCTTGCTCATTGCACCATCAGGATTCAAGCAAGCCGGGCCGAAGACGGCTGTAATGCCAGAAACCGGTCCCCGGAAGCTTGTTTCCTTCCCAGTGTAAGAATTGGCTTTTGTAGTCTGGTCTGCCCTGTTCCCATGATGCACTGGGCCAGGGACAGACTAATTTGCATACAGCCAGGTTCTGAAACTGGGATGGTGCAATGAGCTAAAAAACGGTGTTGGATCTAGCCCTGATCTCTTGACTGGGTGAGAGTACTCTGCTTTATTCAGAGACTCTGTCCATCACCACCCCTTGTTGTAAATACAATCTTTAAAGGCGGCACAAGATATGATCCTAAAAATTACAGGATGCTCGCCCTTCTGGATGTTGAATCAAAATACTATGCCAGTTTGTTGCTTGAAGATCTGTCATCATGACCTACAAAAATCATCTTATTCCCCTAAACCAGACAGGATTTGTGACAAAATCAGGCACCATAATAAATCTGCTTGTCATATCAGTACTGATGGATAAAGTGGCAGCCTCAAGATTGTTAATTCATTGCTGCTTTGTCGACTTCAAGGCAGCCTTTGATCAAGTGCCTATGGGGCAATTATGGATTAAACTGCAGAACTGGGGGATTCCACCTGCACTCCTAAAAGCTATAATTCAGCTTCACATAAACACATGGATCCGCATAAAACTGGGAGATGGATCCCACACTTCAAACATCACGTGGAGTGAAACAAGGGTGCGTGTTGGCTTCCCTTCTTTTGAGCGAAAAACAACTAAGGACTGACTTATTGGCGCTGTGGGCAAAGAGATAAAGCCAGGAACACCAAAGGAAAAAAGCCTCCCACCAATAGTGAACCGTTTGAACCTTTTTATTTCCGACCTATCGCAGTCTCTTGATGACGTCAATTCCCACCCTCCAAAACTTGGCAGAACCAGGGTTGGCAATTTGCTGTAAGCTGACGGCCTTGTTCTGCTAAGTCATACAAGGGTTGGTTTGCAGAGGCTGCTTGATTAATTGCTTCTATACACAACTTTAAATGAGTTGGGACTAAATTTAACAAAGACAAGGACAATCACTTATGGGACAAGAAAACACCAAGGCAGTGGATGGCAGTTCAGCTGTAAAATCATTGAAAGAGCCGCCTCATATAAATACCTAGGGGTCCACATGAACAGAGGGTGCACCTTTCTAAAACACAGGGATGAGGTAGGAGCCAAAGCCCTGGCCATCCAGGTAACACTCACGAACCTCGCAAGACAACTATCTGGACCAAGCTTGACCCCTCTAATAACCCTTATGAAGGCTAGAATATCCAACTATTTAATCTACGGCCAGGAGATCATGCTAGAGAAGGATAACCACCTGGTGAACAAGATCAAAACAAGAATTTTTAAGCAAGTGTTAAGACTTCCAAAAACCGCATCCTCCATGCAGATACGACTTGAGTTTGGCCTTCAAGATCATCGAGCGGTTGGTGCTGCAGCATTTGTCAAGCTGTGCAATGAGCTATGCCTGTCCAGAGAAGCAAGCCTGGAGGCTATGGTGTGGCAGGAAATATCCTCCAGTCAACAGGGGCTATCACATCGACATTACCTAGAAATCTGAAGCACCAATCCATTCCAGCCAGCTCTTAAAATGTACATCAAAAAGAGGGTTGCTCTTGGTCCTTACATTCAGACAGAGTGCAACTGGTACAGTGTAAGCACTCCTGGGCGATCATTTCGGGATTTAAGCCAGGGATTGCTAAAACACACAGGTCATGCACCTACGCAGTGTTCTGGAAAAAAAAGATTCCTAGCTCGTAGAATGGGGGACAGGCCATTCCTGCACCACTTGCCTGGCTGGCACCACATTAATGATAATACAACGTGCAGGGGGTGCGGGAGCAGCAAGTAATCGTTGGAGCACGTAGTTTGCCTATGCCCTGCACTCCTCAACGACCGAAGGATTTGGTTTCGGAGCGACAGGAACAAACTCGGAGTCCTCACCTGCAGGCAAGCTTGGCAAATGAATTAGGTTAGTACCGTTAGAGATCCTTTGTTTCACAACTGGTCTGTGTTTTGCACACTGTTTATTACTCTTGTTAAGAAACGTTTATCTGTTATTTGCATTACCCCTTAATATGTGGCTCAGCTGAAGTCCTTCTGTTTGTATTCTGCAGATCTGTCTTTTTCACAACTGATTTGTGTTTTGCGTATGTTTGCACAATGTCTAACCCTTGTGTGCAAAAACCTGCTCAGTCACGTGTCACAACTGACTCATAAACTGTTATTTAATGGTTCAGCTGAATTCTCCCTGTTTATATTTAGCAATGATTTTTTATTACACTGTTTTATTATTAGTCACTGTACTTTTGTAAAGGTTTTAATTAACCAAACAATAATATTGAATTGAATAGTGCTTAATTTGCACCAGTGGTTGCAGGTGGGGGCCACTGGCACTCATTTGTGGGGCCCGGAACGAACTTATCTTTCTTCAACAGACTCTGATCTAGAGCATGAAAGAGAAAAAGAGAAAAACAAGAAAGAAGGAAGAGAAACAAGAAAAAAAAAGCGACAAAGGCAGGAAGCAGGGATGTAAAAAGAACCTAGAAGAGTGAAATAAAGAGGCAGGAAGTGCCTGGTGATGGATTGATGCAAGAGGTGGAATCAGGGATCTAAGGTAATAAAACCTGAGAAGAGAAACAAGGAGACAAAGATTCTTCTTTGTTTTATTCGAAAGAAAGGTTCTGAGAACTAAATACATACAAGTGCTCCCTCATGAGATCCTGCGTCACATCCTCACCACCGGGTCCCACTGTGGGGGAGTAACATCCTCACCAGAGGGCCCCATCCTGGGGCTCACATCTTCACCAGAGGGCCCCATCCTGGGGCTCACATCCTCACCAGAGGGCCCCATCCTGGGGGCTCACATCCTCACCAGAGGGCCCCATCCTGGGGGGGTCACATCCTCACCAGAGGGCCCCATCCTGGGGGTCACATCCTCACCAGAGGGCCCCATCCTGGGGCTCACATCCTCACCAGAGGGCCCCATCCTGGGGCTCACATCCTCACCAGAGGGCCCCATCCTGGGGCTCACATCCTCACCAGAGGGCCCTATCCTGGGGCTCACATCCTCACCAGAGGGCCCCATCCTGGGGGGTCACATCCTCACCAGAGGGCCCCATCCTGGGGGGTCACATCCTCACCAGAGGGCCCCATCCTGGGGGTCACATCCTCACCAGAGGGCCCCATCCTGGGGGTCACATCCTCACCAGAGGGCCCCATCCTGGGGGTCACATCCTCACCAGAGGGCCCCATCCTGGGGGGTCACATCCTCACCAGAGGGCCCCATCCTGGGGGCTCACATCCTCACCAGAGGGCCCTATCCTGGGGCTCACATCCTCACCAGAGGGCCCCATCCTGGGGGGTCACATCCTCACCAGAGGGCCCCATCCTGGGGGGTCACATCCTCACCAGAGGGCCCCATCCTGGGGGGTCACATCCTCAGCAGAGGGCCCCATCCTGGGGGTCACATCCTCCTCAGAGGGCCCCATCCTGGGGGGGGGGGGGTCACATCCTCCCCAGAGGGCCCCATCCCGGGGGTTCAGCACTTCAGGGATCCGGAGGGGGGCAGGAGTCATTAAATGACACAAGTGGGGCAATATTCAGGCGGCTGGGAAGGGATACACCGGGCCCCTCTGTGTTTTATGATTTTTCAGATATTTGGTATAATGGGCCCGCACTCACCGTCTGCAGGTGCTCGGCTGATGTGTCCTGGTGTCTGTCAACTCACACAAACATTAATGTGAAGCTCCCGCTCCGGTTATCAAATAAACAAGTAATTTAGACTGACAACAGCTGGGACCGGAAGTCAGGCAAAGAGAAGGTTTGTGACACAAAGGATCAGAAGACAGGTAATACGGAAGAGAAGCTTCACGTGGGACCGGAAGTCAGGCAATGGGGAGGTGGTGAGCCATGTGTTCCGAAGACGGGTAGTGTGGAAGAGAGGGAGGGGGGTTGTGTGAACCGGAAGTCAGGCAATTAGGAGGCGGTGATCAGAAGACAGGTAATGCGGAAGAAAGACGTCGTGTGGAACCGGAAAACAGGCAAATAGGAGACGGTGAGGCATGGGATCAGAAGCCGGATGAGGCGGAAGACAGGCATCGAGTGGGACCGGAAGAGGGGAGACCGGCAAAGTGAAACCAAACCCGCCTCTCAGTGCCCGGTGTTCTCGGCTGGTGTCTGCAGTGATTCCTGCAGTTAAAAAACTTCTACTTTTTGTGATTAGAAATCTCTGTAATTTAACCGGAATGTTCGAAGCGGTTCCCACCTCGGAGAGCTGTCCGTCTTTGGTATTTGATGGTATTATTATTCACGAGACTCTTGGCGGGGGGGGGGGCTTTACATTGACTCTTTGCAGCCCCCTTCGGAGGCGGGGGGCCTCAGAAGAGGTTTATTCGGGGGTGTCAGTGTGAGCCCTGTGCATTTTGCCCCGGCCCGGTCCAGGCGGGAGACTCCCGATTCAGACGCCAAAAATGTCTTTAATTGAGCTGAAACCGCCTAAAAACCACTGCCATGTAAACCACTGGGGACCAAACATTCGACTATTATTCAGACTCACCCTCTCTCTCTTTTGCATGGGGGGCTGTTGAGGGTTTGTTCTGAACCCCTCCCTTTAAAGATGTAACTCTGCGGAGATTGAGTTTTTCGCGTGTGAATGAAAAATTTCCTAGCTTACGAGAAGGAAAGTTTCGATTCTATTAAGGACTAGGAGGCGAGGATTATGCATAATCTTCTCCACTTTATTATGCACAGCAAGTTCAAAGAAAACAAAATAACATCAAGTAAACTACACATCCCATGAACAATGAGGCAATCTCTATGATAACCAGTCCAGATAGTCCATGTTATAATAATCCGTGACGTCGTTTCCTCTTCCTCTTCGTCACTGGAGGAAGTTAAGCAGACACCACTGTTTCAATCAGACTTTTGGTCATTCCCTGAAATAAAGAAACAACCAGCTGTCCAATTCCTTCAGATTCCACTTATCAAAGGCCTTCAGAACAGTCTCAATAAGAAATAGCAAATTAAGCTAAACAATGACATAGGCAGCATATCAACAATACATGCAATATCATATAACCCTAAAGAAAGTTACTTAAGCCAAACGATCAAACATCCAGGGTGGGACGACAAAGAAATTAGTTGCCGGGAGGGATAATCCTCGCCTCCTAGTCCTTAATAGAATCGAAACTTTCCTTCTCGTAAGCTAGGAAATTTTTCATTCTATGGCAGGACGGAGGCGAGGATTATGCAAGTTCAAAGCTTACTGACCACCATCGATGCTGCCGCAGATATAGGCTTAAAGTAAAATTTCTTGAAGGTAGATTCGGAGGACCAGTCTGCCGCGTTCATAATGTCCTCTAACCGACCCCCCACCTGGACAGCCTTAGATGCCATGGCCCCACGCGTGGAATGTGCACCAAATCGGCTGACATCCACACCGGCCTCAGACATCACCCATCGTACCCACCTGGCGATGGAAGGGGAAGAAACTGCTTTAAACGGTTTCTGCAAGGCGATGAGCAACTGGCGTTCTCCAGGGGCCCGGAGAGCCGATGTCATCACCTCGTACGCCTTAATACAGCGCACCACACATAACTTAGGCTGATCAGAAAAAGAAGGATAAGATACCGACCTGGTATTAGTCTTGGTCCTCCTTGAAATAGTAAACGTAACGCCTTCCGGTGTAAACACCCTCGCCGTAACATCCAAAGCGCTTACATCTGACACGCGTTTACAGGATATGAGGCAGAGGAGAATGGCTAATTTAGCTGACAACTCCTTGCGAGAGAGATAATGATTATCCTGCCAGTCCACCAAAAGACGTAAGACCTGATTAACGTCCCACAAGACTGAGTACAGAGGTTCAGGGGGATTGGACAACCGGATGCCCCGCATCAGTTTGCAGACCCAGGGATGTTCTCCCGCCGGTCTACCGTCGATCTCACCATGTCCCGCAGATAGCTGATCGAAAGGAGTTAACCGTCCGATAAGCCAAACACTGCCGTGATAATTCCGCTAGGAAATTCAGGATATGTGTAACTCGGGCCCCCATGGGATCCACGTGTCTCTCCAGACACCAACGATGCCATCGTCGCCAGGCCGAACGATACCTCTTGACTGTTCCTGAAGCCCAAGCTTGCTGGATGAATTGAGCAGCGTCCGACGAAAGTTGGTCGTCTTTCCAGCGTCCCCGGAAATCCTCCATGCCATGAGACGGAGATGGCCCTGAAGAACCAGAGAATGAAGGTCCCCCTGGGGACCCCGGAGTATCGAAGGGAATGAGGGCAGAAGGACCGGGCAATCCCACGACAACTCCAACAGAGTCGGGAACCAAGCTTGCGCTCTCCAGACCGGAGTGACCAACACCAAGGACGCTCCCTGACGAGGAACCTGAGCCGCCACCCTGGGAATCAGCATGAAGGGCGGAAAAGCATAAGGGGACTCCGTCGACCACTCCTGAAGAAAAGCATCCACTGCTACTGCCTCCGGGTCCGGTCTCCAGCTGACAAAGCGTGGAAGTTGCCGATTCAACCGGGAGGCAAAAAGGTCCAGAGTGCAAGGGCCCCACTTGACCATCAAAGCCAGGAAGACCGCACGGTCGAGTCCCCAGTCGCTGGAATCGGAGAAATTCCTGGAATGCCAATCCGCCACCGTGTTCTGCAGGCCAGGAAGGTATTCTGCCGTGACCAAAATCTGCCTCTGAAGACAATAGTACCAGAAGTCTTTCGCCAAGTTGGAGAGGACCCGAGATCGAGGACCGCCCAGGTGATTGATATATTGCACTGCCGAGATGTTGTCCATCCGCAGCAGGATGCAACATGAAATCCTGTCCTTGGTGAGAGACTTCACCGCGAAGGAACCCGCCAGTAGCTCCAGGCAATTTATGTGCAACCGGAGTTCCTCCTCGGACCAACGACCGCCCATGGAGACGGTCCCGCACCGGGCTCCCCAGCCCGAGCGGCTGGCATCCGATTCGATCACCAAATCCGGGGCTGAGCCGAAGATCGCCCGTCCGTTCCAAGGCCATCATATGGTCGATCCAACATTGAAGCTCGGTCCTGGCCTCCTCGGACAGTGGAACGAGTTCCGAATAAGTTAATCCCCGCCGGAGATGTGGAGGGCCCTGTAATGCAAGGGGCCTGGAAAAATGGCCTGGATCGACGAGGACAGAAGTCCCACTATCCGGGCAAGTTTGCGGAGAGAAATCCGGTCCCTCCGGAGGACCTGTGCAAGTTCTTTCCGGATTTTGTTCACCTTCGGTTCTGGGAGACTCAAGGACGCGTCGACCGAGTCGATGAGAAATCCCAGGAATACCATCCTCTGCGCCGGTCGAAGGTCCGACTTCTGAGCATTGATCACGAAGCCCAGATCCTGTAACAAGGCAATAGTCATGGTCGCATTGCGAGTGAGATGTTCTAGAGATTGATCCAGGATCAGGATATCGTCTAGATAAATGATCATCCTCGCCCCTCTCTGACGGAGAACCTCCACTAACGGGCGCAGAAGCTTCGTGAAGCACCACGGAGCGGAGGAAAGGCCGAAGGGCAGGGCCCGAAACTCGAAAACCTGCCCTTCCCACTCGAACTGGAGGAAGCGTCTGTGAGGGGAAAATATAGGGACCGTCAGGTACGCATCCTTCAAGTCGATCCGTACCATCCAGTCCCCGGGAAGTAGGATATCGCAGAGGAGGTGGATCCCCTCCATCTTGAAATGGCGGTAAACCAGCCACTCGTTGAAGTCTCGCAGATTGATAACGGGCCTGAACCCCTTGTCCTTTTTTTCCACTAAAAAGAGGTTGCTGAGAAAGCCATTTGGATGAAGTACTGACCTGCAAACCGCACCTTTCCGTAACAGCTCCGAGACCTCGGAGTCTATTAAAGCCTCCTCCTCTGCCGAGAAGATCAGAGGTCTGGGCCGCATCAACTGAACTGGAGTGCCGTAAAATTCTATCTGGAAGCCCCTGACTGTCTGCAGCACCCAAGGGTCTGAAGTAATCTTCCCCCAATTGTGAGCAAAGCGAGACAGCCTCCCCCCCAACTCTTGAGGGAAAGAAAGGGAAATCCTTACCAGAGGGACCTCCAGGGGCGTTCGCGCCACCTCTGTTGTTTCGACCTCTGCCCTTCCCGGCACCTCTGCTGGGATAGAAGGTGCCCTGGCGACCGTCGTTCCAGCTGTTATTCCGTCGTTGCTGACCTTTATTGGCAGAGCCTTGCTGCTGGGATTGGCCGGAGGAGCGACCCCTGCCTCGTCCGGCCCCGGCAAAAGCACGCCCCGGGAAGATCTTCTTAATGGAGGCCTGCGCCTTGTCAAGGGCTGAGAAGGTCGTGACAAACTTATTCAATTCCTTGACGAAAGGGTCACCAAAAAGCTTGCCTTGGGCCACCAAACCCGCCTCAGAAGTAGCAAGTTCCCCCAACATCGGGTCAACCTTAATGAGGAGGAACCGCCTTCTCTCTGCCGCCAAGGCGCAGTTCGCGTTGCCGAGAAGGCATATCGCTCGCTGGGCCCAACCAGCCACTATTTCAGTAGACAGAGGAGTACCTGACTCCTTCGCCCGTTCCGTCAATTGGACGATCTGCGTCAAGGGCCCCACAACGTCAAGTAGCTTATCTTGACAACTCCTCCATGAACGGTCTATGCCCTTCTTAGGATCGCGCATGTACTTCCCGAAGAAAACACACAACTTGTCATCGATGTCAGGAGTCTGCGCCACCTTCCCTTTAAGAGAAGGCCGAGGACACTCGCTCCGCAACCTAGCCCTGACCTCCCTCTCCAGGGGTTGACGTATCTTAGAGGCCACGTAGTCTGCCACCTTAGCATCGGGGAACCACTCAGAAGACCGAGGGTGGTAAAGTTGAGTGGGATCGAACATATCCAAGTGTCCCACGCCCCCATCCTGGGATTCCGAGGACCGAGAACCTGGACGCCAGGGACGGCCCAGATCTTTGTCCTCCTCGGACGAAACGTCGCCCTCAGAAACACCCTACCCGTCTAGGGAAAGACCACCATCGGGGTCCGTATTAGGGGCGACCTCTTCGCCTGTTTCTCCGGGTTCATCCTCTTCCCGGCAGGGTATTTGTCTAAGCGTTCGCGCACTCTTAAGGAAGGATTCCCTCAATTTGTTCAACCCTTCCAGGTGCCCCAGTGACGCTTGACCACCTTCCTACTCTCCACCTGGGACGTACCAGGACCTGCCTCCGCCGCACTAGGGCCACCAAACACCCCCGGGATACTCCTAGCCAACTGGTCCACCCTCTCCTGCAAGGGAGCTAACACCCTAGAAATGGCCTGTGAAAGGGCAAGGTCCATGGCAGGCGGGAGAGTCTGCGGCCATTTCTCCTCTGCCGCCTGAGTGGCGGAGTAAAAATGGTCTTCCGCCATGTTAAGAAGGGGGAGAGCGCCAAAAACGCCCGTACACTCACTGGGCAGCCCTCTCTCCGGTGCTCAGACAGCAAAGACCCACAGCTGTCAAAAAATTCCGGCCCAACACGCAGGAATACCCAAATGCCACCAGGTGGCGCTGGCGGGTCAAAACAAGCCTGAGACTGCACCGCAACGCGGTGTCAGGGAGAGGGTTGGTCGGGACGCGGGCCGATAGAGAAGCGGCCCCCCGCAGTCCCGAACGCGCGTCAATGTCCGCGATTGCGCAGGGAAGCAGCCACACGCGGCAGAGAACGCGCCCCACGGAAGCCTGTCGGCGCGCGTCGAGCGCTTCAAGGACTGCGTATAGACAAGACCAAAGCGCTCGGGCACCAGCCTACCGCGCTAAATCACAACAGTACACCAAAGCAATCGGTAAACATCACAGAACCGCTATGCATAACAAACACGTCAGGAAAGAGCAATGAGAGGAAATATGGCACTTAACTGACGAGCAGTGAAAGAAGAGGAAGAGGAAACGATGTCACAGATTATTATAACATGGACTATCTGGACTGGTTATCATAGAGATTGCCTCATTGTTCATGGGATGTGTAGTTTACTTGATGTTATTTTGTTTTCTTTGAACTTGCTGTGCATAATAAAGTGGAGAAGATTATGCATAATCCTTGCCTCCGTCCTGCCATAGAATTCTGTTCACACTGTCTTTGAGTTGTAATCCTTTTCCCACCTCCAGGAGTAAACTTTGTCTGTGCTTCTTGTTCCTGCCCAGTAACTTCCCACTACCCCAGGGCCTGGTCCAGGGGCACCTTTCAGCCATGAACAAGGATAGACATACTCAGCTTTACACCTTCACCCAAATATGCTGTAAATAAGCATTGGAATCTAAAGCGGAGCCGGGCCCACGGCAACATGACGTGTAATCTCAGCTTTACACCTTCACCCAAATATACTGTAAATAATCATTGGAATCTAAAGCGGAGCAGGGCCCGCGGCCCCGTGACGTGTAATCTCAGCTTTACACCTTCACCCAAATATGCTGTAAATAAGCATTGGAATCTAAAGCGGAGCAGGGCCCGCGGCACCGTGACGTGTAATCTCAGCTTTACACCTTCAGCCAAATATGCTGTAAATAAGCATTGGAATCTAAAGCGGAGCAGGGCCACCTCAGAGTGGAATCACCCTGGGAAGGGCAGACTTTAACCTTGTAATATAGGTTAAATGTATTCATTTGCAGAATTGTGCTGCATTCTCAGGTCTACTGCTGAACTAATTGTTTAATCCTCATAGCTGCCAAGGTTTCGGATTGCTGTGAGTGACATTTTCATCATTTCAGTGTAATTATGAGTGACATTTCAACGACTATGAGTGACACTTTCTTGCAATAAAATTCAAGCAATGAAGACTAGGGAAGCACATAAATACCCTGAAATTGCATCCAATTGAGCAACAAGAAACTCTAAGAAGAACTTAAAACCGCTGAAAAGCACCAGAAATGGAAGGGCACTGCATGGAGACAGCCTGCTGTTATAAGTTAAAGAGGGCAGGCTGGCACTCCAACTGTTCTGAATATGGTCTAATTCATCTGATCATTCATGACGGTGCATCAGACCATCCTTCCTTTAAGCCAGCCTGGGCCCCCTGGCATTGGCAGTCAATATTAATGGAATGAAAATACATTACAGCACTTTGAACTCCAGGCCGCTCTCTGACAATCGAGTCACAACTCCAAGGTGATGTTAAAGGCCCGAACTACACTGAAATTATGAGAATGTCACACAGCAATCTGAGACCTTGGCAACTATCAACACGGTCTGATCTCACCATCAGATGCTGTCTAATTAGAGTCAGACTAAGTCAGCAGACTTACTCGAGCCCCCCAGCGCTGCATAAGACACCGGGCATTAAGCATCAGAGCGTCAGTGTCTATGATGTTAAGACACACTGATCCACACCGTCACTAAGTTACATTATAGGTCACAGCCAGGCAACCTCAGGCTGGCTGTTTTCAAAAACTCAGAAGTTGTTTCCTGTTTTATAGCTCATGGCTCAGGCAGTCCGTCAGACACAGAGGCCCGGCGTAACTGCACCAGATCATACAAGCTGTAGGTACAGTGCCGCCAGCAGTCACTTGCTCGCCTCTGCTAAACTTTATTGACGGGCGCAAATGCATTAATTAACAAGCAGCAACTGATACTAAAAGTCGTGGACACTCGCAAGACACTTCTTAGCAGCGAGGCAAGACGAGGGGAGCAATTTGGTGAGGCCGGCGCAAATTTACTCAACCTTACAATAAAATCTATAAAGAAGTTAACTTGGGGCGTGGCTAAGATGGCGGAGTGAGCGGACGCTTCTCTCCGGAGCTCCTCCGACCCGTCTAGGCCCAAGCCTGCATCCTAGCGTTCTCCCCCCCTGCCACAGCACAGTGGGGACAGCGGAGGCGAGCGCAACGAATCGGGACTGCCCCGTGGACCACCTCTGCCCCGGTACGCTTGCAGGAGAGTGAAGCGACGGAGGACGCGGCGGAGCGCCGCAGCGGCCAGAGAACCGGCAGCCGGCAACGACGAGAACAGCATCCCTCGGGGTCAGCGGCGGCCGGACTCAGCGTGACCCGCGCTCTCCACACAGCGAGCGGAAAAGAAGCGGTGCCCGGCCCGGCGGCGCCGAGCGGCCTGGAGGTTAGCTGGGGCTGGGGCCGGCGATGGCGGGGACAGCCACCCGCACTGCCAATTGAGGCCGCGGCTGCGGCCTATGCACACGTGACCCTTGGCGGCGGATGCCGGAGCGCCCTGTGGACACCCCCCCCCCGACGCCACACCTGCCTGCGCCTGCTGCGACGCCGGGCCCCCAACGGAAGCAGTGACATCGGGGGCCCCGGCCTTGCTGGAGCGACCCGGTTGGGCGGCCGGAGCCGCCATTTTGAGTAGACGCGCCCAGGCCTGGGAGACCTGGGCGCGCAGCAACCCGGCCTAACCAACCATCACACAAACCGCCACTCCCCACGGCCGCGGGGCCGACACTCAGGATCCTCGCCCGAACTCAGTGGGGTCCACCTCACATCACGCACCCCTGGACACCCACCTTCCTGCGGCGAGGACGCTGGCTGTGGGTCCCACTGGCGAAACGAGCAGCATCTTGGAGGGACTCTAGCGGTGGTGCCTTGAAGGTGAGGAGATCAGCGGCGTAGTTGGTGGACGGGCGGGGTGCGGGCGCGGGGGCCCCGGAGGGCATCCTGTGCTGGAGACCGCGACCCACTCCTTCTGGCCTTGGGCCCGCCCCCGCGGCCTGCTGCCTGCCGCCTCCGCCGCGGCGGCCACGGACAGGACATCAAGGGCGCGGCCGCTGTGGGGTCCGCGCTGCCTGCCTGTGTCGTCCGGATCTGGGAGCAGAGAGGAATTTGAAGGCCGGAGACCTCCGCGGACTAGCTACGAGGACCCGCGGCCGCCGTGCGCATCTGGACCGGGGGCGCCGCGGCTGCAGTCGAGCCCGAGCGGCAGAACCTTCCCCCGAGATGGCTGGCCGGGGGGGGGGAAGAAGGGCGAGCGAACCCTACCGGACATGTTGAACAAGACCCAGGCCAAAGCAGACAAAGGACAGCCCGCTCTTTTCTGGAGTCCCTCTTCATTTCCCTTAGGGTGTGATGTATTCCTATAGGTTCTGTATCGATCCCCCTATTCCTGACCCTGTTCTGGTTAATAATTAACTAGCAGCCATCCCACGGTACAAAAAACCGTTATCTGATTAAGCCACACCACGGCACAGGAACGCGTTATCTGATTAGGTCATAACGCTTGCCATCTAATTAGGCAAGCACTATTCCTCCAGCCCCTGATAAGGCATACGGAGTTCTCAAAACAAATCAAACCTATGACAACCTGGGAAAATCCCTGCGGCCATTGTTTTGATTTCACCGAGAACTTCAGTAAAGAATGTGCTAACGACCAGTTCGTATGACATCCTTATTGACGTATCTATGTCCATCCTTACGTCAATCTCGACACCTTACAGGTATAAATATTACCGACATTGCCTTAAGCAAACACACGCAGTGGTGACGAGATCGGAGCAGCGAGACGTGCTGAGGAGCCCAGCAGAGAGCGAAGCCCACACGCGCTGCCCCGCCTTCCTGACGCGCTGAGAACGAGACGCTGCTGTTCTCCTGCCGAGAAATCCAGCTCCGGCGCTTCCAAGCGGCCCTCGCAGGCAGCTGGAATATCAAGACCAGAGACGAGAGATACCAGCCCTCAACCATTCTAGATCTCAGGTACAGAACTGAACAACCCCTTGCAGAGAATTCTTGAGTCAGTCACTTGGCAAAACAAACTTAACTTAAACTGCTACTTATCTACTCCCGCCCACGTATTAGGCTTAGGTCAGGTACACTGGGGTAGGCGTGGTTAGAAGCACCAGTTGAGTACGATTAGTCAAATGTATATATGTATGTATCTATTTTATCAATTTTAAATATCATATGGCTTAGAAACCATATCAATGCTTCTGCAGTATTATTTTATACTCCTGCTTTTATTGTATGCACTTTACTTAACCATAAGTATCGCAATAATATCGATTCATTTCTCTTGTACGAGAAAAGAGACTGATCAATAAATACCATCTTTATTGAACACGCCCGTCTCTTCCTTTTCTCTACAATCTGGTGAAACTAAGAATGCACTGAACTGACTGAGTAAAATAAGTTGTCTTTTGTTTTCACACGACTCTAGAGATACACTCTTGATTAGGGGAGAGCAAAGTTGTCATGTTCTATGGTTGTCAGAAACTAAATCCCTTCTTGTCTATCCAGGGAGGTTAAACTCCTCCTTGCCTATTCGAGAAAGTTTCTAGTGAACTCTGAGCTAGCTGGCAAAACACAAAACTTTAAGTCTAATATCGTCAGTAGAAGACCTAGTTAACCTCCGTCCTAGGTCTATACTATTGAAGGTATTATTCCAATGCGCAGAGCCTATTGGGATAATAGGAACTACACGGCGCCCAAACGTTTGGATAGGCGATAAAACTAACGCAAGACATTAGAGTAACTCAGTCGTGCTTTTTCACACAGACCCCCTTTTTTCCCCATAATACTCCAAAGACGTCTGGAGTGGGTGAAAGGTCATATCCGCCAAACCTCGCAGGAGGAGACTCCTATGTATGGTTCTTGGTTTAGTCAACGTTGAAGGATACACTGTTCCAAAATATTGTGCATCTAATCTTTGTTTCCATAGAAACCTGATCTGCAAACAAACAAAATAACCTTCCTGTCGGTAAAATGGTAGACAGTGATGATGAAAAGGAGACAGTTAGACTAGCAGCTGAACTCCTAGTAGCTGATAATACACTGCTACAAAATGACCCGGATATAATACTCATCCCGGTCAACATAAGAAAATCTATAACCTTAAAACTTATAGAAAATGGACTGACATCGAGAGGTGGTACAGTCATATTCGTAATTGAGGCACACGAATATCGGCAGACAGAGGTATTCTATTCATGGATAAACTTTCCAGCAGCAAACGCTGTAACAAAAGAGTTCCACTATTATAAAATAGAGGAACCACCGGATACCTACACTCCTTTCGAGGAGGTGGAAGTACCACTCAAATTCCAAGAGCACCTGCTCTTGTTTAAAGGCGCCCTAAAACATAATAATCACATCACCAGGCTCGGTCCACTAGGTAGACCAGGAGCAACGTGGCCGGTCCTAGCCAGATACACACCACATCCAGACATTGAAGAAATGCCTGCAGCAGAGCTTTCAATACAGCTAAAACAACTAATCAAAATACATAGACAATTAGACCAATATGTAATGCGGACTTCAACAGTCCAACCAGCAAGTAAAATTCCACAGCTGACCCCTCATCAGGGTAACACAAATAAAATTACACCACAGAACATACAGTCCTGTCTGGGTAAAGTACCCGCAAAACGGGAACAAATACCTTTCTGGCTAGCACAAAAAATCACTCAAATAGAGCCGGTGTTTCCAGACACCACCCCGGTAGAAAAACACAGGATTCTGACTATCTGTCTTCCAATGGGAATCGCACCACACGTGGAGGACTGTGACACTTGGGGTACAGTCTTTGCTTCCATATACACAAAAACACATGGTGTACCATCCATGTCAGTAATACCAGATGTGCTAAAACAAATTCAAGATGAATATGGTCCAGAACCCGCTTTAACTCTTGGTATGAAATTACTGAAAGACTTCAAGCAGGTCTCGGCTATATTATTAGCCAACATAAAGGGAGAAGCAGCAAACGTGGCGATCCGCCAAAGGTTAAAAGAGACAGATATAGCAGACCAACCAACTGAAATTGCCAGAATCATAGAGAAATCCTATGAAGAACTAGGAAGAGATAGTCTGGGTGGAATACCGTTAAAACCTCAACTGATTGAAAGTCCTGAGAAGGTATTTATTAAAAATAATTTAAACACTCAAAAAAAGAGCTGGGATGGAAACAAACAATCCAATCCTAAAGAAAAAAGATTCCAGTCCAGAGGAAGGTCTCCTCGGCGGAGAGAAAGATCTCCGAACCAAGGACGCAGGTCTCCCCAAAGTGAGCCCTCTGGGAAAAAATACAACCTTAGAAATAGGGATAATATAAAGAAACCTGATAGATATCAATATAATGATACACGTCCCTCTCAATCTTTTCAGACTTCCTCGCAGAAATCAGAAAGAAGAGGACGATCAGAACACAGGGAAGAGCACGTCAAGTCCAAAGACAAGGAACCTGCTCATCCAAATAAAAAGTTACAATTTCCAAAAAAGAAGGTAGCCAGTATTAAGGTAGTCAAAGATGCCGAGAATACTGAGGACACAGCTGAAAAACGGAGAATGGGCTCAGACAATGCTAGACAGCGCAGCAGAAGTGAGCATAGCTTGCAAAGTCCTTATGAATCATCTGGAGACAGTGGACACGAATGAATACATTCAGGTGGAAACTACAGATACCAGAGTTAGCAAACCTCATAAAATATATGAAATAACATTACGTATAGAGGGGGATAAGACTAGAAAAATAAGGGGACTATTTTGGGATAATCTCTCCCAGGGCTATGACATCCTTCTAGCTGAGAAAGACTGGCCACCCGAGTTTGTCAGGGAGTGCCCTCATGGCGAAGAAATAATTATGCCTGCCTTCTCAAATCATATTCCAATTCATAAAAAATATACACTTGCTAGAAAGTGGGCAGTAGCTCAAGCTCCTGCTTTATATAAAAATCATGTAGGATGGGATGAGGACTCTCCTCCTCACAAAATCCAGTTAAAATCACAACCTACTGCACAGAGGCAGTGCCCAATTAAGCAAGAAGCCAAAAAACAGGTAAAAGAGATCCTAGATCAACTTGAATACCAGGGGGTGATTGAAACTTGCACCTCACAAATGAACAATCCTTTGTTTCCTGTCTCCAAACCAGACAACTCATATCGTCTAGTTTTGGATTACAGACACCTTAACTCATGTTGCAAAACCTTTGCAGTGCAAAACTCGCATAGTGCTGCACTAATGAATAACATAGTGCACAAAAAATACAAAACAACATTAGACATCTCTAATGGATTCTTTTGTCAAAATATAGCACCAGAGAGCAGATATTTGACTCCGTTCTCGGTAAATGGCTCGCAAAAAAGTTTCTGCCGTTTACCCCAGGGGCACAAGAACAGCCCAGGATTATTCTCAAAGAGAGTAACAGAATTACTACAAACATACGATGACGAGGCATTATCATATGTCGACGACATTTACCTAACAGATGATGACTTGGATACTCACTTGAAGAGAGTGAACACCATAATACTTGGGTTCGCAGCAGAGGGTTACAAATTCAACTTTAAGAAATCAAGAATTGCCCATCTAACAGTCCTGTTTTTAGGATATGAATTATCAAGTGAAGGCAAAAGCCTGGCTGACAATTTCCTAGAGAAATGTGCTGTACTCCAAGCTCCTAGAACACTAAAAAACTTACAATCAATTCTAGGCTTCCTAAATTTCGGAAGAACATACATTGCAAATTACGCCGAAAGGGTTAAACCCCTTTATGATCTAATAAAACCAGATTTTAAAAGAATCAATTGGACTAAAAAACACACAGAAATTTTGAGATCTTTACAAACAGACATGTTAATTAAAACAAAATTAGAAACACGTGACAACACACGCAATCTTGTGATTCGAGTCATCCCAGGAAGATGCGGATTCACATACCTGACCTCTAATGAGGGAGAAAAGGTACCAATTGCATACAAATCACACTTGTACACAGAAGCTGAAAAGAAGTTCAGTGTTAAAGACAACATTGTTCATGCAGTTCAAACGGCTATAGCAAGAGAAAAAGACAACGCTGACGGTAGACGTATCACAGTCAGAACAGCGGAGTCAGCCTTTGAGGCATTAACAACCCCATGTAATTTACCAACAACAGCGTTGAATCCAGAATGGATACAATGGGTGAATTCAATTACAACGGACAGAGTAAAATACTACTTTGATCCAGAATTAAAGGAATTAAGATATCTAGAATATGAAATGACATACCCTCTGCCAATCGACATTCTGCCTGTACGACAGTACGCCTGTGTAATACATACAGACGGGCATGCTCAACCCTCAGTTTGGGGAGAGCTGGCTTACAAGGCCACATGCGAAATTGTAAAAGAAGTGTGGCGCGGAGGTAAATTAAGACCTCTACTTACAAAAACACACTCAGTGGAAAATAATTCAGAACAACAAACGGAAATAATAGCGTTAAAAATGGCGCTAGATAATGCCGATCGCGAAAGATGACACAGGTGCAACAATAAAGCAAAAAGTGCTTTGGGAACAAGTAGTTCTTTTACAGAAAGAACTACCAAAAACTCACGTGATACACTCACTGAGTCATCAGCGTGATGGCGTTCACGTTGCAGGGAATTCATTGGCTGAGAAAGCCACAACGGCAGCAACTGAATCGGCTTCCGTAGTCAAGAAAAAGCATACAGTAAAACACATTGACGGTGAAACTGTGCTGGCGGTGAAAACGTCATCAAAAGGCGACTGCTCAGCACTACCGATCAACTATCCACTCAATTATACATACATAATCGATGCAAACTCAGTCCCTTTTGCTCGAATCCCTGGAGTGGGGGATAGAGTGATTCCAAACACGGACAGGAGAGGCTTGTTAATAGCAGACGCACATATGGGTGAAGGTCTCAGACACCTTAAACAAAAAGATTCTCTGAAAGAATTACAATCAGTGTACTGGTGGCCAGGCATGAGCCTGCATCATCAGATTTTTGTAAAAAACTGCCCAGACTGCAATAGAGATCGCAGTGGCGAGCGAGGAGGACTATTACCATGGCACTTCGCTCCAGAAAAATAACAACAATAAGAAAGTACCCATCACGAAAAAGCGTTATATTAACTTAAAAAGACTAATCTTCACTTATGATGTAAGACGCCAGCACTCGGCTGACGTCTGGACTGTTATAAAAAAGATTTGCGAGTCTATAATGGCATATACGCTAGAAGCATGCTACGTTTGGCTGAATGTTTTTTCTTCTTGCCCTAAAGCGTATGAAAAAACATGGCCAAATGAGCATAGCATAGCGGGACTCTTCTCACTTCCTACCTGAGGGAACGGGATGGTGTAAAGAAAAAACCAAAGGCATAAAGCAATCTATAACAGCGAAGGTATTAGGTTCGGGAGCTGGGTGGGTCAAACATCTAATAAGTGTCCAACGTAGTCTAAATAACCTGCCAAGAAATTCTCTGAGGGGATTCAGTCCGTACGAATTATTGTTTGGAACTAGAATGATGGTCTTAGATCTTGACAGTCAGACTTCAGTGGTTAAAGAAAAAAGCTTTGATATCAAAGATCGTTTGGCTATTTTACAGGACTTAAACGAAACAAGGAAAGACCTGAGCAACATAAAGTTGAAACAACAGCCAACGACCACTGAAGAAAAACCACCTGTCCCAGCAAGACCTGTCTGGATTCCAAAAGTCGGGGATCTAGTCAGAGAAAAGATCGCGGTAAAGAAGGAATTTGGGCCTTCTTACAGAAAAGCAGTTCCTGTCTTGTCTATCAACGGGACAAGATCAGTAGTACTACCGCCCCTTGCTGGTAAAAAGGAGAACAGAGTTGTATCAATCGACCTGATAAAACCACAATCATGTGGCCGATAACAAAGAGTAGGCAAAGTGGACTCCCGATAAGTAGTAGAACACCAAGGTTTGCTACAAACACAGAGGTTCAATCTAAGAGGCTACTCACATTTGAAATGCCAACAGAACAACAACAAGGACTATGCAACAATGCTATGGAACTTAAACCTCTAAAAACCCAAATAAAAACATTTAGCAGAGACACACCAATCTACAATGAAGTAACAAATGACTATGCTGATGCAACAAAACACACTAATAAAGCAAACAGCAATCCTGAAACAATAGGAACAATAGACAGAACGGCATCCGGTTACTTCATCAACTTCAGTGATTCATCTGAAGACCTGAGTGAATCAAAGGAACAAACATCAACAAAAACCTATAAAGATAAAGCTAAGGAACGTTTTTCAACATCTGAAAGAAACCTATCTGATTTCTCCATGGATTGAATTCTGGGTGGCCTTAGGTGCACTTATCCTCATACTTTGGCTCATCATGGTACTATGTTTGGGACACTTCATTGAGGGAAAATATGCTAAAATGGACACAGCAAGCCAGAATATCAACTTGGTCCTCAAACCACACACGTCTTCACACGTCGAGAAAAGAGAACTTTCTTCAAGCAACTTCACAGCCAATCCTATACCCGGTGGGGTAGCCTGGGACAACACTGACTATGAAATCTATGGTCCGGTTGAAATCCTGAAATATCCACACCAAATTAAGATCTCATTGAGTGACTTTGTAAAACCAAGCTCATTTGCTGATGATTGGGACGTTGAAAGCATTAATAATATGATGTCTGACCTAGTGATGTCTGCTAAATTTACAAAACATGATTAGTTGCAGGGTTCGTCTAATTATGATAAAATGTTCTGTTATAATCACTATAGTAATCATTATCTGCATAAATCTGCACAACCTAGAAATGTTTTAAATTATAATCAATGGGAACACTGTGCAACCCCTCCAAAAGGTAGCTCAAGAACTTTTAATGACAAATATTCATATTTTTCAGGGTTCAACGCAAGTAATGCAGAAACATTTTATTTCAAATTATCGAATAAGACAGGCACAAAGACCATGCTTACAAACACTAAATTGATATATTGAGACTCATTTTTTGAGCAAATGAGTACATTTGGTTTTGATTACTGGGACAAAAATGTTGAAGTAAAAAGTGTTTGGGGTACAAAGGAATGGCAAGTACAAGGTATAGAATCATTGTTTAGAGCCTGCATGATCCCAGAACAAATTATATTTTTGAATGACACTGTTCAACAAACTACCTGTCTTGGCCTAGCCAAAATCAAAGACTTAAATAAACCGTCTATTCCAAAGCCATCAATGAACTGTAATATATCTTTAGATGAGGAGATAGACGTAAACCATATATTAAGCCAAAACAGAACACATCCTGATTGGAAACAGTGGTTGATCTGGCCCACAGATACAAATAACTGTCAAGACAGATTCCTGAACAAAATCCAAGGGTTCACATTGACCAGGCCAGACCCTAGTTATTCCCAAAGACAACACCCAGGGATAATTACCATGTACAGTGTGGGCAAGCTCTGCCTTCAGTGGCTACAAACATCCACACTGGCAGAAATTAAGCAACACCTAACTTTACTTACTGATGGTGCTGACTTGCGTGATTTCATTATGGGACCGCGCAAACAGCGTCAAAAACGCTTCATAGCAGCCTCTGTATATGCAGCTTATAACGAAGCCTGGAAAATAACTCAAATTGAAACATTAGAGAGAATACGGGAAATTGACCGTATTAATTTGGAAAAATCACTTTCTGTAGTGGACAATGGGTTAATGACTCTGTCCTCCAGAATATACTCTTTGGACAGCATTGTGTCTTCAGCAATCGACATAATATCGCAAGACTTACTGTTGTTACAACATGGTCAGTCCCAGTTGCGTTCTATTGTACAACTTGGCTGGACGTTACAAAATCTGCATTCAGGCTATGTGCCTTGGCGTTTAATCAACACAACGTCACTGTTCAATATCTTTAACCTTACTGATAAACAAATCAGTATGGCACAGAAGGGTGCTGATTATACAATCCTGAGCATTGAGAAACTCGAGAGATTACCATTGACAATGTCAGAACGACCTGTCAGTGAATGGATAATACATGGAATAATTAATATTCCAATATCTACTTTCAGGTTTCAATACTGCCAAAAATATATACAGGCTGGCATGTACGAAAAATTGGGTAAAGGGTACATCAAATCAACATGGAACTTGCCCTATTCACATGCATGTGTCAGTAATAAAGGCCGGAAAGTGTTTCTTAGTGGCAATAATTGTGCGATGTCACTAAGCGGTACACTTCTGTGTAATGGTATTAGTTTACACGGAGCCTGTGAAGGGTCCTCAAATAACCTTTCATGTCACCAGCTAGGCACACCTGCGACACAAATAGAACCATTCTTTAGGAGACTATCGAACGGGAGTTACATTATAATCGTAGACCGCAGATGTTGTAGCTTGGTGCCCGGAATAGCTTATCTCATAACTACGACTGCGAAGGTTATGTGCTGTGAACGAGTATTGTTCCCCAGCGCAATGCCAGACAGGGAGGCAAGGTTATGGCCGAATTTGAAAATTGCTTCCATTCGAGTTGATACTTTAAGCAGAAGGAAAACAGTGCTCCTTCAGACGCCGACCAGGCTCACGTCATCAAAAGAAACGTATGATCTCCAAGTTGCAAGGACAACGGCAGAGATTCATTCATTGTTTTCAACTAATTCCCCCATACATTTCGCAGAAATCCTGAACGAAATCTTAAATATTTCTGATACCAGTGGAGTCTCAAATGTATTTAAGACAGTGTTTTCGGGGGCTTTAACACCATTTAAAGCCATTCTGGGTATTTTTCCGGACTTTGTCCATTCCATCTTTGGTGGACTTCCTCTCCTTTTGGGACTAGTGGCAGGAATCCTATTTTTGATTCTGTTATTTCGCTATGGCAAACCGTGTCACAGACAAAACACCTGCGACAAGGGAAGAAACAATCCTAGCCATTGGATACCGGGACCGGATATCTAAAATCCTTGGACTGTCCCGGCTTAGAGACCTGAACATGACTTGGTTTCTTTCATTTAGACCAATGTGGCAAAGCTGTGTTTTACCTGTATTAAGGTGCTTGCTATGCGGAGAAGAATGCGTGTTAGACACCTGTCTGACGCTACAATCGGATGCGCCAATGGATGCAGAAACTTTGTTGGGTCCGGTCACGGCTCATGCATTGTGCTGTCCCCAGCGGCTACCAATCCTGATGACGGCATTCATGGAGACTTCACCACTACGATTGAGGGGTAGTGAGGTTCAAGATGAAAGCAGCATCGATCAGGTACGACCTTCTGTCAGCTATGCTGATCAAAACATCAATGAAGGCAATCATGCTCATGAATGCATGGTAACATCTTTTTCCGAGTTAATGGAACTTTCACAGGAAGCTGTTGACAGTTTTTTCGAGAGTCTAAATGATATGATGTTCTCACCAGAGCAGAAATAATGACTTTTGAGCAAGCTAGCACACGGCGTTCCCAACACCCTGAATTTGGCCTTCAACTTTGATAATAAAGTATTGTGACCAATTTTTCTCCAGTTTACGGACAGCGGAACATAATTTTTTCAGCGGCCCCAAAATATGTTGCAATTTTTCGGGACACTTATCTTCTGCTTAAAGTAGAAACTATTCTTAGAGAACTAAAATTCTATTTTAGGAACTTTAGAGACGTTAGCTGCCCTCTGGCATGTTCATATATATTTTATTTTGTGATGAAATGGTCTTGCATTTTTTTCTTCTGTCTTAGGAGCCATTTCATGTGTTATTTTCATATTTTATTAATAATGATGTATGAATATGCGTAATTGATTTAGCATTATTATACTGCTTGTGTGCATATAATGCATATATTTATCTTTTCGTATACTTCATGGTTTCAAAATGCATATGAATGTATTTTGGGGTGGTACGGTATACACGTGCTCTACTAGTATATTTACTATGCCTAGATTTGTAAATATGGACATAGTCTGCGTGGAGTGGGTGTGATGTATTCCTATAGGTTCTGTATCGATCCCCCTATTCCTGACCCTGTTCTGGTTAATAATTAACTAGCAGCCATCCCACGGTACAAAAAACCGTTATCTGATTAAGCCACACCACGGCACAGGAACGCGTTATCTGATTAGGTCATAACGCTTGCCATCTAATTAGGCAAGCACTATTCCTCCAGCCCCTGATAAGGCATACGGAGTTCTCAAAACAAATCAAACCTATGACAACCTGGGAAAATCCCTGCGGCCATTGTTTTGATTTCACCGAGAACTTCAGTAAAGAATGTGCTAACGACCAGTTCGTATGACATCCTTATTGACGTATCTATGTCCATCCTTACGTCAATCTCGACACCTTACAGGTATAAATATTACCGACATTGCCTTAAGCAAACACACGCGGTGGTGACGAGATCGGAGCAGCGAGACGTGCTGAGGAGCCCAGCAGAGAGCGAAGCCCACACATGCTGCCCCGCCTTCCTGACGCGCTGAGAACGAGGCGCTGCTTTTCTCCTGCCGAGAAATCCAGCTCCGGCGCTTCCAAGCGGCCCTGGCAGGCAGCTGGAATATCAAGACCAGAGACGAGAGATACCAGCCCTCAACCATTCTAGATCTCAGGTACAGAACTGAACAACCCCTTGCAGAGAATTCTTGAGTCAGTCACTTGGCAAAACAAACTTAACTTAAACTGCTACTTATCTACTCCCGCCCACGTATTAGGCTTAGGTCAGGTACACTGGGGTAGGCGTGGTTAGAAGCACCAGTTGAGTATGATTAGTCAAATGTATATATGTATGTATCTATTTTATCAATTTTAAATATCATATGGCTTAGAAACCATATCAATGCTTCTGCAGTATTATTTTATACTCCTGCTTTTATTGTATGCACTTTACTTAACCATAAGTATCGCAATAATATCGATTCATTTCTCTTGTACAAGAAAAGAGACTGATCAATAAATACCATCTTTATTGAACACGCCCGTCTCTTCCTTTTCTCTACAATCTGGTGAAACTAAGAATGCACTGAACTGACTGAGTAAAATAAGTTGTCTTTTGTTTTCACACGACTCTAGAGATACACTCTTGATTAGGGGAGAGCAAAGTTGTCATGTTCTATGGTTGTCAGAAACTAAATCCCTTCTTGTCTATCCAGGGAGGTTAAACTCCTCCTTGCCTATTCGAGAAAGTTTCTAGTGAACTCTGAGCTAGCTGGCAAAACACAAAACTTTAAGTCTAATATCGTCAGTAGAAGACCTAGTTAACCTCCGTCCTAGGTCTATACTATTGAAGGTATTATTCCAATGCGCAGAGCCTATTGGGATAATAGGAACTACACTACAAGGGAAGACTTCCATACCCTGAAGCAAGAGGTGTCAGGCGAGGTCAGGGAAGTGCGAAGGGAGGTGGACAGCCTCGGAGAGAGAGTGGACGCCATGGAAGGGGCGGACACCGCCAGAGATGAGGAGATAGTGCAGCTGCAGCAAGAGGTTATACGCCTGAAGGACCAGCAACTGGATCTCCAAGCCCACGCCGAAGACCTGTAAAACAGATCACGCTGGAACAACATTTGGGTCCGGGGCGTTCCATCCAAAGAAGAGGGCGCAGACGTGGTGGGCTACCTGCAGGGCCTGTTCCGCGACGTACTGGGCGAATCCGCTGACTTCCAAATCCGAATTGACAGGGCCCATCGGGTGGGGCTTGCAAGACGGGCTTCGGCCCCGCCACCAGACATTTTAGCCTTTCTTCCAGATTACCCACTCAAGGAACGTATCCTTAGTGAAGCCAGGAAGCGAAAGCCCCTACAATTCAAAGGACACCCAGTGGCTCTTTATCAGGACCTGTCCGCCATAACGCTTCAAAGACGTAAGTCCTTTAAAATCACGACGGACTTCCTGAGGGAACATGAGACACCGTATGCCTGGGGCCACCCTTTCCGCATCATTTTCAGATGGAATGGGACCCTACACCAGCTCCGCTTCCTCCAGGACACATGCGGGGTGTTGGGAATCACGGCCACGGAGGAGGGCACGTCCACTCCCCGTCGGAGGCGTCCCACTAGAGATGGCTGGCAGCAAGTCTCCCGACGTCTGTCATCGGGATCCAGTGTGCGGCCGGACTCGCAGACCATCAGGGCTGACATGGACGACGCGGTGCAGGGGGTGGCCCGCGACACCGCACCTACAGCCTGAGACATTCTCAGGGGGAGAGCACTTCAGCATTCATCTTGAGCAGGTATTGGGCCCCGGGGAGGGGGGGCAACAAAGAGAGGCCTAGTGGCTGGAAGTCTACTCAGGTAACCTTCCACAGACTTGTTCCTTAGTGGGACTGGACTTGGACAATGATGGGTGCGGGGGCCGGGTTTTGGTTGATTCTTATGGGTTCCTTGTTAGGGTTAGGGGGGGACGTGGGTGGGGCGGGGAGTGGTGTTGGGGGGAGTTGGCGGGGAGAGGGGGATTGTTCCACGCTTCTCGCCTACAAGACACGAGTGCACCGTGCAGTTGCTTCACCTGAAGGTTTGACATGACACGCCCATTGACCATTCTCTCTCCCAATGTGAGAGGACTGAATAACCCAGTCAAACGCAAAGCGGTACTCTCTCTCCAGGAGCATTCGGGGGCGGACATCTGCCTCCTGCAGGAAACACATCTACTCCCCAAAGACCAAGATAAACTTAAATCACGTGCCTTCCCATGGAAATTCTTCTCCTCGGCACACAAGAAGGTAGCTGGGGTGGCAATCCTAGTGGCCAAATCCTTTGGGGGCCGGGTCCTACAAAAGGAGGCAGAGATCAAAGGCAGGTTACTGGCGCATCGCGTCCTCATCGCTGGGCAGTCCCTACTGATAGGCTCCATATATGCTCCTAACGAAGGGCAGGAGGCATTCTTTCACAGGGCACTGGAGACAGCCACAGCCACCACACATTCACATTTACTACTAGGGGGCGACCTTAATCTGGTATTTCACAACATAGAGGATAGGTCGGGCCAGCGCTCTGGTCAAGTGGGGGCTCTCTTGGTGGCGGGTCACACTCGCCTTGCGGACCTAGGCCTCACTGACCTGTGGCGGCATACGCATCCACAAACCACGGCGTACACCTACTACTCAGCAGCCCACAAAACCTACGCACGGCTCGACTACTTTTTGTGCTCCTCCCAATTAGCGTCCCAGGCTCGGGATGTTGATATACAACCTGCTTCCCTATCGGACCATTCCCCGTTGGTGGCGTCCTTCCTGATGCCAGATACACCTAGGCCACAGCAGCATTGGCACCTGCGCGACAGCCTACTGCAGAGCCCAGCTGTGCTTGAGCGAATCAAAACAGCTCTCGACCAGTTCCTGAGCCATAATGCTAACGGGGACACCACCAAGGCCACCCAGTGGGCGGCTCTCAAGACAGTCCTGTGGGGCGAATTCATCTCCCTGGCTTCGGCCAACAACAAGGAGCGCGCCCAAAAGAGGGCCGAGATCACCCAACGTGTGGCTGAGCTGGAACAAATGCACCAGCGCACGGGGGCAGCACGAGCGTGGCGTCAACTGTGTGCTGAACGCAAGATGCTGGCGGCATTGGATCAGGATGTAGCTGAATACGCCGCTCTGCGGCTGCGCCATGCATACTACACTGGGGGGGACCGTTGTGGGAAATTGCTGGCGAGCAGGCTGCGGGAACAGCAACAGCGGCAACACGTTCGGACCCTCCAACCCGATCACAGAGGATGCGGCTATCGCCGCTGCCTTTGGGGACTTTTACGCAAACCTCTTTGCGGCAGATCGGCTGGATCTGCAGGTGGGTGATGATTACCTGCGGGGTGCGACCCTTCTTTCCTTGAATGAAGCGCAGGCGAAATTCCTCGACCGCCCAATTGGCTTGGAAGAGGTGATATCAGCGATATCCCGCCTCAAACTGGGTAAATCTCCGGGGCCGGACGGTTATTCTGCGGACTTCTACAAGGCGTTCTGCCCGCACATAGCCCCTTTACTCCACGACCTCTTTAACACCTTCGATCAGCCCGGGACAATCCCACCGGATCTCCTGAAGGCCGCGATATCAGTGATCCCTAAGGCCGGCCGGGACTCCACCCGATGCGGCTCCTATAGGCCAATATCCCTGTTGAATATTGACCTCAAACTCTACACGGGGATCATCGCAAGCCGACTCGCCCCATATATGCAACAACTGGTGGAACCCGACCAGGCCAGGTTTATCCCACAGCGCCAAACCAGTGACAATACTAGACGTGTACTCCACTTAATAGAGGCCAGGTCACGGACGCGGCCAGGCTACATGCTTCTTACCATCGACGCTGAGAAATCGTTCGACCGCGTG
This sequence comes from Lissotriton helveticus, assembly GCF_964261635.1. Classification (NCBI taxonomy): domain Eukaryota; kingdom Metazoa; phylum Chordata; class Amphibia; order Caudata; family Salamandridae; genus Lissotriton; species Lissotriton helveticus. Next base: position 1,933,910,504 of record NC_136068.1, on the reverse strand, counting down.
CACTGGCCGTACCTGGATCTGGTACTGCAGAAGTTCGGCGAGGCCCTCCGCAACCGCATCTTTAATTGCTATCGGCAACCGACCGCCACGGTCAGAATCAATGGCCATACCTCCCTGCGGTTCCCAATTGGACGCGGAACTAGGCAGGGCTGCCCGATTTCCCCCCTGCTGTTTGCGCTATATATGGAACCTCTGGCGCAACGAATAAGGCAACAGAACCTCATTGAGGGCATCCCATTTTGAGGTGATACACATAAGGTTAGCCTCTACGCCAGTGGTATTCAAACTGTGGGGCGCGCCCCCCTGGGGGTCCGTGGCTGCATTCCCAGGGGGGCGCGAATGTGTCCTCAACTATTTGCTATTTGTCGCACAGTGTGTCTAGCGCTTTGCTGGGGAACCTGGTTTCATGTTACAACAACAGAGTGCCCGCCCCCCCCCATAAACGGAGTGACGGTGTGTGTGTCCTTCAGTGCGGCCCCCAGGCAGGAGAGGCACCACGTGCACAGTCCTAGAGTTGAGTGCCACTCGGAGGCACCATCCCTCTGTGTGTGTCATAGCCGCCGGCCGCTAAAGAACCCCCCTTGCAAGGCAGCTCCTAAACGAAGCTGCCTTGCTAACAACATGCTCTATGTCGAAGTTTGTGGGCCGATCTTGACGAGTGCTTGAAAAAAGCGCATTCCTGAATGCACCAGTATGTGAGCTCAAAGGGCTTCAGCCCCCCCCCCCCCCCTGTGAGACAGTTCCTGGGCACACATACAGCCGCACCCGAGTACTTCACAGGTCTTTAGAAGACCATTAACTTGTTAATGAGGCCCTTCGTAGAGCCCCTGCATCTCCACTCTGCCTACAGCTGGAAGACTCACAATGTTTTCGCACTATACTCCTCGCAGAGCGGGAGAAATTAACGACTTCACAGTCTCTTTGAGGCCACGATGAAACAGCACCAAATTCCATGAATAAAGCGATCCTCGGGGTGAACTACTAAATTCCCCATATTACCAATATTTAAAGCGCTGGTTCCTCTGTGCCCAGCATGGGGATACTCAATGGCCATATAACTAAGAGGAGCACCAGTACGCTGCTTACTCTGTGTTTATGTTAAGATCGTGTGATCTAATAGTGATATGGGGATTTCTGTGTTCTCATTATAATCAAGCTAATGCATTTTCCATGCACTGATGTATGATGCAGGTATTTTTGGATACCATAAGTGTCAATAATTGCACGATGTGCACAGTATTTCTAATGTATGTCGTTTTGGACTGTGATATATATACACACACACACATACACATATAATCAGATTTGTAGATACGATTAGTACAGCAGGTGCTGTGACACCAGGACCCAGTGGTATAAAGGGCTACACCACATGTCTGTTTTACTATGCGTACTATTAGATTATTATTACAATAGGGTCCAGTGGCCACTTGCTTTGGCAGAGTTGCTTTGGGCCTCTGGATAATGATCTAAGGGTTTTTACATTGTAGCAGAGGAGACACCTTTCTGGGGCATCAGAGAGAAGACAGTGACTAGGATGGGACAAAATGAGAGCTCATGTTTTTAATGAAGGGCAGAGGAGACATCCCACTTGGCGAGGCAGTACTGATCACAGGTGAAGTAGGTGCAGCAGCACCAGGGTCCACTGGTCTAAGGGGCCCACTGTATTCAAGTTATTTCTTTTTAGAAATAAAAAGGGTATGTGAGCTAATTTACATTGTTAGCATTAGGACCACAGGCACCCTTGCTGCAAAAAGGGGGGCAACACAAGGGAGCTCATGTTTTTCTGGGGGAGGAAATGTGGCCTTATTATGAGAGATGCTCAATGTGGAGCAGGGGAACTAGGTTCAAGTCCCAGCTTTTGCTAAACATCCTGTGATTCTTGGTGAATCACTTAATTTTTCCAAGTCTTACAAAATCTCACCTTGGGTAATGTAATTGAGGTATATTTCTTGCTGCTCAGGGCCATGGTTATCATTACTATAGCAGGTGCAGTTGCATTGATCTGAGGAGTGTGATAGGATCACAGACACCAAATTATGGGGAGCAGAGCTTTTCTTGGTTAATTCATGTTTTTGCTTAATGAATTTGCTATTTTGTAAGTCTTACATTTATTGTGGAATATATGGCATAGAAACCATCTCCCAGAAATAATCTCATAAGCCCCGCCCCCTGTGCTCTACCCAGCCCCTCCCCCAATCCTTGTCAAAAAGGTTTGGAGAGGGGCCCTGGCGTCAAAATGTTTTATTTGGGGGGGCTTAGAGCTAAAAAGTTTGAAGACCTCTGCTCTACGCCGACGACGTTCTCTTCTCCTTGATGAATCCGATGCAGTCCCTTCGATCGCTCTTTGTAGAGCTCCACACCTTTGCGCTGGCCTCAGGCTTCAAGGTCAATGTTGGGAAGTCGGAGGCCCTTAACATATCCTTACCGCCGGACGTCCTGGCGGAAGCTAAGGCGGAATTTGACCTACGATGGTCGGACTCTCCCATCCCATATCTGGGGGTCTTGCTGGCACCGACTGTGCGAGGCACGGCAAACGCCAACTACGCGAGGCTCAGCACACGTCTCCAAGAAGAACTCAGGAGATGGAAACACCTCTTGCTCTCCTGGCTGGGCCGCATAGCGGCCACTAAAATGACCCTGCTGCCGCAGATTCTCTATATCTTTCAGACTCTTCCCCTCCGCCCACCGATAGGATGGCTCCAGAAAACGCAATCCGACTTGGCGCGCTATATCTGGAATGGCCGCCGTCCGCGCCTGAAACATATGATCGCCACGCTTCCCCCTGCCCATGGCGGAGTAGGAATTCCCGACCTTGCCCTGTATTTTCAGGCCGCCCAGTTGCGCACGCTGGTCGAATGGCACAATTGGAATCCAGCAAACACTGGCTCTTCCAGGACCAGGCGGTTGTGGGTCGACCGCTTCAGGGCATCCCGTTCCTACCGCGTCGCCACAGGCCACCCAACCTCTATGCATCGCAGATCACGAGCACAGTCCTGACCACATGGGACAATGCAGCAGTACGACGCGGCCTCACCTCCTTTCCCTCCCCAATGACACCGATCTTTGCAACCCTGACTTCTCCCCTGGTCTCGACCCTCAGGCATTTCGGATATGGAGAACGACGCCCTGCAGAGCAGTAGGTCACATGTTTGATCTCAATGGTATCCTCCCTTTCCAGAAAGTCAAGGAGGACTACGGCATACCGGAAGCGGATCGTCTGCCCTACCTGCAGGTCAGTCACTGGGTCCTATATCCGTCCATTACACTGGGCGCGCAACGAACCCTCACACCGTACGAGAAATGGCTGCTAACACGCACTTCTGACAAAAAGCTGCTCTCTGACCTGTACCAACACTTACTCCTCACCAATACTCATGCCTACAATGCTGGGAGAGCCAGGTGGGAGAGAGATCTAGGGAGAGAGCTTACACGAAAGGAGTGGGAGGGCATATATCACAGAGCTAGACACTCAGCCTACCACATGGGCCTGACCGAAACATTGACCAAAGTAGCCTCCTACTGGTATCACACACCGGAACGCCTCCATCGCTGGGACCCCCGAACCAGTGACCGCTGCTGGAGGGAGTGTGGGGGATTAGGCACCCTAGAGCACCTCTTATGGAGCTGTGAACGCATGCAACTTTACTGGACTCCCATCCTGGATTTGATAGACCAGCACCTGGACACACAGCTTCCCCGATTCCCCGCCTATGTGCTGCTTGGCCTTACTAACCCCTTGATGTACCCCCTGAAGTCTGTGAGGGGGAGACTTATAGCGATTGCACTGGGGGCGGCTATACAGAACATTGTAGCGCATTGGAGGGACACACAACCCCCCCCACAACTAGGGTGGTTGCATAGGCTATGGATGGTACTGGGTATGGAGAAATTATCGCTAGCGAGGGCAGGGAAAAGTGCTGAATTCGCTGAGCTCTGGCGGCCGTTCTTGACCCTCCTCACTAGGGAATTCCGGGAGCTGAGCTGCCCCCGCTATCTGCGACTGCTGCGATTGGCAGATACCCCACTAGCAGACCCTAAGAAACAACCACGTAGGACGAAGGCCCGGAAGTGAGTCGCCCTTTATGATCCCCAAGCAGTGATGTGGGCTCTCTACTGTTTATTTGCTCGATTGGACAAGGAGGGGGGTGGGGCGGGTGGAGAGGGGGGAGGGTATGTTGGGGTTCCCCTTTTTTTCCTTCTGTTCTGTGACATAGCACAACCATTGATGACACCTGATCCTTTACTACGCGGCCGGCCCAGTTGGGTTGTAGGCGGCTTGCTGTGTATAAGCACTTCCGTGAGGATCTGATTACAGAACTGCATGCACATCTGTAATGTCATTGATGGGTCCGCGCCACCTTGTTTGCTGGTGGCTGTATTACCTGTGTTGTCTTTTCTCTCAATAAAAAGATTTAATACTAAAGAAGTTAACTTGAAATGTGACTTTAAATGGGGAAATCACATTCAAACTCATTTTAGTAGCACGCCTTCTTACTACGAATTGGGCACATAACCATAATTTGAAGAAGAACTATTCGTTGTGCTTTTTTTATTTTATGTACATATCGTAATCTGCAGTAAAATAACACAAAACTTTGTAAAGAGAATAGTAAATCTCATGGCAGTCAGATTGCTGGCTTACCTGACTGGAAAGTGACGTTCAAACGGCTAATGACACTGTCTGTGCGTCCTCCTAGGGTTTAGGTCAGTGTAGTGTACCTGGCAGGCCGTGTCCTCTCTGGACTTCTCCCCAAGGCCCGACTATGTCCATGCAGGCCCGGCAGGTGCAACGTTTCACTGCCTCCCGCACCCTCCAGGGCCTCCTGGGACTGTCTGGGTCTCTGCCGCCTCGGAGTTTCTTGAGTCCGGCTGCTGACAAAGCTTTGGTTTCATATCAAATGAGCAAAGAGGCCGAGGGCCATGACTAGCACGATCCAAAGCCCCCTGCGACCGGATGCATATCGATGAGTGAAAATTTCACACCGTTTCCTCCTCCCGATCTTGCATTTAGCCGAACGCCGCAGGCAGGGGGTTTTATTGCGGCGCTGCGCACCGCTGTACAAAGTGAAAGACAGACTTATGGCATTCGTTAATGTTTGAATCATGTTCTTGTCAGTATGTAAATCACAATTGTCACGTATTTTGGCTTGCTGCTTATGAACAAATGACTAGTTTAGTAAAATATTCGAATAAGCACACACACACTCCTGTGGCTGGTTTTTACTTTGACTCTTTTGTAGGCAGGAACTCTCCTGTGTAAGCGAACTGCAAGTCACCGTGGCAGTTCAGGTTTAGGGCCGGCTGTCCTCAAGTCTGCTGTTATCCAATCAGTGCCAAAGGTTGTCCTCGGCGGCCACCGCAACTGCCGGTCAGTCATTGACTCCATTACGTGAAGCGCCTGAGCCGTGATGAATAATTGGATTCTCCAAGGAACAGCATGCAATAGCGGCCCAAGCAGTGCTACAGGAGCTAAAATTGCGGCGTGCCAGCACACTAGTAGCCAGTCCAAGCTGCTTCCTCCCAAATCAAACTCCCCTCCTTCTCAAGCCGGATGTGACAGCCCCCCCTACCTTCGGCGCCAGACTAATGGATGTATCACACTGGCCTGGGCACTACCGCGACGTCAGGCTGTGTGAGAGCCGCGACGTGGGAATCAAAATGTAACATTGTTGCGCAGTTAGATTAACAGCAGCATCAAAGCTGCTACAAGACCCAAGCCTGCAGCAGGAACAGTGCGGCACCCCAGGTAGGGGCGAGCGCGCTGCCAGCTGCCACACTTTCACTCCATCACGATATAGTTTAGGCAGTGCTAGGGAGGCAGAGGTATTATGCAAATGCGTGACAATGCATTTCAGTGCGGTGATGCGAATCACCACACTGAAATGTGTTAGTGTCACACGTGATGCGTGATACTTGACAGGACTGAATCCTGCGAGTCTCAAACTCTTCTTTTAATTCTATCTACTGACCTCACAGAGTTTCAGCATTTTGCAACAGTTTTAATTGAAGAAATAAACATCAATGGCATACTCCCAGCCTGGTGTCTTTTGAGTGACACTTCATCGGGCGTGGAACAAGGCAGTTTTATTTCTGAAAATACTTTTTCAAAAATCCCTCCTCTTTCCTTTTAATTTGAAACTGCCTCTGACTATCAGAGTGTCTGTGATGTCCTAGACACGGCCTAGGATTGGGTGTCTTCCTACACCCATTCATTCATCCTTCTCGCTGGTCTGGCATGTCCATCCTCTACTACCTTTGATTTGGATCAACTTCTCACTGCCATCTACCATTACTAGTGACAGTACTATCCGGAAAGCTGTCGAAATGCAAGCTGACTTTCATCCTTGGACTCTCAGGTGGCTCGTCTGTCACAACTGTGTCTGGCCGTCCCGGTGTGCCCGCCAGCTGGTAGACCGTCTCTTGCACACCCTCATCTCTACCCGAAAACCACACCTTTTATCTAATTCTAGATTTTGTCTTTGGACATCTTGATGTTCTTGGTGTACTGGTTCCAATACTCTTTTTGTGAACACATGTTATAGCATCATTCTGCGGCCCCTTAGGAGTCCACTTGTGGAGTGGTGTGGCTCACTGGTTAGAGGCGGCAGACCTGTAAGCAGAGAACGGCCCGGGCCCGGGACCCAATTCCCGACGCGGCAGGGTCGTGGACCAGGGTCAGCGGACTCGATAATTCTCGCCTCGGTGCCTACTCTAACCAGGGATCACACTCGGCAACTCTGGGCATTAGCTTGCCTCATCTCCACAAGGCCCCCCACAGACGCCGGGGATGCCTGGTTTCACCCTGGAGATACCCAGAAAGGGACCATCTCACAGGGAAAACCAGGACGAGTTCCCCAGCGGTCTTCAGCGCCAGGATACTCCTTGGAGTCGCAGTGCGCTTTACAAGTACACCCACATTTACACTTATTGTTGTGCTCAAGTCTTCTCTTATTCATCGGGGGCGCTAGAAAGCCCACGGCAAGAAGGCCACACCCTAGTGTAGTTCCGCTGGCCGAGATAATTAATCATCAGTTTATCCTTAGGAGCAACTGCCCTCCAGATACGCACAGGAGGGCATGCGACCCCTAAGGGTGCCGAGGGTCATTTTTTTCTATATGTAGACTGGGTTTCTCATATATTTGACATATTATGTTGTATCATCTGCTGCAATGGTCTTTTATTTCATCTCTATATTTTGTTCTTCAAGGATCAACTCCCAAAACTGGACTCTCTTCTGGGTGAGACAATATCAACTCCACATATCTTCGTCAGGGCCATTACATGGATTCCCTTGCAGAATCTTTAGCGATGCCAATCCTGCCATAAACAGGGCGCGACAACCAGCACAATGACTCAACATCTGTCGCAGATGTGGGCCCGACCAAAGCTTTAACGCAGAGTAGCCAGTTGATCCTTCCCCCATGAATGCTTGCCACTTCTCCACCTCTAACTTAGGTGGGAAGACCGTGGGGTCGATGGTGCGGAGCCGCATTGATGTATATGGGATTCCCGCTCTTCCAAACTCTACATGAGACCCAGGCTGGGTCCAGGGCGCATTCAGAAGGGGCTACGGGCAAATAATCAACCGTCCTCTGACCACATTATTAAAAAGCAAATGATCCCCTGAAAAAAGATGACATTAAGGGAAACAACGTCTGTTGAGTGGAAGCTCAGATAAATATATCAGTAGGTAGGGAATTATAGGTTGTGATTTAAAACTTTAATATGATAACTGTGGCAAGGTGGAAAACCACTACTGTTGTTTGACAGTAATTACCAATAACACTACAAATGGCAGAATCAAGTACAGAGCTGATGGCACCAAATAGGACACCAATCATATGAGTGGCAGGGTATTCTAAAAAAAAAAGATAAAACGTCAAGATAAAAACAAGAATAACACTGAGACGTTCCATGCAATGATAGGCTGCAGTACAACATTGAAGTATACACAACAGTGATGGATGGAATGCTTGAATTAATGTCAGACACTTCCAATTACTTGGGGCCGCATCCCAGTCCATTGTTATTCTGCTCCAATGGGAACCGTCCAGCTGGAAGTGCCAAAGCACGACTTGTCCCCAATTTACTCGAGAGCAAGTTAGTGGATCCACACTGTATTTTACTCGTCACAATACATACATTAGACATACGAATACAGGGAAACACAAAATTATAGATTGACATACACAAGATATTGTTTCCTCGTTACATCACAAATATGTGCCCAAACCAGGAACTTTTCATCAAGCTACCAAGAATGTGGTTTAGTTGACCAGGTACTAAACCTTCCACCTGATTCATATGAAGGTCAAGAGTCAATGTTTGAGGTTCCATTGAAAATGCCTCTCGGTAGTGAGAGATCATTTGATCTCGATAAAATGGTACTTTGTGAGCCCTGAGATTTTGACACAATCAAGCTGGACTTAACCAAGGTTATTTAGTTGAGGGCCCGGTCGCTTTGAACAGCGAACTTTGCTGCCAAATAGTTCTGCAAACCAATACAAGATGAATCCACCGCACCCATTCTGTAATATTAGCAGAGGGTTTCAGATGCCTTCGACACTTAGGTGTGTGCAGGGACAACTCTCAGAGTTAGACTGACTTGGGAAGGACAGGTATATTTCAGTTGGGGGCAGTGGTTACTTTAGATCATCCACTCTGGGGTGATATTGATAGACTAATATCCACCAATACCAGCTCCGCAAACACGTTGAGATCAAACATGACTCCAGATCACCCCTTCCTGGTAAACTGATTCAGGATGAGACTGAGTATAGACTCAGAATCTGAGTCAATTCATGTTGGAACTCCGCAGATACGCATCCTGTCATATAACTGAGCTGGCCTTACGCCAAACCTTAATGACCCCTGCTAGGGGAAGCTTGACGCGTTCCAAAAATTGATTTTTCGAGAGACCTGGTCAACTAAACCTCTATTTGGATAGGATTCCTGAATAGTAACACTGAGACCTTCCGCTCCATGCAAAATTCAACATCTGCCCATTAATTTGCAGGATCAGATTGGACTCCTGATAACCCTCCCGTCAGGTCAATCTGTCAAATTTATGTTTACAACTGGACAGATGCTTGCTATAGGGATCCCCGAGTTACTTAATGAGTATTTGGAGGTAAATCTGTCCCCTAGCAACCTTCTTCGAACAGGGGACTTTAACACTTCCTTTGAGCCCCTGGACAATGTATACTCTGTTTCTGGGCTAGAAGAATCGAAATGAGGTGTTTCCGCACTTGGGTCTACGACTACAGCTCGTTGGTCTGTTGTATTCTCCAACTAATGGCTCTGGCATTGTCTGACATTGTCAAGGGGGCCAGTCTGAGCTGTGTACGCTTGTGGAGGTGGGGGCACGCCCTGCGACACATTCCGTGACTGTAGCTGATGGTGGGGAACATGGTCTAAAAATCATTACATGCAATGTGAATGGGTTGGAGATAAGATCAAAGGGGGTGGTCGCACAGTACATCGAACGCATAGCCCCCGACATCGTCTTCCTGCAGGAGACTCACTTGATGGGGGGGGGAGTGTTGCTTTCTTGGGCAGAAACAATATGTACGCTTGATACAGCTTGGTACACTTGTCGGTGCTCCTTTAACGCCGGTGGGACGCGGCAGCGAACCCTAACAGTGCAGTGGGTGTTCGCAGGGAAACGTGATCGATTGACACGGTGACCCGGACATGAGGTGTGCTGGTATGTTGGCACATTGCCACCTCAAGGTGTCGCATTGAAAGACACAATGAAATGAATGAAAGGATACACCCCTACATGCCCTGATGAAGTTGCGCCATTTAATAGCAACAAAACAATTGAACAGTAGGTTGGTTAAAACATAAACCAATTTTAGTTTGATAGGCTCACAGCCCAGAATAAAGGTCATAGTGGCTCAGTGAGCTTCTCAATTTTATTATTGAGAATCACGTTTGTTTTGTTTTCTCACGAGGGGTGTGGATGTAGACTTGTGCACAAATGGAAATTATAATTTTTTGTTCCTGTGGAGTGAATTGATGTGTGGACTGCACGTTCTGTTTCTTTCCTTTCTTCTTCATTTCATGAGTGAGAGAGAGTTACCGATGATGATAAGTAAATCATCAGCCAGCAACCCCTTGTGGCGGATCTTCCGTGAGGTGCTCTCTCTCGCTCCTCACATTTTTCTCACTGGATGGAATGTGGGGTTTGATGGTGGTAACTTGGTGGCAATACATGTTTTTTAGAAATTGGACACAGTGACATTTCTGGATAAATGAATTTTTTAGAAAAGGGAAACAAGAAAAGTTGATGTTCCCACAGAGTCACTTTCATAGATGTTATGTCCAGTAGGAGGAGCCTCTGGTTGTATAAATACACTTGGGGTTCACACAAGGGTCCAGCTGTTTGGCTATTTTGGCATCAAAAAGCCCCCCTATTTAGGATCAGCAGGACTTGGGCAAACACCATGGGGATAGTCCTTGGGGTTCTTTGCACCTCAGCATTTACAATTGGATTCCCTAGACAAAATTGGCCCCATTCTGTCGGAGGCAGGTGATACACTCCCGTTCCTAAGTGGGGACTTTAACAACACCATGATGGCGGACTCAGACAGGTCCCAGGCGGCGTCTAACTCGGACCCCCAACACACATTATCACAATTTACCCAGGCGAAGGGCCGTACTGATCTTCAGAAGCTCTGCCACCCTTCATTGCGGGATTTCTCTTTTTACTGTGGGGCGAGAGGGAGGTTCTCTAGGTTGGACTACATATTTATGTCAGTGAGCAATCATCCGGTCATTAAAGGAGCTGAGTATCTTGCTGGAGGTATTTTGGAACACTCACCCCTGTTGGTTACTCTGGGTGAGATGGGTGACGGGCGGCAGCAGCTCTGGAGATTTAGTGCTCGGGAGCTGCCGGACTTAGAGACCCTTAGGCAACTCAGACTGGACTCTGAGATCTATTTTGAAGAGAACAGGGACTTGGTCGACTCCCCCACCATTATCTGGGAGGCCTTCAAACACACCCTTGTGACACAATTCAGAAGCTGCTCGTCCATGAGAGACACACTGCAACGGAAATATTGCTGACTCTAGAGAAGACGGTCCTAGACCTTGAACAGAGGGCCATCATGCTGGCTGATGTGGCTGCCCTCTGGCAGCTGAGTGAGGCCAGGGAGGAATATCGTAATGTAACAGTTTGAAGGCCAGAAGCCATTATCTGGCGACACAGAAAAGGCTATATGATGAGGGGAAAAGGCAGGCTGTCTCCTGGCCTGGTTAAGCTGCAGAGAGGAGGGACCAAGATGGGTGGGAGAATCTGTCACCCCAACAGGAGAGACGGTGACCACCAGTGGAGACATTGCCCGTGAGTTTGCTGTTCATTACCTGGAGCTGTACGCTGCCCAAGCACAGGTGCCTGATCAGGAGACAGGGAGCTTCCTGGCAGCGCTCCCTCTCCCGCCGATGTTGCGGAAGGATGTGGAGGTGCAGGAGGCAAAATTCATGTTAGAGGAGATGTCAGGGGACCTTGTGGCAAAGCAGAGTGGCAAAGTCCCGGGGCCCAATGGGCTTCCCAAAGAATTGTCGGGTTGGTGGGCGCTCACCTGTACGACTGTTTGAGGACTCACGCGAAAGGCGGCGATTACCTCTGGACCTTCGCCATGTCATTACTGCTGTACTTTACGGGGAGGGCAAGCCCAGGGTGGAATGCAGGTCGTACCAACCATTCTCACTTCTTAATATTAAGACTAAATTACTGGCGGCTAAGCTTGGCCATAAAGCTGAATACCATCATCACGTCTCTTGTCTACCCGGGCAGAACACGTTTATGCCCCATAGGTCCACTCGGTGGAACTTGAGGAGGCTGTTCTACTGGTGTGATGCAGTTGGGGAGGTGTCAGCCCCAGCACCCCCCCCCCAAGTCATTGTTTCCGTCGATACAGAGAAAGCATTCAACTCAATCCATTGGCCGTATTTGAGGATGGACAGATTGCAGAACAATGTCATACATTCACCCCAGTACAGAGATTTGGGTATAAATCCATCGTTATTTTGCACACCATGCCATTCCAGTTTGGACCCAGCCATATGCAAATCATTCTTGACCCTGTGCCTCATGGGAACAGTCCAGGCCGAACTGCCAGGCCAGGTCCTCCCTGGACTGAAAACAAGCATCAGCCAGGATAGCTTGACTCCAGTGGCATGGAGAGCACGCGACCCACGTCTGGGCATACCCATCCCACTCAAGGTGACAAAAGCAAAAAGAACAATTGATGGACAGAATGCAGAGCAATGTCATACATTCACCCCGTTTTTTTTCTCACCACACCACCCCAGTTCAGACATGGCCATATGCAAATCAGCCTTGACCCAGTGCCTCATGGGAACAGTCCAGACAGAACTTTTTGAGGATGGCCCTGAGTCGTTTTGGGTTTGGACTCCTTTTTTGAAGTTCGGTGTCCCTCCTGTATACGGACCCTATGGCAGTGGTGTGGGTTAATGGGGAGATTTCAGAGTCCTTTCTGTTGGTGATAGGAACACTGCAGGGATGTAAATTATCCCCGTTCTATTTGCCTTCTGTATCTAGCCCCTGGCAGCAGGGTTACGGGTTGACCAAGAGAGGGAGTGTGGGGTCGTCCGAGCGGACTGGAATCCGGACGTGATTTTCCTGTACACAATTAATGTCTGGAGCACAAACCATTCTTTTTGTAAGTCCATTCAAAATCTAGTTTGATGGAAAAAAACTGATTTATCCAAATGTTCATGCATATAAAACATACCAAATAAAATGTCCTTTATTTGTAATAAGTATGTGATGCAAAGGTATCAAATAAGACAAGCAAATAGATGGAACATGTATGACAACAGGAATGAATCTGTTCCCAATACAGGGTGGTGATAGCAACATGTAATCACAAACAAAATTATCCAGGTATGTCCAATACAGCCAACGCGTGTTTCATCTTGAATAATAATTTGTCATGGAAAACAAATGCAGAGCATAATAATTCTATAGACAAAAGTTTCAATAGTCCGGTAAAGTGATGAGTTGGGTTTGAGTAGAGGCAGGTAAGTCTCTAACCTTCGCAATCAAGAAATGTGGGATTGATTAAAAATTCAGAGGCCATCAACGTGTATGAAGCAATGTGTTAATAAACAAAGTACATAGAACCCCCTTGATAAGGAGTTATGTCTCTAGGGGCAGGAACCATGTCCAAGAGAAGCCGCAGTTACAAGAACGCCCAAAAAACTGCTCCTTTGACACTACTAACCACAGACTCCTCACCAATCACAAAGCAATGCCCCCACCAAGGACTTGGGTCTGAGGATTGGACTCTACACCAGGACATCAGGCAGAAATATTCAGGCAAAATCTCTGTGGACTCATGGCTGGATGCTGTGGTGGCTGGTGGAAAGTATGGACAGATGCCAAAGTTTCCACGTGGGAGATGTCCACAATACGAACACCATAGGTCAGGGTTGTAGTAGCAGCTTTCACCTTGGGGTATTGAGCCTCAAGGTCCTGCAGGGAATCCTCTGTGTCCAACGTATAACAGTTTGATGCACAGGAGGATCATCTGGGACCAAGTCAATTTCTAGACTGCCTTTCCTTTCAAAAAAGGTGATGGCAACAAAAAAGTCCTCCGCAAGGTACTCTAGTCCTATCAGTGTAGAGGAGAAAAACAGACTGTCCCTCAAGCGCTCAAGCGGTGTAACCTCTCCTCCTCCTCAGAAGGGTGAGCGCAGCAAAGAATGCAGGAAGCGTGATTCACTGTCACACACAGACAAGTGACACCACTTTTGGAAGAAAGAATGCACATGTCCTAAACGTCACTGTGTACTGACAAAGCCCGCCGACACAGGGGCAGAGGGGAATGCAATGAGAAGCAGAGTCTTTACGAGTCAAGCGTCTCAGAGCACAACCATAAAGAGGCTCTAAGGAGTCTCAGGGCACAGCTGTAAAGAGGCTCTAAGGAGACTCAGGCCTCAGCAATAGAGAGGCTAGAAGGAGTCTCAGGGCACTCAGTCTCTTTGTACTGATCATGCCCTAACAAAGGGGCTTGTGATGAGGCTGTATTAACACAATCTGTTTATACTGAGCATGCCCTAACAAAGGGCTTGTACTGAGCATGTATTAACACAGTCTGTTTGTACTGAGCATGCCCTAACAAAGGGCTTGTACTGAGCATGTATTAACAGAGAGTGTTTGCACAGAGCATGTACTAACAAAAGGTGGAACAAGAAATTCTAACAGAGCAGTAGGGGTTTGTACGAAGCATGGCCAGAAGTTGGTACTCAAGTTTCTAACCAAGCATGTCCTCACAAAAGTAGGGTGACCAGGCGTCCCAGATTTGCCCGGACAGTCCCGGGTTTTCAACAGTTGTCCCGGCGGATTTCAGTAAAAGTGGCTCATGTGCCGGTTTAAGGTCTCACCTAGCGTTGCAGCGCATGAGCTCGGCAAGATTTATTGTCAACGAGGAGTTTGAGAAAAGGGCTTGAAGCTCCCCCCCTTATTTCCATTGGCTGGCGTCACCGTTTATGGTAAACGTGGGCTGCCATTAGAAATTAGCTATTTGGGTTGCCTCCCTTTCGCTTTTTGGTCCGGCCCAACCGGACTGGATCGTCTGCTTTCCTTCTGTCGTAAAGGTATTTCTTATCTTTGTGGGCCTGTACTCGATGCTTTTGCCTCACAACACGCGCATGGCGCGCTTTTGCTTTCCCACCTTCCCCCCGTCCTTTGTGTTGCGGTCATGTCTAAAATCATGTCATGAGACAGGGCGCCGCATGTTTATTTTTTATTGCGCTTTTGCTTTCCCTCCTTTCCGCCGGACTTTGTGTTGCCGTTATGTCTAAAATCATGTCATGAGACAGGGCGCCTCTGTTTATTTTTCCATCGCGCTTTCACTTAAAGTGAAAGCGCGACGGAAAAATAAACAGCGGCTGTGGCTGTGAGCGCGTTTGCATACCTCATCGCATGCATCTTTGTCTCCTTCTTTATGATTCACAATCTGCAATTTAAATGCAAAGCAATCCCCCTCCCCCTAGTATGCCACAGGGCTTTGTCAGGGCACTTGCCTCTACTTAGGGAATAGCTGCGTGCGCACCATATGCGGGCGCCCTCCTCAGGCGTCCTCAAGCTTTCCCCGTGTAAGCTATAGGTAATTCTTTCACTAGTTAATAAAAATAACAGCAAGAATTAAGTGATGTCAGGGAGATAGCTAAAAACATCCCGTTATTAAATTATAGCGGAGTATCGATCCGCCGTGACCTACAAGCTGGCGATCGATCGAAGGAAGGGCTCTGAGACAGAGACGCTGTACACATCCATTAATAGCCATAATGGCAGCAAATAAGCAATCTCCAGTGGGGCCAGGCACACTATCCATTTTCTTTCATCATTGTTTTTTGGTCTCGCCTGGCGTTAGCAGTGCGCATGCGCTGCACTCGTCATGCGAGGGCCTTTTGAAACCAATACGGATTCCAAAGCGTTCATGCGGACGGACAGAAGATGTGCATGCGCGGCGTTTCTTGGGCATTACATGTGACATCAGCGTGCGCACCTTTCGTGACTCGCTCCCTCATCCGCACAAAGTTTCTTTGTTTCTTGGGGATTACACATTACATCACCTGTCACCGCACAAAAAAAATTCAACAAGAACTGCTAGTGAATGTTAAGGTCTGCACATTTCCTGAAAGTAGGTATAAGTGTGCTTGCACAGGTGTTTGCTGGCTCAAATGTGTCTCCTTATGAATAAACAATGTTTGTGTCTAGTTTCCTGTGATCGATTACACGCCCTCTCAGTCTTTCGGCTGTTCTCTTTCTTTCCTGCATTACTTCTCATTTAATTTTCATTCACGACCTCTTTCTCTCTCATTCTGCATCTCTTTTATCAACACTCTCTCTCTCCCCCTTGGTCAATGATTCCTGTCTACGTTTCTTACATTCTCTCTGCCCGGCTTCTGCTCTCCTCAAATCCACCTCTCTCAATGTTCCTCTCTTTCTCTTGCACAATGTCTCTCCTCCCTCCCGTATATGTCTCACCTATCATCTCGTCTTCAAGTGCGTGCTCTCTCTTTCCATCTTGCTGTTTTATAACCCCCATTACGTTTCTTTCTGTCTCCCAACCTTCCTCGCTCCCTTTTCTTTTTCCTCGCTTCTCAACGCTCCCACACTATCAGCCTCTCTCACCTCCTGTCTCTCTCTCCTAGATGTCTCTGTCACTCCCTCTCGCTCCCTATTTTATTTTTGCTTTTTCAATCTCCGCTCTGTCTTTTCCTGCTCTCACTTGCTTTTTTATCTCCATCCTTCTCTCTCTCTCTCTCGCCAGCCTCTCACTCTTACCCTCTCTCCCTTTCTCTTTTTCGCATTCATACTCTTTAACTCTTTATCGTTTTCTTGTTATCTTTTTCTCGCTCGCTTTCTTCTTCCTTTTACATCTTCTCTCCCATCTCACCGTCTTTCTCTCTGGCTCCATCCCCCTCTTAATCTATCTCCCTCTCTCTATTACTCTATGGCTTTAGCTATCTTCTCTCCTCGTGGTTCCTCACTTACCACCACCTCTCTCTCTCCTCTTATTTGCCCTATTCAGCCTCTCTCTCTCCCTCTGCGTTCCTCTCTCCTTAGGATATCCTGTCTCTTACTCTCCTCTCACCTCCTTACTCTTCCTCCTATATTCCTGTGTCTGCCATTTCTCTCTCACTCTCACTTTCTTGCGCAGCCCATCTCTCTCTGTCTCCAGCGCTCTCTGCAGCCTGTCTCTCCCTCTCTTTACCTCCTCTCTCCCCCGGGTTCCCCATCCGACCCACCCAGCCCGGCAGTCGCCTCAGCAGATCCCACAGGTTGTTTTCCTAGAAATCGCAACCATTCTGCACAGCACCTGCTCCCCTCACAAAGATTTAAATTTCGCTTATGAATTACCATACACTGGTTACCTGGTAACTACATGCAAGCCAGGCTAAGAATATGCCAGCTTTTTGTATTCTCATTAATAAAAATCCCACTCTCACACGGCTGAAGACGGCTGAAATGCCAGAAACCGGTCCCAGGATACTTATTTCCGGTCCAGGGAAGGCATGGCTTGGCAGTTCGGGCTGGACTCTTCCCATGAGGCACAGGGTCAGACTGATTTGCATATGGCCATGTCGGAACTGGGGTGGCAGAGTGGGCTAAAGAACGGTGATGGATTAAACCCAGATCTTTTGACTGGGTGTGAGTGTTTGATTGGTTCAGATGCTCCATCCATCACCACCCCCTTTTGTACCACTCTCACACAGCAGCATGACTTTGGTTCACTGCAGCTTCTCTAAACGCCTTCTGAGAATCCCCCGACTCCGTATTTAATTACAGATGATCAGGAAAGCTTGAACAGTGCGGCTCTCTAATCTGTCTCACTAAAAGCAACGCGCAAAATATCGGCGCCCGCAAAGTTCCACTTTTAATAACAAACCGGACATCTTCTGCTTTCGGAGACCTGCAATCTATGCTGGAAGCGTAAATATTAATAACACCCCAGCAGCATGCTGCTTTTTGAGACAGGAGTTCTATGCGGAAAGCGTAAATAATATTAATGACCCGACTGTTGAGTGAGCTCATAGATACCAACATTTTAGGACCGGGACGTGGGAGATTTAAAATAAAATATCGGGAGAATGAAAATTCTCCATTGACTTCTATTGTAGAATATGCAATTTCAGGCGGGAGACAGCTCAAATAAAGCCATTTTTGGCTTGAAACATCGGTAGTCTCCCACCTGAATCGAGTCTATTGGCATGTATGCGTGAGCTCTATGCTAGCAGCGTAAATAACAAGCATTGAAAATGCAATAGGTCTCGCCTTTCATTAAGTTAAAGCCATTTGCTTTGCTATAGAAACAATACCATTAGCAAAGCAAATGGCTTTAGACCTCTTGCATTTTCAATGCTTGTTTGAGAGGGTAAACTGAAAACAGCGAGAGACACTTTTTTTTATGTCTTCCAAAGCAAGGCTAGTAAGCAGCTGTTATGAGTAAGCCATGTAAAGATGATGCTGGTTTTAAATGACAATGTATGTGTGTTCCTAGTCCCTCTTCTGTGTTTCTCTTGGGTCGAGGGCGGCCATGTTGAGCCGCGTCATCGATGTAAATGTGTAGTCCTTCCTCTATTTTTGCGAACTATCGTGAGCTTAAGAAAGCGGCTTGTACTGCGCATGGTCAAGAGACCAAGTATGTATAACCAGACGTTTGTACTGCGCATGCCCAGGAGTATGTGCACTAGTTTCTAATCGAGGAGATTTGCATGGGCTTCTACTGCGCATGCCCAGAACTATGTTGATGTGTAGTGCGCATGCTCGGGAGGTTGTGCACAAGTTTGCCCCGAGCATGCGCAGATCACCTCACATCCTGGAAGAGCTCCTTCACTGACCATGAGCTGACAGCTTCCTCCCGGCCGTGTTCGCAGCTCCCTCGCGGCCGGAAGTGGATCCTGGGCAGACCCGACGTGTGACCTGTGCAGGAGGCGGTGTGTGGCCCCGGGCCCCTGGCTGCAGTGAACCCCCAGGGTAGGTCCATGGTTGTTCCTCTGTGCCTGCCTGGGGGCTCCCCCTTTCCCTGCTCCTTCCTGGGGGTGCTGCTCATACTGCCTCCTTATGCTCAGTTCTCTCGGTGCTCCCTTCTCTCCAGGCACTTTATACTGCACTGGGCGTACATTGGTGTTTTCCTCTCTCATTGCAGGTTCTGTGTTTGTTCTTCTTCAGTGCTGTTGCTCTGTGCTTGCCTGGGGGCTTTGTGCTGTTTTCTGGTCTGTTCTGTTTTCCTCTCTGTGCTGTGCTGTTTTCCTGTCTGTGCTGTTTTCCTGTCTGTGCTGTTTTCCTGTCTGTACTGTTTTCCTGTCTGTGCTGTTTTCCTGTCTGTGCTGTTTTCCTGTCTGTGCTGTTTTCCTGTCTGTGCTGTTTTCCTCTCTGTGCTGTTTTCCTGTCTGTGCTGTTTTCCTGTCTGTGCTGTTTTCCTGTCTGTGCTGTGCTGTTTTCTGTCCTGTGCTGTTTTCTTCTCTGTGCTGTTTTCTTCTCTGTGCTGTTTTCTTCTCTGTGCTGTTTTCTTCTCTGTGCTGTTTTCTTCTCTGTGCTGTTTTCCTGTCTGTGCTGTTTTCCTGTCTGTGCTGTTTTCCTGTCTGTGCTGTTTTCCTGTCTGTTCTGTTTTCCTGTCTGTGCTGTTTTCCTGTCTGTGCTGTTTTCCTGTCTGTGCTGTTTTCCTGTCTGTGCTGTTTTCCTGTCTGTGCTGTTTTCTTATCTGTGCTGTTTTCTTCTCTGTGCTGTTTTCTTCTCTGTGCTGTTTTCCTCTCTGTGCTGTTTTCCTCTCTGTGCTGTTTTCCTCTCTGTGCTGTTTTCCTCTCGGTGCTGTTTTCCTCTCTGTGCTGTTTTCTTCTCTGTGCTGTTTTCCTCTCTGTGCTGTTTTCCTGTCTGTTCTGTTTTCCTGTCTGTGCTGTTTTCCTCTCTGTGCTGTGCTGTTTTCTGTCCTGTGCTGTTTTCTTCTCTGTGCTGTTTTCTTCTCTGTGCTGTTTTCCTGTCTGTTCTATTTTCCTGTCTGTGCTGTTTTCCTCTCTGTGCTGTGCTGTTTTCTGTCCTGTGCTGTTTTCTTCTCTGTGCTGTTTTCCTCTCTGTGCTGTTTTCTTCTCTGTGCTGTTTTCTTCTCTGTGCTGTTTTCCTCTCTGTGCTGTTTTCCTCTCTGTGCTGTTTTCCTCTCTGTTCTGTGCGGTTTTCCTCTCTGTTCTGTGCTGTTTTCCTCTCTGTGCTGTTTTCCTTTCTGTGCTGTTTGTGTTTGTAATTCTTCTGTCTTTCTTCTTGGTGCCCTTTATACTGCACGTACTTGGGTGCTTTCCTCTTTGTGTGCTGTTTCTGCACGTGGGTCTGTGCTGTCTCCTGTGTGTGCTGTTTATACTGCACTGTGCGCTCCTTGGTGCCTCCCCCTTGCTGTACTGTTTGTGCATGTGAGGTTGTGCTCTTTCCTGTGGGTGCTCTCTATACTGCAGTGAACGTGCATCGGTGCTTGGCTCTCTCAGTGCTGTTTATGTTTTTTAGTCTGTGCTCTTTCCTGTGTATGCTGTTTATACTGCACTGTGTTGTCCTGCAGTGCGCATGCATCGGTGCTTGGCTCTCTCAGTGCTGTTTATGTTTTTTAGTCTGTGCTCTTTCCTGTGTGTGCTGTTTATACTGCACTGTGTTGTCCTGCAGTGTGCATGCATCGGTGCTTGGCTCTCTCAGTGCTGTTTATGTTTTTTAGTCTGTGGTCTTTCCTATGTGCGCTGTTTATACTGCACTGTTTTGTCCTGCAGTGAGCATGCATCAGCGCTTAGCTCTCTCAGTGCTGTTTGCGAGTCTGTTGTCTTCTCCCTGTGTGCATTTTCTACTGCAGTGTGTGGGTTCAACTGTTCTGCTTATGGCTCTATGGGCCGAATGTATCAAGCCTTTTTGCATTCACAAACTAATCTGCCCGTTTGCAGACACAAAAATTAATTTTCCGATGTAGCAAACCTAAGTTTGCGATTCGGTAACCTGTTACCGAATCGCAAAACGGAGTTGCGATTCGGTATTGGGAAGGGGCGTGTTTAGGGCGTCCCTTCCTAATATCGAATCGGTATGTATGAATGTTTTGTGGCTGCAATTCTGGTCGCAAAACATTCGCATGTTACCACCTACTTCAAGAAGGTGATAACCCATTCGCAAATAAGAAGGGGTCCCCAAGGGACCCCTTCCCTTTGTGAATGTTTGTAAAACCATTTTTAAGAGCAGGCAGTGGTCCCATGGAATGCTCTTAAAAAAAAATTAAAAGAAAACTTCATTTTTCGTTTTGTAAAGCATCTTGTTTTCCTTTAAGGAAAACGGGCTGTTTACGAAAAAAAGATTGCTTTATTTAAAAGCAATTACGAACATGGTGGTCTGCTGATCTCAGCAGGCCACCATCCCCGTGATTTTTGCAATTCCTAGGGGGTCGCAAATTGCGACCTACCTCATCAATATTCATGAGGTAGGTCATTTGCAACACCCTATGAATCGCAAAAGGTGTACTGCACACCTTCATACATTGCATTTTGTAATTCCCTAATTGCGAATCCTTGTGATTCGCAATTAGGGAGTCGCAAAATCCTTTCTTGAAACATCTGGCCCTATGTTCTTTTCTCTATGATGTTTATACTGCACTGTGCTTTCTTGGCTGCTTTCCTTTCTCTGTACTGTCTGTGGGTCTGTTCTGGTTCCATTGTGTGCTGTTTCTACTGCATTCTGCTTTCCTAAGTTCTTTCTCCTCTCTCTGCTGTTTGTGGTTTTGGTCTGTGCTGTTTACCTCTGGTAACCGGGGGTGACCGGCCCGGTCACCCCCACGCACCTCGCACACTCCTCGTGAGTGCGTCCAGGCTGCCCCTTGCTCCTTCTAGTGCCGCCGCTGCCCGCAGCCGGGACCCTGCCAGCTGTGACCCTGTGACCCGCTGATTGCTGCCCTTGCCCCGCCTGCGCCGCGCTGTTATCGCGCTCCATCTGTCTCCCCCTGTGCTTCGGCTCCTGGTAAGATTGTACCTCTGTGACTCCGTCGCTGTTTCCCCCGGCGTACTGTTAGCCCCCTGTTTTATTTTCTGTATCCCCGTTCTGGTTAGTACTGTAGTTTTGTCAGCCCCCTGTTTTATTTTTGTATCACCGTTCTGTTTAGTACTGTAATATTGTCCCCCTGTGTTTTCGGCGCCCCCGGCCCCTGCCGCGCTTCCCGCCACCTCCCCGCTCCCCGCCCCTCTCCTCTGCAGCCCTCCCCATTCACCGCCCCACTCCCCGCCTCCCAGCTGCCCCTCCCTCGCTCCGCCTCCCAGCTGCCCCTCCCTCGCTCCGCCCCCCCACTCTCCACATATGGCAGAGTGGCCTACGCGCAGCGGGCGCGCCCCCTGCGCGCCGAAGGTGCGCCAAAGGTAAGCCCGTCTGCGCCTGGACCGCGCCCAGCGCCAGGACCCCTGGCCCCCACAGCCGGAAGCCGACCCGCCGGACCTACAACGCCACCGAACTCAACGCACTCAACACCGGCCGATCCCCGGGGTGCTACCGAGCAACACCGAGACGCACCCACGGACCCTTCAGCTGCCACTCCTGCAAGTTCACATGCAACCGGACCCACGCCACACCAGCACCCACCAAGCCGAACACCAGCAGCACCCACCTAAAGTGCATCCTGCTCAACACCCGCTCCGTCCACAGACACGCCGTCGAACTCTGGAATCTGCTCGACACCACAGCCCCGGACGTCGCCTTCCTCACGGAAACCTGGATGAACGCCTCCTCAGCGCCCGACATCGCCATCGCCATCCCAGACGGCTACAAGATCATCCGGAGTGACCGCGTCAACCAGACCGGAGGAGGCATTGCCATCATCCACAGGAACACCATCCGCATCACGACCAACACCGCCGACACCCTCGCACCCGCCGAACACCTGCACTTCCAGATCCACGTCAACCCCAAGACCACCCTCAGAGGCACCCTCATCTACAGACCCCCGGGACCACGCACACAATTCAGCGAAGACATCGCCGACTTCATCAGCCCACACGCCCTCCCCTCCGCCGACTACATCCTCCTTGGGGACCTCAACTTCCACCTGGAGAACAACAACGACCGCAACACCACCCTGCTGGACAACCTCGCCAACCTCGGACTCAAGCAACTGGTGACCACCCCCACCGACTACGCCGGACACACACTCGACCCGGTCTTCTCCTCCAGCAAGGACATCGCCTTCAGCCACGCCACCGGACTCCACTGGACAGACCACAGCTGCGTCCACTTCAGCTTCAGAAGGACCACGCTCCACCATCACCAGCAACAGGCTCCCCGCAGAAGCTGGAACAAGGTCACGGCAGACCAGCTCGCTACTTCCCTGAGCAAGAACCCTCCCACCAGCACAACGAACCCCAGCCAAGCGGCCACCAACCTCACGAACCCCAGCCAAGCGGCCACCAACCTCACGAAATGGATCAGCGACTGCGCAGACGACCTGGCCCCTCTGAAGACCCCACCGAGCAGACCCGGCAGCAAGAAAGCCCCATGGTTTAACGACGAACTCAAGAGCTCCAAGAAGAACTGCAGAGCACTCGAGAAAACCTGGCGCAGAGACCCAACACCGGACAACATGACCGCCCTCAAGCTCGCCACCCGAAAACACCACCAACTGATCCACGCCACCAAGAAAACCGCATTCAAGGAACGACTGGACAACAACGCACACAACAGCAAGGAACTCTTCAACATCGTGAAAGAGCTCTCCAACCCCAACGCCTGAAACAACGACATTACCCCTTCGCAAGACCTCTGCAACTCCCTCGCCTCTTACTTCCACAACAAGATCGCGGACATACACAACAGCTTCAGCACTCAACCGACGCACGCCACAACGGAACCACCTCCCCCCACCACCACCCTCCGCGCCTGGACCCCGATCAGCACCGAAGACACCATCCGCACGATGAACTCCATCCACTCCGGATCTCCAACAGACCCCTGCCCTCACCACGTCTTCAACAAAGCCGACGCTGTCATCGCACCCCACCTGTGGGACATCATCAACACCTCCTTCAACACCGCTACCTTCCCGGAAAGCTGGAAGCACGCCGAACTCAGCGCTCTACTCAAGAAACCATCAGCCGACCCCACCGACCTCAAGAACTACCGCCCCATCTCGCTGCTCCCGTTTCCGGCAAAAATAATCGAGAAGACCGTCAACAAACAACTGGCCGCCTTCCTCGAGACGAACGGTTCCCTCGACCTCTCGCAGTCTGGCTTCCGGGCCAACCACAGCACCGAGACCGCCCTGATCGCAGCTACCGATGACATCCGAGCCCTGCTCGACAACGGAGAAACAGCGGCCCTCATCCTCCTGGACCTCTCCGCGGCCTTCGACACGGTCTGCCACCGTACCCTAGTACAGCGCCTCAGCAACGTCGGAATCCAGGAGAAGGCACTGGAGTGGATCATCTCCTTCCTCGCCGGAAGGATACAGAGAGTCCGCCTCCCCCGTTCAGATCGGAGGCCACCGAAGTCATCTGCGGCGTTCCTCAAGGCTCCTCGCTCAGCCCAACACTCTTCAACGTCTACATGAGCCCCCTCGCAGCCATCGCACGCCAGCACAACCTCAACATCATCTCCTACGCCGACGACACCCAGCTGATCCTCTCCCTCACCAACGACCCCGCCACCGCCAGAGCCAACCTGCACGAAGGGATGACAGACGTAGCCAAATGGATGTCGAACAGCAGCCTGAGACTGAACTCGGACAAGACGGAAGTCCTCATCCTGGGATCCTCACCCTCCGCCTGGGACGACTCCTGGTGGCCCCCCGCCCTGGGCAGCGCACCCAAACCAACAGACCACGCACGCAACCTGGGCTTCATCCTGGACTCCTCCCTCTCCATGACCTGACAAGTCAACGCCGTCTCCTCGTCATGCTTCAACATCCTGCGCATGCTACGTAAGATCTTCCGATGGATCCCCACCGAGACCAGGAAGACGGTCACCCAGGCCCTCGTCACCAGCCGTCTGGACTACGGCAACTCCCTCTACGCCGGAACCACCGCCAAACTCCAGAAGAGACTCCAGCGGATCCAGAACACCTCAGCACGACTCATCCTGAACATCCCCCGCCGCAGCCACATCTCTGGACACCTGAGAGACCTGCACTGGCTCCCGGTCAACAAAAGAATCACCTTCCGGCTCCTCACCCACGCACACAAAGCCCTACACAACCAAGGCCCAGGATACCTCAACAGCCGCCTCAACTTCTACGCTCCCAAACGCCAGCTTCGATCGACCAGCCACGCCCTCGCCACCGTCCCCCGCATCCGAAGAGCCACCACAGGAGGAAGGTCCTTCTCCTACCTGGCCGCCAAGACTTGGAACTCCCTCCCGACCCACCTCCGCCTGACCCAGGACCACCTTGCCTTCAGGAAGCAGCTCAAGACCTGGCTGTTCGAGCAGTAGCGGACCCCCTCCCCCCCAGCGCCTTGAGACCCTCCGGGTGAGTAGTGCGCTATATAAATGCCTTGATTGATTGATTGATTTACTGTACGTGCTACTTATACCGCACTATACATGCCTGTGTGGTTTCCTCTCACTGTACTCCGTGTTTGTGGTTCTGATCTTCCCTCTGTGTGCTGTTTATACTCTACTGTGTGTGCCTGCATGCTTTCTGCTCTTTCTGGCTCTGTGATGTTTCCTCTCTGTGCTGTTTATACTGTGCTTTGTTCCCTGGTGATTTCTTCTTGTTGTGCATGTGCATCTGTGCTCTACACCCACTATGCTTTGTATACTGCACTTTGCAGGCCTGGGTGCCTTCCTCTCTCTGTACTACTTGTGCTTGTGGGTTTTGTACTCGTGCCTCTGCGTGAATGCATTGGTGATTTCCTCTTGCTGTTCTGCTTGTGTCGGTGGGTCTCCGTTTGTGCTTTTAATAGGATGGGCTTTTGTGTCTGAGGTTTTTCCTCTATGTACTGTTTATGCAGCACCCTGCGTTCCATGGTGCTTTCCTCTATTTTTGCTGTTTGAGGATCTGTGCTCCTTTCTGCATGTGCTGTTAATACCACTCTGTGATTCCCTCCAGTTGTGTTATGTTATATTGATCTGTATGGCAAACTAATAACCCAAGAGGGTATCCAGTGTCTTGGGCAGGGTTGTAGGTTTGTGGACCCCAAGGTACTTATAGGAAGCTCCAGGAGGAGGCTCTGATGTGTTGAGAGAGGTTGTTCCATGTCTTGGGTGCAATGTAGGAGAATGAGCAAACTCCACTTTTGCTTTTGCGGATGCGTGGAATGAGTGCGAGTGTGAATGAGGTAGAGCTTAGATGTCTGGTGGGTTGGCTAAAGTGTAAGCAGCTGTTCAGGTTTTCTGGTCCTGTCTGTAGCTTTCCCTCTCTGTGTCCCACAGGGAGGTGAGGTTGTGTTTGTATAAGTTCTTACCTCTCTGTGCTGTTCGTTTGGGTGTGCAGAATGTGTGCATCTGGTCTTCTTCCTCTCTTTTTGATTTTTGTGTACATGGGTTTGTGCTCTTTCCTCTGTGATGATTATACCGCTCTCTGCTTTTCCTGGTGCTTACCTCTCTCTGTGCTGCTTGTGTATGTGGGACTGCACTCTTTTCTCTGTGCTGTTTATACCAAACTGCGTTCGTAGGTGTTTTCTCCTCTTTGTTTTTGTATTTGTGGAGCTGCACTTTTTTCCTTCTTTTCTGTCTGTCGGCCAGATGGAGGTGGGTTGTGTCTGTTTAGGTTTTACCTCTTTGTGCTGTTCGGTTGGTTGTGGAGAATGTGTGTATCTGGTCTCTTTCCTCTCTGTGCTGTTTGTATTTTTGAGGTTGTGCTTTTTCCTTTACTTGCTGTTTAAACTGCACTGTAACTTACCTGATGCTTTCCTCGGGCTATGTTGGCTATGCACTTGTCTATATGTGCTGGCTATACCACACTGCATTTGTATGTGCTTTCCTCTCTCTCTGCTGTTTGTGTATGTTGTCTGTACTCTTTCCTCTATGTGCTGTTTGTACTGCACTCTGCGTTCCCTGGCGCTTTCGTCTGTCTGCACGCTTTATGTATGTGAGTCTATGCTCATTTTTTCTATGTGCTCTTAATGCCACAATGTTAATTTGTGGGTGGTTTCATCTCCCTGTGCAGAGAGGCGCCTGTGTTTGTCGAGTGTGGAGAATGTGAGTACCTAGCCTCTTGTCTCCATTTGGTTTTCTTAAGGAAGGCAGATACTGTATGTGCGTACCGTCCTGAATATCTGTCCTGTTTATACTGAAGAAGCAGGAGGTGTGTCTGGCTTTCTTTCCACCTGAGCTCTTAACAGGGAAGGGACAGGGGAAGCTGTGGATCAGTGATAACCCTTTTACCTCTATGTTTTCCATAGGGAAGGACCACACTGTCTGGAATTGTGTTTCTTTTATAGGGTCACTGAAAAAGAGAGAGAGCAATGTCCCAGCAGGATTCAGAGGAGGTGAGTAACATACTGTAAACTGTTTGTGTTGGAATATGACCGAGCAACCAATGTAATATTTAAAACAATGCTATAATGTTGTAGCCAGAAACATGTATTTAGCATCTTTTTCTTTTACATCTATACATAAATACCCGATTTTTGGAGCAGCGGAAAGATGTCCTGTAGGTGGTGGAAATACTCTGATGGGGTGTGTTGGTTCAGGAGCTAGAGGACTAGAATGGATGCAGGGATCCATCCTTGGATATTAGCAGAGGGAGGGCTGCGCTGATATGGGGGCATTGTCTCGATGGCCCTTTTGACTAGGAGAGCCAGCACCTCCTCCTTTAGCAGCTGTAGATGATCTTGCCTGAAGACGTGGCCTTGAATAATAATAATAATAATACTGAAGTTTTATATAGCGCAATCAGCTACCTCGCAAGGAGGAGTCCCGTGCTTAGTGAGCTAGTGACACATACCAAGTAGTAAAAAAACACGGGGAGCTAAAATTATTGATTTAATAGCCACGTCTTCAGCTGTTACCTAAAGCAAGGCTCTGTATTAGCATTTCGAAGAGATAGTGGTAAGGCTTTCCACATTTTGGCTATTCTGGCGGAAAGCACTCTACCCCCAATCCGAGCCTTCGAGAAGCGTGGAACATGGAGCAAATTCTGAGTATTAGAGCGCAGGGACCGAGCCTGCTTATATCGGGGGAATCTTAATTTAAGATAAGTTGCGCATTTTCCCTGCAACGCGCGGTAGGCCAGGGTCAGGGCCTTAAATTCAACTCAAGTAGGACTGCAGCCAGGCCCGCACCTTCCCACCCAGGCCAATGTTTTCCAGTCTCTGTAGCAGCCTGGCGTGGTCAATCGTATCAAATGCTGCAGATAGATCCAAGAGCACCAGCATTGCTGATGCCCCTGAATCTAATGCCTATCTTACCGACTCCGCCACCTCTATGAGGGTCGTCTCTGTACTAAAACCCGGCCTGCACTCTGACCGAAGATGAATCTAATTTCTCTGTTGCTACAAGGGCAGAGAAGGTGTCATACACCTTTAAGATTTTATTGTCGAAGAAATTAGAAATGTCTTCGCACATAGCTGGTGTCGAGGTCACTTCAGTGTCAATAGCTCTTGGCTTAAAGAAGGATTGAACAACCTTAAATACTTCTTTACCCGAATGGTCCGCCTTATATATACAGGAAGCAATACATTGTCTTCTGGCCGTTTTTATTGATTTATGTAAGTTTTTCAAGTCATTTTTATAGCATGCCTTTGCTGCGTCACTGTACTTTGATCTCCATTGTCGTTCTAATCTCTTGCAGCTACTTTTTTCCTCTCGGAATGCCTCCAAAAATCACGGAGCTGATGGATTGTCTGCGCAATAGCATCATTTTGACTGGTGCGACGGCATCCACCACCAAGGCAATCCAATGGGTCAGTGCCAGGGCATCTATATTAGGATCTGAGGTAGGGAAAGGTGGGTCTATTTCTAAAATAGGACCCAAGGTTTCAGCCGTTAGGTTGTTCCACTTTCTCTACATAGTGGGCCGCTTACCTCTGGCCTGGCTTACTTTGGCCAGTCTGATTGAAAAAGGGATCAGGTAGTGATCTGACCAGACCAGGGGTCGAGGTGTTTCCATTGTCATTGCCTGAATATTGGAAAAAACGAAATCTAAAGTGTGGCCTGCCTTGTGTGTAGGACCTGATATCATTTGCAGTAGATTAGCAGCTGCTAACGATGAAATTAGCTGAGTTGCTTGAGGACAGTTGGGATAATTGACGTGAAAATTAAAGTCCCCAAGTGCCATGAAGTATGTATGAGCTAACGATTTTTGGACACTATAATTGCAGAGATCATAAGTGATATTTGCTGCGCAGTCCGTTGGCCTATAAATAAGCAGGCCTGATAAAGATACCATAGCATAGACTTGGAAGCAGAAGTTTAGCCCCTCGATTCCTTGTATGTCGAGGGGGCTAGAAGAGGTCAGTTCCCAAGATTCTTTAAAGATAATAGCCGTGGCACTAATTAGCCGTGACGGACCGGGCTGAATGTTTGGTGGACTGGTGTGGAATTCTAGGCATTCCACCAGCCATGCTCTCTGCCATGCTACTGAGAGCACCCATCTGTCAGTGGTAAATCTTTCCCGACGAAAAACCTCTGTCTTTCCCTGACAGTTGTTGTATGATTTGGGGGAATGGAAGGAGAGTCATTGCTTTGTGGCTCAGGCACCCTGGTTGGTGTTGCCTTGCACTTTGCCTTGGCTGTTGCACCAGTAAACACTTCCTGTGAAGGTCCTGGGGTGATAAGTCCAGAAGGGAGTTCTCCTGGTGCTGGTAGCCTTGTCATTCAGTGGCTGCTGGAGCTCTGGCCCCACTTCTGGTTTGTTGCTTGCTCTGGACGAAGTGTGTGCCGCATCCAAGGTGCATCTAATATTGGCGTTAGATAGAACTTTGCCTTCTGCTACTTCTGCTATCTCCTCTTTCTATGTGCATCAAGGAGGGGCTTGATTAGTACTGCATTTCCTCCCGAGGATGTCTGATATACTGGGAGGGCAAACCAACATAGTTGGGGATATGACTAAGTGTGGCTGCTGCGTGCCAGGCGCTTGCCACTGGTGTCAATTCTTTTACCCTCCTTCTCAGTTGGAGGGGCATCACCAGTTGCCTGAATTCAGGCACATGTTTGCTCTGTGTGATCAACAAGTGATTCTGGGGGGACTTGGCCCTGAATGTACACTGGGACATCAGGGGCTGACTCTGACCTCCTGTGGTTCCCTAAAATTCTCAGTAGCAGTTTTCATCATGCGTATAAGCATGGGTCGGTACTGTACTGATCGCTCGGTTTTTGACAAGGAGGAACTTATTCTCTTCTTGCACTACATGCATCTGCAGATTGTAGTGCTGGGTGACCCTCTGGATTATCTCATGATTAGCTATGGTCTGTCATGAGGTAGGGACGAATTAGCGGGGTTTGGGTCCTGGTCTGGGTCATCAATTGATCAACCTGATAGCCTTCCCAAGGGTCCCATGGAACTGAAGCCCAGTACCTTTTTCAGGTGAGTCTGAGGGCTCGATGCCCAGTTCCCTCTGCCTTGGCCTTGGCTTTTGAGGCAGAGAAGGCTGAGACTGACCTTCTTGCATCTGCAGCAGAGATTGGCTCTAGGTATAGAACTGGTCATTGGTTGTAAGAGCTTCTGGAGTGGACGCGCTGCCTCTTGCTGCTCAACATTAGAAGCCTCAGAGGACAGCACCTTTGGGCTTTCTCCCCCTGTGTAGCTAGAAAGCCTAATGGGCCTGCTTGTTCTTCCTGGTTGTTGAAATGTCCCAGAGATCTCCGAGCTCTAGAATGATGGTTGGCACAGTATGCTGTGATGAGCACAACGCCTCTCTCTTCAGTGCTCAAAGTTCTTCTTGCACCAGATGCGTCTCATCAGGCCTCGTGCTTCAGCAACAAGCAAAGGTTACGCATGGTATGTTGATCTGACCATGGGGGCTCAACGTTTCACTAAGGGCAGAAATGGAAAGGTGTTAATTCCATAATGCACCCCATTGCCTCCCACAGTAATTCTCTGGAATTCGTCCAGAAGTTCCTTGAAATCCCGTTGATTCTGATGATCTTTGGTCTCTGGTTGCTATACGTCCAGAAGCCGTCGGGCTTGGTGCAACAAACAATGCTCGATCATCGTGAAGAGTCCTCTCAAGAGGCACTGGAGAGCAGGCTATTTGTTTCAAAGTCACTGAGTTTGATGATCCAATTGGTAACCCCAAAGTATCTGGCAAAAAAGGCATTGGTCACAGAGTTGCCAGGCGAACGCTCCAATCAGCCGGCAGACAACAACAATCTGAGTTGGAATCTCGGTCATGGTGCTTTGTGGACTAAGGTTGGATCGCAACAGGTTTTGTGAGTCGAAACTTCTTAGAAGAAAAACAAGTTGCAAATATCCGGATCCAACACTAAATTGCGGGAGCATGCAGAGCAAGTGTGTCTACAGCCACACATGCTACGAACAAAGGGTTCATCAAATCTTTCTCGCATTGGTTGGTGCAAGTCTGTTTTTGTTACATACAGCGATTTTGTTAATTTCACAGATCTTATGAAATCTTTGCATACAATGGGTCAGTATGAACATGCCAGAGTGCACAATGGGAGATAAACACATTAGTCAACACCGCAAGAAAGAATAGTGACGAGCAAAGATTTCATTCTGACCAGTCAGTTATGCTTACGAGCCATAAAGTCGTTGGAAAAACAATATCAAATGGGAAATATGTACTGTGGTGTAAGCGAGGACGTATTCATCAGGATGCTGTGTGATATCATAGATCGCATAAGTTCAGCTCTCGCCATCTACGGTTTGACTATGACACACTTTGTTGAAAATATGCCCATTGGTGACACTTACCTATCGATAGATCAAACTGTTTATTATGGCTGCATCAGAAGGCTACCCCACATTTCTGATGAGGGATGTGGCATCTCACGGAGGAGGAGGTGGAAGGCAGTGGGGTATATCTTGGGTTTTCAAGTGACATCAAGGAGAACTTGAACTCGGCTATTCTAATCCATGATTTATCTGGGAATCACTTGATGGAACCTTCCCCTTTTTAAAAATGAAGTATGTACCATTCTGTATATTGTATATTGGCTGCTTGTTTAACGTATCAAATTCTTTTTCTTCTAGGAACAGGTCAGATTCCGTGATGTCGCCGTCTGTTTCTCTGAAGAGGAGTGGAAGGTCTTACAGGAATGGCAGAAGGATTTTTACAAGAACGTGATGATTGAAATTCACCAGGCCTTGCTCATGCTGGGTAAATAAATTCTGCTTGAATATCAGTAGGATGAATTCTGCAACCCATGGATTGCTCACCTTGGCATACTTTATAAAGTTTCTAAACAGCCTGGATACAGCACAGCACACTCTATGAATCAGGCGAGTCTTCTCAAGGCTAAGAAATGAACTACCAGGACAACTCAATCTTATTTGGAAATTGTACAAACTGTCAGAACACTGGAGTCCACAAATCAGCCTTTATTATAACCTAATATGCAAATGCTGTACACCCCACTAGGAGCTGACACTTCACAGTGGCTTTAATAGTAGGCACCCCAACCTCTACTGGAAGGAGTAGAAATATTAAATGACAACAGTGATGGTTGTGACTGATGTCCAGTTTACATGGTATGGTATAGCACTCACCTTTTTGAAGAGTGAGAACTCCCTAGCAGGGCCCATGTTGTAGACAGGCCTCAGTGACCTGGTCTGTGCCGCGGGGCACCTTTAACACTTCTGCCCTTACATTTAATGTGCTGCCCTACTGCCGCCATGGACTTGCACCTGCCATGGGGCTAGCACAGGAGAGAAAGGTGGGCTGGCGCGCTTGAAGCCCCCTGTCTGCCTTTCACTGTGTAGGTGGCAACAGGGCTGTATTTGAAGAGGGCAAACAATGCTTTTCCCCCTACTCTCAGGTGGGGGGCACTGTGCACCCCACCTAATGTGTATATTTGAATCACAGCGGTTCTCATTGGCCTCATTATTCATAGAATAATCAATTCTGTCAGCAACAATGGTATAGAATGCCACCATGTCTACAAAATACAATTTAGTTGCACTTTATATAGTCAGTTCAACATATACGCACCACCAAAAAAGTGCATTGTGACTCTCTAAGACAATCTTAAAAACAGATCCAAATAGTAACACAGAAAGTGTGTACAAGAGAAAACAATCAACCATAAATCTTTTAGTTCTTAGGTATGATAAGCCTAAGCCCTTGTGCGACCATTAGTATTGTTGCAACTTTTGTGACGATTAAAGTGAATTCATACAGGAAAAATCAGAACTCTCTTTCTTGCTTTCTCTATCTCTTCTTTTCTCTTTCTTTATCTCGGTCCCCTCTTTTTTTTCTTTCTTTCATTTGCTCTTTCTGTAACTTTATCCATCTCTCCTTCTGATCCTCTGTATATGCCTCTTCCGCTTCAGTCTTTCTTCCTGTCTCTTTCTCTCCTCTTTCTCCCACTTTCTATCTCTGTCCCTCTGTTTCTTTTTTCATCTCCTTCTTTTCTCTGTGCTTGAGTCTGCAGTACGGCACAGACTATTAAGGTGACACATCTTTTATTTCTCATATCAGGTTATCAGATTGTCAATGCTGATACATGGCTCCGGATATATAAAGATCCTCAGACTGCAGAGAGAAGAGTCAGACAGGATTCCTCTGAGTGTAAGTTCGACAAAGGATATCATTGTGTGTACCTGCAGTTCCCAGAAATGGAAACACACAAGCAATCTGTGCCAGTGTGCTGCAAATCTCATTCTGTCTTTGACCTTTTCTTCTATTCTCAAGGTGTAAAGTGCTCTGTTGCCCCAGGCGTTAAGCTTGTTCAATGTGAAGTTCGTACGTAAAACAATAATAAACAGGCTTGGCTTTGAGCAGGCAGATCTACCATGTACTGAGATGATACAGTATAATACAACATAGCCTTATACCCCGCTGACGAGGGCTATACTGGTTGTTAAAGGCCCTGAACCTAGTTATAGGTTCGAGCCAGGGACCCCAAATTTAAATGAATGATTTAGAAGAGGAGGAATAAGGCTTGAATATGATTAATTGCCCCTTTCTGATCAAAAAGACTGGATCCTTTTCAAAGAAGCACCATCTACCCAAATGTCAACTTATCTGGCCTGAAGAATTTGATGAGGGATAGTATCGAACGCCGCCGACAGATCCAAAAGGATAAAGGCAGCGCTCTGTCCCCGAACAAGATGGTTCTTAGGAGTCAGAGACCTCCAGCAGAGCTTTTTCCTTACTTATTCTAGTGCGGAAACCAGACTTGGAAGGAAGTATTAATTCATGATGTTTCAGAAAAGTTTTTAATTGCTAATTTACCAGGCTCCTCCAACGTTTTAAAGGCAGCAGGTAGCATCAAAATTGGTGTAAAATGATCCAGCTTGGTGGGATCAGCCATAGGTTTATTTAGCAGTGGAATGTTGTGTTGATTTATATAGTGTACTTATCAGCCTGGAGGGTATCTAAGAGCTTGGGGAGTTGCCCATGTGTGTTGTCCCCGAAGTGCTTATACGAAGAGCCAGTGCTTCAGTTTCCAGCAGAATGTCGTCGGTGGCCGCGGTGAGTGCGGCTTCGGTGCTGTGGTTCTTTCTGAATCCTGATTGAGTGTTGTCTATAAGATGGTGAAGTTCGAGGGGAGGGGAATTGTGAGTTGCTTGTTGCTGGCCTTCTCAGCCACTTTGGCTGGATAGGGGAGCAGGGATGGAAGGTGCTCCGTTGATTCGGGTCGGCTTCTTGAGAAGTACATTGATTTTTGCAATTTTCCATTCATCCACGAAAGTGGCGGGCGGAATGGCGGTGTTGATGATGAGGGTCAGGGTGCTGCTGATATGCAATATTCCCGGATTGTAAATATGGTGGGGATCACCTTTGCCTCTTTCCACTTCTTAGGGACCACACCAGAGGCCAATAAGTCATTAAAAATTGTGTTACAAATCGCATTAACAATCTCAACAGCCTGGGTCATAACACTGGACAGACACAAATCCATTGGAGAGCCTGGACAGCATTGTAAGATGGCCTGCCTATGTTCTTCCAAAGAGATCTTCTTAAAATGAAGTAAACCGGCAGATACCTTTACAGGAACATTCCCTGTCGCTAAAATAGTGCTATCAGAGGGGTAAGTAGCTCCCCCTGAAGAAAGCTACACCAAATAGAGTCAATCTACTCTTCAAAAACCCAAAAACAAACGAGGGTTGAGGCAAAGAGCTTGCACCTGATTATTACAAATGGCTTATATGGTATAGCGATGGTGCTCAAATCCAGGAAGTCCACCCCTCTTTACTTCCTTTTTGAAGAAACCCAAATAATAACAGAAACAAAATTGGAATTAGCACCCATCAAAAGGTTATAGCATCATTAGTCTTCATAACGTCGTGTGTCCATAGAAAAGATAAAAAGAGCAGGTCCAAAGTCCACTTGTAGTCTAAAAATGTTCTTTATTAGTAGATGTCAATACTGTTTTTGAAATCCAAATAATCAAATATTGATTCTTTTTAGCCAACGCGTTTCGTCTCTGTTGAGACTTCTTCAGGACTCAAGATACAGTATAGAAGGTTTTGATATGTCCCACTCACAAAGGAGAATACAGTTGAACGACATAAATCAGTCAAATGTCAAAAACAATATGAGTTCGTTGTTTGAGAACCAAAGTAACAAGGATGGGCGTGGTAGCCAGCAACAATTCAAGAAGTTTGAGCTTGTGTGTGTTAAACACACACAAGCTCAAACGTCTTGAGTTGAGCTTGTGACGAATTCAGATTGTTTTTGACATTTGACTGATTTGTGTCGTTCAACTGTATTCTCCTTTGTGAGTGGGACATATCAAAACCTTCTATTTTTTTTTTTGTAAAACAATTTTTATTGCAGAGCTATACATGCGACACATCAACAGTTTACACATCGTACTTGCAGGCTCGGTCCCCACCACCATATGATACACAGCCATTTAGCCCTCAACCCGGAGGTCGGGCGGCGATTCTCGTGGTCCTGTTATGCTCATAGGTGTGCTGGTACTCGTAAGGGGAGGATAGTTCAGTTGCCTTCTGCTTTATGCGTTTATTCTCCCCCTCCCGCTCTACTCCTAGTATTGATCGTTGTACTATGTCAATGCTCATTCCGAACTGCGCTCCCCTCCCCCACCCCCTCTGTGTGCCTACGCCTATGTCTGGTGCTAATACCTATGATTATGGCTTTGGAAGGAGGAATTTCACGTGCTACTCTGTTTGTGTGTGTCTGGTGTCAGTGCTGGGTGAACGATGGGTGCCAGTGGAGTTGGTGGGCCTTCTGTCTCCTCCCCTTCTAGCTCCTCTAGTGTAGTGTCCCTCAGAGCTTGGACTAACGCCTCCCACGCCCTCACCGCATCCTGCGCTTTCTCGTCTGAACTTCGGCGGGCCAGTTGGTATCTGATCGTACTCTCTGCTGTTGCCCACTTCAGGAATTCGTTCAGCCATCTCCTGTGTGTTGGTCCCGCCTTTGATTTCCATCCCTTGGTCAGCTCCCGTTTGGCTAGGAGCAGCCCCATGTCTATGAATTTGCTTGTTAGCTTGTTTTTGCGTGTGTGTGGGAACCAATGAAGGAGTGTGACCTCATTGTCGTAATGCAGTTCCCTGTCCGTTACTGTGTTCAGTGTGTCACCTATCTCACTCCAGTATTCTTGTATGTGAGGGCACCCCCGGAGTATATGAAGTAGATCTGCCTCTAAGAGGCCGCATCTAGGGCAAGCTGCGTCTGCTACTCCGAAGTATGTTGCTACTTTGCTCGGGGTTAAGTAGGCTCTGTGGAGGATATATAGGTGGATAAGTTGGAAGCGCGCATTCCTGGTACCTTTCTTAGCTCTGCGCACTAGTTGGGACCATGTTGTGTCAGGGATTTCTTTCTGCAGGTCTACTTCCCACTTCATTTTAAGTGGAGTGAGGGGTTGAATGTTTTCGTAAGATAATCGGGAATAGAGGCATGTGACTGCTTTACATGTACCCGCCGCCATCATTGCGTATTGGCACACTAGTGTTGTCTTTGGCTCGATCAGCCCCTCTCCCCAGTGTGCTTGTATGGCCCTCACTACCGCTGCGTGTGTTAAATAGTCGCCCCTTGGAAGGTCGTAGCGCTCTTGAAGTGTCTGAAATGGTACCAGAACTCCGTCGTCATAGAGGTCCCCTATCATTTGTAAGCCTGCCTCCTCCCAGTCCTGTAGTCCCGACCAGTTCCCCCCATGGGGTAGCGCCGTCACCATACCCAGTGGGATTTCGGGCGCATACGGGTGCTTCGGCCCTGCTTGCTTCTGCGACCTGTTCCAGCACAGCCGGAGCGCTCGTTCCTCCAAAGATAGTCCCTTGAGTATTAATTTCTGTTGCAGAGTAATGTATGCCAGGACATGGCGGGGTATCCCTAGTTCCCTATCATGTTCCGGACCCCGATAAGCTCTCACAACCTCTTGCGTGAAGTATTGTAATTGGGCCGCCAGGTAGTATAATTCAAAGTCCGGGACCGCCAGGCCACCCTCGTCTTTCGAGCGGGTCAGCGTCGCCAGTGCAATTCTACGCCTGCCCGCTCCCCACAAAAAGGAGATTACTAACGACTTAAGCCGTTTAAAGGTTGCTCCGGGTATCCATACTGGGAGGGTCCGGAAAAAATATAGCAGCCTTGGGAGGGCTATCATTTTCTGCAGTGACACTCGCCCCGTCATAGATAGGGGCAGGGTTGCCCAAAAGGTCATACTGCTCTGTAAGGCTCTGATGCAGCGTCCAATGTTGCCGTCCAATAGGTCCTCAGGGTCATGGTATATGTGTACCCCCAGATAGTTCAGGCAGTCGGACTCCCATCTCAACATCGAGAGGGTTGGGGGACGCGCCTCCTCCTTCTGCAGGGGGACGAGACAGGTGTTCGCCCAGTTCACCCGTAAACCAGAGATGTCGCCAAAACATTCTAGCAGTCTCTCGGCACCCGCTACCGCCTCCACGGCATCCTCTAAGAAGAGGAGCAGGTCGTCCGCGTACAAGGAGATGAAGTGGCGGGTTCCTCCGGAGGTCAAACCACAGTAGTGGTCGCCCCGTCTGGCAGGGGTTCCACTGCGAGCGCGAATAGTAGGGGGGACAGTGCACACCCCTGTCTGGTTCCTCGGTGCACATTGTATCTTTCTGACACCAAGGCTCCGACCCTCACTCTTGCTTTTGCCGACGCGTACAGTACTTTCGTCCACGCTATATATCCCTCACCTAGTCCAAAGATCCTCATTACTCTATAGAGGTAATCCCACTCTAGGCTGTCGAATGCTTTCTCTATATTGACCGCGAGCACCAGGGGGGTCCGTGCCTCGGGAGGAGGATTATCTAGCAGTCTGAGTAGTCTGCGTATGTTGTGCGTCGTGTTTCTTGTGGGTATGAATCCCGATTGATCTTTGTGGATTAGTCCTTGCATATGGGACAGCAACCTGGTGGCCAATATTGTACTGAGGATTTTATAATCCGTCGTCAACATAGACAGCGGCCGGTAGGACGCTGGGTCTGTACTGTCTCGCCGAGGCTTTAAGAGGGGTGTCATTATGGCTTCACGCATTGAACAAGGAAGTCTGCCCGCCTCCTTGGCCTCATTATAAATTATTCGGAGGCGTGGGGCCAGTTGGTCAAGGTATTTGGCATAAAATTCAACGGGTAGTCCGTCCAGTCCCGGCGTTTTGTTATGTGCCATATGTTTTATTGCTCCCTTTATTTCCGTCAAGTCTATCGGGCTGCCTAGGGATTCAGCGTCTTCCCGAGTCAGTTGGGGCAGATGCAGGTCGACCAGGAAGGCGTCTGTTGCCGCGCCCCGGTCCACCAGCCTGCTCTGATATAGCCGTTCGTAATAGGAGCGGAAGCAGTCCAGTATATCCGGCTGCGTTTGGAGCATGTCGCCCCTACTCCCCTTGAGGGACATAATTGGCTTACTGTTTCGGCTGGGGTTCGCTAGCCAGGCCAGGAGCGTGCCGGTTTTATCACCCTCCGCGAGGGTTCTCGTCAAATACGTTTTATAGTCAAAGCTGCGGAGGCGCTCCACTTCCACCGCCACTGCCTCCCGCGCCTCGCTGACTGTACTCTTAAGTTCAGGGCGGTTGGGGCGCTCCCGCTCTGCGTTTCTCAGTTTCAGTTCAGCTTTATCCAAATCATCTATCAGCGTCCTGCGCGCCCCCGCAAATTTTCCTATACAGTGTCCCCTCACTACTATCTTAAATGCATCCCATTCTATAGCCCTAGATGAGGCAGTATCCTCGTTCTCCACGAAGTACTGCGCGATCCTTTCTCCCAACGCCTCACGGAAAGGTGGGTCATCTAGCGTGTCCGGCCTTAGCCGCCATGTCGGGATAAGCGTGGGTTCGTTCATCCAGTCTAGCGTGAGGAGTAAGGGGTTGTGATCGGAGATCGTTCGCGCTAAATATTCAGTTCGGGTCACTGACGGGAGTACTGTTTGCGAGCATAGGAAGACGTCGAGGCGGACATGGAGGTCATGAATGCTGGAGTAAAATGAGTAGTCTCGTTCCCCCGGGTGTTGTACCCGCCAAGCATCCGATAAATCCCATTTTCCCTGCCAGTCCGCTCGGTGCTTTGCTAGTCTATACACTGGGGATGCCTGCAATGGTGGGTGTGATCTCTCCAGAGAGGTGTCCGCAATTGAGTTAAAGTCCCCCCCTATTAACAATGGACTAGTGAAGTAGCTGGCCAGAGTCCTAGAGAGTTTCATAAAGTATGTCGCTTGATCTACATTTGGAGCATATATACTAGCAAGTGCTATGTGTCGGCCTCTAAGCAGGCCCTCAACCGCTACAAATCTCCCGTCTGGGTCCACAGTGTGTCTAGTGACCTGGAAAGGGACGCCCGCTCTTATCCAGATTAACACTCCTCTAGCGAAGGCAGAGTATGTAGTGTAATAGAGGTGGCCCCTCCATCTACGCTGTAGCGCCACTCCCTCCTTCCGTGTCAAATGAGTTTCTTGCAGGAATGCTATGTGCACCCCTCTACGGACTAAATAAGAGTGGATTTTGTGCCTCCTTGTCATAGTATTCAACCCCCGCACATTCCAGGACACACATTTCAATGATCCCATATTAGCCATAGTCCCATTGTTTACGAGTCAGTTCAAGCTTGGTTGGCAGCCAGACAATAGGTTCGACAACATTTCCCTCCCTCCCAACAGTCCCTACATTCCCCCCCCTTGAACTGAGCCCTGAGCTCCCCCAACTACTCCAGGCTCCCCCCCCCCCAGAACAGGACCTAACTGCAACTGAGTAGTTCCCATCCAAACAGGTGAGCAATCGTGCTCTAAACTTCTATGTGCCCGTGATTAGTATCACGGAAGCCTTATGGGCTCTGGGGAGTGTGAGCTAGTTACTGGTAGTTTCCGATGTCGTCTCCACAACTCCCTCCCGCCATGTACAGCGCAACTTACGATACTTCAGTCTAACAGCGTCCTGCTCAGGTGTGCATAGAGGCCATTCGGCATGTCATCGCCAGGTGACCCATGGCCGTGTCCAGAAGGTCAGCTGCCAATTATCACTTCCGAAGTCTGTGGCGTGATTCTCGGGCCTCCAGTTTTGCTCATTTCCGATAATTCAGTCTCCGAGCCCGAACCCCGTTCTTCCGAGCCCGATTCTTTCTCCGACCGGAGCAGAGTTGATCCCGAAACATCCTTCACCGCCTGGAGCGCCGCCTGCCGCTCGCCTTCCGTTTGAGATTGCGTTGGTTTCCTGGTGCGCTGTCTCAGCCTCCGGAGTCTCCGTGATTTCCTCACCGGTTGATTTCGGCGCTCCTCCTCAGCCCTGAATCGTGCCCCATCTGTGCCTGCTTTGTAGGTGTCCCACCAGGTCCAAGCTTCCTCCGCAGTCGCAAAGAATTGTGCTTTTCCATCCACTACTATTCTGAGTCTGGCTGGGAACAGCAGAGAGTATTGGATGCCTTCCGTGCGCAGTTCCTTTTTGATGGAGAGGAAAGAGGCGCGCAGTTTTTGCGTTTCAAATGTGTAGTCCGGAAAAAGGGTCACCCTGCTATTGTCCACTTGGAAGGGCCCTGTTTCCCTGGCCCGCTGCAATAGCCAGTCCCTGTCTTTATAGTGCAACAGCTTGATGACCACCGGGCGAGGAGGCAGGCCCGGCTTCGGGGGTCTGGATGGGACACGGTGTGCTCTCTCCAGAGTGAAGAAGGGGGAGAGGCCCTCAGGGGCCACTACAGTCCGCAGCCAGTCATCCAGGTAGCCCACCATGTCCGTACCTTCTTTTTTCTCCGGAAGGCCCACGAGGCGCACGTTGTTCCTGCGGCTACGGTTTTCAGCATCCTCTGCCCGTCTCTCTAGAGCCTGGATGCGGTCCAGCGCTTCGGTGAGTCGTCCCTCCATCGACTTCTGTGCCGGTGCCAAGATCGCAATGGTGTCCTCCGTCTCCCTGACCCTATCCGCTAGTTTTGCATGGTCTACACGAAGGAGTCCAAGACCCGTTGAAACCTGTGCAATATCGTGGTGCAGGGCATCCTTCGTGTCTGTAATCGCCCGGAGGATTGTGTCCTGCATTTGTTGTAGGTCTGTGGGTGGTGGAGGGGTTTCTTCCGGAGGGTCCGTAGTGGGGCTGGCATCTCCTCTCGCTCCCTTCAGTTTCCCCATTGCAGCGTGACAGCAGGGGAGTAGGCAGTGGTGTGCAAAAGGGAGCCCGGCTGTCTTTATGTGGTGCGGCTGTGGGGGTTCTCTGCGGGAGAACCTGGAAGATCAGATCGCGCCCTCCGCCGTCCCAGGGGCCGCCGGTGAGCAGTTTTCGTTGCGGCAACTAGGCCTGCCTCAGGCTGCTTCGCGGCCCCGCTGCTGTACGCCGGGGAGGGCGATGCACCGCGCCCCTCAGGATCCTCTTTCCGCCGAGCCGTTAGCTGACCGGCGCCCCCCTGTCCGTTTGCGTGGTCCCAGGGGAACTGTGATCTGCAATCCTATCGGGGCGCTTCCGGTCCGGTTGGGGGCCCCCCCTGCCAGGTCCAG
Source organism: Lissotriton helveticus (assembly GCF_964261635.1). Lineage (NCBI taxonomy): Eukaryota > Metazoa > Chordata > Amphibia > Caudata > Salamandridae > Lissotriton > Lissotriton helveticus. The sequence goes on along the minus strand of NC_136068.1, from coordinate 1,933,869,011 downwards.
GGGGTCCTCGCGGGCGTCTCACCAAGCCGTGGATGGCAGCTCCTCTAGGGAGGTCGAGGGCGCAAGGTTCAGCACGGGTCCCAGGTCCTCTGATGATCAGGTGTCGTCGCTCCTCAAGGCCTCCACCATGCGCGGGCCCCAGCACAGTCAGGGCAGCCCGGGTCCCCGCCGCGGAACCACCGCCCCCGGGTTGAGGGCCAGCCGGGTCGGCTTGTGCTCTTTCAGGGTCGGCGCGGGGGGGGCCGCTAGAGCGCTCTCGGCCAGTTCGGCACTCCAGGCCAACAAAGATGCGGTAGGCTCGGCTCACCACTCGGATCATTGTTGAAGGTCGCGGCGGAGTCGGGGCTCCCAGTCCTGCCACTCCTCAATATCAGGGCCCAACACGTCCTCCAGATTGCCCCCAGCCACCAAGTACCCTCAGCGTCCTCCTGCGAGGGCAGGGCGTCTCAGTCCGGCCTCAGGGATGGGGGCAGAGCTGACGTCCCTCTGGGCAGCCGGGAAACACCCCTCGGCGTCACTACACGGGCGCTGGTCGCGCGGCTCCGGGGGTCCCGGCGCGGGAAAGACACCCACCCAAGGGGCGTCGGCCGCGCCGGAGCAGCAGTAGTGGTCCGCCGCGCCGGTCGGGCGCGCTCGCTCACCTCGGGGGTAGTAGGCCTCACCGGCGCCAGGGTCTCGATTTTAGCCTCCCGGGCAGGGAGGGGCCACACCAGGGCAGCGGGGCGCTGAGCCCGGTCCTCCAGCGGCTCCCCTCGATCGCAGGGGGTCCCAGGATTCTGTCGGCGGGGAGTCGCCTCCGAGTACTCCCGGGTCACACTTTTGGTCTTTCAGTCGGGCTTCAGGGCTCGCGCCTCAGGTCTCGGCGTCCCGGCGGTTATGGAGCCTCCGCCATCTTGCGCCTCAGGTCTGCAGCGTGGGTCGGCCCTGTACGTCGCACTCGGTGCAGGAAACGGCTCTTCCGCGGCACCGGAGCAGGCAGCGATATGTAGCTGGGGTCACCCGATAATTTCACGGGGTTCCCGAGTTTTGTGCAGGATAATATTGCGGATTACGGGCGGTGGGTTCGGGAGCCTCGTTAGGCTGCCACCATCTCCGTCGGCTGCTAGCCACGCCCCCATCAAAACCTTCTATACTGTATCTTGAGCCCTGAGGAAGTCTAGACAGAGACGAAACGCGTTGGCTAAAAAGAATCAATATTTGATTATTTGGATTTTAAAAACAGTATTGAAACCTACTAATAAAGAACATTTTTCGACTACAAGTGGACTTTGGACCTGCTCTTTTTATCTTTTCTATGGACACACGGTGTTATGAAGACTAATGATGCTATAACCTTTTGATGGGTGCTAATTCCAATTTTGTTTCTTCTCTTCTAAAAAAAGGCGACAGATTGTAGCACAATTCCTGAGTTGGTGTCACTTTCAGAGGAAGCTTTCGGCCAAAGGAATGTTTTAACAACTTTGAACGTTTCTTGTGTGGAAGTGCCTGCTGCCCTGATTTTAGCTGAGAAATGCTCAGCTTGCACTATTTTCATCCTTTTCCTGAATTCTTTAAGTGCCTGTTTATAAGTAACATTAACCACCAGGCTATAATTAGATCTCCATTTCCTTTCCAACTGTTTGTCCCTTTTTATCCAGCACAAGACCACGGGAAAACCACAGGGGGAAGGCGGATCCATGAGGGGAGTGCATGGCCCTGCTCTGTGCCAGCAGGCAGCCTGAGACGAAGTCCCAATCCCCTCACCCTTACCTAACAGCAAAGGGCAGGAGGACTGCAGGATGTCCAAAAGATTGTCTTTATTCACTAACCTCCATGGACGCGCAGCTCTAGGAGTGGTCCAGTCTAGGAGGCCTCTAGCTGGTAGAGGCAAATGGAAAGAAAACAACAATGGGTCTGGCCATGCCAGTTTGTAAGAGGAGGGGTCGGTCCCAATATACTTTAAATAGACAATATATGGTTAATGGAACGACCTGCCTCATTGGTGGGCACTTAAATAAGTTGCTGTAGATTGAGTAAAGCTTGGGCTTCAGTCAGATGACCAGCCCTAGAATCATTAGGACTGTCGCATGAAATATAGAATCACCCAAGACCTTGAAATGAGTGGCTTTAAACAAAACCAGCATTGGCCTAGCCAATAGGTCTCGTCTTGGGGAACTTATAAGTATTTAGCCATGCTGCACATTATGCACCAGGGGAATTGCTCACATGCTCTCATCCTCTTCGGATAGTCATACAAGTTGTTTTTCTATTTTCTAGTCGATATTTAGTAAGCAATGTTAAAAGGTTTAAGTAATGCCACAGAACATATATGTACATGGTCTGACCCTCTGAAGGACACACTCTGGGGGAACCAGGTTTGTGTCTCGACGTCGGCTTAACATCCTGTGATTGTGGGCAAATCACCTAATCTCTCAATGCCTACCAAAAATGAGTGTGTCCTTGTGTAACGTAACTGTTCTTCATGTAAAGCGCTCTAATACTCTTGTGTCGAGTCCGCGCTATATATAACAGCAAAAAAAAATGACTATGCACACTCCCCAGAGCTACATTTGGACATGCATTCTCAAAGATGCCGATGTTACTTCGAAGTCGTCGTGAACATAATCACTGCAGAAGCTAAAATATAGCATTCTTCAGAACACATACAGCGCAGCTCAGACACACCATATCGTACGTAGATTATCACGGAGCTCACAAAAGTACCAACCACTATGGAAAACTATTAAATTCATGCTGGAAAGCAATGCTCCTATATAATTACTTAGTCACTTACTTGTAGCATATAGCTGCTGCCCTTTTTCACGAACAGCTCGACATGGCTGCCACCATTTCACGATGCTCCAGTGGGAATTGTTGCTGAGGGACATGACGGGGAGATTAAATGTAGTTGAAGCACCCTCCCCGCCCCCGATAGGAACATGCTTTAAAATGCTTAACCGATCGTTTGGCACAGGAAAAAAAATGCAGAGTCCGATTTAATTAGGTGTAGTTGCAGCCATGCCTGGTATGCCTGCGGCTATTTAAATGCAGAGCCCGGAGTGGGAAGTGTTGATGAGCGAAGCCTAGGAGATTAAGTAAACTGCAAGCAGTGCCGTGCGCTGCGGCGATGAGAGGGCGGAAAGGAACTGGGGTGTGCCGTGCTGATACCCATTCATAGGGGAAAAAGTAATCTACTGAATAGGTGCACTTGCGCCATTATTAAAGTTAATGCGCAGCATGACACGCTAGTGACCCAAAAGACTAATCTGCGGAATAGGCACCGGGGCACCAAAGTTAAAGTTAGTGCGCGGCATGGCGAGCTGGTGACAAAAAAAAAAAGGATTTACAGGTTAATTTAGGTGCGCAGCACAAAACAAAGGCGCACACCCGCCATGTTAAATGTGAAGCGCGCTGTGGGCGCATTGTATAAATAAACATAATTAAATTTAAAGCCCCATATGGCAGCACAAAACAAAGGCACGCGGCCGCCAGGTTACCGATGAAGCGCACTCTGGGCGCATTGTACAAATAAAAATAATTAAAGTGAAAGCGTTGTTGTGGCGCGACCGCACTGGTTTAATTAGTAACCTGGTCCAGGGAGGAATGCATCTGGCACAATGCGCGCCACTGCTCCTCCACTCGCTCCCGAGACCCCTAGGCCATGAGAGGGAAAGTTTTGAGGAAAGGCGGGACATGCACCCGTCTTTGGCCATTTGCATGCTGTCATTAGGGAAAGCCACACGCAAAGGCCAATGAAATGTGTGGGAGGAGTCAGACCCACACGGAGAAGTCTCTTGGAAGCAAGAGTGATTCCAAGAGGCCCTCTCCTTGAGCTGCGCATGCGCGCTGCACTAGGCGTGACCTAAAAAGGGCTAAGAGCCTCACCAATGGAGTTAATAAATTTGGCTCCTGGCCTGGGTGGCTGTTTTAATAATGGCTCCCCAAAGGGAGAAATTAGGGGAAATCTTTAAAGAAAAGCCCTTCCCTTCAGCCTGCTGAAGGTTATCCAAAGGAAAGGAGAGCCGTTGATCTAAGTCCCCGAAAATAACTGCAACCTCACTTCCCCTGCAGCCAGCCCCATCCAGAGGGACACTACGTTAGCTCGCTGGGAGAGAGAAGGCTATTTCAGGGTTAGAAGAATCACAGAGCGATGTCACCAGAAGGAATAGCAAATCAGGCTTCAAATCGACAAGAAGATTAAAAGCCTCCATAGAATGTTTTGGAAGCGAACGTCCGTTAATAAGGTGAGTGGAGAGCCCAGGAGGCACTCTAGGAGCTGTAAGTGCATAGGCAGCATTGCACTGGCCGCCTTCCAAGAGCAGGTTGGGCAAACAAATCCCCTTGTGAGCGGGGCTCAAGGAGATTTAGGCTTACCATAGTCCACAGATGGCTTCAAAGGATGCATAGCATCAAAAGAACAAGATATTATACCAGAGGTTGGTGCAAAACTGGCAGAGTGGGGGGCGTTGGCTGCAATCCAGACCCGGACGGGCGCAGATGGGCTTTCTTTAGGAGCACCATAAGCGCCGCCAGCGGGGCATCCGTGCACTAGACCTCTTTAAGTAAAGTGTCTGCTGAATTCCGGGAGGTGTAGCCTAAACAAATATGGTGCTTCAGGACCACACAAAAGGCAAATGCTCCCCTAAAACGCTGACCAGAGAGCATGGAAGACTGACTAATCAAATATATCATGTTTAAAGTGCAGCTTGCAAATTAATCCAACAACAATTCCTATTATAAAAGTGTGCGCAATTCATATTCTAATAGTAAATACAAAAGTATATGGCCCCTCCACCCCCAAATAGCCAAAGACACGGGATAAAGAGTAACAAATAAAGGCTCGGCCAGAATGACTCTTACTTGCTTCCAGACCGAGACTTAGCAGTGCTAAGGGGGCGGGGCGGCAGCGCGGCGGCCGCATGCTGGTGACGGAACCGCTCCGTCACCAGCGTCGGTTGAGCTATGCTGGTGACGGAGCGGTTCCGTCATGGCCCGCCCCGCTCAATAGAACCCTCAGCGCAGGCGCGGAATTCGCGCTGCGCATGAGCGTTCTATCGAGCGGGGCGGGCCATGACGGAACCGCTCCGTCATGAGCACAGCGCACCCGCAGCTGATGACGGAGCGGTTCCGTCATCAGCGTGCAAGGGGTTAATGTCTCATTCTCAGCATGTTTACATTCTGCTTTTTTTCTAAAATCTTGTTTTTTTTAGTCCTGTGGATACAGGGCAGAGTTTCTCTCCTGACTATACCACTGTTTGTCCGTGACCCAAACCTGTTATAATTTAGGTCCAACTAGAAACTGTGCCACCTTTACACCCATTGTCTCACCACGCAAGTCAACACAACCTTCTTGGAGAACACTAAAACAAGCGTCATCAGATCTAGATTGAGGTCCACTCCAGCTGTGACCAGAGCGAGATATGAAAACAGAGTCCTCCCTCTGTTCCCTTCCTGGTGACCAGCTCATGTCGCTTTCTCAATCCTGCCTGCCTAAGCTCGTTTCCTACTGATGCTCTTCTCTTGCTCCTTCAGTCCTACCTCTGCTCCTCTCGCACCCTCAATCCTGCTTGCGTTGGCTTCCTGCCACCCAGCTCATCTTATTCCCTCAATCCTGCCTGCGTTTGCTTCCTGCTGCCCGCTCATCTTATTCCCTCAATCCTGCCTGTGTTTGCTTCCTGCTGCCCGCTCATCTTATCCCCTCAATCCTGCCTGCGTTTGCTTCCTCCTGCCCGCTCATCTTATTCCCTCAATCCTGCCTGCGTTTGCTTCCTGCTGCCCAGCTCATCTTATTCCCTCAATCCTGCCTGCGTTTGCTTCCTGCTGCCCAGCTCATCTCATTTCCTCAACCTGCCTGTGTTTGCTTCCTGCTGCCCGCTCATCTTATTCCCTCAATCCTGCCTGTGTTTGCTTCCTGCTGCCCAGCTCATCTTATTCCCTCAATCCTGCCTGCGTTTGCTTCCTGCTGCCCAGCTCATCTTATTCCCTCAATCCTGCCTGCGTTTGCTTCCTGCTACCCAAAGCTCCTCTTATTCCCTCAATCCTGCATGTGTTGGCTTCCTGCTCCCCTCTCCTCTTATTCCCTCAATCCTGCCTGTGTTTGCTTCCTGCTGCCCGCTCACTTTATTCCCTCAATCCTGCCTGTGTTTGCTTCCTGCTGTCCAGCTCATCTTATTCCCTCAATCCTTCCTGTGTTTGCTTCCTGCTGCCCAGCTCATCTTATTCCCTCAATCCTGCCTGCGTTTGCTTCCTGCTGCCCAGCTCATCTTATTCCCTCAATCCTGCCTGCGTTTGCTTCCTGCTGCCCAGCTCATCTTATTCCCTCAATCCTGCCTGCGTTTGCTTCCTGCTGTCCCGCTCATCTTATTCCCTCAATCCTGCTTGCGTTGGCTTCCTGCCACCCAGCCCATCTTATTCCCTCAATCCTGCCTGCATTGGCTTCCTGCTGCCCAGCCCATCTTATTCCCTCAATCCTTCCTGTGTTTGCTTCCTGCTGCCCAGCTCATCTTATCCCCTCAATCCTGCCTGTGTTTGCTTCCTGCTGCCCAGCTCATCTCATTTCCTCAATCCTGCCTGCGTTTGCTTCCTGCTGCCCAGCCCATCTTATTCCCTCAATCCTGCCTGCGTTTGCTTCCTGCTGCCCAGCTCATCTTATTCCCTCAATCCTGCCTGCGTTTGCTTCCTGCTGTCCAGCTCATCTTATTCCCTCAATCCTGCCTGCGTTTGCTTCCTGCTGCCCAGCTCATCTTATTCCCTCAATCCTGCCTGCGTTTGCTTCCTGCTGTCCAGCTCATCTTATTCCCTCAATCCTGCCTGCGTTTGCTTCCTGCTGCCCAGCTCACTTTATTCCCTCAATCCTTCCTGTGTTTGCTTCTTGCTGTCCAGCTCATCTTATTCCCTCAATCCTGCCTGTGTTTGCTTCCTGCTGCCCAGCTCATCTTATTCCCTCAATCCTGCCTGCGTTTGCTTCCTGCTGTCCAGCTCATCTTATTCCCTCAATCCTGCCTCCGTTTGCTTCCTGCTGCCCAGCTCATCTTATTCCCTCAATCCTGCCTGCGTTGGCTTCCTGCTGCCCCCTCATCTTATTCCCTCAATCCTGCCTGCATTGGCTTCCTGCTGCCCAGCCCATCTTATTCCCTCAATCCTTCCTGTGTTTGCTTCCTGCTGCCCAGCTCATCTCATTTCCTCAATCCTGCCTGTGTTTGCGTCCTGCTGCCCACTCATCTTATTCCCTCAATCCTGCCTGTGTTTGCTTCCTGCTGCCCGCTCATCTCATTTCCTCAATCCTGCCTGTGTTTGCTTCCTGCTGCCCACTCATCTTATCCCCTCAATCCTGCCTGTGTTTGCTTCCTGCTGCCCAGCTCATTTTATTCCCTCAATCCTGCCTGCGTTTGCTTCCTGCTGCCCAGCTCATCTTATTCCCTCAATCCTGCCTGTGTTTGCTTCCTGCTGCCCGCTCATCTTATTCCCTCAATCCTGCCTGTGTTTGCTTCCTGCTGCCCAGCTCATCTTATTCCCTCAATCCTGCCTGTGTTTGCTTCCTGCTGCCCGCTCATCTTATTCCCTCAATCCTGCTTGCGTTGGCTTCCTGCCACCCAGCCCATCTTATTCCCTCAATCCTGCCTGTGTTTGCTTCCTGCTGCCCAGCTCATCTTATTCCCTCAATCCTGCCTGTGTTTGCTTCCTGCTGTCCAGCTCATCTTATTCCCTCAATCCTGCCTGTGTTTGCTTCCTGCTGCCCACTCATCTTATTCCCTCAATCCTGCCTGCGTTTGCTTCCTGCTGTCCAGCTCATCTTATTCCCTCAATCCTGCCTGCGTTTGCTTCCTGCTGCCCGCTCATCTTATTCCCTCAATCCTGCCTGCGTTTGCTTCCTGCTGCCCACTCATCTTATTCCCTCAATCCTGCCTGCGTTTGCTTCCTGCTGCCCACTCATCTTATTCCCTCAATCCTGCCTGTGTTTGCTTCCTGCTGCCCGCTCATCTTATCCCCTCAATCCTGCCTGCGTTTGCTTCCTCCTGCCCGCTCATCTTATTCCTTCAATCCTGCCTGCGTTTGCTTCCTGCTGCCCAGCCCATCTTATTCCCTCAATCCTGCCTGCGTTTGCTTCCTGCTGCCCAGCTCATCTTATTCCCTCAATCCTGCCTGCGTTTGCTTCCTGCTGTCCAGCTCATCTTATTCCCTCAATCCTGCCTGCGTTTGCTTCCTGCTGCCCAGCTCATCTTATTCCCTCAATCCTGCCTGTGTTTGCTTCCTGCTGCCCAGCTCATCTTATTCCCTCAATCCTGCCTGCGTTTGCTTCCTTCTGTCCAGCTCATCTTATTCCCTCAATCCTGCCTGCGTTTGCTTCCTGCTGTCCAGCTCATCTTATTCCCTCAATCCTGCCTGCGTTTGCTTCCTGCTGCCCGCTCATCTTATTCCCTCAATCCTGCCTGTGTTTGCTTCCTGCTGCCCAGCTCATCTTATTCCCTCAATCCTGCCTGCGTTTGCTTCCTGCTGTCCAGCTCATCTTATTCCCTCAATCCTGCCTGCGTTTGCTTCCTGCTGCCAGCTCACCCCCTCAATCCTGCCTGTGTTTGCTTCCTGCTGCCCGCTCCTCTTATTCCCTCAATCCTGCCTGCGTTTGCTTCCTGCTGCCCAGCTCATCTTATTCCCTTTATCCTGCCTGCGTTTGCTTCCTGCTGTCCAGCTCATCTTATTCCCTCAATCCTGCCTGCGTTGGCTTCCTGCTGCCCCCTCATCTTATTCCCTCAATCCTGCCTGCATTGGCTTCCTGCTGCCCAGCCCATCTTATTCCCTCAATCCTGCCTGTGTTTGCTTCCTGCTGCCCAGCTCATCTTATTCCCTCAATCCTGCCTGTGTTTGCTTCCTGCTGCCCAGCTCATCTTATTCCCTCAATCCTTCCTGTGTTTGCTTCCTGCTGCCCAGCTCATCTTATTCCCTCAATCCTGCCTGTGTTTGCTTCCTGCTGCCCAGCTCATCTCATTTCCTCAATCCTGCCTGTGTTTGCTTCCTGCTGCCCAGCTCATTTTATTCCCTCAATCCTGCCTGTGTTTGCTTCCGGCTGCCCAGCTCATCTCATTTCCTCAATCCTGCCTGCGTTTGCTTCCTGCTGCCAGCTCATCTTATTCCCTCAATCCTGCCTGTGTTTGCTTCCTGCTGCCCAGCTCATCTTATTCCCTCAATCCTTCCTGTGTTTGCTTCCTGCTGCCCGCTCATCTTATTCCCTTAATCCTTCCTGTGTTTGCTTCCTGCTGCCCAGCTCATCTTATTCCCTCAATCCTTCCTGTGTTTGCTTCCTGCTGCCCAGCTCATCTTATTCCCTCAATCCTGCCTGTGTTTGCTTCCTGCTGCCCAGCTCATCTTATTCCCTCAATCCTTCCTGTGTTTGCTTCCTGCTGCCCAGCTCATCTTATTCCCTCAATCCTTCCTGTGTTTGCTTCCTGCTGCCCAGCTCATCTTATTCCCTCAATCCTGCCTGTGTTTGCTTCCTGCTGCCCAGCTCATCTTATTCCCTCAATCCTGCCTGTGTTTGCTTCCTGCTGCCCAGCTCATCTTATTCCCTCAATCCTGCCTGTGTTTGCTTCCTGCTGCCCAGCTCATCTTATTCCCTCAATCCTTCCTGTGTTTGCTTCCTGCTGCCCAGCTCATCTTATTCCCTCAATCCTGCCTGTGTTTGCTTCCTGCTGCCCAGCTCATCTTATTCCCTCAATCCTGCCTGTGTTTGCTTCCTGCTGCCCAGCTCATCTCATTTCCTCAATCCTGCCTGTGTTTGCTTCCTGCTGCCCAGCTCATCTCATTTCCTCAACCTGCCTGTGTTTGCTTCCTGCTGCCCGCTCATCTTATTCCCTCAATCCTGCCTGTGTTTGCTTCCTGCTGCCCAGCTCATCTTATTCCCTCAATCCTGCCTGTGTTTGCTTCCTGCTGCCCGCTCACCTTATTCCCTCAATCCTGCCTGTGTTTGCTTCCTGCTGCCCGCTCATCTTATTCCCTCAATCCTGCCTGCGTTTGCTTCCTGCTGCCCTGCTATCATAATCCCTCAATCCTGCCTGTGTTTGCTTCCTGCTGCCCAGCTCATCTTATTCCCTCAATCCTGCCTGTGTTTGCTTCCTGCTGCCCAGCTCATCATATTCCCTCAATCCTGCCTGCGTTTGCTTCCTGCTGCCCGCTCATCTTATTCCCTCAATCCTGCCTGCGTTTGCTTCCTGCTGCCCGCTCATCTTATTCCCTCAATCCTGCCTGTGTTTGCTTCCTGCTGCCCAGCTCATCTTATTCCCTCAATCCTGCCTGTATTTGCTTCCTGCTGCCCAGCTCATCTTATTCCCTCAATCCTGCCTGTGTTTGCTTCCTGCTGCCCAGCTCATCTTATTCCCTCAATCCTTCCTGTGTTTGCTTCCTGCTGCCCAGCTCATCTTATCCCCTCAATCCTGCCTGTGTTTGCTTCCTGCTGCCCGCTCATCTTATTCCCTCAAACCTGCCTGTGTTTGCTTCCTGCTGCCCAGCTCACCCCCTCAATCCTGCCTGCGTTTGCTTCCTGCTGCCCAGCTCATCTTATTCCCTCAATCCTGCCTGCATGTGCTTCCTGCTGCCCAGCTCATCTTATTCCGTCAATCCTGCCTGTGTTTGCTTCCTGCCGCCCGCTCATTTTATTCCCTCAATCCTGCCTGTGTTTGCTTCCTGCTGCCCAGCTCACTTTATTCCCTCAATCCTGCCTGCGTTTGATTCCTGCTGCCCGCTCATCTTATTCCCTCAATCCTGCCTGCATGTGCTTCCTGCTGCCCAGCTCACCCCCTCAATCCTGCCTGTGTTTGCTTCCTGCTGCCCAGCTCATCTTATTCCCTCAATCCTGCCTGTGTTTGCTTCCGGCTGCCCAGCTCATCTTATTCCCTCAATCCTGCCTGTGTTTGCTTCCTGCTGCCCAGCTCACTTTATTCCCTCAATCCTGCCTGCGTTTGCTTCCTGCTGCCCGCTCATCTTATTCCCTCAATCCTGCCTGCATTTGCGTCCTGCTGCCCAGCTCATCTCATTCCCTCAATCCTGCCTGTGTTTGCTTCCTGCAGCCCAGCTCATCCCCCTCAATCCTGCCTGTGTTTGCTTCCTGCTGCCCAGCTCATCCCCCTCATTCCTGCCTGTGTTTGCTTCCTGCCGCCCAGCTCATCTTATTCCCTCAATCCTGCCTGTGTTTGCTTCCTGCCGCCCAGCTCATCTTATTCCCTCAATCCTGCCTGTGTTTGCTTCCTGCTGCCCGCTCCTCTTATTCCCTCAATCCTGCCTGTGTTTGCTTCCTGCTGCCCAGCTCATCTTATTCCCTCAATCCTACCTGCGTTTGCTTCCTGCTGCCAGCTCATCTTATTCCCTCAATCCTGCCTGTGTTTGCTTCCTGCTGCCCGCTCCTCTTATTCCCTCAATCCTGCCTGTGTTTGCTTCCTGCTGCCCAGCTCATCTTATTCCCTCAATCCTGCCTGCGTTTGCTTCCTGCTGCCCGCTCCTCTTATTCCCTCAATCCTACCTGCGTTTGCTTCCTGCTGCCAGCTCATCTTATTCCCTCAATCCTGCCTGCGTTTGCTTCCTGCTGCCCAGCTCATCTTATTCCCTCAATCCTGCCTGCATTTGCTTCCTGCTGCCCAGCTCATCTTATTCCCTCAATCCTACCTGCGTTTGCTTCCTGCTGCCCGCTCCTCTTATTCCCTCAATCCTGCCTGCGTTTGCTTCCTGCTGCCAGCTCATCTTATTCCCTCAATCCTGCCTGCGTTTGCTTCCTGCTGCCAGCTCATCTTATTCCCTCAATCCTGCCTGTGTTTGCTTCCTGCTGCCCAGCTCATCTTATTCCCTCAAACCTGCCTGTGTTTGCTTCCTGCTGCCCAGCTCATCTTATTCCCTCAATCCTGCCTGTGTTTGCTTCCAGCTGCCCAGCTCATCTTATTCCCTCAATCCTGCCTGTGTTTGCTTCCTGCTGCCCAGCTCACTTTATTCCCTCAATCCTGCCTGCGTTTGCTTCCTGCTGCCCGCTCATCTTATTCCCTCAATCCTGCCTGCATTTGCGTCCTGCTGCCCAGCTCATCTCATTCCCTCAATCCTGCCTGTGTTTGCTTCCTGCCGCCCAGCTCATCTTATTCCCTCAATCCTGCCTGTGTTTGCTTCCTGCCGCCCAGCTCATCTTATTCCCTCAATCCTGCCTGTGTTTGCTTCCTGCTGCCCGCTCCTCTTATTCCCTCAATCCTGCCTGTGTTTGCTTCCTGCTGCCCAGCTCATCTTATTCCCTCAAACCTGCCTGTGTTTGCTTCCTGCTGCCCAGCTCATCTTATTCCCTCAATCCTACCTGCGTTTGCTTCCTGCTGCCAGCTCATCTTATTCCCTCAATCCTGCCTGTGTTTGCTTCCTGCTGCCCGCTCCTCTTATTCCCTCAATCCTGCCTGTGTTTGCTTCCTGCTGCCCAGCTCATCTTATTCCCTCAATCCTGCCTGCGTTTGCTTCCTGCTGCCCGCTCCTCTTATTCCCTCAATCCTACCTGCGTTTGCTTCCTGCTGCCAGCTCATCTTATTCCCTCAATCCTGCCTGCGTTTGCTTCCTGCTGCCCAGCTCATCTTATTCCCTCAATCCTGCCTGTGTTTGCTTCCTGCTGCCAGCTCATCTTATTCCCTCAATCCTGCCTGTGTTTGCTTCCTGCTTGCAGCTCATCTTATTCCCTCACTCCTTCCTGTGTTTGCTTCCGGCTGCCCAGCTCATTTTATTCCCTCAATCCTGCCTGTATTTGCTTCCTGCCGCCCGCTCATCTTATTCCCTCAATCCTGCCTGCGTTTGATTCCTGCTGCCCTGCTATCATAATCCCTCAATCCTGCCTGTGTTTGCTTCCTGCTGCCCGCTCATCTTATTCCCTCAATCCTGCCTGTGTTTGCTTCCGGCTGCCCAGCTCATCTTATTCCCTCAATCCTTCCTGTGTTTGCGTCCTGCTGCCCAGCTCATCTCATTCCCTCAATCCTTCCTGTGTTTGCTTCCTGCTGCCCAGCTCACTTTATTCCCTCAATCCTGCCTGCGTTTGCTTCCTGCTGCCCGCTCATCTTATTCCCTCAATCCTGCCTGCATTTGCGTCCTGCTGCCCAGCTCATCTCATTCCCTCAATCCTGCCTGTGTTTGCTTCCTGCTGCCAGCTCATCTTATTCCCTCAATCCTGCCTGTGTTTGCTTCCTGCTGCCAGCTCATCTTATTCCCTCAATCCTGCCTGCATTTGCGTCCTGCTGCCCAGCTCATCTCATTCCCTCAATCCTGCCTGTGTTTGCTTCCTGCCGCACAGCTCATCTCATTCCTTCAATCCTGCCTGTGTTTGCTTCCTGCTTGCAGCTCATCTTATTCCCTCACTCCTTCCTGTGTTTGCTTCCTGCCGCCCAGCTCATCTTATTCCCTCAATCCTGCCTGTGTTTGCTTCCTGCTGCCAGCTCATCTTATTCCCTCAATCCTGCCTGCATTTGCGTCCTGCTGCCCAGCTCATCTCATTCCCTCAATCCTGCCTGTGTTTGCTTCCTGCCGCACAGCTCATCTCATTCCTTCAATCCTGCCTGTGTTTGCTTCCTGCTTGCAGCTCATCTTATTCCCTCACTCCTTCCTGTGTTTGCTTCCTGCCGCCCAGCTCATCTTATTCCCTCAATCCTGCCTGTGTTTGCTTCCTGCTGCCCAGCTCATCTTATTCCCTCAACCCTGCCTGTGTTTGCTTCCTGCTGCCCAGCTCATCTTATTCCCTCAATCCTGCCTGTGTTTGCTTCCTGCTGCCCGCTCATCTTATTCCCTCAATCCTGCCTGTGTTTGCTTCCTGCTGCCCGCTCATCTTATTCCCTCAATCCTGCCTGTGTTTGCTTCCTGCTGCCCAGCTCATCTTATTCCCTCAACCCTGCCTGTGTTTGCTTCCTGCTGCCCAGCTCATCTTATTCCCTCAATCCTGCCTGTGTTTGCTTCCTGCTGCCCGCTCATCTTATTCCCTCAAACCTGCCTGTGTTTGCTTCCTGCTGCCCAGCTCATCTTATTCCCTCAATCCTGCCTGTGTTTGCTTCCTGCTGCCCGCTCATATTATTCCCTCAATCCTGCCTGTGTTTGCTTCTTGCTGTCCAGCTCATCCTATTCCCTCAATCCTGCCTGTGTTTGCTTCCTGCCGCCCGCTCATCTTATTCCCTCAAACCTGCCTGTGTTTGCTTCCTGCTGCCCAGCTCATCTTATTCCCTCAGTCCTGCCTGTGTTTGCTTCCTGCTGCCCAGCTCATCTTATTCCCTCAATCCTGCCTGTGTTTGCTTCCTGCTGCCCAGCTCATCTTATTCCCTCAATCCTGCCTGTGTTTGCTTCCTGCTGTCCAGCTCATCTTATTCCCTCAATCCTGCCTGCGTTTGCTTCCTGCTGCCCTGCTATCATAATCCCTCAATCCTGCCTGTGTTTGCTTCCTGCTGCCCAGCTCATCTTATTCCCTCAAACCTGCCTGTGTTTGCTTCCTGCTGCCCAGCTCACCCCCTCAATCCTGCCTGCGTTTGCTTCCTGCTGCCCAGCTCATCTTATTCCCTCAATCCTGCCTGCATGTGCTTCCTGCTGCCCAGCTCATCTTATTCCCTCAATCCTGCCTGTGTTTGCTTCCTGCTGCCAGCTCATCTTATTCCCTCAATCCTGCCTGCGTTTGCTTCCTGCTGCCCAGCTCATTTTATTCCCTCAATCCTGCCTGTATTTGCTTCCTGCCGCCCGCTCATCTTATTCCCTCAATCCTGCCTGTGTTTGCTTCCTGCTGCCCAGCTCACTTTATTCCCTCAATCCTGCCTGCGTTTGATTCCTGCTGCCCTGCTATCATAATCCCTCAATCCTGCCTGTGTTTGCTTCCTGCTGCCCGCTCATCTTATTCCCTCAATCCTGCCTGCATGTGCTACCTGCTGCCCAGCTCACCCCCTCAATCCTGCCTGTGTTTGCTTCCTGCTGCCCAGCTCATCTTATTCCCTCAATCCTGCCTGTGTTTGCTTCCGGCTGCCCAGCTCATCTTATTCCCTCAATCCTGCCTGTGTTTGCCTACTGCTGCCCAGCTCACTTCATTCCCTCAATCCTGCCTGCGTTTGCTTCCTGCTGCCCGCTCATCTTATTCCCTCAATCCTGCCTGCATTTGCGTCCTGCTGCCCAGCTCATCTCATTCCCTCAATCCTGCCTGTGTTTGCTTCCTGCCGCCCAGCTCATCTTATTCCCTCAATCCTGCCTGTGTTTGCTTCCTGCCGCCCAGCTCATCTTATTCCCTCAATCCTGCCTGTGTTTGCTTCCTGCTGCCCAGCTCATCTTATTCCCTCAATCCTGCCTGTGTTTGCTTCCTGCTGCCCAGCTCATCTTATTCCCTCAATCCTGCCTGTGTTTGCTTCCTGCTGCCCAGCTCATCTTATTCCCTCAATCCTGCCTGTGTTTGCTTCCTGCTGCCCAGCTCATCTTATTCCCTCAATCCTTCCTGTGTTTGCTTCCTGCTGCCCAGCTCATCTTATTCCCTCAATCCTGCCTGTGTTTGCTTCCTGCTTGCAGCTCATCTTATTCCCTCACTCCTTCCTGTGTTTGCTTCCTGCCGCCCAGCTCATCTTATTCCCTCAATCCTGCCTGTGTTTGCTTCCTGCTGCCCAGCTCATCTTATTCCCTCAATCCTTCCTGTGTTTGCTTCTTGCTGTCCAGCTCATCTCATTTCCTCAATCCTGCCTGTGTTTGCTTCCTGCTGCCCGCTCATCTTATTCCCTCAATCCTGCCTGTGTTTGCTTCCTGCTGCCCAGCTCATCTTATTCCCTCAATCCTGCCTGTGTTTGCTTCCTGCTGCCCAGCTCATCTCATTTCCTCAACCTGCCTGTGTTTGCTTCCTGCTGCCCGCTCATCTTATTCCCTCAATCCTGCCTGTGTTTG
The DNA here is from genome assembly GCF_964261635.1 of Lissotriton helveticus. Lineage (NCBI taxonomy): Eukaryota > Metazoa > Chordata > Amphibia > Caudata > Salamandridae > Lissotriton > Lissotriton helveticus. Next base: position 1,933,853,147 of record NC_136068.1, on the reverse strand, counting down.
CTTCCTGCTGCCCGCTCATTTTATTCCCTCAATCCTGCCTGTGTTTGCTTCCTGCTGCCCAGCTCATCTTATTCCCTCAACCCTGCCTGCGTTTGCTTCCTGCTGCCCAGCTCATCTTATTCCCTCAATCCTGCCTGCATTTGCTTCCTGCTGCCCAGCTCATCTTATTCCCTCAATCCTACCTGCGTTTGCTTCCTGCTGCCCGCTCCTCTTATTCCCTCAATCCTGCCTGCGTTTGCTTCCTGCTGCCAGCTCATCTTATTCCCTCAATCCTGCCTGCGTTTGCTTCCTGCTGCCAGCTCATCTTATTCCCTCAATCCTGCCTGTGTTTGCTTCCTGCTGCCCAGCTCATCTTATTCCCTCAAACCTGCCTGTGTTTGCTTCCTGCTGCCCAGCTCATCTTATTCCCTCAATCCTGCCTGTGTTTGCTTCCAGCTGCCCAGCTCATCTTATTCCCTCAATCCTGCCTGTGTTTGCTTCCTGCTGCCCAGCTCACTTTATTCCCTCAATCCTGCCTGCGTTTGCTTCCTGCTGCCCGCTCATCTTATTCCCTCAATCCTGCCTGCATTTGCGTCCTGCTGCCCAGCTCATCTCATTCCCTCAATCCTGCCTGTGTTTGCTTCCTGCCGCCCAGCTCATCTTATTCCCTCAATCCTGCCTGTGTTTGCTTCCTGCCGCCCAGCTCATCTTATTCCCTCAATCCTGCCTGTGTTTGCTTCCTGCTGCCCGCTCCTCTTATTCCCTCAATCCTGCCTGTGTTTGCTTCCTGCTGCCCAGCTCATCTTATTCCCTCAAACCTGCCTGTGTTTGCTTCCTGCTGCCCAGCTCATCTTATTCCCTCAATCCTACCTGCGTTTGCTTCCTGCTGCCAGCTCATCTTATTCCCTCAATCCTGCCTGTGTTTGCTTCCTGCTGCCCGCTCCTCTTATTCCCTCAATCCTGCCTGTGTTTGCTTCCTGCTGCCCAGCTCATCTTATTCCCTCAATCCTGCCTGCGTTTGCTTCCTGCTGCCCGCTCCTCTTATTCCCTCAATCCTACCTGCGTTTGCTTCCTGCTGCCAGCTCATCTTATTCCCTCAATCCTGCCTGCGTTTGCTTCCTGCTGCCCAGCTCATCTTATTCCCTCAATCCTGCCTGTGTTTGCTTCCTGCTGCCAGCTCATCTTATTCCCTCAATCCTGCCTGTGTTTGCTTCCTGCTTGCAGCTCATCTTATTCCCTCACTCCTTCCTGTGTTTGCTTCCGGCTGCCCAGCTCATTTTATTCCCTCAATCCTGCCTGTATTTGCTTCCTGCCGCCCGCTCATCTTATTCCCTCAATCCTGCCTGCGTTTGATTCCTGCTGCCCTGCTATCATAATCCCTCAATCCTGCCTGTGTTTGCTTCCTGCTGCCCGCTCATCTTATTCCCTCAATCCTGCCTGTGTTTGCTTCCGGCTGCCCAGCTCATCTTATTCCCTCAATCCTTCCTGTGTTTGCGTCCTGCTGCCCAGCTCATCTCATTCCCTCAATCCTTCCTGTGTTTGCTTCCTGCTGCCCAGCTCACTTTATTCCCTCAATCCTGCCTGCGTTTGCTTCCTGCTGCCCGCTCATCTTATTCCCTCAATCCTGCCTGCATTTGCGTCCTGCTGCCCAGCTCATCTCATTCCCTCAATCCTGCCTGTGTTTGCTTCCTGCTGCCAGCTCATCTTATTCCCTCAATCCTGCCTGTGTTTGCTTCCTGCTGCCAGCTCATCTTATTCCCTCAATCCTGCCTGCATTTGCGTCCTGCTGCCCAGCTCATCTCATTCCCTCAATCCTGCCTGTGTTTGCTTCCTGCCGCACAGCTCATCTCATTCCTTCAATCCTGCCTGTGTTTGCTTCCTGCTTGCAGCTCATCTTATTCCCTCACTCCTTCCTGTGTTTGCTTCCTGCCGCCCAGCTCATCTTATTCCCTCAATCCTGCCTGTGTTTGCTTCCTGCTGCCAGCTCATCTTATTCCCTCAATCCTGCCTGCATTTGCGTCCTGCTGCCCAGCTCATCTCATTCCCTCAATCCTGCCTGTGTTTGCTTCCTGCCGCACAGCTCATCTCATTCCTTCAATCCTGCCTGTGTTTGCTTCCTGCTTGCAGCTCATCTTATTCCCTCACTCCTTCCTGTGTTTGCTTCCTGCCGCCCAGCTCATCTTATTCCCTCAATCCTGCCTGTGTTTGCTTCCTGCTGCCCAGCTCATCTTATTCCCTCAACCCTGCCTGTGTTTGCTTCCTGCTGCCCAGCTCATCTTATTCCCTCAATCCTGCCTGTGTTTGCTTCCTGCTGCCCGCTCATCTTATTCCCTCAATCCTGCCTGTGTTTGCTTCCTGCTGCCCGCTCATCTTATTCCCTCAATCCTGCCTGTGTTTGCTTCCTGCTGCCCAGCTCATCTTATTCCCTCAACCCTGCCTGTGTTTGCTTCCTGCTGCCCAGCTCATCTTATTCCCTCAATCCTGCCTGTGTTTGCTTCCTGCTGCCCGCTCATCTTATTCCCTCAAACCTGCCTGTGTTTGCTTCCTGCTGCCCAGCTCATCTTATTCCCTCAATCCTGCCTGTGTTTGCTTCCTGCTGCCCGCTCATATTATTCCCTCAATCCTGCCTGTGTTTGCTTCTTGCTGTCCAGCTCATCCTATTCCCTCAATCCTGCCTGTGTTTGCTTCCTGCCGCCCGCTCATCTTATTCCCTCAAACCTGCCTGTGTTTGCTTCCTGCTGCCCAGCTCATCTTATTCCCTCAGTCCTGCCTGTGTTTGCTTCCTGCTGCCCAGCTCATCTTATTCCCTCAATCCTGCCTGTGTTTGCTTCCTGCTGCCCAGCTCATCTTATTCCCTCAATCCTGCCTGTGTTTGCTTCCTGCTGTCCAGCTCATCTTATTCCCTCAATCCTGCCTGCGTTTGCTTCCTGCTGCCCTGCTATCATAATCCCTCAATCCTGCCTGTGTTTGCTTCCTGCTGCCCAGCTCATCTTATTCCCTCAAACCTGCCTGTGTTTGCTTCCTGCTGCCCAGCTCACCCCCTCAATCCTGCCTGCGTTTGCTTCCTGCTGCCCAGCTCATCTTATTCCCTCAATCCTGCCTGCATGTGCTTCCTGCTGCCCAGCTCATCTTATTCCCTCAATCCTGCCTGTGTTTGCTTCCTGCTGCCAGCTCATCTTATTCCCTCAATCCTGCCTGCGTTTGCTTCCTGCTGCCCAGCTCATTTTATTCCCTCAATCCTGCCTGTATTTGCTTCCTGCCGCCCGCTCATCTTATTCCCTCAATCCTGCCTGTGTTTGCTTCCTGCTGCCCAGCTCACTTTATTCCCTCAATCCTGCCTGCGTTTGATTCCTGCTGCCCTGCTATCATAATCCCTCAATCCTGCCTGTGTTTGCTTCCTGCTGCCCGCTCATCTTATTCCCTCAATCCTGCCTGCATGTGCTACCTGCTGCCCAGCTCACCCCCTCAATCCTGCCTGTGTTTGCTTCCTGCTGCCCAGCTCATCTTATTCCCTCAATCCTGCCTGTGTTTGCTTCCGGCTGCCCAGCTCATCTTATTCCCTCAATCCTGCCTGTGTTTGCCTACTGCTGCCCAGCTCACTTCATTCCCTCAATCCTGCCTGCGTTTGCTTCCTGCTGCCCGCTCATCTTATTCCCTCAATCCTGCCTGCATTTGCGTCCTGCTGCCCAGCTCATCTCATTCCCTCAATCCTGCCTGTGTTTGCTTCCTGCCGCCCAGCTCATCTTATTCCCTCAATCCTGCCTGTGTTTGCTTCCTGCCGCCCAGCTCATCTTATTCCCTCAATCCTGCCTGTGTTTGCTTCCTGCTGCCCAGCTCATCTTATTCCCTCAATCCTGCCTGTGTTTGCTTCCTGCTGCCCAGCTCATCTTATTCCCTCAATCCTGCCTGTGTTTGCTTCCTGCTGCCCAGCTCATCTTATTCCCTCAATCCTGCCTGTGTTTGCTTCCTGCTGCCCAGCTCATCTTATTCCCTCAATCCTTCCTGTGTTTGCTTCCTGCTGCCCAGCTCATCTTATTCCCTCAATCCTGCCTGTGTTTGCTTCCTGCTTGCAGCTCATCTTATTCCCTCACTCCTTCCTGTGTTTGCTTCCTGCCGCCCAGCTCATCTTATTCCCTCAATCCTGCCTGTGTTTGCTTCCTGCTGCCCAGCTCATCTTATTCCCTCAATCCTTCCTGTGTTTGCTTCTTGCTGTCCAGCTCATCTCATTTCCTCAATCCTGCCTGTGTTTGCTTCCTGCTGCCCGCTCATCTTATTCCCTCAATCCTGCCTGTGTTTGCTTCCTGCTGCCCAGCTCATCTTATTCCCTCAATCCTGCCTGTGTTTGCTTCCTGCTGCCCAGCTCATCTCATTTCCTCAACCTGCCTGTGTTTGCTTCCTGCTGCCCGCTCATCTTATTCCCTCAATCCTGCCTGTGTTTGCTTCCTGCTGCCCGCTCATTTTATTCCCTCAATCCTGCCTGTGTTTGCTTCCTGCTGCCCAGCTCATCTTATTCCCTCAACCCTGCCTGTGTTTGCTTCCTGCTGCCCAGCTCATCTTATTCCCTCAATCCTGCCTGTGTTTGCTTCCTGCTGCCCGCTCATCTTATTCCCTCAATCCTGCCTGTGTTTGCTTCCTGCTGCCCGCTCATCTTATTCCCTCAATCCTGCCTGTGTTTGCTTCCTGCTGCCCAGCTCATCTTATTCCCTCAACCCTGCCTGTGTTTGCTTCCTGCTCCCCAGCTCATCTTATTCCCTCAATCCTGCCTGTGTTTGCTTCCTGCTGCCCGCTCATCTTATTCCCTCAAACCTGCCTGTTTTTGCTTCCTGCTGCCCAGCTCATATTATTCCCTCAATCCTGCCTGTGTTTGCTTCTTGCTGTCCAGCTCATCCTATTCCCTCAATCCTGCCTGTGTTTGCTTCCTGCCGCCCGCTCATCTTATTAACTCAAACCTGCCTGTGTTTGCTTCCTGCTGCCCAGCTCATCTTATTCCCTCAATCCTGCCTGTGTTTGCTTCCTGCTGCCCAGCTCATCTTATTCCCTCAATCCTGCCTGTGTTTGCTTCCTGCTGCCCGCTCATCTTATTCCCTCAATCCTGCCTGTGTTTGCTTCCTGCTGCCCAGCTCATCTTATTCCCTCAATCCTGCCTGTGTTTGCTTCCTGCTGCCCGCTCATCTTATTCCCTCAAACCTGCCTGCATGTGCTTCCTGCTGCCCAGCTCATCTTATTCCCTCAATCCTGCCTGTGTTTGCTTCCTGCTGTCCAGCTCATCTTATTCCCTCAATCCTGCCTGCGTTTGCTTCCTGCTGCCCTGCTATCATAATCCCTCAATCCTGCCTGTGTTTGCTTCCTGCTGCCCAGCTCATCTTATTCCCTCAAACCTGCCTGTGTTTGCTTCCTGCTGCCCAGCTCACCCCCTCAATCCTGCCTGCGTTTGCTTCCTGCTGCCCAGCTCATCTTATTCCCTCAATCCTGCCTGCATGTGCTTCCTGCTGCCCAGCTCATCTTATTCCCTCAATCCTGCCTGTGTTTGCTTCCTGCTGCCAGCTCATCTTATTCCCTCAATCCTGCCTGCGTTTGCTTCCTGCTGCCCAGCTCATTTTATTCCCTCAATCCTGCCTGTATTTGCTTCCTGCCGCCCGCTCATCTTATTCCCTCAATCTTGCCTGTGTTTGCTTCCTGCTGCCCAGCTCACTTTATTCCCTCAATCCTGCATGCGTTTGATTCCTGCTGCCCTGCTATCATAATCCCTCAATCCTGCCTGTGTTTGCTTCCTGCTGCCCGCTCATCTTATTCCCTCAATCCTGCCTGCATGTGCTACCTGCTGCCCAGCTCACCCCCTCAATCCTGCCTGTGTTTGCTTCCTGCTGCCCAGCTCATCTTATTCCCTCAATCCTGCCTGTGTTTGCTTCCGGCTGCCCAGCTCATCTTATTCCCTCAATCCTGCCTGTGTTTGCTTCCTGCTGCCCAGCTCACTTCATTCCCTCAATCCTGCCTGCGTTTGCTTCCTGCTGCCCGCTCATCTTATTCCCTCAATCCTGCCTGCATTTGCGTCCTGCTGCCCAGCTCATCTCATTCCCTCAATCCTGCCTGTGTTTGCTTCCTGCCGCCCAGCTCATCTTATTCCCTCAATCCTGCCTGTGTTTGCTTCCTGCCGCCCAGCTCATCTTATTCCCTCAATCCTGCCTGTGTTTGCTTCCTGCTGCCCGCTCCTCTTATTCCCTCAATCCTGCCTGTGTTTGCTTCCTGCTGCCCAGCTCATCTTATTCCCTCAATCCTGCCTGCGTTTGCTTCCTGCTGCCCAGCTCATCTTATTCCCTCAATCCTGCCTGTGTTTGCTTCCTGCTGCCCGCTCATCTTATTCCCTCAATCCTGCCTGTGTTTGCTTCCTGCTGCCCAGCTCATCTTATTCCCTCAATCCTGCCTGTATTTGCTTCCTGCTGCCCAGCTCATCTTATTCCCTCAATCCTGCCTGTGTTTGTTTCCTGCTGCCCAGCTCATCTCATTTCCTCAATCCTGCCTGTGTTTGCTTCCTGCTGCCCGCTCATCTTATTCCCTCAATCCTGCCTGTGTTTGCTTCCTGCTGCCCAGCTCATCTTATTCCCTCAATCCTGCCTGTGTTTGCTTCCTGCTGCCCAGCTCATCTCATTTCCTCAACCTGCCTGTGTTTGCTTCCTGCTGCCCGCTCATCTTATTCCCTCAATCCTGCCTGTGTTTGCTTCCTGCTGCCCGCTCATCTTATTCCCTCAATCCTGCCTGTGTTTGCTTCCTGCTGCCCAGCTCATCTTATTCCCTCAATCCTTCCTGTGTTTGCTTCCTGCTGCCCGCTCATCTTATTCCCTCAATCCTGCCTGTGTTTGCTTCCTGCTGCCCAGCTCATCTTATTCCCTCAATCCTGCCTGTGTTTGCTTCCTGCTGCCCGCTCATCTTATTCCCTCAATCCTGCCTGTGTTTGCTTCCTGCTGCCCAGCTCATCTTATTCCCTCAATCCTGCCTGTGTTTGCTTCCTGCTGCCCGCTCATCTTATTCCCTCAATCCTGCCTGTGTTTGCTTCCTGCTGCCCAGCTCATCTTATTCCCTCAATCCTGCCTGTGTTTGCTTCCTGCTGCCCAGCTCATCTCATTTCCTCAATCCTGCCTGTGTTTGCTTCCTGCTGCCCGCTCATCTTATTCCCTCAATCCTGCCTGTGTTTGCTTCCTGCCGCCCGCTCATCTTATTCCCTCAATCCTGCCTGTGTTTGCTTCCTGCCGCCCGCTCATCTTATTCCCTCAAACCTGCCTGTGTTTGCTTCCTGCTGCCCAGCTCATCTTATTCCCTCAATCCTGCCTGTGTTTGCTTCCTGCTGCCCAGCTCATCTTATTCCCTCAATCCTGCCTGTGTTTGCTACCTGCTGCCCAGCTCATCTTATTCCCTCAATCCTGCCTGTGTTTGCTTCCTGCTGCCCAGCTCATCTTATTCCCTCAACCCTGCCTGTGTTTGCTTCCTGCTGCCCAGCTCATCTTATTCCCTCAATCCTGCGTGTATTTGCTTCCTGCTGCCCAGCTCATCTTATTCCCTCAATCCTGCCTGTGTTTGCTTCCTGCTGCCCAGCTCACCCCCCTCAATCCTGCCTGTGTTTGCTTCCTGCTGCCCGCTCCTCTTATTCCCTCAATCCTGCCTGTGTTTGCTTCCTGCTGCCCAGCTCATCTTATTCCCTCAATCCTGCCTGTGTTTGCTTCCTGCTGCCCGCTCATCTTATTCCCTCAAACCTGCCTGTGTTTGCTTCCTGCAGCCCGCTCATCTTATTCCCTCAATCCTGCCTGTGTTTGCTTCCTGCTGCCCGCTCATCTTATTCCCTCAATCTTGCCTGCGTTTGCTTCCTGCTGCCCAGCTCATCATATTCCCTCAATCCTGCCTGCGTTTGCTTCCTGCTGCCCGCTCATCTTATTCCCTCAACCCTGCCTGTGTTTGCTTCCTGCCGCCCGCTCATCTTATTCCCTCAATCCTGCCTGTGTTTGCTTTCTGCCGCCCGCTCATCTTATTCCCTCAAACCTGCCTGTGTTTGCTTCCTGCTGCCCAGCTCATCTTATTCCCTCAATCCTGCCTGCGTTTGCTTCCTGCTGCCCAGCTCATTTTATTCCCTCAATCCTGCCTGTATTTGCTTCCTGCCGCCCGCTCATCTTATTCCCTCAATCCTGCCTGTGTTTGCTTCCTGCTGCCCAGCTCACTTTATTCCCTCAATCCTGCCTGCGTTTGATTCCTGCTGCCCTGCTATCATAATCCCTCAATCCTGCCTGTGTTTGCTTCCTGCTGCCCGCTCATCTTATTCCCTCAATCCTGCCTGCATGTGCTACCTGCTGCCCAGCTCACCCCCTCAATCCTGCCTGTGTTTGCTTCCTGCTGCCCAGCTCATCTTATTCCCTCAATCCTGCCTGTGTTTGCTTCCGGCTGCCCAGCTCATCTTATTCCCTCAATCCTGCCTGTGTTTGCTTCCTGCTGCCCAGCTCACTTCATTCCCTCAATCCTGCCTGCGTTTGCTTCCTGCTGCCCGCTCATCTTATTCCCTCAATCCTGCCTGCATTTGCGTCCTGCTGCCCAGCTCATCTCATTCCCTCAATCCTGCCTGTGTTTGCTTCCTGCCGCCCAGCTCATCTTATTCCCTCAATCCTGCCTGTGTTTGCTTCCTGCCGCCCAGCTCATCTTATTCCCTCAATCCTGCCTGTGTTTGCTTCCTGCTGCCCGCTCCTCTTATTCCCTCAATCCTGCCTGTGTTTGCTTCCTGCTGCCCAGCTCATCTTATTCCCTCAAACCTGCCTGTGTTTGCTTCCTGCTGCCCAGCTCATATTATTCCCTCAATCCTGCCTGCATGTGCTTCCTGCTGCCTGCTCCTCTTATTCCCTCAATCCTGCCTGTGTTTGCTTCCTGCTGCCCGCTCCTCTTATTCCCTCAATCCTGCCTGTGTTTGCTTCCTGCTGCTCAGCTCATCTTATTCCCTCAATCCTACCTGCGTTTGCTTCCTGCTGCCAGCTCATCTTATTCCCTCAATCCTGCCTGTGTTTGCTTCCTGCTGCCCGCTCCTCTTATTTCCTCAATCCTGCCTGTGTTTGCTTCCTGCTGCCCAGCTCATCTTATTCCCTCAATCCTACCTGCGTTTGCTTCCTGCTGCCAGCTCATCTTATTCCCTCAATCCTGCCTGCGTTTGCTTCCTGCTGCCCAGCTCATCTTATTCCCTCAATCCTGCCTGTGTTTGCTTCCTGCTGCCAGCTCATCTTATTCCCTCAATCCTGCCTGTGTTTGCTTCCTGCTTGCAGCTCATCTTATTCCCTCAATCCTGCCTGTATTTGCTTCCTGCCGCCCGCTCATCTTATTCCCTGAATCCTGCCTGCGTTTGATTCCTGCTGCCCTGCTATCATAATCCCTCAATCCTGCCTGTGTTTGCTTCCTGCTGCCCGCTCATTTTATTCCCTCAATCCTGCCTGCATGTGCTTCCTGCTGCCCAGCTCACCCCCTCAATCCTGCCTGTGTTTGCTTCCGGCTGCCCAGCTCATCTTATTCCCTCAATCCTGCCTGCGTTTGCTTCCTGCTGCCCGCTCATCTTATTCCCTCAATCCTGCCTGTGTTTGCTTCCTGCTGCCCGCTCATCTTATTCCCTCAATCCTGCCTGTGTTTGCTTCCTGCTGCCCAGCTCACTTTATTCCCTCAATCCTGCCTGCGTTTGCTTCCTGCTGCCCGCTCATCTTATTCCCTCAATCCTGCCTGTGTTTGCTTCCTGCTGCCCGCTCATCTTATTCCCTCAATCCTGCCTGTGTTTGCTTCTTGCCGCCCAGCTCATCTTATTCCCTCAATCCTGCCTGTGTTTGCTTCCTGCCGCCCGCTCATCTTATTCCCTCAATCCTGCCTGTGTTTGCTTCCTGCTGCCCAGCTCATCTTATTCCCTCAATCCTGCCTGTGTTTGCTTCCTGCCGCCCGCTCATCTTATTCCCTCAATCCTGCCTGTGTTTGATTCCTGCTACCCAAAGCTCCTCTTATTCCCTCAATCCTGCATGTGTTTGCTTCCTGCTGCCCGCTCACTTGATTCCCTCAATCCTGCCTGCATGTGCTTCCTGCTGCCCAGCTCATCTTATTCCCTCAATCCTGCCTGTGTTTGCTTCCTGCTGCCCAGCTCATCTTATCCCCTCAATCCTGCCTGTGTTTGCTTCCTGCTGCCCAGCTCATATTATTCCCTCAATCCTGCCTGCGTTTGCTTCCTGCTGCCCTGCTATCATAATCCCTCAATCCTGCCTGTGTTTGCTTCCTGCTGCCCGCTCATCTTTGTTCCCTCAATCCTTCCTGTGTTTGCTTCCTGCTGCCCGCTCACTTTATTCCCTCAATCCTGCCTGCATGTGCTTCCTGCTGCCCAGCTCATCTTATTCCCCTCAATCCTGCATGCGTTTGCTTCCTGCCCCACAGTTATCATAATCCCTCAATCCTGCCTGTGTTTGCTTCCTGCTGCCTGCTCATCTTATTCCCTCAATCCTGCCTGCGTTTGCTTCCTGCTGCCCATCTCACCCCCCTCAATCCTGCCTGTGTTTGCTTCCTGCTGCCCTGCTATCATAATCCCTCATTCTGCCTGCGTTTGCTTCCTGCTGGCCTGCTATCATAATCCCTCAATCCTGCCTGCGTTTGCTTCCTGCTGCCCTGCTATCATAATCCCTCAATCCTGCCTGTGTTTGCTTCCTGCGGCCCGCTCATCTTTTTCCCTCAATCCTGCCTGTGTTTGCTTCCTGCTGCCCGCTCATCCCCTCAATCCTGCCTGTGTTTGCTTCCTGCTGCCCAGCTCATCTCATTCCCTCAATCCTGCCTGTGTTTGCTTCCTGCCGCCCGCTCATCTTATTCCCTCAATCCTGCCTGTGTTTGCTTCCTGCTGCCCAGCTCATCTTATTCCATCAATCCTGCCTGCGTTTGCTTCCTGCCCCACAGTTATCATATTCCCTCAATCCTGCCTGTGTTTGCTTCCTGCTGCCCAGCTCATTTTATCCCCTCAATCCTGCCTGTGTTTGCTTCCTGCTGCCCGCTTATTTTATTCCCTCAATCCTGCCTGCGTTTGCTTCCTGCTGCCCAGCTCACCCCCCTCAATCCTGCCTGCGTTTGCTTCCTGCTGCCCTGCTATCATAATCCCTCATTCTGCCTGCGTTTGCTTCCTGCTGCCCTGCTATCATAATCCCTCAATCCTGCCTGCGTTTGCTTCCTGCTGCCCTGCTATCATAATCCCTCAATCCTGCCTGCGTTTGCTTCCTGCTGCCCAGCTCACCCCCTCGATCCTGCCTGTGTTTGCTTCCTGCTGCCCAGCTCACCCCCTCAATCCTGCCTGTGTTTGCTTCCTGCGTTCCGCTCATCTTTTTCCCTCAATCCTGCCTGTGTTTGCTTCCTGCTGCCCAGCTCATCTTATCCCCTCAATCCTGCCTGTGTTTGCTTCCTGCTGCCCAGCTCATCTCATTCCCTCAATCCTGCCTGTGTTTGCTTCCTGCCGCCCGCTCATCTTTTTCCCTCAATCCTACCTGCGTTTGCTTCCTGCTGCCAGCTCATCTTATACCCTCAATCCTGCCTGTGTTTGCTTCCTGCTGCCCAGCTCATCTTATCCCCTCAATCCTGCCTGTGTTTGCTTCCTGCTGCCCAGCTCATATTATTCCCTCAATCCTGCCTGTGTTTGCTTCCTGCTGCCCCCTCATCTTTTTCCCTCAATCCTGCCTGCGTTTGCTTCCTGCTGCCCAGCTCACCCCCCTCAATCCTGCCTGTGTTTGCTTCCTGCTGCCCGCTCCTCTTATTCCCTCAATCCTGCCTGCATTTGCTTCCTGCTGCCCGCTCATCTCATTTCCTCAATCCTGCCTGCATTTGCTTCCTGCTGCCCGCTCATCTTATTCCCTCAATCCTTCCTGTGTTTGCTTCCTGCTGCCCGCTCACTTTATTCCCTCAGTCCTGCCTGTGTTTGCTTCCTGCTGCCCAGCTCATCTTATTCCCACAATCCTGCCTGTGTTTGCTTCCTGCGTTCCGCTCATCTTTTTCCCTCAATCCTTCCTGTGTTTGCTTCCTGCTGCCCGCTCATCCCCTCAATCCTGCCTGTGTTTGCTTCCTGCCGCCCGCTCATCTTATTCCCTCAATCCTGCCTGCGTTTGCTTCCTGCTGCCCTGCTATCATAATCCCTCAATCCTTCCTGTGTTTGCTTCCTGCTGCCCGCTCACTTTATTCCCTCAATCCTGCCTGCATGTGCTTCCTGCTGCCCAGCTCATCTTATTCCCTCAATCCTGCCTGTGTTTGCTTCCTGCTGCCCAGCTCATCTTATCCCCTCAATCCTGCCTGTGTTTGCTTCCTGCTGCCCAGCTCATCTTATTCCCTCAATCCTGCCTGCGTTTGCTTCCTGCCCCACAGTTATCATAATCCCTCAATCCTGCCTGTGTTTGCTTCCTGCTGCCCTGCTATCATAATCCCTCAATCCTGCCTGTGTTTGCTTCCTGCTGCCCAGCTCACCCCCTCGATCCTGCCTGTGTTTGCTTCCTGCTGCTTAGCTCACCCCCTCAATCCTGCCTGTGTTTGCTTCCTGCTGCCCTGCTATCATAATCCCTCATTCTGCCTGTGTTTGCTTCCTGCTGCCCTGCTATCATAATCCCTCAATCCTGCCTGCGTATGCTTCCTGCTGCCCTGCTATCATAATCCCTCAATCCTGCCTGTGTTTGCTTCCTGCGTTCCGCTCATCTTTTTCCCTCAATCCTGCCTGTGTTTGCTTCCTGCTGCCCAGCTCATATTATTCCCTCAATCCTGCCTGCATGTGCTTCCTGCTGCCTGCTCCTCTTATTCCCTCAATCCTGCCTGTGTTTGCTTCCTGCTGCCCGCTCCTCTTATTCCCTCAATCCTGCCTGTGTTTGCTTCCTGCTGCTCAGCTCATCTTATTCCCTCAATCCTACCTGCGTTTGCTTCCTGCTGCCAGCTCATCTTATTCCCTCAATCCTGCCTGTGTTTGCTTCCTGCTGCCCGCTCCTCTTATTTCCTCAATCCTGCCTGTGTTTGCTTCCTGCTGCCCAGCTCATCTTATTCCCTCAATCCTACCTGCGTTTGCTTCCTGCTGCCAGCTCATCTTATTCCCTCAATCCTGCCTGCGTTTGCTTCCTGCTGCCCAGCTCATCTTATTCCCTCAATCCTGCCTGTGTTTGCTTCCTGCTGCCAGCTCATCTTATTCCCTCAATCCTGCCTGTGTTTGCTTCCTGCTTGCAGCTCATCTTATTCCCTCAATCCTGCCTGTATTTGCTTCCTGCCGCCCGCTCATCTTATTCCCTGAATCCTGCCTGCGTTTGATTCCTGCTGCCCTGCTATCATAATCCCTCAATCCTGCCTCTGTTTGCTTCCTGCTGCCCGCTCATTTTATTCCCTCAATCCTGCCTGCATGTGCTTCCTGCTGCCCAGCTCACCCCCTCAATCCTGCCTGTGTTTGCTTCCGGCTGCCCAGCTCATCTTATTCCCTCAATCCTGCCTGCGTTTGCTTCCTGCTGCCCGCTCATCTTATTCCCTCAATCCTGCCTGTGTTTGCTTCCTGCTGCCCGCTCATCTTATTCCCTCAATCCTGCCTGTGTTTGCTTCCTGCTGCCCAGCTCACTTTATTCCCTCAATCCTGCCTGCGTTTGCTTCCTGCTGCCCGCTCATCTTATTCCCTCAATCCTGCCTGTGTTTGCTTCCTGCTGCCCGCTCATCTTATTCCCTCAATCCTGCCTGTGTTTGCTTCTTGCCGCCCAGCTCATCTTATTCCCTCAATCCTGCCTGTGTTTGCTTCCTGCCGCCCGCTCATCTTATTCCCTCAATCCTGCCTGTGTTTGCTTCCTGCTGCCCAGCTCATCTTATTCCCTCAATCCTGCCTGTGTTTGCTTCCTGCCGCCCGCTCATCTTATTCCCTCAATCCTGCCTGTGTTTGATTCCTGCTACCCAAAGCTCCTCTTATTCCCTCAATCCTGCATGTGTTTGCTTCCTGCTGCCCGCTCACTTGATTCCCTCAATCCTGCCTGCATGTGCTTCCTGCTGCCCAGCTCATCTTATTCCCTCAATCCTGCCTGTGTTTGCTTCCTGCTGCCCAGCTCATCTTATCCCCTCAATCCTGCCTGTGTTTGCTTCCTGCTGCCCAGCTCATATTATTCCCTCAATCCTGCCTGCGTTTGCTTCCTGCTGCCCTGCTATCATAATCCCTCAATCCTGCCTGTGTTTGCTTCCTGCTGCCTGCTCATCTTTGTTCCCTCAATCCTTCCTGTGTTTGCTTCCTGCTGCCCGCTCACTTTATTCCCTCAATCCTGCCTGCATGTGCTTCCTGCTGCCCAGCTCATCTTATTCCCCTCAATCCTGCATGCGTTTGCTTCCTGCCCCACAGTTATCATAATCCCTCAATCCTGCCTGTGTTTGCTTCCTGCTGCCTGCTCATCTTATTCCCTCAATCCTGCCTGCGTTTGCTTCCTGCTGCCCATCTCACCCCCCTCAATCCTGCCTGTGTTTGCTTCCTGCTGCCCTGCTATCATAATCCCTCATTCTGCCTGCGTTTGCTTCCTGCTGGCCTGCTATCATAATCCCTCAATCCTGCCTGCGTTTGCTTCCTGCTGCCCTGCTATCATAATCCCTCAATCCTGCCTGTGTTTGCTTCCTGCGGCCCGCTCATCTTTTTCCCTCAATCCTGCCTGTGTTTGCTTCCTGCTGCCCGCTCATCCCCTCAATCCTGCCTGTGTTTGCTTCCTGCTGCCCAGCTCATCTCATTCCCTCAATCCTGCCTGTGTTTGCTTCCTGCCGCCCGCTCATCTTATTCCCTCAATCCTGCCTGTGTTTGCTTCCTGCTGCCCAGCTCATCTTATTCCATCAATCCTGCCTGCGTTTGCTTCCTGCCCCACAGTTATCATATTCCCTCAATCCTGCCTGTGTTTGCTTCCTGCTGCCCAGCTCATTTTATCCCCTCAATCCTGCCTGTGTTTGCTTCCTGCTGCCCGCTTATTTTATTCCCTCAATCCTGCCTGCGTTTGCTTCCTGCTGCCCAGCTCACCCCCCTCAATCCTGCCTGCGTTTGCTTCCTGCTGCCCTGCTATCATAATCCCTCATTCTGCCTGCGTTTGCTTCCTGCTGCCCTGCTATCATAATCCCTCAATCCTGCCTGCGTTTGCTTCCTGCTGCCCTGCTATCATAATCCCTCAATCCTGCCTGCGTTTGCTTCCTGCTGCCCAGCTCACCCCCTCGATCCTGCCTGTGTTTGCTTCCTGCTGCCCAGCTCACCCCCTCAATCCTGCCTGTGTTTGCTTCCTGCGTTCCGCTCATCTTTTTCCCTCAATCCTGCCTGTGTTTGCTTCCTGCTGCCCAGCTCATCTTATCCCCTCAATCCTGCCTGTGTTTGCTTCCTGCTGCCCAGCTCATCTCATTCCCTCAATCCTGCCTGTGTTTGCTTCCTGCCGCCCGCTCATCTTTTTCCCTCAATCCTACCTGCGTTTGCTTCCTGCTGCCAGCTCATCTTATACCCTCAATCCTGCCTGTGTTTGCTTCCTGCTGCCCAGCTCATCTTATCCCCTCAATCCTGCCTGTGTTTGCTTCCTGCTGCCCAGCTCATATTATTCCCTCAATCCTGCCTGTGTTTGCTTCCTGCTGCCCCCTCATCTTTTTCCCTCAATCCTGCCTGCGTTTGCTTCCTGCTGCCCAGCTCACCCCCCTCAATCCTGCCTGTGTTTGCTTCCTGCTGCCCGCTCCTCTTATTCCCTCAATCCTGCCTGCATTTGCTTCCTGCTGCCCGCTCATCTCATTTCCTCAATCCTGCCTGCATTTGCTTCCTGCTGCCCGCTCATCTTATTCCCTCAATCCTTCCTGTGTTTGCTTCCTGCTGCCCGCTCACTTTATTCCCTCAGTCCTGCCTGTGTTTGCTTCCTGCTGCCCAGCTCATCTTATTCCCACAATCCTGCCTGTGTTTGCTTCCTGCGTTCCGCTCATCTTTTTCCCTCAATCCTTCCTGTGTTTGCTTCCTGCTGCCCGCTCATCCCCTCAATCCTGCCTGTGTTTGCTTCCTGCCGCCCGCTCATCTTATTCCCTCAATCCTGCCTGCGTTTGCTTCCTGCTGCCCTGCTATCATAATCCCTCAATCCTTCCTGTGTTTGCTTCCTGCTGCCCGCTCACTTTATTCCCTCAATCCTGCCTGCATGTGCTTCCTGCTGCCCAGCTCATCTTATTCCCTCAATCCTGCCTGTGTTTGCTTCCTGCTGCCCAGCTCATCTTATCCCCTCAATCCTGCCTGTGTTTGCTTCCTGCTGCCCAGCTCATCTTATTCCCTCAATCCTGCCTGCGTTTGCTTCCTGCCCCACAGTTATCATAATCCCTCAATCCTGCCTGTGTTTGCTTCCTGCTGCCCTGCTATCATAATCCCTCAATCCTGCCTGTGTTTGCTTCCTGCTGCCCAGCTCACCCCCTCGATCCTGCCTGTGTTTGCTTCCTGCTGCTTAGCTCACCCCCTCAATCCTGCCTGTGTTTGCTTCCTGCTGCCCTGCTATCATAATCCCTCATTCTGCCTGTGTTTGCTTCCTGCTGCCCTGCTATCATAATCCCTCAATCCTGCCTGCGTATGCTTCCTGCTGCCCTGCTATCATAATCCCTCAATCCTGCCTGTGTTTGCTTCCTGCGTTCCGCTCATCTTTTTCCCTCAATCCTGCCTGCGTTTGCTTCCTGCTACCCGCTCATCCCCTCAATCCTGCCTGTGTTTGCTTCCTGCTGCCCAGCTCATCTTATCCCCTCAATCCTGCCTGTGTTTGCTTCCTGCTGCCCTGCTATCATAATCCCTCAATCCTGCCTGCGTTTGCTTCCTGCTGCCCTGCTATCATAATCCCTCAATCCTGCCTGCGTTTGCTTCCTGCTGCCCTGCTATCATAATCCCTCAATCCTGCCTGTGTTTGCTTCCTGCTGCCCGCTCACTTTATTCCCTCAATCCTGCCTGCATGTGCTTCCTGCTGCCCAGCTCATCTTATTCCCTCAATCCTGCCTGTGTTTGCTTCCTGCTGCCCAGCTCATCTTATCCCCTCAATCCTGCCTGTGTTTGCTTCCTGCTGCCCTGCTATCATAATCCCTCAATCCTGCCTGTGTTTGCTTCCTGCTGCCCAGCTCACCCCCTCAATCCTGCCTGTGTTTGCTTCCTGCTGCCCAGCTCACTTTATTCCCTCAATCCTGCCTGCGTTTGCTTCCTGCTGCCCGCTCATCTTATTCCCTCAATCCTGCCTGCATTTGCGTCCTGCTGCCCAGCTCATCTCATTCCCTCAATCCTGCCTGTGTTTGCTTCCTGCCGCCCAGCTCATCTTATTCCCTCAATCCTGCCTGTGTTTGCTTCCTGCCGCCCAGCTCATTTTATTCCCTCAATCCTGCCTGTGTTTGCTTCCTGCTGCCCGCTCCTCTTATTCCCTCAATCCTGCCTGTGTTTGCTTCCTGCTGCCCAGCTCACCCCCTCAATCCTGCCTGCGTTTGCTTCCTGCTGCCCAGCTCACTTTATTCCCTCAATCCTGCCTGTGTTTGCTTCCTGCTGCCCGCTCATCTTATTCCCTCAATCCTGCCTGCATTTGCGTCCTGCTGCCCAGCTCATCTCATTCCCTCAATCCTGCCTGCGTTTGCTTCCTGCCGCCCAGCTCATCTTATTCCCTCAATCCTGCCTGTGTTTGCTTCCTGCTGCCCGCTCATCTTATTCCCTCAATCCTGCCTGTGTTTGCTTCCTGCTGCCCGCTCATCTTATTCCCTCAAACCTGCCTGTGTTTGCTTCCTGCTGCCCAGCTCACCCCCTCAATCCTGCCTGCGTTTGCTTCCTGCTGCCCAGCTCATCTTATTCCCTCAATCCTGCCTGTGTTTGCTTCCTGCCGCCCAGCTCATCTTATTCCCTCAATCCTGCCTGCGTTTGCTGCTCATCTTATTCCCTCAATCCTGCCTGTGTTTGCTTCCTGCTGCCAGCTCATCTTATTCCCTCAATCCTGCCTGTGTTTGCTTCCTGCTGCCCAGCTCACTTTATTCCCTCAATCCTGCCTGCGTTTGCTTCCTGCTGCCCGCTCATCTTATTCCCTCAATCCTGCCTGCATTTGCGTCCTGCTGCCCAGTTCATCTCATTCCCTCAATCCTGCCTGTGTTTGCTTCCTGCTGCCCAGCTCACCCCCCCAATCCTGCCTGTGTTTGCTTCCGGCTGCCCAGCTCATCTTATTCCCTCAATCCTGCCTGTGTTTGCTTCCTGCGCCACAGTTATCATAATCCCTCAATCCTGCCTGTGTTTGCTTCCTGCTGCCCAGCTCATTTATTCCCTCAATCCTGCCTGCGTTTGCTTCCTGCCCCACAGTTATCATAATCCCTCAATCCTGCCTGTGTTTGCTTCCTGCTGCCCAGCTCATCTTATCCCCTCAATCCTGCCTGTGTTTGCTTCCTGCTGCCCGCTCATCTTATTCCCTCAATCCTGCCTGCGTTTGCTTCCTGCTGCCCAGCTCACCCCCCTCAATCCTGCCTGTGTTTGCTTCCTGCTGCCCTGCTATCATAATCCCTCAATCCTGCCTGCGTTTGCTTCCTGCTGCCCTGCTAGCATAATCCCTCAATCCTGCCTGTGTTTGCTTCCTGCGTTCCGCTCATCTTTTTCCCTCAATCCTGCCTGCGTTTGCTTCCTGCTACCCGCTCATCCCCTCAATCCTGCCTGTGTTTGCTTCCTGCTGCCCAGCTCATCTTATCCCCTCATTACTGCCTGTGTTTGCTTCCTGCTGCCCGCTCATCTTATTCCCTCAATCCTGCCTGTGTTTGCTTCCTGCTGCCCAGCTCATCTTATTCCCTCAATCCTTCCTGTGTTTGCTTCCTGCTGCCCAGCTCATCTCATTTCCTCAATCCTGCCTGCATTTGCTTCCTGCTGCCCTGCTATCATAATCCCTCAATCCTGCCTGCGTTTGCTTCCTGCTGCCCTGCTATCATAATCCCTCAATCCTGCCTGTGTTTGCTTCCTGCTGCCCGCTCATCTTATTCCCTGAATCCTTCCTGTGTTTGCTTCCTCCTGCCCGCTCACTTTATTCCCTCAGTCCTGCCTGCATGTGCTTCTTGCTGCCCAGCTCATCTTATTCCCTCAATCCTGCCTGTGTTTGCTTCCTGCTGCCCTGCTATCATAATCCCTCAATCCTGCCTGTGTTTGCTTCCTGCGTTCCGCTCATCTTTTTCCCTCAATCCTGCCTGCGTTTGCTTCCTGCTACCCGCTCATCCCCTCAATCCTGCCTGTGTTTGCTTCCTGCCGCCCGCTCATCTTATTCCCTCAATCCTGCCTGCGTTTGCTTCCTGCTGCCCTGCTATCATAATCCCTCAATCCTGCCTGTGTTTGCTTCCTGCTGCCCGCTCATCTTATTCCCTCAATCCTTCCTGTGTTTGCTTCCTGCTGCCCGCTCACTTTATTCCCTCAATCCTGCCTGCATGTCCTTCCTGCTGCCCAGCTCATCTTATTCCCTCAATCCTGCCTGGGTTTGCTTCCTGCTGCCCTGCTATCATAATCCCTCAATCCTGCCTGTGTTTGCTTCCTGCTGCCCAGCTCACCCCCTCAATCCTGCCTGTGTTTGCTTCCTGCTGCCCAGCTCACCCCCTCAATCCTGCCTGTGTTTGCTTCCGGCTGCCCAGCTCATCTTATTCCCTCAATCCTGCCTGTGTTTGCTTCCTGCTGCCCAGCTCAGTTTATTCCCTCAATCCTGCCTGCGTTTGCTTCCTGCTGCCCGCTCATCTTATTCCCTCAATCCTGCCTGCATTTGCGTCCTGCTGCCCAGCTCATCTCATTCCCTCAATCCTGCCTGTGTTTGCTTCCTGCCGCCCAGCTCATCTTATTCCCTCAATCCTGCCTGTGTTTGCTTCCTGCCGCCCAGCTCATCTTATTCCCTCAATCCTGCCTGTGTTTGCTTCCTGCTGCCCGCTCCTCTTATTCCCTCAATCCTGCCTGTGTTTGCTTCCTGCTGCCCAGCTCACCCCGTCAATACTGCCTGCGTTTGCTTCCTGCTGCCCAGCTCACTTTATTCCCTCAATCCTGCCTGCGTTTGCTTCCTGCTGCCCAGCTCATCTTATTCCCTCAATCATGCCTGCATTTGCGTCCTGCCGCCCAGCTCATCTTATTCCCTCAATCCTGCCTGTGTTTGCTTCCTGCCGCCCAGCTCATCTTATTCCCTCAATCCTGCCTGTGTTTGCTTCTGCTGCCCGCTCATCTTATTCCCTCAATCCTGCCTGTGTTTGCTTCCTGCTGCCCAGCTCATCTTATTCCCTCAAACCTGCCTGTGTTTGCTTCCTGCTGCCCAGCTCACCCCCTCAATCCTGCCTGCGTTTGCTTCCTGCTGCCCAGCTCATCTTATTCCCTCAATCCTGCCTGTGTTTGCTTCCTGCTGCCCGCTCATCTTATTCCCTCAATCCTGCCTGTGTTTGCTTCCTGCTGCCAGCTCATCTTATTCCCTCAATCCTGCCTGTGTTTGCTTCCTGCTGCCCAGCTCACTTTATTCCCTCAATCCTGCCTGTGTTTGCTTCCTGCTGCCCAGCTCACTTTATTCCCTCAATCCTGCCTGCGTTTGCTTCCTGCTGTCCGCTCATCTTATTCCCCCAATCCTGCCTGCATTTGCGTCCTTCTGCCCAGCTCATCTCATTCCCTCAATCCTGCCTGTGTTTGCTTCCTGCCGCCCAGCTCATCTTATTCCCTCAATCCTGCCTGTGTTTGCTTCCTGCCGCCCAGCTCATCTTATTCCCTCAATCCTGCCTGTGTTTGCTTCCTGCTGCCCGCTCATCTTATTCCCTCAATCCTGCCTGTGTTTGCTTCCTGCTGCCCAGCTCACCCCCTCAATACTGCCTGCGTTTGCTTCCTGCTGCCCAGCTCACTTTATTCCCTCAATCCTGCCTGCGTTTGCTTCCTGCTGCCCGCTCATCTTATTCCCTCAATCCTGCCTGCATTTGCGTCCTGCTGCCCAGCTCATCTCATTCCCTCAATCCTGCCTGTGTTTGCTTCCTGCCGCCCAGCTCATCTTATTCCCTCAATCCTGCCTGTGTTTGCTTCCTGCCGCCCAGCTCATCTTATTCCCTCAATCCTGCCTGTGTTTGCTTCCTGCTGCCCGCTCATCTTATTCCCTCAATCCTGCCTGTGTTTGCTTCCTGCTGCCCAGCTCATCTTATTCCCTCAAACCTGCCTGTGTTTGCTTCCTGCTGCCCAGCTCACCCCCTCAATCCTGCCTGCGTTTGCTTCCTGCTGCCCAGCTCATCTTATTCCCTCAATCCTGCCTGTGTTTGCTTCCTGCTGCCCAGCTCATCTTATTCTCTCAATCCTGCCTGTGTTTGCTTCCTGCTGCCAGCTCATCTTATTCCCTCAATCCTGCCTGTGTTTGCTTCCTGCTGCCCAGCTCACTTTATTCCCTCAATCCTGCCTGCGTTTGCTTCCTGCTGCTTGCTCATCTTATTCCCTCAATCCTGCCTGCATTTGCGTCCTGCTGCCCAGCTCATCTCATTCCCTCAATCCTGCCTGTGTTTGCTTCCTGCTGCCCAGCTCACCCCCTCAATCCTGCCTGTGTTTGCTTCCGGCTGCCCAGCTCATCTTATTCCCTCAATCCTGCCTGTGTTTGCTTCCTGCCACCCAGCTCATCTTATTCCCTCAATCCTGCCTGTGTTTGCTTCCTGCTGCCCAGCTCATCTTATTCCCTCAATCCTGCCTGTGTTTGCTTCCTGCTGCCCGCTCCTCTTATTCCCTCAATCCTGCCTGTGTTTGCTTCCTGCTGCCCAGCTCACTTTATTCCCTCAATCCTGCCTGCGTTTGCTTCCTGCTGCCCGCTCATCTTATTCCCTCAATCCTGCCTGTGTTTGCTTCCTGCTGCCCAGCTCATCTTATTCCCTCAATCCTGCCTGTGTTTGCTTCCTGCTGCCCAGCTCATCTTATTCCCTCAAACCTGCCTGTGTTTGCTTCCTGCTGCCCAGCTCACCCCCTCAAACCTGCCTGCGTTTGCTTCCTGCTGCCCAGCTCATCTTATTCCCTCAATCCTGCCTGTGTTTGCTTCCTGCTGCCCGCTCATCTTATTCCCTCAATCCTGCCTGTGTTTGCTTCCTGCTGCCCGCTCATCTTATTCCCTCAATCCTGCCTGTGTTTGCTTCCTGCTGCCCAGCTCACCCCCTCAATCCTGCCTGCGTTTGCTTCCTGCTGCCCAGCTCATCTTATTCCCTCAATCCTGCCTTCATGTGCTTCCTGCTGCCCAGCTCATCTTATTCCCTCAATCCTGCCTGTGTTTGCTTCCTGCTGCCCGCTCATCTTATTCCCTCAATCCTGCCTGTGTTTGCTTCCTGCTGCCCGCTCATCTTATTCCCTCAATCCTGCCTGTGTTTGCTTCCTGCTGCCCAGCTCACCCCCTCAATCCTGCCTGCGTTTGCTTCCTGCTGCCCGCTCATCTTATTCCCTCAATCCTGCGTGTGTTTGCTTCCTGCTGCCAGCTCATCTTATTCCCTCAATCCTGCCTGTGTTTGCTTCCTGCTGCCCGCTCATCTTATTCCCTCAATCCTGCCTGTGTTTGCTTCCTGCCGCCCAGCTCATCTTATTCCCTCACTCCTTCCTGTGTTTGCTTCCGGCTGCCCAGCTCATTTTATTCCCTCAATCCTGCCTGCGTTTGCTTCCTGCTGCCCAGCTCATCTTATTCCCTCAATCCTGCCTTCATGTGCTTCCTGCTGCCCAGCTCATCTTATTCCCTCAATCCTGCGTGTGTTTGCTTCCTGCTCCCCTCTCCTCTTATTCCCTCAATCCTGCCTGTGTTTGCTTCCTGCTGCCCAGCTCATCATATTCCCTCAATCCTGCCTGTGTTTGCTTCCTGCTGCCCAGCTCATCTTATTCCCTCAATCCTGCCTGCGTTTGCTTCCTGCTGCCCAGCTCATTTTATTCCCTCAATCCTGCCTGTATTTGCTTCCTGCCGCCCAGCTCATCTTATTCCCTCAATCCTGCCTGTGTTTGCTTCCTGCCGCCCAGCTAATCTTATTCCCTCAATCCTGCCTGTGTTGGCTTCCTGCTCCCCTCTCCTCTGATTCCCTCAATCCTGCCTGTGTTTGCTTCCTGCTGCCCAGCTCATCATATTCCCTCAATCCTGCCTGTGTTTGCTTCCTGCTGCCCAGCTCATCTTATTCCCTCAATCCTGCCTGTGTTTGCTTCCTGCTGCCCAGCTCATCATATTCCCTCAATCCTGCCTGTGTTTGCTTCCTGCTGCCCAGCTCGTCTTATTCCCTCAATCCTTCCTGTGTTTGCTTCTTGCTGTCCAGCTCATCCTATTCCCTCAATCCTTCCTGTGTTTGCTTCTTGCTCTCCAGCTCATCCTATTCCCTCAATCCTGCCTGTGTTTGCTTCCTGCCGCCCGCTCATCTTATTCCCTCAATCCTGCCTGTGTTTGCTTCCTGCTGCCCGCTCATTTTATTCCCTCAATCCTGCATGTGTTTGCTTCCTGCTGCCCGCTCATCTTATTCCCTCAATCCTGCCTGTGTTTGCTTCCTGCTGCCCTGCTATCATAATCCCTCAATCCTGCCTGTGTTTGCTTCCTGCTGCCCGCTCATCTTATTCCCTCAATCCTTCCTGTGTTTGCTTCCTGCTGCCCGCTCATCTTATTCCCTCAATCCTTCCTGTGTTTGCTTCTTGCTGTCCAGCTCATCTCATTTCCTCAATCCTGCCTGCATTGGCTTCCTGCTGCCCAGCTCATCTTATTCCCTCAATCCTGCCTGTGTTTGCTTCCTGCTGCCCAGCTCATCTTATCCCCTCAATCCTGCCTGTGTTTGCTTCCTGCTGCCCAGCTCATATTATTCCCTCAATCCTGCCTGCATTTGCTTCCTGCTGCCCTGCTATCATAATCCCTCAATCCTGCCTGCGTTTGCTTCCTGCTGCCCTGCTATCATAATCCCTCAATCCTGCCTGTGTTTGCTTCCTGCTGCCCAGCTCATCTTATCCCCTCAATCCTGCCTGTGTTTGCTTCCTGCTGCCCGCTCATCTTATTCCCTCAATCCTGCCTGCGTTTGCTTCCTGCTGCCCAGCTCACCCCCCTCAATCCTGCCTGTGTTTGCTTCCTGCTGCCAGCTCATCTTATTCCCTCAATCCTTCCTGTGTTTGCTTCCTGCTGCCCGCTCACTTTATTGCCTCAATCCTGCCTGCGTTTGCTTCCTGCTGCCCGCTCATCCCCTCAATCCTGCCTGTGTTTGCTTCCTGCTGCCCAGCTCATCTTATCCCCTCAATCCTGCCTGTGTTTGCTTCCTGCTGCCCGCTCATCTTATTCAAGTCAAGTCAAGTCAAGTCAAGTCAGAATTTATATAGCGCACTACATACCCGTAGGGTCTCAAGGCGCTTGAGGAAGGGGGGGAGGTTTACTTATCGAATATCCATGTTTTAAGTTGTTTTCTGAAGGCTAGGTGGTTTTGAGTAAGGCGGAGGTGGATGGGAAGGGAATTCCAGGTCTTGGCCGCTAAGTAGGAGAAGGATCTTCCTCCCATGGTGGCTTTGTGGATGCGCGGAACAGCGGCGAGGGCTTGGTTGGACAAACGCAGCTGGCGGGTGGGGGTGTAAAAGGAAAGGCGAGTGTTGAGACAATCAGGTCCAAGTTCGTATAGGGCTTTGTGTGCGTGGGTGAGGAGACGGAACGTTATTCTCTTGTTGACGGGGAGCCAGTGAAGGTCTTTCAGGTGAGCGGAGATGTGGTCTGTGCGGGGGATGTCTAGTATGAGTCTGGCTGAAGCATTTTGGATGCGTTGGAGTTTTTTCTGTAGTTTCGCGGTGGAGCCGGCGTAAAGGGTGTTTCCGTAGTCCAGACGGCTTGTAACCAGTGCGTGGGTGACCGTTTTTCTTGTTTCGGTGGGGATCCAGTGAAATGTTTTTTTGAGCATGCGTAGGATGTTGAAGCATGAAGATGAGACGGCGTTGACTTGTCTGGTCATCGAGAGTGAGGAGTCCAGGATGATGCCCAGGTTCCGTGCGTGGTCCGTCGGTATGGGGGCTTTTCCTAGGGCCGTTGGCCACCAAGAGTCGTCCCAGGCGGAAGGGGATGAGCCTAAGATGAGGACTTCCGTTTTGTCCGAGTTCAGTTTCAGACGGCTGTGCTTCATCCACTCGGCTACTTCTTTCATCCCTTCGTGTAGGTTGGTTTTGGCAGTGGTTGGGTCTTTGGTGAGTGAGAGGATCAGCTGAGTGTCATCAGCGTAGGAGATGATGTTGAGGTTGTGTTGACGTGCAATGGTTGCGAGGGGGCTCATGTAGACGTTGAAGAGGGTGGGGCTGAGAGATGATCCTTGTGGGACGCCGCAGATGACTTCGGTGGCCTCTGACTTAAAAGGGGGGAGGCGGACTCTCTGACTTCTTCCAGCGAGGAACGAAATGATCCAGTCCAATGCTTTTCCTTGAATTCCGATGTTACTGAGGCGTTGTATCAGGGTGCTATGGCAAACTGTGTCGAAGGCTGCGGAGAGGTCAAGGAGGATAAGGGCGACTGTGTCTCCGTTGTCCAGTAGTGTTCGAATGTCGTCTGTTGCTGCGATGAGGGCGGTCTCGGTGCTGTGTTTGGCACGGAAGCCAGACTGTGAGGAGTCGAGTGATTTGTTTGTTTCGAGGAAGGTGGCGAGCTGATTGTTAATGGCTTTCTCAATGACTTTGGCAGGGAATGGGAGGAGCGAGATGGGGCGGTAGTTTTTGAGTTCGGTGGGGTCAGCTGTGGGTTTCTTCAGAAGGGCGCTGAGTTCACGTGTTTCCAGCTTTCTGGGAATGTGGTGGAGTTAAGGGAGTAGTTGATGACATCTCGGAGATGGGGTGCGATAATGGAGTCTGCTTTGTTGGAGACGTGATGGGGAAATGGGTCTGTAGGGGATCCTGAGTGGATGGAGTTCATCAGGCAAATGGTCTCTTCTGTGGTGATTGGGTTCCATTCGAAAAGGATATTCGGAGGAGGTAACGGTTCGGAGGTGAGTGGGGTGGACTGGTTTACCGGTTGGTTGTCAAAGCTGTTATGGATGTCGGCGATTTTGTCATGAAAGAATGAGGCAAGGGAGTCGCAGAGGACTTGAGAGGGGGTGATGTTGTTAGAGCAGGCGGTGGGGTTGGTGAATTCTTTGATGATGTTGAAAAGTTCCTTGCTGTTGTGGGCGTTGTTGTCTAGTCGGTCTTTGAGTGCTGATTTCTTGGCTGTCCGGATTAGTTGGTGGTGTTTGCGGGTGGCGTTTTTGAAGGCGGCTTGGGTGATAGTGTTTGGGTCTGTTTTCCAAGTTTTCTCAAGGGAACGACATAGCTTCTTGGATTTCTTAAAGTCATCGTTGAACCAGGGGGCGTTCTTGCTTCCTTGCTTGATTTGATGTTTTTTCAAGGGTGCTAATTTGTCGGCGGTTTGGGTTAACCATTGTGTGAGGTTGATGGCGGCTTGGTTAGGGTTCGTTGAATAGGCAGGGGGTTTTTGAAGAAGCGATGTTGAGATCTGGTCGATGGTGATTTTGTTCCAATTTCTTCGCAGAGTTGGTTGAGGGTGGTTGTGGATCGGGGTCTTATTGTAAATAAAGTGGATGCAGCTGTGGTCCGTCCAGTGGAGGGGTGTGGTATGAGTGAAGGAGATATGCTTGCTGGAAGTGAAGATCGGGTCGAGTGTGTGTCCTGCATAGTGTGTGGGGGTGTTAACGAGTTGTTTGAGTCCGAGATTGGCGAGGTTGTCCAGAAGGGTGGTGGTGTTACTGTCGTTGCTCTTTTCCAGATGGAAATTGAGGTCTCCAAGTAGAATGTATTCTTCCGAAGGGAGGGCGTGTGGGGTGATAAAGTCAGTGATGTCTTCGCTGAATTTTGTACGGGGTCCTGGTGGCCTGTAGAGGAGGGTGCCCCTAAGTGTTGTTTTGGGGTCGGTGTGGATCTGGAAGTGAAGGCGTTCGGCGATAGCGAGGTTGTCGTCTGAGCTTGTTGAGACGCAGATGGTGTTCTTGTGGACGATGGCGATGCCTCCTCCTGTTTGGATGGGGCGGTCCTTATGGATGATCTTGTAGCCGTCCGGGATGGCTATGGTGATGTCTGGAGCTGAAGAGGCATTCATCCAGGTTTCTGTTAGGAAGGCGATGTCCGGAGAAATGGTGTCGAGTAGATTCCAAAGGTCGATGGCGTGTTTGTGAATCGAGCGGGTGTTGAGAAGGATGCATTTGAGGTGGTTGGTGTTGGCTCTCTGTTTGGTGTTTGTGGATTTGGTTTGGGACTTGACGCCGGTGAATTTGCAGGAGTGGCAGGTGAAGGGTCCATGGGTGTGTCCTGGTGCAGCTTGGGCGCAGTTAGTGTGTCAGCCGGGGTTGAGTGCGAAGAGGGAGGAGGCGTCGTATGTAATGCGGGGAGGATGGGTGAAGCGTGGACCAGGGGGTCTGGCGCTGGGCGCGGTCCAGGCGCGGACGGGCGTAGACGGGCTTACCTTTGGCGCACCTTCGGCGCGACCGCAGCGCGTGAACGCTGCGCGCAAAGGCATCTGACATAAGAGGATGGAGGAAGGGGATCCTGCCTGTGTTTGCTTCCTGCTGCCCTGCTATCATAATCCCTCATTCTGCCTGCGTTTGCTTCCTGCTGCCCTGCTATCATAATCCCTCATTCTGCCTGCGTTTGCTTCCTGCTGCCCTGCTATCATAATCCCTCAATCCTGCCTGTGTTTGCTTCCTGCTGCCCGCTCATCTTATTCCCTCAATCCTGCCTGTGTTTGCTTCCTGCTGCCCGCTCATCTTATTCCCTTAATCCTGCCTGTGTTTGCTTCCTGTGGCCCGCTCATCTTATTCCCTCAATCCTACCAGAGTTTGCTTCCTGCTTTGAAGCTCATTTAATGCCCCCAATCTTTCCTATGTTTGCTTCCTGCTGTCAAGCTATTCTCGATCCCTCAATCCTCTTCTTTTCTAATTGCTGCATTTGCTTCCTGCTGGCACCCTCATCTTGTTCCCTCAATCCTAGATGCACTCCTTACCCATGCCTAGAAGTCAACCCTTTATTTCTCACTCTTCTCTCACTACAGCTTCTCCTGCAGCAGTCGTACCTGACATATTATTCAGAATCACCAATGGGGAAGAGCCAGATTGTAGCAGTCACTCAAGATCAAAGGAAGTTGGTGTCAGTAATTCATGTGAGTTTCAAGTTCTTACAAAAATGAATAATGCTGAGCAGTGGACAGTGTGGGAAGCCTCTGCTGACCCTGCTCAGCCTCGTCTTCATTCTCGACCTCTTCTCTGGATTCAATAAAGTCAGCAGGTGGTCTGTAAAACCTTGACCTTGAACTGTTTTGCTGGAGATCCACTTGTTTGTTCAAGATCCTGATGTTCTGAGCATCTTGGAATGTCATTTCTCAGGAGTTTACCATGAATCCTGGAATTGTGTGGAGAAGTGTGGCTCAGGGGTTAGAGGCAGCAGACCCGGAAGCTGAGATCGGTCCTGGACCAGGGTTCAATTCCCCGCCTCGGCGGGTCTTGGCCTAAAAATTCCACGGATTAGATAATTCTCGCCCCGGTGCCTCCTCGACTCTCGGGTTCACACTCTGCGACTCTGGGCAATAGCTTGCTTAATCTCCACAACGGCCCCTCGCGGCGGGATGCCTGACTTTCACCTTGTGGATACCCTGATATCTCACAGGGGAATACCAGGACGGGTTCCCTAAGCAAGCGCCGGGAAACCCACTGCGGGTAGCTGTGCGCTATATAAGCTCAACTACATTTACATTTACATTTGATTTTTGTTTTGATTTTAAACAGGTTTCCCTGTTGTCAATCCTGCCTTCTCCTTGACACCAGCAGAGGAGTTGGAACTTTATCCAGTGGACCTTCCCGGCAGTGAGCGTATGCGGACGAGCGATTCTTCCCCAGGTGAGGGAGAGGCCGAAGGCCCTCAGACCTTTGAGAAGGGGCTTCTGTATCCTTCCCTGCATATCTTGCAGGTGTGGGGAGAAGGTGTTCACTTATGCCTTCGCTTCCTTGCACAAGGTTTCAGTTAATGCTAAGGTATGCTCTTGAGTGTCATCTGCATTCTCAATATGTATATTTTAAATAATGCTATCCAACACTGGTTCACGAGGGTCAAGTCTGTGCCAACTTTTCAGGATTGCCACTAACTATCTAAAAGAGTGCCATTTAGATTCAATACATCTGCAGCCTGTTGTGTGAACACTGAAAATGTGGTGTGAGTGTAGTATTTTGGATTAAAGTTAGCCAGCCCTGGTCTTGGGAGGCATTCAGTACCCAGAATAGTTAGACAATAGTTGATCAAATTCTGGGATAGAGAGAGAGAGAATTCAGTCACTGTGACCGCGGGACGTTAAAGTTACATTTTGTATTTGTAGGTCAATTCAGGCTCCAAATCCTTACATTCGGAGGCGCAGCTAGAGAGAGGCATATGGACGACTCTCCCATGATTTCCATAAAATCTGTCAGGATCCCTAACTGCAATGCTGTTTTAAAATCCTGATGACATTTTCAGGTTGTGGCCCCAATCCTTATGCCCCGGCAGCTGTTTCCCTGGTTATCGACTTGTGCTCCTGGTGGCTATGTCCTTTCTTGCAGAGGGCCCTTTCCAGGCCTCATAATGCTGCCAGATGGCAGCTGAGTCTACATTGTACTCAGTGCTGGGACCGAAAGCCCATCAGTGTGTAGTTGTGGACCTGGCGGACTTGTTCTGATGATGCAGCCTGAACCAGTTGGCCCTGGTGGCTCTGGGGGGCAGAGGAGGTTTGTGATGGTGACAGAGGTTCCCAGAGCTGCTCCACAAAAGTGGTGAATGCCTACTCTCAGGACTAAGTGTTGAAGACCCCTGCCAAGGTGGTGCACAGAAGAGAAGCCAATGCTGGTGTTACCAGAGGGTAATGTGCTGATTGGTGCAATGAGCGGGCTGATCTCGAGTACTGTCCCAGCTGGGTGAGTTAAAACCTAGTACATTAGTTGGCGGTGGTTGTCCAGATCCTTACTCTGAAATGGGAGTGCTCCTTCCCTTTTTTCCCACCATGTCTTCTTTTTCTCCCAGGCCATATAGATGAGACTTGCATGCTTTATCTGGTGGGGAATCGACTGATGGGTGACGTACCAAGGCTGTCCCTTCCCTCCCCTCCCCCTCAGAATACAGTCAACGAAGGGGTGCATGTGACTCCTTGCCTGAATCAGCATTGGATGGTTGGTAGACTGGCATATTAAACCAATGCTGCACACTGGTAGTGCGAGTTGTTGGTGGGCCATTTAGCCCCTCCAGGGATGCATCTAATTTTCAGGTCATGGTAGTGTCTGATTGGTGCATACATGACAGACTGCTTGCAGGGCCCAACACCTGTGCTGCATATTGTACATGCCTGTTTGACTGGTGCTGGTGCCCTCAGGCTCTGAGCAAAGTTCACTAGCTGTGGTCTTCGAGGGGGTGTGCCCAGACAATGGACACCCTTTCTGAATCTTTGATGGTGCCGTATGTCACTTGCTTGCTGAGCTACGTTTGATGGGAGATAGTGAGGAGATGCATCCACTGGCATGCTCTCAGCCTTTGAAACGACGACCAGCTTTGGGGGATCCCCCCCCGTCCTTGAGATAAGAGTGGCCACATACCGATAGCAAACTCATCAAGTATGCCTTAGTTGTCCAACACCTGGCAACCATACAATAGCAAATCAAAAAGATAGCCGGAGGGACCTGCACTTGGCAATAGCGTCCACAGGAGTTATCTAAAATGCTGGTGGTGATACTCATATTGCCCGTGCAGGCGTGATAGGCAAAGTTTGTGTTGATGGGACTCTGCGCCAGCAAGATCTTCGTAGTGTGGTTTACAGGGTCACTGAACTGGAGTACATGGTCTCTCCGTTTAAATACGCTGGGTTCGAGTCTCGGCAAGGACGCTCAACATCCTGTGATTTTGGGTGAATCACGTAATCTCCTCGTGCCGAACAAAAAGCAATGTGTCCTCATGTAATCCAACTGGTGCTATGTAAAGCGCACTGATACCCGGTACCCTTGGGTCAAGTTTGCGCTATATAAAACTCTATAAATAAATAAATCCCCTTCAGAGTCTTATTAAAGCGCTCTACGAGCCCGTTAGTCTGGGGGTGGTAAGGAGTGGAGAACTGGTAGGTCACT
Organism: Lissotriton helveticus; assembly: GCF_964261635.1. Classification (NCBI taxonomy): domain Eukaryota; kingdom Metazoa; phylum Chordata; class Amphibia; order Caudata; family Salamandridae; genus Lissotriton; species Lissotriton helveticus. Next base: position 1,933,822,118 of record NC_136068.1, on the reverse strand, counting down.
CAGCACTCCTTCCACATGGCCTGCATGTAGGCCGACATGAAGTTCGTGCCCCTATCTGACACCACGACCTTGGGGAATGCCACCCTGGTAAATATACCCATCAGGGCCCGCGCCACCACAGGTGCAGTGACGGTCCTCAGAGGAATAGCCTCTGGGTACCGAGTGGCGTGGTCCACTAATACCAAGATGAACCGGTGTCCCGCAGAGGTCAGAGGGTCCAACGGGCCAACAATGTCAATTCCGACCCGCTCAAAAGGGGTCCCGACCACCGGGAGCGGTTCCAAAGGGACCTTCACCTTAGTCCCAGTCTTGCCACTCGCCTGGCAAGTCTTGCAGGTCTTGCAGTAGGTGTCAGAGGCAACTCTCATCCTGGGCCAATAAAAATGTGGGACTTGCCGCACAAAGGTCTTGTCCTGGCCCAGGTGTCCAGCCAAAGGTATTTCATGTGCCAGTTCCAATAGGAAGGCCCGGTAGCATTGGGGGACCACTAAGGCCCTTGAGAATTCATGCACCGGAACCTTAGGCTCACTGTAGAGGAGGCCATCCTCTCAGTATACATGATAACTGCCGGTCTCCTGATTGGCCGCTTGGGCTTCGGCATGCCGCCGCAAGCCTTCAAGTGTGGGGCACTCTTTCTGCGCCCAACAGAATTCCTCCTGGGTAGGCCCTCCTACCACATGCCACTCGGCAAGGGTCAGCAAGTCCCCCACAGGAACAACCTCCACCTCCACGGACTCCGGGGTTACCTCTGCGGCTCCCCATCCATCACACGGGGTGCGTCCTCCACTCCATTCTCCTCTGGACCGGCATTGGGGTGGGCCGTATTTTCAGGCTCCAACCCGGGTTGAGTTCCTTGCCGGGCAGCCATGGACCTCGTGACCACGCAAGTCCATCCTGGTAACCCCAGCATCTCAGTATGGGCCTTAAACTCCACTTCCTTCCAGGCGGTATGTTCCAGGTAGTTTTCTAGCAGACAGTCCACAGGCAAGGCAGGGCTTATAGCAACTCTCAACCGGCCTTTCACTCCTCCCCATTCAAAGGGAACCTGAGCCACGGGATAGTAGCTCAGACTGCCGTCAGCCAACACGGCCGGATGGAACACATCAGGTACTACTTGCTCAGGGGACACCAGCCGCCTCACTACGGTGGTCATGCTGGCACCTGTGTCCCTCAGAGCCTCCATCTCCTCCCCGTTAACCTTCACCCTCTGCTGGTATTTAGCAGTGTTCAATGGTAAGGACGTCACTGGGACCATCTCTCTGTCCCGAGTGAAACCAGGGTCAGGCCTGTCCACTCCCCTTCCCTATCTAGGGGCAGCTCCATCCCAAGCGCTACACTAGCCACCCCGGGACTCTTGCCACCTGTGGGGGCTGGAGGTCTCTTGCGACACTGGGGATCCCCCTTGTAGTGTCCAACCTCCCCGCATTCGTAGCACCGGACAATTCGTGGCTGCTGACAGGGTAAGTGGGCTTTAGGGAACTGGACTGAGGTAGGGTACCTACTCCTCTCCCAAACTGTCTGTTTTGTGGGCCTCGTGAGAACTCCTTCTTTTTATCTCCCCCCTCTTTCTTCTGGGGGAAACCCTGTCCACCTTTCAGGCCATCTCCCCTGGGGCCCTTGTGAGACACCCGGGTGCTGACCCAAGTATCCGCCTCCTCCGCAAGCTCACAGGGGTCAGTCAGCTTGCGGTCCACAAGACGTTGACGCAGCGCCGGAAAACATTTTTCCAAGAGGTGCTCTCTCAAAAATAGGTTGTACAGGCCCTCATAATCATGCACCTCGCTGCCACGCACCCAACCATCCAGAGCCTTACGGGCATAATCAAAAAAGCCTACCCAATTCTGTGTGGACAGCTTATGGCTGCCACAGAACTTCTGGCGATACCTTTCTGGATTGAGGCCAAACTTTTTAAGTAGCGCCTCCTTCATGGGGTGATATCTGACTTGGTCCGCCTTATCTAGGTACAGGAGGGTGTCCCTGACATTGGGGGGTATGTATCGATAAAGGCCACCTCCCCAGTAGCTCTCAGGCACCCCATGGGCTGTCAAGGCCACCTCATACGCCTCCAACCACCTGGCAATGTCATCCCCCTGAGTGTAACTCGCTATCACCTCTTTGGTTAACCAACACTTAGGCTCATGTTGAGCCCCTGGTACGCTGCCACCATTAGGACTTCTTGGCGCACCTAACTGCAAAGCTTGCAGCTCCAACTCCTTAAGCTGTAGCTCGTGCGCCAACTTCCTCTCCTCCATTGCTAATCTCTTTTCTTCTATTGCAAGCTTTTTATCTTCCCTTTCTCTCTCCTTCTTGTGCTCTAGCTTTGGAAGCTTACAGTTCAATTGCCTCTCCTCCCTCCTGTCCTCATATTCCTGTGACGACGCACTCCTTCTAGACCCACCACTACTTGCCCTGGAACGTCTTTCTGGCAACACATTTGCAGACACATCTATGTTTAGTAGGTCTAGTTCTCCTGAAGCACCCGCCTCCTCTTGTGTGACCTGCCCCTCCTGTTCCCCATCCCCTCTCCCCTCTGGGTGGGCCCTTACCCATGCCATCAAGGCGGTACGGAGCTCCTCCTTTGCGGCTCTCCGCCCAATCGGCACCCCCATCCCCTGACAAAATTCCCTTAGCTGCACCACTGTGTACTCTTCCAGGTCGGCTAGCTGGAACTCCATTTTGACAGGTGGGGACCCAGATAAATCAAGGGAAAGATGCTAGGACGTAGATAACAGGATTGGGTCAAAACAGGACTCTACACACTCAGGTTAGACAGTGGGGGGGGGTCAATTGCTTAGGCTTGCATGCACAATAGGTGTCTAGTCTAATTGCGACGCTCTCTGTCTCACCGGAGGGTGCTGTATAGTCACAGGTCCTGATCCCACCGCTCGCCACCAATGTAGGAACTGGGGTCACCAGTTCCCCAGGGGTAGTCTGGCACGAGCAGGTAGGCACCCGAAAGCTCAGGTGTAAGGTGACCACACAGCACACACATCCACTGAGACAGGTAACGCACACAATGACTGACACCACACTATTGAGGTTGATTCAAATCAATAACTTTTATCTAAGATCAAGATCAGGGTAATCAATAATCACAGTAACTATATCTCATCAAAGCACTACTTCCAAGGAGCAAAGGGAGCAATTCAGTAATTACCATAACATGTCTCAATAACACAGTTCATTAGGGCAGTACGGGGAACATTTCATGGGGTAACTGCTGGCTTTCATCTAGCATTTCATTTGGCCGGAGTAAAACCACTTATGTAGGAAGTCAGGCAACATTCCATTAGGCCATGAATAACCATCTCATTAGGAAAAAATAACATTTCATCAGGCCAAGGTAGACATTTCATTTAGCAACACTAAACAGTTCACTAGAAATCAGGCAACATCTCACTAGGCAAAACCAACATTTCTTTAGCAGAGTGAACAGTTCATTAACCTGGCCTGGAGGGCAATTACTGTACTGCAGCAGGTTTGAGTAGCATTGGCAAGGAAACAGTAACTAACCCCTAGCCAGGGGTTAACTTGATTCAACTTAGGCCCCAAAGGTGTCCTCCTGGGCTCTGGCTCAGTCTCAGGGCTTAAATGGCCAATTAGGGCTAACGGAGCCCAACCACAGTCTCCCTCGGGGAGGGGCGAACTCGGGGCTTCCCTTCGGCCTTCCGCCCTCCTCCCCGGGGGTTTACCTTTGTCTTCGGCTCCTCGGGTAACCCTTGCAAAGATCTCCAGCTGGGGTGACACCCGTGGCGTGCGCTCACTTCAGCACCCTTCTCGGGGGTTTCGCCGGCTGGGGGGGAGGGCCCGGGCGTCTCTCGGAGCCCTCCGGGATCTTAGCAGGCCGTTCCCGGGCCTTCCATGGCTTCCAGGCCCGGGAACCAATCAGGAGGTGGCTGGTGAAGGTTTCCTGCCTCAGCGGCCAATCGCGGAGCGACTGCAGGGGGGCGTGTCACCTGCAACCAATGGCTGCGCTGCTATGGACGGGGGCGCGGCCGATGACGCAGCCGGGCGCCCTCGTCACGTGGGGAGAGTGTCCCGGCCTCCAAGGTCTAGCGTGGCCTGACTGGAATTCGCGGCAGCCCTCTCCTGGCTCCGGGGGCCGCCGAGGGGGTTGATGAAGGCGGCGACGGCATCACAGAGAGAGGGCCGGGCCGCGATGACGCAGACAAGGCTCAGAGGGCTCCTGGGCTGAGGCGGTGAGTTCGGCGGCGTGCTCGTTGGTAAAGCGCGACAGGGCCCAGCCGGAAAGCGCCTAGCAGTTGAAGCGCTCGGTCCTCGCGGCGCTTTGGGGGCAATCATGACAGCGCCTCGGGCAGCAATCTCTGGGCCCACAGAGGGTCTCAGCGGCGTAGCGCTTCTCAGGGGGCACAGCACTTGGGTGGAACGCGATGTGGGGGCACACACAGCAGTTCTGGCCGATTGCAGCGCTTGACAGTCAGCAGTCCACAGCGCTACTCAGGGGCACAGTAGGAGAGCGCTGAGTAGGTAGGGCAGGCAGATTAGCAGTTCAGGCCAGGCAGGACAGTAAGGGGGAATGAGGCAGCACAGCGCATGGGCACCGGGGGCGACCCAGGGGGTCAGAGATGGCACAGCCCAGTACCTGGTTGATCCCCAGTAGTCCTGTGGGCAGTTAGATTTCTTCTTGGCACTTGGTGGTTCTAGCGCCCTTCTGTGGAAGCAGGTTCCTTGTTTCCTGAGGTGGGGGGGGGGGGGGTTGAGTTGAAGGCTGCTGACAGGATTCCTCAGCAGGTCACTGCAGTTGGTCCCTGGGTTCCACTCCTGCCGGGCCAGATCAGTGGGCTAGTTCAGTGTTCCTCACACAGCTTGGTGGGCAGCGCCTAAACCCTGTCACCCCCAGTGGTATAGGTTTCTGACTAGGCCCTACCGCCTAAGTCTCCTGCGTAGGGTCCCCCAACTGACTAAAAACGTTCCCTCATTTCTTTATATATGCCCAGGTCAGGTGACCACCCTCTAAGCCGGCAAAAACAGACTCCGCCCCTATTCTTGAAGGTTCCAGGAGCTTCCCTAGTCTAGCTATGGGCAGGCAAGGCAGGCTGGAATGGCAACAATGTTTTAGGGGTTCCAGCCAGCTCCTGGAAACTAGGGTGCTACACAAAAAGACCATGCTGCAGTAGCACGGGCCAGTGGCAGCCATGTTTGAAGTAGAAAGCGCCCGCACCTTAGCATTGATTAGCAATGGGAAGGTGCTCGGAGACCTAAGGCCAACAAAGGAAGGTGGGAAAAATGAGGCAAGGCCGAAAGAAATAGGGAAAGACCACCCTAGGACTGACAGGTCTAACACACACCAAGTCCCATCTGCAAACGTCCCACATCCAACAATATCTCGGTGCCACAATAAACACCTGAGCAGCGCTAGCTTATCCCTCTCCTGCCAGGATAACAAATATTCAAGCTCTTCTGACAAAATTCCAACCGCAACACTCTCTTCCAGCTCAAGTCTCCCTCTGTCCATTCGCTCTATTCCTATCTACACCCACTTCCGCAAGGCCCTCAAAACTTTCCTGTTCTCCCAAGCATTTCCTTACTAGTTCACCCGTGCTCCCCTCATGAGTCTGGCTCAACCCCTCAGCGCCAGAAAGCCGCTTGGCCGCAGTGCGGTTAATCAAGTTCCTTTTCAAATTCAAATTCAAATTCAAGTGTTCATGCAACTCATAGGAATGATGGCTTCTTGCATATTTATAGTGCCTCATGCAAGACTACAGATGCATCCTCTTCAAGAGTGCCTAGCACGCCAATGGAACCAGACTGAAGTTCAATTAACAGACCTAGGGCCAGATGTAGGTCGGTCGGTAACGGCCGGAAATCGGTATTTTCGGCCGTTACCGACCGGTATTTGAGAAATGGTATGTAGGGCCCTTATTTTACAGAATCGGTAAATTTACCGATCGGTAAATTTACCGATTCTGTAAAATACCGAATCGGTATTTTTACCGATTCGGTAAAATTGATATGTAGGTGGGACTCTTCTGAGTCCCACAAGCCTTACAGAATCGGTATTTTACCATCAAATTCAATTTGATGGTAAAATACCGATTCCGGTGTGCATGCACATGTGTGCATGCACACCTGTGCCATATGACAGGCAGACCTGCCCTTAGGGCAGGTATGCCTGCCACATTTTTTTTTTTTTTTTTTTCTTTTTTTTAATTTCTTTTATAGCGCAGGAATCAATCCCGTGAGGGTATCTCCGCGCTTAGCTAGCTGAGGTAAAATGGCACATGGCACCCAAACCTGTTTTGGGGGTGCTAGAGGGTGTCAAAGTGACACCCCCTGCACCCTTGTGAAATTCGGTATTTACCGATTCGGTAAATACCGACCGGTAATGCCCATTCATTCCTATGGGCTTCAAAGCCCATAGGAATGAATGGGGCATTACCGGTCGGTATTTACCAAATCGGTAAATACCGACTTTTACAGATTCGGTAAATCCACATCTGGATTTACCTACATCTCCCTCCTTATATTTTACCGATTCATAAATACCGAATCGGTAAAATTCGGTATTTATGAGTCGGTAAAATATATTTACCTACATCTGGCCCCTAGTGTTGGTAGACAGTCTGACTCACCGCTCTCTGCAATGGTGGAGCACCAAAAACCTTTCCAAGGGCCGACCGTTCCTAGAGTCAGTTCCTCAAATAGTCATGACAGCGGACGCATCGCTCTCCGGCTGGGGAGCTAACCTACTTCAGCACACCATACAGGGCAGGTGGACACCGCACCAAAGGTTACTCCACATCAATCACCTGGAGTTACTAGCTATATTTCTAGTCCTTTAAGCATTCCAAAAGCAAATATCTGGCAAAGCTGTCTTAGTCTGCCCAGACAACATGACAGCCATGTAATACATAAACAAACAAGGAGGGACACACTTTCTGCAACTCTCTCAGTTAGTGCAGCAGATATGGAGATGGGCTATACCTCAGAACATCTTCCTCTTAGCCCAACATGTTCCAGGGGTACAAAACATCATGGCCGATCTGTTAAGCCGTCAGACACAACAGATCCACGAGTGGGAACTGCATCCACAAGTTCTTCAACCGTCCTTTCAGATGGGGGGACAACCTCAGATAGACCTTTTCACCACCCACGAAAACGCCAAATGCCCAAGCTTCGCTGCCAGATATCCACACCCACTGTCCAAAGGCAATGCGATATGGATGAAATGGTCAGGAAAATTTGCATACACTTTTTCACCTCTCCCACTGCTTCCACTAGTGGTGCGCAAGCTACAACAACATTCCCTGGCTCTCATTCTAGTTGTTCCAACTTGGGCCAGGCAACCGTGGTACACCACACTGCTGCAACTTTCCGTGGTACCGTACCAAAAGCTATACCTGTCTCCACGCTTCCTAACCCAGAACCATGGCGAGATCAGACACCCAGATCCAGTTCAGCTCAACCTAGCGATCTGGCTCCTGAGGTCCAAGAGTTCGGTTATCTCAACCTTCCCCCTGACTGTATGAACGTTATTAAAGAAGCTAGACGTCCCACCACTAGGGCATGTTATGCAGCCAAGTCGATACGTTTTGTAATATACTGTCATAACAACAACATCAATCCTCTAGATGTGTCTATTCAACACATCATAGGATACTTACTACACCTCCAAAGATGTAACTTAGCGTAAAAATCTATTAGACTGCATCTTGCTGGCATTGCAGCATACCTACAAAATAGACAACATCTATCACTTTTTAGAGTATCTGCCATAAGGCTTTTATGGAGGGCCTCAAAAGAATAATTCCTCCCAGAGTACCACCTTCACCTGTGTGGAATTTAAACATTGTTCTCACACGGTTAATGTGACCTCCCTTTGAACCTTTACATAAATGTGAACTGCAATTCTTAACTTGGAAAGTTGCTTTTCTAGTAGTTATTACTTCTCTAAGAAGAGTTAGTGAGCTACAAGCATTAACCATTCAAGAACCTTTTCCGCAAATGCATCAAAATACGGTTGTTCTCCGATTCAATCCTAAATTCCTTCCTAAAGTCATTTCGCCCTTCCATCTCAATCAATCTGTAGAGCTGCCCGCATTCCTTTCGCAGCCACAAACAGTCGCAGAAAGAGCTCTTCATACCTAAGATGTCAAAAGAGCATTGTTATACTACATTGAAAGAACACAACCTTTTCGTAAAAGCAAACAACTTTTTATGTCTTTCTCACCACCACACAAAGGTAACTCCATATCAAAATCTGGGCTAGCTAGATGGATTGTTAAATGCATAAAAATTTTCTACCACAAAGCTAAACTTACGTTGTCTGTCCCTCCTAAAGCCCATTCTACAAGAAAGATAGGCCCTTCAATGGCATTTTTAGGGAGCATTCCCTTAGATGACATCTGCAAAGCAGCTACATGGTCTACATCACACACATTCACAAAACACTATTGTGTAGATGTGCAAACTAAACAACAAGCCACTGTGGGCCAGGCTGTACTCAAAACACTGTTTCAAACGGCAACAGATACTGGTGGTCGCCGCTAAGAGTGGGTACTGCTATACAATCTATGCACAGTGTGTAATCTGCAGCTTATATGCCTCGAACGGAAAATGCTACTTACCAGTATGCATCTGTTCTTGGCATGTAGAGCTGCAGAGTTGCACACGCCCACCCACCTCCCCGGCTACCTTTATCTGTTCCAGTATTATCTTAATTAGACACAGCTTACATGAGCATCCTTCCTGTTTCTTACAAAACTCCATCATTTCCCTACTGGTGAAAAACAATCTAAAGATGGAGCGGATGCCCATGCGCACTATTGTCCAAAGGAGGAGTCACCTATCTTGTGACTTCCAAAGACTTTTCAGGACAAAAACAACTGCAAACATCTGGGCCCAACACTAGGTGGCGATCTATGCACAGTGTGTAACTGCAGCTCTACATGCCAAGAACAGATGCATACTGGTAAGTAGCATTTTCCTTTCAGTCCCAACAGAACTTCTGTATTTTCACACGGAACATGCATGTCTTGAACGGGCGCCTAGTTACCCTCGCGGGTGATCAGGCGAGCACTACAAATCCTGCTTGATTGATTGAACGACAAGGTCACACAAGTTTCAGCGCGGAAACTTCCCGAACCCCATGCCCGGATTTCCCGAAGACTCTCATTTGGTGAGTACGAACTTCACATTTATGAGTCGATACGAATTCTCCATGGCACAGCAGACAAGCGCTATGAGTGGCTGGCAGGGACTAACCATTCTATTTAAAAAGAGCTTCCTTTTCCTCATACAGATCACACATCTCAATAGACAGAGCACTTCTTTTGACGTGAATACCTCCTGCCACTGCTCTCTGTGATTAGTTCTATTCTTTACTGGTGTCGGCCTCTGCAGGCTTGATTGTAATTGTTGTACTCTTTAATGGGTTCAAGTGCACTAGTGTGAATGGGCGCACCCATCGACAATCTTTGACCAGCAAATGCACCCTCTTACAGACTTTGGACTCTTGGTCTTCATCAATTCTGGCTCCCCTGCCACAAACCTGAACTTGTACAAATTCTACGGTGCAATCTTTCCGTCATTCTCCTGCATGTTTTTGCTCTTGTACCTGAACTGCCTGTGATCTAGGAGCCCCTCAGATCAGGGCCGGACGGGTGATACTAGGCACCGGGTGATCCCCCAGGAGGCTGGAAGGGTCGGGCCAGTTTTCTCACAGAGGATTGGTTTTGTTCCTGTTTTTTTTTTTTTTTTCTTCTTTAGCAAAATCGGTCACCAGTAACAAAATCCGAAGGCCTCCATGTCAGGGGGGCTGTGGAACCAGTTTCTTGTCAGGAGAGACACCGGACATGGCTGCCCACTGTGGCCGCTCCTCAAGAAGCTGCAGCTGGACCAGCTGGTGGAGTGCGGCCTACAGATGCTTCTCTACAAGGTTTCAACGGGGCCTCCAAAATGAAGGAACTGGTACGGCCGTTTGCCGATGATGGGCTCCTGGATCTGGGCTGCTCTTGTCAGTCGGGCCAAAGGGCAATGCAGATGCTGGAAGCCGTTGGTGTTTTCTCAGACCTCTTAGCAAATCTACCTAAATCATTGTTTCTGGTGCAGGGCGAGATTCATGCCGCAAATGGGGGATCACACCTGAACCTCAACAGCACGAGCTTCAAGGACTTGGGCATCTTCATCTCACTTGACGTCAATGTGCCGGTCATAGAGCATGACCTCCCTATTTGTATCTTGAAGTCAACATGTATCTAGCTGCTTAGCTAGCACAACCTTCCCTGTTCAACTATGGGAGATTTGCCCTGTTTGAAATGCTGTCCCTCCCCAACCTAAATCTCCAACTTCAGGACTATCCCAAAAGGGCCATCTTAATGCTGATAGCTCAAACTCACTACCTTTTCTTTGAGATGTTTGACTTCTCCGTGTAAAACTGTTGCAAGTCCTCATTGTATGTGGAAAAGGGTATGGCTGACCTCCATCAGACCAGTTGGTGTCATATTATGGTATTAATGAACTATTGATTACTTAGGATCACAGATTACCCAGGGACTTCAAACGAGCTGTGGGGCGTGACGTACAAGGACACTTTCCATGTGCTGTTTGCAGTCAGACCTCTCCGTGGTCTTTCGTATGCCTCTGTGACAGTATTTTGTGTCTGGGCTAGATGAGACTTTAGCAGGGGGCTGCCCTTGAGGTATTTGGAACCAGATACCTTAGACAAGGACTTGGGCTCAATGTCCACGGACTCGATAATTCTCGCTCCGGTGCCTATTCTAATCATGGGTCCCACTCTGCAACTCTGGGCAATAGCTTGCTTAATCTCCACAACGGCCCCAACAGCGCTGGTACGCCTGGCTTCACCTTGGGGGTGCCCAGGAGGGGGCATCTCACAGGGAAAGCCAGGAAGGGTTCCACAGCGGTATACAGCGCCAGGATGCCTGGAAGGTGATAGTGCGCTTTACAAGTATACATACATTTACATTTACATTTACAAAGATGAAATGTGTTGGCTTTACTCTAGCCCTGCGCTGCTGGTCGGAACCAGGGAGTGTTCCCACTCTATCTGATGTTGCGCTGTGGTTCAGGGCGTCTGAAGGGCGGGAGCTAGGGTCATCTCTGAGGTGCTAACCTCGACCGTGTTCTTGGTGGGTTTATGTGAAGATCTGGTCTTCCTATGTTGTTTATTAATTTGCCCAAAACTAGTCTGCTAAGGATGCACCAGACATTGGGTACGGTTTGAAGTCTGGACTGCAGCATTCGACTGGAAGTCACCACATCATGTCAGAGCGTGCCCTGCTCCACTATGGTAAATATATGGACTTTGATGTATGTCCTTGTATATCAATACCAGCCAAGCCTGTGCTGACACCAGTAGTTGTATTGCAGGAAGGCGCTCGCCCTGCACGTGAACCTTCATCGGGGGGCTTCCTTCTACATGACTTTTGTTTATTATTTTCTTTGTTTCTCATATTTTAAAAAATCGTATAAAATTGGTTGTACACAAACATTCCGATTTTGTAACTCAAAATAAAACTCTTAAGAATCAAGCCACTGCCAAGGCTCTAACAAGTGGGCACTAAATCGAATAGGCTCCTAACGAAATCATATTGCTGAGCGGAAACCCTTGTTCGCAGTGCCCTTGACTCTGCTGATGGCTCCTGGCCCTAGAAATGAGCCCTGGGATGGTGAGTGCCTTCCCCAGACATTAAAGCTGTGAAAAAACAGTCTGACTGGTAGAAAACCTGGAGCCACTGGAACCAAAACAAAGTGGCACAAGAAAAGAATCACCTCTGCAAATCTTGCAAAAGGCCTTCTTCTATTATTAAGGGGAATCATTATAATTTGCTTCTAGTATTACGCTTTCTATTTGTATACTGTTGTCTGTTAACATTGTAAATAGTAGGTGTTTAAAAATGCATAATTAACAAACCTCTCCTGGGCAGGAGGCCGAGTCAGACATGCAGTAATTCCATCCTGTGTCTAGCAGAATAGTTATAGTCTGGGCTAAAATACATCATCGCCCCTACAGGACGCAGACTACCAGCCCAGCATGCTTGTGTCCTGCACTGTGGATCACGAGTCTCTGCATTTCATTGTCCCTGTTAGCTTTCAGTCTGCCTCCATCATTTGAATTCTTTCGAAGCAGGGGCGTCGCAGGGCTTCGACATCCTCCAAGTGGGCGGCAATGCTCCTCAGTAAAATGATGGCGGGGGTTGTGAATGTTGTTCTTGTTTATAAATATTGACACAAGTGGTCAGACTCCAGCAGAGACCGTTCAGGACATCTCTACATCAGACCAGGTGCATCATTTAACGTACAGTCTACCGCCACGCTTCGGCCAGGGAGCTACAGTAACAGGGCCGGTCCTAGAACTTCTGGGGCCCCGGGCGAAAGGGAAGATGTGAAGCCCCTCTAATTTGCATGTGACATCACATAAAGTGACAATTACAAAAAACACAGTTGATGGACAGAATGTAGAACAATGTCATACATTCACCCCAGTACAAGGATCTGGGCCTAAATCCATCGTTTTTTTCACTCCACACCACCCTGGGTTAGACACTGGCTATATGCAAATCAGCTCTGACCCTGTGCCTCATGGGAACAGTCCAGTCCGAACTACCAAGCCATGTCTTTCCCAGACCGGAATCAAGCATCCAAGGACCGGTTTCTGGCTATCAGCCTTCATTCAGCCTGGATAGCTTGACTCCAGTGGTGTGGAGAGCCTGGGACTCACGTCTGAGCATACCCAGCCCACTCGGGGTGAAAATTGCAAAAAACACAGTTGATGGACAGAATGTAGAACAATGTCATACATTCACCCCAGTACAAGGATCTGGACCGTAAATCCATCGGTTTTTTGCACTCCACACCACACTGGGTTAGACACTGGCTATATGCAAATCAGCTCTGACCCTGTGCCTCATGGGAACAGTCCAGTCCGAACTACCAAGCCATGTCTTTCCCAGACCGGAATCAAGCATCCAAGGACCGGTTTCTGGCTATCAGCCTTCATTCAGCCTGGATAGCTTGACTCCAGTGGTGTTGAGAGCCTGGGACTCACGTCTGAGCATACCCAGCCCACTCGGGGTGAAAATTGCAAAAAACACAGTTGATGGACAGAATGTAGAACAATGTCATACATTCAACCCAGTACAAGGATCTGGGCCTAAATCCATCGTTTTTTTGCACTCCACACCACCCTGGGTTAGACACTGGCTATATGCAAATCAGCTCTGACCCTGTGCCTCATGGGAACAGTCCAGTCCGAACTACCAAGCCATGTCTTTCCCAGACCGGAATCAAGCATCCAAGGACCGGTTTCTGGCTATCAGCCTTCATTCAGCCTGGATAGCTTGACTCCAGTGGTGTGGAGAGCCTGGGACTCACGTCTGAGCATACCCAGCCCACTCGGGGTGAAAATTACAAAAAACACAGTTGATGGACAGAATGTAGAACAATGTCATACATTCACCCCAGTACAAGGATCTGTGCCTAAATCCATCGTTTTTTTCACTCCACACCACCCTGGGTTAGACACTGGCTATATGCAAATCAGCTCTGACCCTTTGCCACATGGGAAAAGTCCAGTCCGAACTGCCAGGCAAAGTGACATCACAGGAGTATTGATCTTATTTTGCATCACTGAAGAGACCGTAGGTGGATATCAGTAACCAGGGCAAAAAGATAAATATACAAATGAAATAAAGTCCATATATTTTAAAACATTTTTAAATGGATTACATTTATCAAATTGGATGGAAAAGCGATTTGCAGGTCTCACAAAAATGCATATTTTTTACTCCATGTTAACTGATTGTTTCCAGATCAAGGCATGATGAACATTCCAGTTCTGTCTCATAAAGGGGGAGATCCTGTTGAGGTAATGAGAGGCGGGATCACTCAAAATATAAAATTACACAAGAGAAAAACCCTCACACCATGGATATAATCACACATTTCAAAAGTCTCCTTATTCTGTGCCATTATTGTGCCACCTTAGGATGACGGATGAGATTAATACTTAGTAATTTGTTTTAACGTAAATCCTCTCACCAGTATCCCACAAGCACATTTTTGTGTTTGGGCTCTTTACTCGCCAGAATTATGGTAAGTGCAAAAATACAACACATATAATACAAAATTACAAGACACCATTGCAAACAAATAAAGATAGTACATAAATAAAAAAAGACTTGGAACAACCGAGACCACTGAAACTGCTAAATCATACATCGACTTGAAGGTATTCTGCAGATTCAAGGGGTTTTCAAAGCAACGTTTTTGATTTGGGGTTAGAACTGGAGGAAGTGGCCGGCTTTAGCGCTGGTGGCGCCCTGTGCAGCAATGTTTGTTGGTGCCACCCAATGACTCCCTCTGCCACGGATTCCCTCACCACCACCCTTTAACAGTGCCCACGTCTCCATAAGCACTCTCTCTCAGATGCATTGAATTTGATTTACAGCACCACTGATACCAGTGTAGGGTGTCAGAGCACTCTATATGACACACACTACACGGAAACAATCAATCATACGTGTGTAAATCACTGCATAGGAAATGTTACATAAGACCAAGCTCTACAAGGTGTAGGAGTCACATGACAATCATACTAGTAGGCAGTATCGTTTATTAGTGATTGGTATGGAGAAACACAAACTCTGAATTTAGAACGTAATACCATGGTTGGGGGTTCTCTTTAATAATCAGAATTGATTTCTATCCAAATGAACCCTTTTTGCAACATTAGGATAATCAAAGACTGGGGAAAAAACCATAACCCTCTAATTTATACCTTGCAGTTCGTATGCAGCTCTTAGAGGACAGTTAATAGCTCACTGTTCTATGTTAGGATTATAACTTATAAACTGCAAGTAACAAAAGGATCTCAATGACAAAAGCAGTGACCCACTGACCTATTTACATTATGTGCACTTTGTGATCTGCATGGTACATGTTCTTTGCACCAGACACGTTAACCCACTGCGTTACCTTTCACGAGTCGAAACTTGCACTTGACCAAACTCCATCTCTCTCTAGAAAAACCAATAATCACTGGAGTTATGACATTTTTATTGTTGCCAAAAATTGCTGGAGACCAGGAAGGAGGCAGCAAGCGCTTTTAAAAACATCATATACTTGCAACATGAAGGCCCCACCCGAAGTGAGCGATCCGTGCAATCTCGCTGGTTGCACCGCCCTAGAGCCTCCCTGCTCACGGGTCCTTGACCTCAGTGACAGTCACTGTTGCTCTAGGGTGTGCTGCTTCAAAGGCCTGCCCGCAAGACTGGAGGTGAACTTCAATAGGGGTTGTGGTGGACAAGCCTTCAAGGATTAACCCACACATGCCATCGCTAGGGTCCACCTGCTGCTGCTAAGACAGCAGGGCTTCTAAGATCTAGTGGGGCCTTCTAAGGTCTAGCATGGGATTGTGCTCCCGCAAGAGAGTGATCTGGTGGACTGGTCATGAAGGCTAAACCTGGTTCCCCAGGTCCCACGTCGGCAGCTCTGGCCATAGTGCCACATCCTCCCCCCACTGAACACCATACTGCCCCACTAAGAGAATATCACACTGCCTTAAACTACAACCCAAATACGCCCGTGATAAACAACTGGATGTTACGCACTAGACAAGAGTGATATGCTGCCCAAAAAAAAAGTGACAACATCCTTTAAAAAGCAAACACTCATAAGGAATGCAAGATTAAGTAAAGCATGTGAAATGTAAGAAGGAACAAATTGGTTACCTTAACGCTTCTGCACTTATTATTCAGAAATCAATGAGAGCTTTTACATGAAAAGTTAAGAACATGACTACAGGGAGGAAGAGACCCGTTTGAATGTCCATTGCTTATATCCTTTCAAAACCTAAGCAGTATGGTTTAAAAAGACCACATTTGTGAATACAGAGCCACGGTATGCATTTTGTTTTCCAATCCACGCATAAAGTAGGTGTTGCAGTACTCCCAGGAATGGTGCACTTCTCCAGCCGGGTAAACAATGCTGTTCGGAGAAAGACAAGACAACAAAAGTAGCGCTTCGCTGGCAAACTCTGTACAGTGGCGCTTATGTGTTTTGGGTGTGAATAAAATCAATCTGGCCCCTTTTCGACCCACTCTGTCTTGCTTTAGTTATTTTTCACATTTTGAACCTTTTATTTTTCTCCGCCCCGAGGCTGCACTTTGGAAGTGAAAAATGTCCGAAAAAGACTACCTTTTCAGTAAAAGTGCTTTTCTTTTTTGGGGAACAAATAAAGGAAAGGGGAAGTTATGGCTACAAGGCTCGGGGAAGGGGGCCCCCACACCTGGACCTTGCAGCTTGCTCTAGTGCTTAGAGGCCCAGGGAAAAGGGGCTCCCTCTCCTGGGCCTCGAGGCAGTACCAAGACATTTTGTAAAACACTGCCCTACCACGGCACTTCTACACACATTTTAAATGCACATTCCCATAAAAAAGTGGGTGATGCAAAAGTTAACAAAAGCCAGTTGATCTGGCTGCTCCCTCCTCCCCTCACCCACCTCTCCTTACCAGTGTCTGGCTGGTCCTGGAAATAAAGGGGCCTTCTGTCACCTAGAAACAAAATGCAGAAAGGGAATGGCTGGTACTTAACAGAGGGGCTGCCCTGCCCCTGACTCTGTGAGGCAACATAATTGCTGGCCCGTCTGCTGTACCCTACCCAATCTGTGTATCCCTTCCCCCCCACCCCTGCACCCCCAGGAATGCCAACATGCCCTGACCAGCAAGGTCAAGACATCTCACATGTGTATTGTGATTGTGTGGGGCAGGCGGCCTGGGAGGAGCAGGTGTGCTAACTGTGTTAAGTGAGGCATTTCACAGTGAAGCGGGCCCCCTGTTTTTTAGCTGAGCGCGAGGGCTGGGCAGCTGCCCATGCCTAACGCCGTCTCTGGCTAAATATCATCCTGCCGTAATATGGTCGGCGGAATATCGAGGAGCAAAATATTGAGAAGGTAAGTGCATGTGGGTAACCATAGATTTTCTATTCTCGACCTCTACATGCATTGAGTGTGTATATATATATATATATATATATATAACCTACTGGCGATAGCCAGTAGGTATATATAGTTAGGATTTTTTTCCTATGGGATTTTTGAAAATTCTATGTCGAATAACTTTGGCGTTTGAGGACAGAATTGGCTGAAATTTTCAGGAAAATGGAACATTTGGTTTCGGAGCAGCCCCTGAAAATTTGGGGGGGTTTCGTCAAGGGGGGGCCGAGAAAGAAGGGGGGTCCCAAAACGTGTTTTTCACATGCAATTTTCCATAGGGCGGTTGGCCTCACTTTTAGCCTGAACGGCTGAATGGATTTACACCAAACTTGGCAAAATTGTAGGGACTGGTAGCCCGATGTGCCTTTGCTATGTCTCAAGATATAGGCTCCAGTGGTTTTTACGAAAATTAACTTTGAAAAATATATATTGGGCTACATTGGGCTATATATATGTTGGAGCCCAAATGTAGCCCAATGTAGCCCAATGTAGCCCAAAGATGGCCACCAGAGACAAAAAAAACAAATGTAGCCCAAATATCAGCCAGATGTAGCCCAACTATAGCCCAATGACAGAATGTCCCAGAGTGTTCTAAAGAACAACTAGAGTGCTAACAGTCCTACTTATTACAAAGTTATGGCACACCTGAAGCCATCTTGATTGGAATAAAGTGGTAACTCTTAAAACATTTAATTTAAAAAGGAACAAAATGAGGGGGTTCATTTTGCCATAGAAAGTATGATTAGCGAATATATGACGAAATCCCGCATACCATCAGTCCGCAAAAAAAATCCCACATGTACTATTAGGCCGCAAATTAAAATAACGAAAACTTTTAGAACGAATATGCCTTTAGCATACACTAAACAACTAAACTACCCTAAACCCTAAAACACTACCCCCAGCATGACCCTACACTACACAAACAGTACAACACTACCCTAAACCCTAAAACACTACCCCCAGCATGACCCTACACTACGCAAACACTACAACACTACCCAAAACCCTAAAACACTACACCCCAGCATGACCCTACACTACGCAAACACTACAACACTACCCTAAACCCTAAAACACTACCCCCAGCATGACCCTACACTACACAAACACTACAACACAACCCTAAACCCTAAAACACTACCCCCAGCATGACCCTACACTACGCAAACACTACAACACAACCCTAAACCCTAAAACACTAACCCCAGCATGACCCTACACTACGCAAACACTACAACACTACCCTAAACCCTAAAACACTACCCCCAGCATGACCCTACACTACGCAAACACTACAACACTACCCAAAACCCTAAAACACTACACCCCAGCATGACCCTACACTACGCAAACACTACAACACTACCCTAAACCCTAAAACACTACCCCCAGCATGACCCTACACTACGCAAACACTACAACACTACCCAAAACCCTAAAACACTACACCCCAGCATGACCCTACACTACGCAAACACTACAACACTACCCTAAACCCTAAAACACTACCCCCAGCATGACCCTACACTACGCAAACACTAGAACACTACCCTAAACCCTAAAACACTACCCCCAGCATGACCCTACACCACGCAAACACTACAACACTACCCTAAACCCTAAAACACTACCCCCAGCATGACCCTACACTACGCAAACACTACAACACTACCCTAAACCCTAAAACACTACCCCCAGCATGACCCTACACTACGCAAACACTACAACACTACCCAAAACCCTAAAACACTACCCCCAGCATGACCCTACACTACGCAAACACTACAACACTACCCAAAACCCTAAAACACTACCCCCCAGCATGACCCTACACTACGCAAGCACTACAACACTACCCAAAACCCTAAAACACTACCCCCAGCATGACCCTACACTACGCAAACACTACAACACTACCCAAAACCCTAAAACACTACCCCCAGCATGACCCTACACTACGCAAACACTACAACACTACCCAAAACCCTAAAACACTACACCCCAGCATGACCCTACACTACGCAAACACTACAACACTACCCAAAACACTAAAACACTACACCCCAGCATGACCCTACACTACGCAAACACTACAACACTACCCAAAACACTAAAACACTACCCCCAGCATGACCCTACACTACGCAAACACTACAACACTACCCAAAACGCTAAAACACTACCCCCAGCATGACCCTACACTACGCAAACACTACAACACTACCCTAAACCCTAAAATACTACACCCCAGCATGACCCTACACTACGCAAACACTACAACACTACCCAAAACCCTAAAACACTACCCCCAGCATGACCCTACACTACGCAAACACTACAACACTATCCTAAACCCTAAAACACTACGCCCAGCATGACCCTACACTACGCAAACACTACAACACTACCCTAAACCCTAAAACACTAGCCCCAGCATGACCCTACACTACGCAAACACTACAACACAACCCTAAACCCTAAAACACTACCCCCAGCATGACCCTACACTACGCAAACACTACAACACTACCCTAAACCCTAAAACACTACCCCCAGCATGACCCTACACTACGCAAACACTACAACACTACCCTAAACCCTAAAACACTACCCCCAGCATGACCCTACACTACGCAAACACTACAACACTACCCTAAACCCTAAAACACTACCCCCAGCATGACCCTACACTACGCAAACACTACAACACTACCCTAAACCCTAAAACACTAGCCCCAGCATGACCCTACACTACGCAAACACTACAACACAACCCTAAAACACTACCCCCAGCATGACCCTACACTACGCAAACACTACAACACTACCCTAAACCCTAAAACACTACCCCCAGCATGACCCTACACTACGCAAACACTACAACACAACCCTAAACCCTAAAACACTACCCCTAGCATGACCCTACACTAAACAACCACCACAACTCTACACTACACTAACACAACACTACACTACACTACACTACACTACACTACACTACACTACACAATCACTAACCAACGGAAAAATTAACACAAACCCACTTACCTCTCTCGTCATCGTGGTTTTCACAACGCAAATGCATTTACCATACATGCCTTTAAAACGTAATTCTTTGTAAAGGCATGCGCGATAAATGCACATGCGTTTTGAAAAAATGCGGGATAATGGTATGCGAGGTCAATGACCTTGCGGAATAATGGTATGCGGACTGAAAGTCTGCGGGATAAAAAATGCGGGAAAATGGCTGCAAACCATGATTAGCAGCAGACTTCCCTGGTGAGCACTAGCTTTACTACAGTGATCTAATGAGCAACTAGAGTGCTAACATTCAGAATTTATGGCAAATGTGTGACACATCTGAATGCCTTCTTAATAGAACCAAAGTAAACAAGCATTGAAAATGCAATCGATCTCGCCCTCGTTTAAGTTAAAGCCATTCTGTTTGTAATGAGGTGGCTTTTTAGCTTTGCTTTTATTAGTGTTTTTAAAACTTTCATGTAAATAACATGCATATGTATGCATATATGTATATGTATGCATGCATTTATATTTATATAGATATGCAGATTATATATGTTTATATATGTGTATTACCTACTGGCGATAGCCAGTGGGTATATATAGTTAGGATTTTTTCTCTATGGGATTTCTGAAAATTCTATGTCTAATAACTTTGGCGTTTGTGGACGGAATTGGCTGAAATTTTCAGGAAAATGGCACATTTTGTTTCTGAGCAGCCCCTGAAAATTTGGGGGGGTTTCGTCAAGGGGGGGCCGAGAAAAAAGGGGGGTCCCAAAACGCGTTTTTCCCATTCATTTTTCCATAGGGCGGTTGGACTCACTTTTAGCTCGAACGGCTGAATAGATTTACATGAAACTTGGCAAAATTGTAGATATGGTTTGCCCGACGTGCCTTTGCTATGTCTCAATATATGTGCTCCAGTGGATTTTGAGAAATTAACGTTTAAAAAAATATATATATCTGTGACAGCGCTCCGGTTAGCGCCCCGGTTCACGTACCTGACGCGTAACGGAACTTCGCGAAGCGAAGCTGATTGGCTCTCCGGTGTCTGTCAACATTCTAAACAGTCCGGAGCGGCCGCCATCTTGTCTCTCGGTACGATCGAGAGACAAGAGGTGGAAATAAACGAAGGGGGAAATGAATGAAAGGGGGCAAGGTAGACCCCTCCTGACCCCCTAGGATTGATGTGGGGGCTATTAAAGGGCCCCGCGGGGCAAAAAACAAAAAAAAATTAGAATTTTTTTGCGATTTTACGCCGTAGAGGCGCGTCCCGGTACGCGAACCGGGCAGCTCACCGGGCAGCTCACCGGGCAGCTAACCGGGCAGCTAACCGGCAGCGTAGCTGTCAACACTGTAAACTGTCCGGAGCGGCCGCCATCTTGTCTCTCGGTAGGTTCGAGAGACAAGATGTGGTGAAAAAAGAAGGGGGAAATGAAGGAAAGGGGGCAAGGTAAACCCCTCCTGACCCCCTAGGATTGATGAGGGGGATATTAAAGTCCCCCGCGATTTTTCGCGGTAGAGGCGCTTCCCGGTACGCGAACCGGGCAGCTAACCGGCAGCGTAACGGGAGTCCGCCATCTTGTGTTTTTGGAGCGTCCGGTTCGCGTACCGGGTAGCGTCCCGGTAAGCGTAACAAGGGGAAGACCAAGAGAAACAGTAAAAAAAAAAATTAAGGGAATAGATTTCCAGCAAACTTGGCAAAATTGTAGGGACTGTTTGTTTGATGTGCCTTTGCAAGGCCTCAAGATATGTGCACGTGTGGATTTTGTCTAATTAAGGTTAAAAAAAATATATATATCTGTAAGCGTGCTCCGGCACGCTTACGTTACGGGTTTTGTTTGCGCTGCAGAGCCGATACGTCACGGTTATGCGACGCGTCATGAGGCGTCTCACGTGGCTACATGATACGTCACGTAATAAAGAATATATTTTACAGCTATAGATATTAGCTTTTAAAAAACCAATGAAATTCACTGAAAAAACCATAGGTTATAGACCATATATAGTTAGGAATATGCATTTACAAAACCTTGAAAATTCACTGAAAAAACCATAGGTTAGAGACCATATATAGTTAGCTGGACATTTTATTGACATAAAACCAATGAAATTCCATATATAGTTAGTTGCACTAACTATATATCGCGCACCCGCAATCCACTGCTGATGATGTCACATATTACATCATTCATGACATGGTCAGTGACATCACTGATGACATCACTGATGACATCTCAAATGACATCACTGATGACATCACTGATGACATCTCAAATGACATCACTGATGACATCATGACACACCAATACCAGTTACTACATACGCACTCACTGATTCCTACGTCTACACACACATTCACTCATTCACCCATACAATCACTCATACATACAGTCACTCATTATTACAACACTATCATATGCACTCATACACCTATGCAGACACTCACACACTGCCACTCATCCATGGAGTTACTCACACACCTAGTCAGTCCTGTAAAGAATCAATCACACTTCCATTTCCTCATCTATACAGTTAAACACAGAACACCATACTTCAGTGACATCACTGATGACATCACTGATGACATCTCAAATGACATCACTGATGACATCTCAAATGACATCACTGATGACATCATGACACACCAATACCAGTTACTACATACGCACTCACTGATTCCTACGTCTACACACACATTCACTCATTCACCCATACAATCACTCATACATACAGTCACTCATTATTACAACACTATCATATGCACTCATACACCTAGTCAGTCCTGTGAAGAATCAATCACACTTCGATTTCCTCATCTATACAGTTAAACACAGAACACCATACTTTTCACACATATACTAACACATACTTACTCTCTTATACAATCACTGATACAAGTACACATTGATATGCACAGAGTCACACACCTCCCAGCCAGCCACACACACACTCAGTCTTCCATACATCCACTCATTCTTGATGTCATCAGTGATGTCATTTGAGATGTCATCAGTGATGTCATCAGTGATGTCACTGACCATGTCATGAATGATGTAATATGTGACATCATCAGCAGTGGATTGCGGGTGCGCGATATATAGTTAGTGCAACTAACTATATATGGAATTTCATTGGTTTTATGTCAATAAAATGTCCAGCTAACTATATATGGTCTCTAACCTATGGTTTTTTCAGTGAATTTTCAAGGTTTTGTAAATGCATATTCCTAACTATATATGGTCTATAACCTATGGTTTTTTCAGTGAATATATATATATATATGTGTGTGTGTGTGTGTGTATATAGTAAGTATACATAAATGTGGAGTTCGGTAAACCTAAGCCGTGGCTCACATCTGTCTGACAGTGTATCTGTGGGTGCACGGTTGACACGTTGCGGAACATCATCGTGCTACTGACAGGTCACAGAGTCTTATCTCAGCAGGTAGCAGCTTACACTCCTTCACTTGTAGAGCTGTTTAAGATTATCCAATGATATTTAAAAAAAAAAAAAGTTATTGCAGTACCTAGGAAAAGTACTAGAACTGCTGGACGACCCCATCTTCACACATGGGAACTGATTAGCAGACTGCTCTTTTTTACGCTCACATTTGTTAAAGCCTTTAGATATTTCTTGTACTTTGCATGAATCATCGCTTCCTGACTAAGGTACTGTCACCCATGAAAATCCTGTTCTCCTTTTGTTGTTTGTTGAATTTGTTAGCGTTAACATGCTACAAATATCTGAAATGGGAATCTTTTTATAGGCCAGGATTGGGGGATTACAGGTTTCTTTCTTCTATGTGTGCACAATGGACAGGTGGCTGGGTGTAGAGTTCAGATACACCCCGGCACCACAGTTGGGGCTGCGCAGGGTTCAAATACGCCCCAGGGGCTCAGGTGTGGGTGCCAGCTTCTCTGTTGAGTTTTTCATTCATGTAAACAGAGATACTAGGTGACAACTACTCTAGATCAGAAGACTTGTGATTGAATTGTTTGTGGATAACAAAGCATATCTACTGTTAAATGTTTGACGGCCTATAACTGATGTTTTATCTTTAAAAATAGAGCGTGTGGCCAGCCCTGAAGTTGTGTTAATAAACTCAAACGGAGACGAAAACATCTATATCGCGGACGACGAGGACTGTGAGATCATAGAAAGCATGAGTGATACAGCAGGTAAGCATGGGGCTTATACCGCCTTACAATGGATTGCAGATGGTAGCAAGGATGCGCTTAGATGCCATAATTCTTGTTCGCCTTGATTGGGGGTGCCCAAGGTTAAACTTTGTTTTTGTCCTTAATCGGGGTTGCACAGGCTTCATGTGCACTCTTTGGTAGTTGAGTGTTGATCTTAACAGACCCAACTTGAGTCCTGGTACTCCATGTGCCCTCCGGTCAGAACAAAGATTTAGGGTCCTTTGTTGGTGGCTTCGGTTGCATCTGCTTTGATCTAGATGCCCAGAGCACACCACACTATTCTCAAGACATGAGCACTTCTGGTATTCTCAAGTGAGACACTGTTGTACAGCAAATACATCCTGGGGTGCTTGTCCCTGGCTTTGAACTCAAGGTGTCAAGGAGGAACAGCTGCTTGTTCTGCTTCTCAACATCTCACATGGCTAGGGCATTCTGAAGACTTCAGGGGTGTCTTGAGGGGACACTTCAGGGGTGTCTTGAGGGGACACTTCAGGGGTGTCTTGAGAGGACACTTCAGGGGTGTCTTGAGAGGACACTTTAGGGGTGTCTTGAGAGGACACTTCCTGGGTGTCTTGAGAGGAGACTTTAGGGGTGTCTTGAGAGGACACTTCATGGGTATCTTGAAAGGAGACTTCAAGGGTGTCTTGAGAGGAGACTTCAGGGGTATCTTGAAAGGAGACTTCAAGGGTGTCTTGAGAGGAGACTTCAGGGTGTCTTGAGAGGAGACTTCAGGGGTGTCTTGAGAGGACACTTCATGGGTGTCTTGAGAGGAGACTTTAGGGGTGTCTTGAGAGGAGACTTTAGGGGTGTCTTGAGAGGACACTTCAGGGGTATCTTGAAAGGAGACTTCAAGGGTGTCTTGAGAGGAGACTTCAGGGTGTCTTGAGAGGAGACTTCAGGGGTGTCTTGAGAGGACACTTCATGGGTGTCTTGAGAGGAGACTTTAGGGGTGTCTTGAGAGGAGACTTCAGGGGTGTCTTGAGAGGAGACTTCAGGGGTGTCTTGAGAGGAGACTTTAGGGGTGTCTTGAGAGGAGACTTTAGGGGTGTCTTGAGAGGAGACTTCATGGGTATCTTGAAAGGAGACTTCAAGGGTGTCTTGAGAGGAGACTTCAGGGTGTCTTGAGAGGAGACTTCAGGGGTGTCTTGAGAGGACACTTCATGGGTGTCTTGAGAGGAGACTTTAGGGGTGTCTTGAGAGGAGACTTCAGGGGTGTCTTGAGAGGAGACTTCAGGGGTGTCTTGAGAGGACACTTCATGGGTGTCTTGAGAGGAGACTTTAGGGGTGTCTTGAGAGGAGACTTTAGGGGTGTCTTGAGAGGAGACTTCATGGGTGTCTTGAGAGGAGACTTTAGGGGTGTCTTGAGAGGAGACTTTAGGGGTGTCTTGAGAGGAGACTTCAGGGGTGTCTTGAGAGGAGACTTTAGGGGTGTCTTGAGAGGAGACTTTAGGGGTGTCTTGAGAGGAGACTTTAGGGGTGTCTTGAGAGGAGACTTCAGGGGTGTCTTGAGAGGACACTTCATGGGTGTCTTGAGAGGAGACTTTAGGGGTGTCTTGAGAGGAGACTTTAGGGGTGTCTTGAGAGGAGACTTCATGGGTGTCTTGAGAGGAGACTTTAGGGGTGTCTTGAGAGGACACTTCAGGGGTGTCTTGAGAGGACACTTCAGGGGTGTCTTGAGAGGAGACTTCAGGGGTGTCTTGAGAGGACACTTCAGGGGTGTCTTGAGAGGAGACTTTAGGGGTGTCTTGAGAGGAGACTTTAGGGGTGTCTTGAGAGGAGACTTCAGGGGTGTCTTGAGAGGACACTTCAGGGGTGTCTTGAAAGGAGACTTCGGGGGTGTCTCGAGAGGAGACTTCGCGGGTGTCTCGAGAGGAGACTTCGGGGGTGTCTCTAGAGGAGACTTCGGGGGGTGTCTTGAGAGGAGACTTCAGGGGTGTCTCGAGAGGAGACTTCAGGGGTGTCTCGAGAGGAGACTTCGGGGGTGTCTTGAAAGGAGACTTCGGGGGTGTCTCGAGAGGAGACTTCGGGGGTGTCTCTAGAGGAGACTTCGGGGGGTGTCTCTAGAGGAGACTTCGGTGGTGTCTTGAGAGGAGACTTTAGGGGTGTCTTGAGAGGAGACTTCAGGGGTGTCTTGAGAGGACACTTCAGGGGTGTCTTGAGAGGACACTTCAGGGGTGTCTTGAGAGGAGACTTCAGGGGTGTCTTGAGAGGAGACTTCAGGGGTGACTTGAAAGGAGACTTCGGGGGTGTCTTGAAAGGAGACTTCGGGGGTGTCTTGAAAGGACACTTCATGGGTGTCTTGAGAGGAGACTTCAGGGGTGTCTCGAGAGGAGACTTCAGGGGTGTCTCGAGAGGAGACTTCGGGGGTGTCTTGAAAGGAGACTTCGGGGGTGTCTTCAGAGGAGACTTCAGGGGTGTCTCGAGAGGAGACTTCGGGGGGTGTCTCTAGAGGAGACTTCGCGGGTGTCTTGAGAGGAGACTTCAGGGGTGTCTCGAGAGGAGACTTCGGGGGTGTCTTGAGAGGAGACTTCGGGGGTGTCTTGAGAGGAGACTTCGGGGGTGTCTTGAAAGGAGACTTCGGGGGTGTCTCGAGAGGAGACTTCGCGGGTGTCTCGAGAGGAGACTTCAGGGGTGTCTCGAGAGGAGACTTCGGGGGTGTCTTGAAAGGAGACTTCGGGGGTGTCTCGAGAGGAGACTTCGCGGGTGTCTCGAGAGGAGACTTCAGGGGTGTCTCGAGAGGAGACTTCGGGGGTGTCTTGAGAGGAGACTTCGGGGGTGTCTTGAAAGGAGACTTCGGGGGTGTCTCGAGAGGAGACTTCGCGGGTGTCTCGAGAGGAGACTTCAGGGGTGTCTCGAGAGGAGACTTCGGGGGTGTCTTGAGAGGAGACTTCGGGGGTGTCTTGAGAGGAGACTTCGGGGGTGTCTTGAAAGGAGACTTCGGGGGTGTCTTGAAAGGAGACTTCGGGGGTGTCTTGAAAGGAGACTTCGGGGGTGTCTTGAGAGGAGACTTCAGGGGTGTCTCGAGAGGAGACTTCAGGGGTGTCTTGAGAGGAGACTTCAGGGGTGTCTTGAGAGGAGACTTCAGGGGTGTCTCGAGAGGAGACTTCGGGGGTGTCTTGAGAGGAGACTTCGGGGGTGTCTCGAGAGGAGACTTCAGGGGTGTCTCGAGAGGAGACTTCGGGGGTGTCTTGAGAGGAGACTTCAGGGGTGTCTCGAGAGGAGACTTCGGGGGTGTCTCGAGAGGAGACTTCGGGGGTGTCTTGAGAGGAGACTTCGGGGGTGTCTTGAAAGGAGACTTCGGGGGTGTCTTGAAAGGAGACTTCAGGGGTGTCTTGAGAGGAGACTTCGCGAGTGTCTTGAGAGGACACTTCAGGGGTGTCTTGAGAGGAGACTTTAGGGGTGTCTTGAAAGGAGACTTCGGGGGTGTCTTGAGAGGAGACTTCAGGGGTGTCTTGAGGAGACTTCAGGGGTGTGTTGAGGGGAGACTTCAGGGGTGTCTTGAGGAGACTTCAGGGGTGTGTTGAGGGGAGCCTTCAGTGGTGTCTTGAGAGGAGATTTAAGGGGTGTCTTGAAAGGAGACTTCAGGGGTGTCTTGAAAGGAGACTTCGGGGGTGTCTTGAGAGGAGACTTCAGGGGTGTCTTGAGAGGAGATTTAAGGGGTGTCTTGAAAGGAGACTTCAAGGGTGTCTTGAGAGGAGACTTCGGGGTGTCTTGAGAGGAGACTTCAGGGGTATCTTCAGAGGAGACTTCAGGGGTTCGTAACAGTGTCGATGAGGAAGACAACTAATTTACGTGCCTTTCCTGTAGCGCTCCCAACATTGCGTGCTTTTGTCTTCATGCAATGCAAGGAGATTGGTTACTGAACTTCACTTTAGAACAACTAGCTGACTGTAGTCGTAGTTGGTGACACATAGAGGTAGGTGACGAGCAGCTTTTTGAAATTTTGGTGGGACGTTTATTGGAGTTGAGGAGGTTATTGCAACACCCGCCCTTTTCGACTACACTGTGTGACATCACGCATACATTTGGTAATGTAATTCTGTTCAGGGGCCATCTTGTCTAAAAGAAACATGCCTTACCTCCAGTGAAGTCTGTGGACAGCTGCGCCAGATCCTTTATTCATCCTTTTTACCGGGGTCAGGTCGCCAGATCATTTATTCATCCTTTTTACAGGGGTCAGGTGGCCAGATCCTTTATTCTTCCTTTTTACAGGGGTCGGGTCGCCAGATCCTTTATTCATCCTTTTTACAGAGGTCAGGTCGCCAGATCCTTTATTCTTTCTTTTTACAGGGGTCGGGTCGCCAGATCCTTTATTCATCCTTTTTACAGGGGTCAGGTCGCCAGATCCTTTATTCATCTTTTTTACAGGGGTCTGGGTCGCCAGATCCTTTATTCATCCTTTTTACAGGGGTCGGGTCGCCAGATCCTTTATTCATCCTTTTTACAGGGGTCAGGTCGCCAGATCCTTTATTCAT
The DNA here is from genome assembly GCF_964261635.1 of Lissotriton helveticus. Taxonomy (NCBI): domain Eukaryota; kingdom Metazoa; phylum Chordata; class Amphibia; order Caudata; family Salamandridae; genus Lissotriton; species Lissotriton helveticus. The sequence goes on along the minus strand of NC_136068.1, from coordinate 1,933,793,443 downwards.
CCTTTTTACAGGGGTCTGGTCGCCAGATCCTTTATTCGTCCTTTTTACAGGGGTCGGGTCGCCAGATCCTTTATTCATCCTTTTTACAGGGGTCGGGTCGCCAGATCTTTCATTACATCCTTTTTACGGGGGTCTGGTCGCCAGATCCTTTATTCATCCTTTTTACAGGGGTCAGGTCGCCAGATCCTTTATTCATCCTTTTTACAGGGGTCAGGTCGCCAGATCCTTTATTCATCCTTTTTGCAGGGGTCAGGTCGCCAGATCCTTTATTCATCCTTTTTACTGGGGTCGGGTCGCCAGATCCTTTATTAGGTCTCGCTCGAGACCTATTGTCGCCGAGTTCGCTCTCAAGGGAGTCAGAGCAGTGGACGAGCCTACCAGCGTCTGTGGACGCGCTTATGCAGGCCGGCCGAAGGCAGGCACACACACACGCGCAGGCACACACACACGCGCACACACACACACACACGCAGACACACACACACGCGCAGACACACACACACGCGCAGACACACACACACACTCACACACACAAACACACACACACACGTACCAAGCCCCACTTACCGCATCTGCGGCCTCAGTCGCCACTCCTGACTTCTGCTCTCACCGGTCCTCTGGGCCATCCACTCAGTGGGCTTCTCGCAAAGATGGAAGTCCCGCCCCACGACAGCCGTGAGCGTGCACATCCCGAAACCGGAAGTTCGGGAGCTTGCACGCTCACGGCTTGTGTTTTACGCTGGTTGCTGCTCTGCCCTAAGCGTAGCACAGAGTGGAGTTCTTCCCTATGCTCTGCGGGACCCACGAGTACTCTGTGTGTGGCCGCCTCAGGATGTTTGTGGCCCGGAGCATCGCGGCCGATCACAAGGACCTTATCCCCGATATGTCCTTTGACTTCCACGGCCGGAGGATGGCCACCTGCTCCAGCGACCAAAGCTTTAAGGTGTGCTGCGCGCGACCTGAGCGTCGCTTTCCCGCGCTCTCCCGCGAGCTGTGGCTAATGAGGGCGCCTGGGTTCCTCAAGGCACCAATAGGGAGGGAGCGCGCGCCCTGGTGCTTTTGACACGCTGTTTTACCTGGGGCAGATACTTGTGTTACATCAATTTCTGGATTAGACACTTCACCGCCGCAGCATTGGGCTATATTTAGCGTGGCAAAGTGCGAATAGAACGTATGCATTGTCTTCTTACTTTCCCTTTATATTTTATAATTCCTGGCTTTGGCAGCTCGTCTCTTTATTATTGACGTGCCTCTTCATCGTGTTGCACCCTCCTTTGCTTGTCCTGGCCACATTAGGTTGCAGCATCTCCCGACGCTTCTAATTTCTCTAGTCTCCCCCCCCCCCCGCCGTCTGTTAAATAACGCAATCTTAGACACGTGAGTAAGTTTTAATGCCATAGTGGTCAGTGATTATTTTCTGTTTATAGAAATGCCATTTTAATACATTCAGTATTGGTTAAAATTAATTTACGGTGTTTGCAAGGTATACTTTATGGGCACGTGGTTGTCTCGACGTCTCTGGCTGTCTTGAGGGCACAGGAATCGTATAGATCAAACACGGCACTGAAACAAACGTTATACTTAACTGAACAGCTGTGCTTGTAGCTTGAGCAACAGGCGTTTGCAAAGCAATAGGTCTCGCATTTACTAAAGTTTGGGCTATTGGCATTGTAAATGACAATGCCCTTTATGTGTTGTTTTTAAAACAAATAAAAGGCATTGTCACTTACAATGCCATTAGCTTAAACTCTCGCAAATGCGAGACCTATTGTATTGCAAATGAGTTAGTGCTATAAAAATAATAAAAAAGCGTTAGGAGAGGTCGTGTCCTGTAGCAGGCAGGACATAGCTATTTGAGAAAATTGTTCTCGGAGGCTGTAATTAAAACAACACATGTAACGGGATGTCACCATGGGAGGTTACATAATGTGACAGGGTGGTACTAAGGAAGGACTACTAACCCTAGTGACAAATAAACCAGCACAGTTTGCAGTGGACAAAGAGGCCTTAATACTCTATCGCCTGGACGATGGAAATGCCCTGTATTTAGGGGTTACTCGATCCAACACTAATAAGCTACAAATCATCCAAAACTGTACAGCACGGTTATTCAAACCCCCCCCAACAACCAATCTGTTTCACCTGCGCTGAATGCCTTACATTGGCTGCCAATCATGGATAGAATACATTTCAAATCTCTTTGTATAGCCCACAAGTCTTTCCATGTGAGCAGACCCCCAATCAGTCGGGATATCATCCCGCCATACTGTCCTAATAGATGCCTACATTCAACTCACCTTGCCTCATTTCCCAGAATTCAAGAGTGAGGGGGGAGGTTGTTCCTTCTCTTATAACGTTTCTAAACTCTGGAACGTTCTTCCCTCTCATCTCCGCTCAGAGGTGAATCATTTTGCTTTTCGAAAGTGCCTCAAAACCTGGCTTTTCGAAAACTCCAACCCCTAGCCTTCACTCTGTCAGTCTGTAATCGCATCTAGTGCTCCGAGTCCTTTGGGTAGCCAGGCGCTCTAGAAATACTATTAACGATAACAATGATACAAGTCACTGAAAAATATGGGCAGAGCTTCAAGTCCCTACCTAAATACAGGATGTCTCACAGAGCAGCGCATGCGCTGCCCAGGCTCAACCTAAAAATGCATGCGGAAAGTCATGGACATTAGCATTCATGTATGCGACGCCCTGCGTCCTGTTACAATATTCCTATCCCATTGTATTGTGTTCTAATTGTATTTGTGTAATGCTCAATACCTCTAATGTGGTGTTGAAGCGATTTAAGGTGGGATGCACGCTACCCAAGTACCCGTGGTTAGTGGGCAATCTAGTGGTTGTTTGGCTTAGCCACTGAGGCCACTGTTCCATACATTTCCAACATTTTCTTGGTGGTAGATTAGGTTGATAGGAGTTTGACGTGATTATTAGTGAGTTTGTGCGAATGGAAGGTGCGATGAGCAAGTAGCCTAGAAGGGGTAGATGATGTTAGATTCCAAGGAATGTGTACCTAATGGACAGTTTATGAGGAAAGGTATGGACCAGTAAGGCACATAACCATTGAGCAGAATAGGTTTAATTCAGGGGTAGTATGGCATGTACAGGATGGAGGATAATGAGAGGATCATTTGAAAGAAAGGAAGGAAGAACAGAAGATTCCATCTATATAGTAGGAAGATACTTTTCAGAATTGTATGCAATCTGAGGTTACAGAACGCGTAGAAATTAGGATTCATGGCTGTTGTCAGTGGGCAGGTGCTGTGTCGTTGCATCTTTGTTTTTTTTGACCGGTGATGGCATTGAACAGTTTATCATATATTTATGTCATGATCCAAACTGATAAGGGCACGTAATTTGGAGCCCAGAAACCAATGTTCAATGCCATTCCGCACTTTCCACCCCATCTGATATAATGTAGGCTACTGCTTCTTGAGGACTACACAGTCAGCAGATTACTCAGAGTTGGACTGCTTTTGGAGAAGGTGTTATAAAACGAACCCAGCACTCTGCGCAGGGAGCGAAGTCTTAATGGTAAGTAGTGTTGAAGACAGTGACATGCGTCTCTACACAGGTATGTTTGCTGATTGAGAGATGTTTGTACGCAAAGATCAGTTTTAACCCCGCTAAGGCTATTTCTCTTTTTAAAACATATATTTTTATTGAGAGAATTTAAAGTAATCTACAATACACCGATTAATTTATCGCAACTTCATCTACAATGTACATTGTTAATAGAGGCATTGGTTTCATGTGAACATTAATCTGTATTTTTGCTCCAGTCACAGATATCGTAGCGAGGAAATATTGGGACATGTCAACAAAGTGCAATCATTCCTAAAATACACATATTCAAATAATCATAGTAACAATGTTATTCAGTATTTGAGTAAAGTGCAATACATTGACAATTTTTGGATAAAGTGCAGATACGTCAAGAATATACTCTATAAAAAAAAATATATATATATATATATTTTAACAGCTAAATACCTATATCTGTGATCCCTGACGGGAAATATTGGGCCATTTCAACAAAATGCAAGCGTGCCTAAAAATACACATATTGAAAAAGTCCTAAAAACAATGTTCTTCGATATTTGAGGAAAGTACAATACATTGACATTTGGGGAGGGGGGTAAAGTGCAAATGTACCAAGAATAGGCATATGTGCATCCCCACAGGGAAATAGTTGGATATTTCAACAAAGTGCAAGCTTGCCTAAAAATACACACGTTCTGATGATTCTAGCTACCATGTTGTTCTATATTAAAGGAAAGTGCAAAACATTAATCTATTCTAAATAAAGTACATGCATGGCTAAAAATAAACGTTATGCAATATTTGAGGAAAGTGCAATGCATTAACAATTTGTAAATAAAGAGAAAATGTGCCAAGAATATATTCTTGTTTTAATATTCCTATAAAAATGTGTACATATATTTCTTTCCTAACAACCATGTTGTTCGATATTTAAGGAAAGTGCAAAACATGAATCTATGTTAAATAAAGTGCAAATGTGCCTAGAATGTTTATTTTTATGTTTCCTGAAAATAATATTTTTTCTGTTAGTAAAAACGATAATTTTTTACAGCTTTAATAGAGTGGATCAGTCTGGATTCTACTCTCTACCTGTTAACGAAAACCTTCTACCAAGTATGAAATACAAACGCATGTTAATTTTTTAAGGCAGACCTTATTAAAAACTAATATCTAATTTTGTTTACCAGATCTTATGTTAATGCATTTTCTTTTTCCTCCATAAACTTCCTTGTGGTATTGAATCTTTTAATGCCCCTACCCTTTTTGCAAATTTCTCCTCAAACTTCTTCGTTCGGCTCATCTTATTTTGCTACTTCTTATACATTGGTACTCTGGTTGTCTTCCAATTCTGCAAGATCAGAGATCGAACTGCTGAAGAGGCAATCGCAATAAATGATTCAGCCCCGTTATCCAATGGCAAATTCTGCCTCTGCCTAAAAAAGCCAAAGAGTGCTATGCAATGCCATGCCTGCCTCCGGTTCAATCCTTCTTTGCAGTCCTAATCCTGGAGCGGCAAATATTTGTCCCCAAAACCGTTCAACCCTGGGGTAGGTAAAAAAAAGTATGTATCCAATCACCCTCCCCAAGCTGCTGGCAGTGAAAACAACGATCCCCCTTCTGGATACATTCTATAAAAGCTGCTGGCAGTGAAAACAGTGATCCTCCAGTTCTGGATACATTCTATGAAAGGCCTTGTGAGGATAGTATGCCATCCAGCGCAAAGACATTCTCTTAAACTTTGCGGCTCTTAGGGCCTTATTACCTAATTTTGAGATTGTCTGCTACTTGACCGGAGAAAAGGTTCATTGTGTTGTATGCGTAATCTTTTCGCCAAACGTTTTCACCAGATGGCATTCCCCTTGGCACCGCAATAATCTTTACCATTTCCCAACCCCCCCATAACTTTGATCTAGGAGCAGCTAATATTGGGGAGGAACCTACATTAGACTGATGGCAGCATTTTTTTCAATAAGTGCACAATCTGCTGATATCCCCCAAAAAAAGAGCTTACACATATTCCCACACCTATCTTAAAGGTCCTGCCAAGTTATACTGTTCCTTCTTATCAAGAAATGTCACAGTTCTTTAAAGCCATTGGAATTACAAAACCTTAAATGGCTATTTTGTATTTGTAGTCTCGGAACTTTGCGTTCACTAAGCTGCAAATATTCCTATCCTACTGACTGAGCTTTCACAGAATAAAAGGTTTGAAGTCTCCGGCTATATTCCTGCATTGTCTTATACCTCGTCTTTTTTGGAATGTTAGCCATCTTTATAAATACGAGAAGCTGGGACCCGGCACCCTTCACAATCTTAACTAAAAAAAAAAGTATTTTTTTAAAATGGCAATCCAGAGACCTCTTAGCATCTTTTGACTGAACTAATATGTCTAAAAGAGAGGCTTCATAATATGTAACCTATCTGAGGCAGGGCCAGACCCCCCTGGTTAATATGTAAATATGTAGCTGGAGCACTGAAATTTAAACTCAAGACTTTTTTTTTTATTTATTTTTTTTAGGTCGAGCCTGTCCCATTCCGCAGGAATGGATAGGGGAGAATTTCAGTGGCCAAAATAGGTTCTCAAACCAAGGGCCGGATTTTCAACAGTTCACGTGAAGACAAGCACGCGCATTTCCCTACATCAAAGCAATCAGCCTCCCTCCCACAGGCTTCCCCAGCGTGCGCAGTGCGCGCTGGCCTCAATTCTCCTCCCCCTAATTGCTTTCACGGCCACATCACAGGGATCCTTTCGCGGCCGCTTTGCTTCAGGCATTTCTCCTCCCCTAATTATTCACTGCCCACGGCCGGCTTCACTTTCACGGCCGCCAGGCCGTGTCTCGCATTTCTCCTCCCCCCTCCCCACAGCAATGCCAAGAGCTTGTTACTTATGCCCTCCTCACACACCAAGTGCAGCGTTGTTAGAATGAAGCCTTCCCCAGAGTTGGACCGGAACCACAGACAGGAAACGGACACTGGAGGTACCCAGAGTTCAGGCCTGTTGACGTTGCTAGTGCTTCTCAGTGTGGATAAGCATGTACATGAAGCATGCTCTTCTATGCTGCTGTGTCAAAAATGGCTCACTTCAACGTATTTCCATTGGTGTGACGCGTCCACTTTTAGTCCGTCTTCTCATGCGATGGAAGAATATTGAAAACGCCCTGGCCTGTCACACACCACCACACAGTGATCCCCGCCTCCGCTGAGTGTTGCATCTCTGACCTATCGGGCCACCCCCGCCCGTCGCTCTGTGCCCTTCACCAGCTCCTAAAAGGATGAGCACATTTTCTAGTTTACATAAACGAGTAAAGACCTACACATCTGACACCGCTGCCTTTCATGAACGCTTTAAAACCAATCCTGCTATCAAAACAGCGTTTAGGGTCGGAGGGCGAGGGCCTGACCTCGGATGTGCACAGGGAAAAGTGCTGCGATGTGATTTATAGCACCCCGAGGGTCGATCAAAGCTATCCACAGTGTGTGCGCTGATGCGAATGCCAGTTTAATGGGCGGCTCTTAGCGCGTTGACATTGTGGTTCGGTTGCTGGCCTGCTGCGGCTTCTGTGCCATAGGGGGCAGGAATTCCCCCCCCCCCCGTTTGCAGACGCCCACGGCTGTCCCAGAAAGGCCGTAATCGGTTCCACAGTTGAATTCCATGATGAAGAGGTTAATTTAATGCGAATCAATGCTACCTTTGAAAACTTGCGTTTTACCAGACACCTTTGCGTTGTAGAGTTAGCAGCGTTTATCCACAAAGAAGCAAACCAGAAGCAAGGCACTTAGCTGCCTCCAACATGCGAAATGGATGGCTGCTGACTGTCCTTTAAGCAGCACTACACTTGTCATGCTGCTCAAAGGGCCCAACTCAGGGAGCACTTTGCGTTACTTCTAATTCAGTCATAAACGAAGGAGTTCTCTTGGACTCTGTATTATTCTTCCCCATTTAGGTTAGCTCTGTAACCAACAATATGGGTTTCCACCACTTTGTCTTCGAAGGAGAGGATGTGGAGTAAGCGCCGGAACTGCCGACTTGTTAGACAAGTCGTCATCTGTCATTCATAAATATTTCACTCGTATCTCATACCGAATTCCATTACTGTTTTTTTTACTGACTCCTTTTTATTATATTTATTATTATATTTACTTGGCAGTATTCTCCATCTCCTGAGCCTATTATCGACGCTACAACACTTTATCTTCTTGTTATTGTTGGTAAGATTTCTTTTGATATGCATGAATAGTGAGCGATTTTTTAATATTGGGAGAACGGTTTTACATTTACATATTATATTTGTAGGGTCGTGCTTAACTACTCCTGTGGAACATTGGGTTATTATTGTGGCAGCTACGGCATATTTCTCCTTTTAAGGAATATTTCACATAGCATGGTGTTGAAATACACTATACTTGCCAGTAGTTTCATTTTCTTTCGTTCATATTTTCAGAAAGATTATGATGCATATTTTCTCTACCCTACGCAGGGGTTAGAGGACACTTGAATTGTGGAGGTTAGTTTTTTTGTGTACTTGGTCCCCTGCTACCCCTCCCCCGCCCCCCACGCCTCGCACCACACTTCATTGGAATGCCTCCCTCCCTCTTCCAAGACCACACGCTCTTCTTCCCTGCTGACCGGCCTTCTCGGCTATCAGTCACTTCATTCCAACTAGTTTTTTTTTTGTTGACTCGACGTCCGTGCCGCACCACCTCCTGCTGCGTAACCTATTTGATTAATTCACCTAGGCATCACTCATTCTAAAATGCCCCCCCATGCCCCTGCTCAAGTCCGCCAGGTTTGCTCCCAAATGTTTTGTTGAAAAACAACAACATTTCAGTGTTGCTGTCCCTCCCCCACTGGTACTGCAGCTCGAGTTTCACAAGACCGCCTGGGCCCTCTTCCCCCAGCACCTCTTCTTCCCTCCCTCTCTCCGCTTCCCTCCCTCTTCCAAGACCACACGCTCTTCTTCTCTGCTGACCATCCTTCTCGGCTATCAGTCACTTCAGAAATCCCGCCCCTCTCTCCCCTCCCCTCTTCCCTCTCTCCTTACTCTCCCCTCTCTCCTCTCTCTCCCCTCCCCCCTCTCTCTCCCCTCCCCCCTCTCTCTTCCCTCCCCCTCTCTCCTCACTCCCCCTCTCCCCTCCCTCTCTCCACTCCCTCTCTCCACTCCCTCTATCCTCACTCTCCCCTCTCCTAAGTCTCCCCACTCTCTTCTCTCTTCTCCCCTCTCCTCTCTCTCCTCTCTCTTCTCCCCTCTCTCCTCTCTTATTTCTCCCCTCTGCTCACTCTTCCCACTCTCCCCTCTCACCACTCTTCCGTCTCTCACCACTCTTCCGTCTCTCACCACTCTCCCCTCCCCCTCTCACCTCAATCTCCCCTCTCCTCACTCTCCTCACTCTCTCCTCTCACACCACTCTCTCCTCTCACCACTCCTCCCTCTCCTCACTCTCCACTACCTCTCTCAACTCCCTCTCTCACCTCCCTCTCCCCTCTCACCACTCTCCCCTCTCCCCATTCTCCCCTCTCCACTCTCACCACTCTCCCCTCTCACCACTCTCCCCACTCTCCCCTCCCTCCACTCTCCCCTCCTTCCCTCTCTCACCTCCCTCTCTCCCCTCTCCTCACCCTCCTCTCCTCACTCTCCTCTCCCTCTCTCCTCCCTCTCCTCTCTTCTCCCCTCTCTTCTCTACCTCTCCCCTCTCCTCAATATCCTCACTCCCCCACTCTCTCCTCTCTCACCACTCTATCCTCTCTCATCACTCTCCCCCTCACCACTCTCCCCTTTCACCACTCTCCTCTCTCTCCTCACTCTTCTCCTCTCTACCTCCCCCTCTCTCCTCACTCTCACCCCTCTACCCTCCCCTCTCTCCCACCCCTCCCCTCTTCCCTCTCTCCTTACTCTCCCCTCTCTCCTCACTCTCCCCTCCCCCTCTTTTCACTCACCCCTCTTTTCACTCTCCCCTCCCTCTCTCCACACCCTCTCTCCTCACTCTCCCTTCTCTCCTCACTCTTCCCTCTCCCCTCTTTTCACTCTCTCCTCTTTTCACTCTCCCCTCTTTTCACTCTCCGCTCTTTTCACTCTCCCCTCCCTCTCTCCACACCCTCTCTCCTCACTCTCCCTTCTCTCCTCACTCTTCCCTCTCCCCTCTTTTCACTCTCTCCTCTTTTCACTCTCCCCTCTTTTCACTCACCCCTCTTTTCACTCTCCCCTCCCTCTCTCCACACCCTCTCTCCTCACTCTCCCTTCTCTCCTCACTCTTCCCTCTCCCCTCTTTTCACTCTCTCCTCTTTTCACTCTCCCCTCTTTTCACTCTCCGCTCTTTTTACTCTCCCCTCTCCTCACTCTCCCCTCTCCTCACTCTCCCCTCTCCTCACTCTCCCCTCTCCTCGCTCTCCCCTCTCCTCGCTCTCCCCTCTCCTCGCTCTCCCCTCTCCTCACTCTCCCCTCTCCTCACTCTCTCCTCTCCTCACTCTCCAATCCCTCTCTCCCCTCCCCCTCTCTCCTCACTCCCCTCTCTCCTCTCTCCCCTCTCTCCTCACTCTCCCCTCCCCCTCTTTTCACTCACCCCTCTTTTCACTCTCCCCTCCCTCTCTCCACACCCTCTCTCCTCACTCTCCCTTCTCTCCTCACTCTTCCCTCTCCCCTCTTTTCACTCTCTCCTCTTTTCACTCTCCCCTCTTTTCACTCTCCGCTCTTTTCACTCTCCCCTCCCTCTCTCCACACCCTCTCTCCTCACTCTTCCCTCTCCCCTCTTTTCACTCTCCCCTCTTTTCACTCTCCCCTCTTTTCACTCTCTCCTCTTTTCACTCTCCCCTCTTTTCACTCTCCCCTCTCCTCACTCTCCCCTCTCCTCACTCTCCCCTCTCCTCGCTCTCCCCTCTCCTCGCTCTCCCCTCTCCTCGCTCTCCCCTCTCCTCACTCTCCCCTCTCCTCACTCTCTCCCCTCTCCTCACTCTCTCCTCTCCTCACTCTCCAATCCCTCTCTCCCCTCTCCCTCTCTCCTCACTCCCCTCTCTCCTCACCCCCTCTCTCCCCTCTCTCCTCTCTCCCCTCTCTCCTCACTCCCCTCTCTCCTCACTCCCCTCTCTCCTCACTCCCCTCTCTCCTCACTCCCCTCTCTCCTCACTCCCCTCTCTCCTCACTCCCCTCTCTCCTCACTCCCCTCTCTCCTCACTCCCCTCTCTCCTCACTCCCCTCTCTCCCCACTCCCCTCCATCTCCCCTCTCCCCACTCTATCTCCCCTCTCCCCACTCTATCTATCTATCGCCCTCACTCTATCTATCGCCCGCACTCTATCTATCTATCGCCCTCCCTCTATCTATCGCCCTCCCTCTATCTATCTATCGCATCACCACAGCATCACTCAGCACCACCACCGCATCACTCAGGGGCACCACAACATCACTATGCGCCACTACAGCATCACTGAACGCCACAGCATCACTCAGCGCCACTACAGCATCAATCTGTGCAACCATTCAACAACAACTGGTTCAAATATGTTCTCTCAATGTTTCAAGCTTTATTACAAATGTCACAAAAAGATGTTAATATTTCACTTCTGTTCTTGGATTTTCGTCACAATAAAATACACTGAACATAATCTTCATAAAAGTTATTTACAAAAGTTTAAGCTATTGCCATTATAAATTACAATAACTTTTATTTAAGTATTAATTATTTAAAAAAATGAAAAGCCATTGTTATTTGTAACATCTAAGTCACGTAAATACAAAACATGTTGCATTACAAATGCTATAGGTGTCACATTTGCAAAAGATAAAAGTATTGCCATTGTAAATGACAAAGCTATTAATTTCGCTATTTTCAAAACCAACACATAAATAACAAAATTGTCATTTACAAGACCAATAGCTTAAACTTTCCTAATGCGAGACCTATTGCATTGCAAATGCTTGTTCATCCTTTCTACAGGGGTCGGGTCGCCAGATCATTTATTCTTCCTTTTTACAGGGGTCGGGTCGCCAGATCCTTTATTCATCCTTTTTACAGGGGTCAGGTCGCCAGATCATTTATTCATCCTTTTTACAGGGGTCAGGTCGCCTGATCCTTTATTCATCCTTTTTACAGGGGTCCGGTCGCCAGATCATTTATTCATCCTTTAACAGTGGTCAGGTCGCCAGATCCTTTATTCATCCGTTTTACAATCGCCAGGTGTTTCTGTACAGTGTGTAACTACCACGGCCACTGCGAAGCAGAATAGGTGTATGCGTTGAATAAGTTGTT